>NW_023416308.1:46194478-46863523 GCF_014176215.1 Rousettus aegyptiacus
CCTCCTCGTCTGCGGCCCTGGCAGCTGCCTCAGCAGCCTGGGGTCAGAGACAACCCTGCTGGCTTATCTACAGGGGCTACAGCCGCCAGGGACAGCAGCTCAGGGACTGGTTACCCAGCTTCCCTGGGTACGGCATTCTGGGCAGGCATGGCAGCAGTGGCAAAGTGGGTGAGAAGTCCCCGAGGATGGGTGCGGGCATGGGGCTTAACGCCCTGGGGCCTGGGAGGTGGAACAGGTGGAGAGGTGCTCAGTGGGGGCAGCTTAGGCCTCAGTGAGGGGAGAGAGTCACATCTGGGCACAGGGGCCAGATGGGAAGGAATGAACACAGCCTGACCTGTTGCTGCTCTTTCTGGGGGTCCCCCAGAAGCTTGTCAGTGGAGGCTGGGATGCCATGCTCAGTACTCCACAGCTGCTGCAGAGAACGGGCTTCACTCACAAGGTTGAGGCAGAGGAGTTTGAGCTGTGAGAGAGGATGCGTACACCTGTGAACACGGCTCCTGGAGCCACCCACTCTTTCACTGCTGTGATTGCAGTGCCCCCTGCTGCTAATTTGTGGAGGGATTCCAGAGGGCAAAATGCCTGAGACACTTGGAGGCAATGCATGAAGACCAGCAGAGGCAGGTCCCGGCAAGTCCCAGCTCGCATATTCTGCCTGGAGAAACCCTGGCTTAGTTTCCAGTCTTGGGCTTCTAGTGTGTTCTTTTTGCTCCCAATGTCTGTCATCCAATTGGGCTACTGAGGACCAGCAATGAGGATCTGACACTCCAGAGGCGGCCTTTGTAGATTACTACCATTGATCGGAGGCCCTAGGTCTCATAAGCTCAGTCTTAAATTTAATCTGAAATCTATCTTCCTTCTTGTATACTCTCCTTTTTTTTTTTTTTTTGATTCATTATTGAGAGACTGAGAATTTCTTTATGCTCAGTGTCCCATAACCAGCTCTCCGAGGGGCAAATATGTTTTTAGCCTCACATGCTTGTCCGGCTTCTCCACTTACCTCTTCCTTGGTCTGGCTGAGTTTGGTTGTCACTGACAGAGACTGCCTGAGCAGGATCCCAAAGAAGGTTTCTGTGTCAAACTGCTCCAGGTCCACCTGCTCTTCGGCCTCCCAGCTCCCACCTGTGCAGGGATGGGAAGCAAGATTATCTTCCTGAAATGCAAATATGAGCTTTCAATGGTCTACACCAGCCTTGCTACTAAAAGTGTGGTCCTTGGAAGAGCAGCCTTGGCTTTGCTAAGGAGATCATTAGAAGCGCAGAATTGTAGGTCCCATCCCAGACTTATGGCAGCAGAAACTCCTCAGGTGATCTGTAATTACTCTGAAGTTTGAGAAGAACACATGAATTCCAGTGCTGCTATCTGAGGACCATACTTTGAGTAGCAAGGGTAGAAGGTGAAACACCTCAGCATGACACATAATGCCTTCTGCTATTCGCTCCTCTAAGTGGTACTGGTCATTAGCTAACTTGGTCACTTTGTACATGGTTATATTACTTTTCTTTTGGAAAGTTCATATTGAGATGTCTCTGTCCTGCTCCACTCTGTGCACTCCTAGGACCTGGCAATGTTTGGTGCACAGTAGCCACTCGATATATATTTATTGAGCGAATGAATGAATGAATGAATGGGGAGGAATAGGACAGTGAAAAATCTAGGAAGGTGAACAAAGGAAGCAGGAGCTGGTGGGTTTGATGTGGGGGCCCCTCTGGGATTCTATCCCATGTCTGTCACTCACTGTGTCCTCCTTCATCCCTCGGTGTATCAGAGTCTTGGTGTGATCGGCCTCTCCTCACTGAAATCACCCCAGTTCTTGGAGAAGTGTAGACATCCAGGTTGTATCCTTGCTGATGCTTCCTGTAGGTGGGCTGGGGAGCGGCCTTTCGGGCCCAGCTCAGTCTGTGACACTGAATCTATGGGGTACATAATGGGGCAGTGTGAAGGAAAAGAGAAGTGAGGGAGTAGCATCTTTTTTGAGGACTCTGAAAGAAGGAAGGTCCTCGCCTAGCTGTGATTAGGGAGTGTCTCGTCTTCTCCTGTTTGGGCCTTTCTAATAGACTATCTCTTTGTGGCTTTCTCTCATTTATCTCCATCTTCAACCTTATTGCTAGAGTGAAAAAAATAGTCTTACCAGGATTTCTCCCTTGCTCAAAATTAATAATAGATCCCCACCGCCTAGGGAATAAAGTCCAAACTTCTTATCGGGGCCCATGAGACCATCCGCAATTTGGTCTCTTTCCCGGTTCCGGCCCTATCTCTGTCTTTGTATCCTAAGCTGCAGTCACAAGGAACCACATCTGGTTCCCTGAGCAGGTGAATGTTGTGTCATGCCTCTGTGCCTTTGCTCATAATACTCCCTTTCTTCTCCCACCCCGCCCCCCCCCAAGTGCATTCTCCCATCCCCCAACTCATCAACCCCTTTGTTAGTACAGGGACTGTATTCTTATATTCTCATATTTCAAGCCTCCTTCAGGGGTCACCTCTTCTGAAAAATCTGTCCTGATCCCCCAAGGAAAATAGTCACCTCCCTCCTTCACACAGCCAGGGCACTCAGGACATACTTTCACCATAGCTTCGCAATACTCGCTGACATTTATTTGTTTCCTTGTCTATGTTCTTCCTATTAAACTTTGCACATTGGAGGCCTGAAGCTGTACCTTCGTCACTTTGGCCTCTTAGAAACCATTAGAGTGCCTACTGCAAAAGGGGACTTTTAAATGGAATTAAAGAGGTAGTCTGTCGTAGTGGTTAAGATGTCTGTGCCCAGCTTTACTCACCAACAAAAGTAAGCAGAGCCCCAGGAGCAGAACGACCTCCCCCAGAACTGCGGGCCAGTCAGACCTCTTCAGGGGCCTGGGGATTCTGGCGATGCCAGTTTGGATGAGATACCTGGGAGTCGTGGAGGCGAAGGGCCCTTCTCCAAAGCACTGGCCCCCTGGTGGGAGGGTGCGGATGTACTGAATGGAAAGAAATTTGTTCAGCCTTTGTCCCACTGTTTGCCAGAGACTGGTCAGGGGACGTAGTGGGTACTCAGGCCTGTCAATGCTAACCGAATAGTCTAGACCTTTGTGCAAACTTGGTGGGAGCAGAAGTTGGGTTTTCCCTGGCAAACAAATTCATGCCAGATAACTATCTGTCTAGGGAGCCGTCTGCATGTTCCCAGCTAGGGCGGCACAACCTCTCAGAAGTGTGCTGACAGGTTGAGATACTAAATCCTGAGTGACTAAGGCAGAGCACCTGGATCAGTGGTGGCAATATAACATGTACATGTTGCACGGGTAAATGCCTCTGCAGATGGGCTTGAGATATGTGCCTTTAGGATGAAAGAGGCTGGGGACTGGGAAATGGGGTGGGGACCCATGAGAGACAAACAGATATTCTGACATCCTTAGACATTGTATTTTCATCCTGACAATCTTTCCCTCCTTACACGTTACAGGTTGCGTTGCTATGGAGCAACACCTTGGCATACCCAGAATTATCTGTCAGGACTTAAACCTGGGGGGCAGCATCCAGGGCATCTCCTTCCCTGGAGACCTGTCTGGGATGGCTATGAGGCAGTCCTTTTTAGAGAGAGGGGAGATGGTGGGATAATGTCTTCAACTAGTCACTACAGACAAACCATTTTCCGATGCCTGTTGCTGCTCAGACGAAACACATAGACCCCAGGCTGCTGGAACTGATGCAGAAAGAGAAAGGGGCTTTGATTGCGGAGTGGGGATTCCTCAGCCAGGGCCCGGAAGCGCCCCCAGTCAAACTCCCCTAGTGTGTTATAGAAGTGGCCCCTGAGGACAGAGAAAGGAGGGAGTGTGCTGTCTGTTGGAGGTGGCTATAGGCACGGGTGCATTTCCCCTCCAGAACCTTGATGGTGGGGCCATGTCCTTGGACACTCACAGGTCATACTCTGGATAATGCTCATGGGTCACCAGGAAGGCCAGTGTGTCATTGGTTTGGAGGCAGACTGTAGGGTTTTGGATGCCCAGCTCTTGGTGTGACAGATCTCTGAGGCGTGTGGAGTTGCGGCTCGGTGACCAAGGAGAGGCCAGATGTCCTTTCTCCGACTTTCCTGGGCAGGATTCAGAGCATGAGGAAGAGAAGCCACACTTCAGGTGGATTTGTGTTGGGACCTGGGAAGGGTGGAGGAGGAGAGGGAGGAGAGGCTACAGGTATCAGTGGGGATGCTCACCTGCATCCTGACCTGGGAGCCGGGGATCTCTGAGGGGCAGGCCGAGGGTGAGCAGCAGTTCGCGACCTGGTCTGGTCAGGCCCAGGAAGCCAGCCTCTAGAACAAGATAGGGTTCTCCTGAGCCTGCAGGGCCTGTGTAGAGGGTTTTCCTGGTTCGTAGATACAACTGACGCTGTCCATCCCTGATTTGCACGTGGAAGGATTCAACTTTCTAAAAAACCGAGGGGTCAAAATTTATATGTACTTCTTCGGGAGCCCTCCCTGGGGGAGGCATTGCCCATCACCTCCTAGCTTCTGCTTGCACAGGCAACGCTTATGCCAGGCATGCACTAGGCTTGCCCCATGTGGTCCTGAGCTGGGGGCCTCCCTGGGGCCTCCCTCTGTCCAGCTCTCTTACCATCCATCCTGACCATATACAGAGGGACAGGCTTCTGCCTTTGGTCCAAGTTGCAAGGATGGCCCACAGCACGTGGTGAGGAAGGCTTGTCCAGAAGGTAAAATTCCTGGGAACAGGGAGGTGCAGTGTCAGCTGTTCCCTTAAGACATTGTGAGTAACACACTGGCTGGCAGGGAGCTGAGAAGAGCACAGAGCCTCCTCGAGTCCTGTGTGAGTGTCCTGTTGGAGGGACGTGGTGGCGGGAATAGGTCTAAGAGCTCCATGAGACAGGGCAGCTTGGTGTTGTGACTCTGGGTATGTCTTTTGCTCACATGAAAAGATGTCCATCACAGTTCCCCCTCTTTAATGAACACAATGACTTCTTCAGAGAGTTTTATATAATGAAATTAAATCAACAATGGGGCTGTTTCTCTGCTACTAGTGATTGTGCCAGGGATGTGGGTCTGTGAGCAGGGCCTAGATGCCATACACAAACGTGTCACACACATTCCCTCTTAGGAGACTGAAGCTGCATTGGCCCAACTTAGCATGGGGTTGGTCTTCAGGGCACTGTACCTGGCTCCCAGGATCTTCAGTGATGGAAATGTGTGGGATGCCCTCAGAGCAGCTGAGCCGCAGGATGTGACTCTGCCCCTCTGGGCACAGGGAGCCACACATTCCACTTGAGTGTTGTCCCCAGCACAGACAGAGCCCCAGGCCAGGGTCATAGCCACGGGCATCTCCTGGTGTGGCACACACCTGCACAAAGACTCTAAATTTTGGGAGCACCTTCCTGGGGGAGGTTCCTCCCAGACCTCCCCCACTTCAAAGTGTAGGGCACAGGTCTCCATGTTTCCATAGAGAGAGGCTGTGGAATGAGCCCGGCAGCTGGGAGGTTGAGCATGTGAACAGTTGGGCAGAGGGCCAGGAATGCAAGGGGTGAAATATACTGGCGGCCTCCTACCTCGTAGGCACAGTGGTCATTCCACTGATCCTTGGTCAAACACAGCCCCTCCTGGTTCCAGGTGGCCCCATCCTTGCAGCTCTTACGTTCCCGCTGGATACAGCCTCTTGGTTCTCCAAGGTCTTGGTAGCCCGGGAGGCAAGGGCATTGCCCATCACTGGGCTAGGGGTTGAGGATGGAAGGAATGCAGTTGCAGGTTGGCTGGTTAATACTTGGCTGTGGTAAACCACACACAACTCTTTGACTGTGACCCTGCTTAAGAAGAGCCAGAGATAAGAGTGGGGGAGGGAGGGGGAGGGATCACCAGGGCTGGGCAAGAGTCAGATCCATGGGAAGGTTCCTGGCACACGCTGGTTAGAGTCCATGCCAGTCAAGAAGATTTGGAGGAATTTACAGGCCTATCTGTTGGCTTATAGGGAACGTTCAAGTTGGAAGGGGTTGTTGGGCCATTGTGTGTTTTGGAAGCGGTCGTGATGAAGAACAGCAAACGTCTGCCCTTTCCTTGGAGTAGAGTTGCCAGATTTAGCAAATAGAAAAACAGGGTACTCAGTTAAATTGAATTTCAGACAAACAATGAATAATTTCTTTGTATAAGTATGTCTCATTCAATGTCTGAGACATATTATACTAAAAACTTATCCATAATTTATCCGAAATTCAAGTTAAACTGGGCACCCTGTATTTCATCTGGCAACCCTATCCCCAAGTCACTTGGCAACCCGAGCTAACCCCAGTCAGGTTACACCTGAGCTGAGCTTGACTAGAGACCAAAACAGTCCTGGGAATGTCCTCTGTCCTCAGGTCCCACTGCCAGAGCACATACCTGGAATGTTTGGCTAGGTCCTCGGCAGATGCATGTGTCTTTGCCTTCCTCCGGTTGGGCGGCCTCTGAACCACAGGGAAAGCAGGCATCCTGGCCAGGCCAGGAGTTGAAGAATCCCCGAGGGCAGAGAAGGCAGATAGGGGTGTTGTGGGGACTTGCTCCAGAAAGGAAAGTTCCAGGGGGACAGGGAGCAGGTGGTGGGGCAGGACAGAATCTACCTGTAGAATGACAGGTATATAGTAATTAGGGCTAAGATTAAGCTCCTGGGAACTGTGGGTCCCCGGGTGATTTTCTCTGACTGTTTCTTCCTTGATGCAGGTGCTTCTGACCAGCCCAGGTGTCTCCTAAAGCCAGCATCTCCCCTCAGAAAGTTTTTCTTTCCCCACTCCTCCTCAACTTTACCTCCAACTTTGGAGCAAATTCAGGCACACCCTTACCCTCTGGACACCCTGGTCGATCTGGCTCTTCTTCTGCACAGGGCGTCTCATCTCCACAGTCCGAAGGATTCCCCCTTTTGAAGCATGTGGCACTCTGGAGGGCAAAGCAGAAGAAAGCTACATAGGCGCATGTTCCAAAGTGGAATATCCTCACCTTCTGGGCAGAGGAAGCAGTGGCAGAGAGAGAGGCAGACATGGAGGTGAGGGGAGGACAGACACTGAGAAAGACACAGGGCACCTCTGAGGATACAGATGGAGAGAGAAAGGAACAGAAGGCAAAGACACATTGATAAAGCAACACCACCAGAGAATGAGATCAAGGCACAGAGATCTGGGCCCAGGGATCTGTACGCTGAGAGAAATTCCCAGGACAGCCAGCCTCTGCACTTACCGGAGCTCCAGGAAGCGCACTCACTGAATATTTCATGAAGATGAAATCTGAGATATGAATCTTCTGGGCAGCTTTGGCCCACATAATTTAAATATTACCACCCACTTTTTCCTTTTTCATATATCTTTTCCTTCCTAGAGCAGCCAGTGTGTGTGTGTGTGTGTGTGTGTGTGTGTGTGTGTGTGTGTGGATCTGGGCTCTGAGGGGGCAAGGAACTCCCTCCTTTTGCAAGGCGAAGCCAGTCAACCTCATTTAAGGACTGTGTGCAAAATCCTGCAGGAGAGACACAAAGGGAATGAAATATAAGGCTTTCTGCCTTTGGCGTGCATTCAGCCCAGAAATCCATACAATTTTATCAGTAGAAAGAACCTTACAGATCATCTAGTTCTATCCCCCCAATTTATAGATAAGAAAACTGAGGCCAGAAAGACGGAAAGTATTAATAAATTCACACAACGAGTCAAATGCTCTTAAAGAATATGCATACATGAAACACCTGGAAACTGAGAAACAACCAGTGAGCCCTTGGAATAATGACATGAGGCAAAGGATGAAGCATGCAGCAGGCGATGGGGAGAGGTGGAGGCCCTGTTAATTATTTTTGGAGACTAGATAATCAATTGACTTATCACTTATAAAAAAAGTGATAATAATACTACTTGCTTTCTTCATAGCAGCTGTGAAATTCAATCAAATAAGAGGTGAAATAGTGCTTGGAAAGTCATAAAGTGCTAACAGAAGTAAGTGCTAATGGATGAGGGGTGGCTGCGAAGGAAAGTGGGGCTGCCAAGGAGCGGAGCTGGGACTCAGGGACTTTCAAGGCCACCCAGTTTGTAAGCACAACTTACAACTTGTAAATGAGACCTCTGGCTCCAAGTTTAAATAGTATGGGGTTGAAAGAGCCTTACGAGGAGTTGTTGTATGACTGTCCTCAGGTCTCAGTTTTGAAAATAATGAATGGCGTATCTGATTTGATTTGTCCCACGTAATTCACCAATTTTTTGTCTGAATGACTTATGACTTGCTTGCTTCTAAAAAGAGATCCACCCATTCAGGATAAGGTGCCCTCTACTTGCAGGCACTTCATTCACTCTTGCATTCTTTCCACAGAGATTTATTGTGCACTTACTATGTACCAGGCTCCCTTCTGGGCTGGTGATACCTATAAGAATGTGCCACAAGCCCTGTGGGATTGTCGAACGCTATTTGTGGAGCTGAGGCCAGAAAGAGAATTGCTGAGGTGCAGATGTATAGGCTCCCTGTAGACAGACACATATTTGAGGGAGAAGAAACTATGATCCTTGAGAACCCATATTCTGAAAAAAAAACTTAGCTTACTTCAGTGCTAAGTGAAATATGTGAATCACATATATAATTTTAAATTTTCTAGTAGCTACATTATGAAAGTAAAAAGGAACAGGTAAAGTTAATTTTAATATGTTCCAATTAACCCAATGTATCTAAACTATTACTTCAACATGTAATTAATATTAAAACACATAACTTGATATTTTACATTCTTTTTTTTTCATACTGAGTCTTTGAAATCCATTTTATACTTACAGCACATCTCAGTTCAGACTAGCCACATTTCAAGTGCTCAGTAGCCCTACCTGGCTAGTTATTACCGTATTGGACAGCCAAGGGTGTCATCTTCTGGCAAAGCCACTTCTCTGCTGGCTCCTCTAGGTCTGAGAGTGCCCCCGCTGCCCTGTCCATCATCTCTATCATCTGCTTTGCTCTCAGTGGCTCGGTCATCCTGCCCTTGTCTTTCCAGAAGGTGGCACTGTGAGCTTGCAGGAAATGGTAGTACTGGTTGATGAGGGTGCTGGGGGTTCCCATAGAGGGAGAAAAGGAAATACAGTTATGAGAAAGTGTGGTGTGGTGTGGTGTGGTGTGGTGTGGGGTGTGTGTGTGTGTGTGTGTGTGTGTGTGTGTGTGTGTGTAAATTAGTATCATTACCTTAATTATTTTGGTGGAAATGAAGAATGTTTATCAACCATTCTCCTAAAACTGTGCTGCCCCTACCAATCTCCTGGGGATCTTTTATTATTTTAATTTTATTTATATATTTTTAAATATAAAAAATGTAACCATCGAAGGTACATAGTATGAGGATTTGATATACATATATAGTGAAATGATTATGACAGTCAAGCTAATTAACATATTTCTTCACATAGTTATTTTTTTGTGTGTAATGGAAGCACTTGAAATCTACTTTCTCAGCATATTGCCAGTATTCAATGCAGTATTAATAACCATAGTCATAAGGCTGTATGGTAGATCCCTATACCTATTCATCCTGCTTAGCTGAAACTTTGTATCCTTGATAAACTTCTTCCTATTTTCCCCAGCCCCCCACACCCTGGTAACCAACCACCATTATACTCTCTGCGTCTATGAATTCGAGTTTTTTTTTTTTTTGGTTCCGAATATAAGTGACAACATACAGTGTTTCTCCATCTCTGTCTGGTTTGTTTCACTTAGCTTAATGTCCTTCAGTTTCATCCATGTTGTCACGAATGACAGGATTTCCTTTTTTTTCCCTCATGGTTGAATAATATTCCAATCTCGCATCTTCTTTATTCATTCATCCACTGATGGATCCTTGTGTTGTTTCCATAACTTGGCTATTATGAATAATGCTGCAATGAACATGGGAGTATAGATATATCTTTAACATACTGATTTAATTTCATTTTGATAAATACCCAGTGGGATTGCTGGATCATATGGTAGTTCTAGTTTTAATTTTTCAAGGAACTTTCATAGTGTTTTCTGTAATGTCTATACCAATTTACATTCCCACCAAAAGTATGCAAGAATTCCCTTTTTTCTACATTCTTGCCAAAACTTGTTAGCTTTTGTCTTTTTGATGATACCTTTCTAACAGGTGTGAGAATATATCTCGTTGTGGTTTTGATTTGCATTTCCCTGATAATTAGTGATGCTGAACATCTTTTCATGTGTCTGTGGGCAATTTGTATGTCTTTTGAAAAATGTCTATTCGAGTCCTTTGCCAATTTTTAAATTGGGTTATTTGTTTTCTTGATATTGATTGAGTCCCTAAAAGGGAGATTCTGATTCAATACTAAAGGTAATCTAGGCTGGGGCCAGAAATTCTTCATTTTTAACAAGCTCTCAGATAAGGCCATGGTCACCACGTTTTAAATAGCAAAGTTTGTAAGAAACTTTGACACGCACCATTCTTTTTGTACAACAATCTTGTGTGATAGGCATTGCAGTTAACCTTGTCTTATGCAAGAAATGGAGGCTCAACAAGGTTAAGTCACTTGCTTAAGATCATACTGTTAATAGGAAATGAGGTCAAGGATAGAACCCAGGTATTCTAGTTCCCAAGCATGTTCTTTCCATATCGATTATATGAATTTCCTCCTAGGTGACAGAATGTGGGTACATCTCATCAAACTTCTTTCTTCTGTGAGAGGATAGGTGAACTTCTTTTTGCTCCAAGATCTTATGGAAAGTTCTGTACCCTTCTGAACTCTCTTCATCCTGTGTCTGTCTATTGCAATCATAGCCAGTGACTCTTCTCATTCCCCTTTCTTCTGTGAAATAAATCTCAACAGTTATTTCTACCTGGTGAATGTGACTGTGAGATCGTACTTGGCTGGTAAAAGGGTCTTGGGGGCCTAAATAGAATTAGATTACTCCATTGGGTGGAGAGTATTTCAGCTGAAAGGGACCCTATGGGTTATGTCTTTCAACTTTCTTATTTTGCAGATGAGGAAACTAAATACCAGAGAAGGGAAGTGACTTGTCCTCAGTCAATACAAGACAAGAAACAAATTTATATAAGGTTAGGTTACTGGTAAAGAGAAAAAAAAGTTCAGATTGCTCCTTAGATCAAAGTTTGAATAAAAAATCTGACCCTAATTATTTTCTTCTGAGATGTCTGACCTCAGAGTCTTTAGCCATTCGGAATATTTTGGGCCTAGAATGTGACAAAGTATTGGATGAGCCCTTTTTCTTGGCCCAGATCTGTGGGGATACAAAATAAACACAAGACATGAATGGACGCTGCCCTTAAAAGCTATGTATATGACCAAAGAGGGCACAACGACAGATGTAGGATGGGGTGCCAAGGTATGTGAATGACCAAATATGCTGAAAGGGCACAGAGAGAGAAAGTTCCCTGGACTTTATTGACATAAGAAGCAATAGGAGCAGGAAGAGTAAATGACGAAGACCATGGTATGACACCAGCCACTGTCAGGTAACATTTTTAGTCTTCCTTCTGTGTTAACTCACAAATTGCATTAATTGGTGGAATCAGTGAGGAGAGCTTAGACCTTGGTTACAACCCCTCATCATAAAGATGAGGAAACCAATGCTTAGAGGGGTTAAGGGATTTTCACAAGGTCACACACGATTGGTGGCAGAATGAGGTGCCCCAACTCTCAGCAGTGCTTTTTTCATAATGCCAAGATTGGAACCTTAGGTTTTCTTTTGAGCTCCAAGTCTCTCCAATTTCCCCCAGCACCAACGTTCATTTTTTTTTCTGTTCATTAAAGCTTATGTCAGAATGCCCTACTTGAAAGGGAAGCTTTCAAAAACCAACTTCCTTGGTTGACACTTTACTTTGATATGGCCCACCCTTTCTCCTTCCCTCCCACAAAGAAATCCCCACTCAGCCTTCCCTCTCTGCGCCCCCTGCCTTCTTTCTCCGGCATCACCAACCTCTCCCTTTCCCTCTCTTCGCTCTCTCCCATCCCCGCCCCCACCAGGTGTCTCAGGTGCAGAGGTTTGAGTTAATCATATGCAGTTCTGTAGCATATTTTCTTTCACTACTGTCCGGGTAGGAAACTTCTGGCGTTGTATGCATTTATTTTCCCCATTTATTCTCATTTCCGTCTCCCCATGGACAACCATTCTAATAAATTTAACACATTTTTGTGAGTGTTCTTGCAAAATGAGTATTGTTTATGCACATGCACTTTTAAAATGCATATAAAGGTTATTGTGCAACCTCGTTTTTTACTTTTCCCCTCAACATGGTTTTAAAGACTCACCTGTGTTGCTAAGTGTGTATGTATCTGGTTAGAGGCTTCCAACTGAGGGTTAGGGCTTCATTCATCTTTTAATGTATCCCTAAAGAGCACATTTCCTGAGAGTCTGCCTGCATTTGCTTTCAGGTTTTTGCACTGTCTCCCCTAGCTCTCTGCCTTCCATATCCACCATCTCCTTATGCTGCCCTCTCCGAGGAGCAGTGGCCCCTGGCTAGTCTAGATCTTTTAGTTCTGATTTTAACTGAATCTTCACCGGTTCTGACAGGTTGGGAACTTCTTAACTTCCATAATGCTGAAGTTCCCTCATTCTCTTATTTTTTCCCTCTGTTTTTACAGTTCTATTTAAGTTTTTTTTCCTGCAACATGCTGATTTTTATTTTTGAACAACTTCTTTTAAGAAGAGTTTTAGATTTACAGAAAAATTGCAAAGACAGTATAGAGAGTTCCCATATACCTCATACCCAGTTCCTCCTATAATTAACATCTTACATGAATGTAGTACGTTTATTATAATTAATGAACTAGTACATTATTATTAACTAAAGTTTATATTTTGTTCAGAACGTCTTAATTTTTACTTAATGCCTTTTTCTGTTCTAGGATCACACATTACATTCGGTTGTCATGTCTCCTTAGGCTTCTCTTTGTTGTGACAGTTTCTCAGAGTTCCCTTGTTTTTGATGACCCTGGCAGTTTTCAGGAGTACTGGTCAGATAGATCGTAGAATGTCCCTCCATTAGGATTTATCTAATGTTTTTCTAATGATTATCCTGGCATTATGGATTTTCAGAAAGAAAACCACAGAAATAAATTGCTGTTTTCATCACTTCCATCAAGGGTGCATACTATCGCCATGAGGTGTCACTGTTGATGTTGACCTTGATCATCTGGCTGAGGTAGTTTGTCAGCTTTTCTCCATGGTAATGTTACTCTTTTATTTTTCTTCTTTTTATACTGTATTCCTTGGAAAAAAGTCACTACATACAGCCCACACTTAAAGAGGGGAGAGCTATGCTCCACCTCCCCGAGAGTGGAGTGCCTACATATATATATGGAGTTCTTCATGAGAGATGTGTTTCTTCTCCCCATTCCTTTATTCATTCATTTATTCATTCATTTAGTATGGACTCCTAGATATTTATTTCATACTATGCATTGTATTTCTTTCTTATTTCTTTTCTTTTTCTTTTCTTCAAAATGATCCAGCATTAGCCATTGGGGGCTCTTGCAGTTGGTTGGCACCTGGGTCCTCTGACATAACCCATCATGTGGGTTATTATTATTACTTTTCGGCATTTCTTTACTTTACAACACTAGATGATGCACTAGGCTCATCTTGTACATTTCCTGCCTCAGTCTCAGAATGGGCCATTTCTCCAAGGAGTCTTGGTTCCTTTTATGGTAGAATGGCATTGAAACCACGATCTGAGTCATAAGTGTGCTCTGGTCTCTTATTTTTTAACCCACTTTTCCCAACCCTTTTTATTGTTTTCAGTCCCCTGTCCATTGACCATGGGGGTTTTCCAAAAATTATTCACACTTTCAAGTCAATAGCAAAGAGTCCTGACTCTGCACTGAACTTTGTGAGAAATCAAAAACAAATAATGCATATTCAAGTGTGGGAGGTAGATGGATGTAGAGACATAAAAGTCTGTCTCTAAGAAATCCCTATGTAATTAGTGACTAATTCAGACTATGGGATCTGGGAAGTCTCTGAGGTGGGAGTTAAAGGGAGGAATGATCCACATTCACTATAGTCTATTCCCAGACTCTTGTAAACTCTCCCTTGACTGGACTTGTTCCTCTCTGGATGGAGCAAGCACTACTGAGGCTGAGGTTAGCTTCCCTCTTCCCCATCAATGCTTCTCCCCCTCCTGGGTGAAAATGAGTGGACCCCCTTTTTTCCCAACTCTCCAGAGCCCTGAAAATACTGTGGTACAGGAACTTCAACAGTGTTGGTAACATTTTATTTCTTAAGTTAGGGGGTGGGTGCATGGATGTTTGTTTTTGTATTCATCATTCCTTTTTGTATGGCTTACATATTTCATAATAAGTTTAGAAACATATTAATGAAGGAAATAAAAAAGACCTGTGTGTGACCCTAGCCTATATGACCCTGTATCCTAGAGCAAAGACAGCCCTACCAGATGCCTGCCACTCCCAGCCTGGAGCCAAGAAAAATGCAGCTGGTTTGGGCCAGATGGGTCTGCTGGAGCCTGTCTGACCAGTGTTGCTTGGAGTGGTTGTTACTCAATACCTAGGTGGTGTAGCAGATAGAAACCTACCTCCCAAGCCCCATTTTCCTTGCCCTCCCCATCCTCAAGGCCCACCTCTTACTCTGAGAGCCTTAGAGCATGACTTAGTGACAACCCTTTCCCTCAGCAGGGACTTGCTGCTGGAGCGATTTGGCAAAGGCTGGGATGGGATTTGAAGTCTGGAGCATTAGCCCCTGTATCTTGTGGCAGCATCTTTGCCTCTACAAAAATGGACTCAAACTTCCTTATCTTCCATCTAAAGCTATTTGTGAACAAAAACTTGAGATGGGCAGCTCCAGGTCTGGCAGCAGCTGAGAACAACCAAAGATCTTCCCAGCAGGCCAAGCAGTGTGTCAACTGGAAATGCTCTTCTAGACCAGGGGTAGAACATTTGTTTGAGTCTCTGGGGGCGGGGGTAAGGAACTAGGAAATGAGAGTGATGCCAGCAACCAGTGCGTGCAGGCTGGTAACTGTGATGTTCTGTTTGCAAGGCTAGGCTATTCAGCCTTTGGGCCCAGGACATTGCTCCTTGACTGGTTATAGGGACTGGCGGCTCCTGACAAGATCTTTTAAGCTGGTGTGGTAGATTAGAGATATTTGCAAGTTCACTCCTCTTGAACCCACTTGACCAAAGTGAGAGAAGTGAGATTCTGGGATTTCTGAGCCTGGGTCATAGGAAGTCTTGCAGCTTCTACCCAGTTCTTTTGGAACAGTCTGTCTGGCAGCCTTGATCTGCTATGTAAGGGATTCCATTATCCCGAGACTGCCAAGCTGAAGAAACCATGTATAGGCCCTTTGGTTAACAGTCCCAGCTGAGCCAAATCTTCCAGCCCTACCTACCAACGCATAAGACCTGAAAGTGGAACCTTCTTAGACCCCCAGATGGGCCCTTTTACCAGCTGAATACCACAGAGTATCCCCCACCCCCCGCCCAGAATGCCACATAGAGCAGAAGAATTGCCCTGAACACATTTCTGAATGACAACATTGTGAGATATTATAAAATGATTGTTGTTTTATACTTCTAGGTTTTGGGGTTGTTACATAGCAATGGATGACTGAGACAGCCAGGGCTCTCCCATCTAGGCCACCTGTCTAATTACTGACTTCCAAATCCTGTATCAATGTAAAGGACAGGAGATATTGTGGTTCATTCTCAGAATGATGTGGCAGAGGGCGGGAGCCAAGACTAAATGTACTAAGTAACTCTATGAAATAGTGTCCTAGAGGCTCTCTGTTTCGGTTAACCCTGTGGTCCTAGGGGAGAAGTGCTCAAGTAAATAGGAAGCTGACCTACTCAATGATTTCTAGATGGCGGGGCAAAGGCGGGGCTGGGTGAGTCTGGAAGGAGGAGCACGAGGGGGCCGAACACTGTCTGGAAAAGGAGGGGAATCGATTTGGAAGACCAGTAAAGAAGGAGCTGGACTCTGGGAGGAGGGCGTGGGAGTGAGTGAAGTGGGATGGTAGGAGGTGGGGGGAGGAAGAGCATGGGGTTATGGAAGTGCAGGAAGCCTAAAGCTGGTGTCTCGCCCCGGAGATGGAGTCAAGCAGCCCCTGGGCTGGGGCCTTCTCCCTGGTTCCCTCCCACCGCTGCTGTGCTTGGCTCCCTTTAAAGAGCTCTGTGAGCGCCCAGTGATCTCACACAAACAGTGCAGGTGCAGTCCTTACCCGTAAACCACAACAACGGGGGCCTGTGTGGCCACAATGCAGGGGCGAAGCCTTCTGGAGGGGGATAAAGGGCGATTATTTGTTTAGCATCATTAGCAAGAATCCCAGAACCTGTCCAGAGCAAAGCAGAAACTTTTGTATTAAGGAGATTAAACCTTAAACTCAGCTGAGAAGGCTCTCCTGTGTGGAGTGGCTTTGTTGTGCCTGGCATTGTGTGTGATTATATGCAAATCACCAGGAGGCCTCAGTGGGGTCCTGACCACAGAGGCTTAGCTGCCGGCTGAAATGGGCATACAGGAAAGGGGGCAGCCTCATGCCCTAGTCTGGCAGCACCCAGCACCTCAGGCAAAGGAAGCCTGTTTTTCCTCAAGTTCAGGAAATTGGGGTTTTGAAAAAGTGTTTAATATGTCAATCAGAAGTTTCTGATAGATGAATAAGAGTGTAGGGACAGAAGTGTCACCAGGAAAGTATAATTGGAAATTCAGGACAATGTCCAGTGTGGATGGGGAAGGTTCTTACGTCCAGGGACCCTCTGACCATCTCACCCAGGGCATTCTCTAGCATTCTCTCTTTTAAAACTTTGAGTAATATACATGGTTGCCAAAAAGATGGGGACATATTTTGGCTTTCTTTCTTTCTTTTTCCTTCCTTCCTCCCTCCCTTCCTTCCTCCCTCCCTCCCTCCCTCCCTCCCTTCTTCCTTCCTTCCTTCCTTCCTTCCTTCCTTCCTTCCTTCCTTCCTTCCTTCCTTCCTTTCTCTCTCTCTCTCTCTCTCTCTCTCTCTCTCTCTCTCTCTCTCTCTCTCTCTCTTTCTTCCTTCCTTTCTTCCTTTCTTCTTTCTTTTTCTTTTCTCCTCTCAATCATTAGCCAGGATCCCTAGTGGACAAGCAAAAAAACCTGGAGAGATTATTCTGGATTTATTGATCCAGAACGTTTAATGTCTGCTCTGTAGACAGTACAGTGCTAGGCACTGGGGGAGGGGAGCAGTGGGAGGTCTACCAGAACAGAGATGAATAAGATAGCTCTGTTGTTTAGGAGCTTACAGATAAGATGTGTACCTAGATAACTAAAATACCTGGTGGAATTTGGTAAACGCTGGAAAAAATGCCCTAAGAGAAGCTTGGCTTCTATTAGGAAGGGGCCAGGCCTCAAAGGGTCTGTCCGGAGGCCAGGGCAATCAAGAGGGTGAAGGGCTGGGTGAGCCAAGGGGTTTATGTTGAAAAGCATAGCGTGCAGGCTGGCAGTGTGCACTGGGTCCCACTGTGTCTCTAAGGATTGAGCAAAGCAGTTTCTGCATACCAGGGCCCAAAGTTCTCTTTTTGTGCTGGAAACTGGCCTGAAAGAATTGGAGTCAGCAGTTTAACCCAGGATCTAGGGAGTCTGATTAGGGAGTCTGGGAACCTGTATTAGCATCTGCAGAACTGCCAGGGGGTGGCCCTGGATACTTCTGTGTCCTGCTTGCTGAGGGTGCCCTGACATGTTCTTTGCCTTTTCCCCTAAGTAGCATCTTCAGCTGCTTCTAGGTCTTTGATGACAGGGCCATCAAAAGGCCTTACTTCCAGGTGGGCATAAAATATTATTCAGTAGGAGTCAGCAGTGTAGTCATCAATTCCACTCCTTGGTAAACTATCAGCCTATCTGGGGTCCTAAAGATGTGAGCTGAGCAGAAGGGTGGAATCAGATGGGACTTTGACCTATAAGATGTATGCTGATGGAGATCACCCAAGACACGACCAGAGCTGGAAAAAAAAAAACAACAACAAAAAAAACCCGGGAGGGCTGGGTAGCCAGGCTGTCAATCTGAGAAACCAGGCAGAATGGTAGATGCAGGTAAGAGACCACCGGATGAAAACTAGGGTGTCCGACCAGGTCTCCCGATCACTAGACAGTTGTAGGAGTGTAGGGAATGGCTGTAGACATTCAACATTGAACTGCTTGCTCAGGACAGAAAGACACTCAGAGGCTTGCCAGCCTCTGCATCCCGGTTCGCTAGCATTGGCCTGGATTATTTCCAGAGGGAGAGACACCAGTCCTTAAGCGGAGCAAAGCTCTTGGGGCCAGATGCGAGCACTGTGATTTGGAAATGAGATACATTTGCTTTAAAAACAGAGAAACACCATCAATTTTTTTTTTTTTTTAAAGCATCAAGGGCCTTTTCAGGGCAGTAAAAAGGTTCTGGGGTTGTTACCTAGAAATGGATGACAGTGGGCCCTTGTGCTGAGGAGAATTCTGTGCATGAAGGATGAGAATTATCTTCTACCTTCCACAGATCAATGCACTCTCCTTTTCCCAGAACTTTCAATGAGCATGGGGTCTCTGGGTTCTTAGGGACCCATCATGGATGAAAACCAACAAAACAAAACAAAACATATCAACCCCCATCCCCCAAAACAAACCAAAGTGGTCTTTGGAATTGTGTATCCTTTGCCCCACGAGAAGAGCAGATGTCTGTGAGGGTGGGGGAATGTTGGGGGCTCCAGCTAAATGGGAGCCTGGCAGGAAGAGCCCCAGATGATGGGGGAGTTGAAAGGAATTTTGTAAAGATATTGTCTGGATTTGGGTTGGATGAAAAAGGCAGAGAGGGCTGTTCACCTGCTAGGCTTTTGTTCTGCCCTGCAGCGGCTGCTTTCCACACAGCCCTGGGGGTGGGGTGATAGCGGGAGGGCACACTGTCTGCCATCTGCAGGAGAAATACAACAAACACCCACACGCGAGCCAACGGAAACTCTCAGCAAAACAAACAGTGCGGAGGGCGCTGGTCTGGAGTGTGTGGCAGGGCGGGCGGGCGAAGGAGAGGTGAGAGGGTGCCTGCCAGCAGGCGGGGACTCTGCTGTGCTCTGTGGCCTGGGCTGGCTGCCTGCAGGTGCAGGGGTCAGGGAGGTCTGCACCCACGTCTGCTCGCCCCCCTCAGGCTGCCAGGTGAGAGCCTCCCATTCATTCAGCTGCCAGGTTTGAAAAGGCAGGGGTAGCAAAGCCAGAGTTAGTTATTACCCCTCTACCGATCACCAATACCAGCTGGGTTTGTAGCAGACAGATCAAGTATGAGATGTAGAGTTACAGAGCTTGGGGTCAAGATCTGACTTTGGCACTCCAGTGAATACCTCTTTGAACCTCTTTCTTTTGTATCTGTAAAATGGGGAGATGATAATGCCTAACTTAGGGCATTAGGAGGATGGAAATGATGTCTGTAAAAAGTACTTTGTAGATTGCAGAATGCTGAACGTATGCTCGTTGTGATTAACATTTTACTTCCGTGGCTGACCATTTGGGTCACAGGTGCTTGCTCTTGGCTTGTGACATGCAGAACACATGTACATGTCAGTGGGGGAAGCTTGCTCTCTGGGTAGGTAGCACTTGGTAAGTCCCTCAACTTATGGCATTTATGGAGAAGAAACTTTGGACTTACAGTGGGTTCTGGGGCCTGGGTGACTTAAGAAGATGGGAACTAAGATGGCATGGGGTGCAGGTGGGGTACAGAATTATAGCTTATGACTTGCTGGTATTAAGTGTTGGGCCCTGGCCTGGCTCTGCGGGGTTGGGACTGGACTAGAGATCTTCCCCAGCACACCTAGTCTCCTGGAATTGGCTTTCCTTCTTTCCCCCAACATCTACACCTCAGCACAGTGAGTGGCAGCTGGAAGCCAGTGTCCACAAACCTGTTGGGACAGGGCAGGCAGCTTGTTTGCTCTTCCCAGGGCCAAGCCTGGTGGGCTGGACCCAGAAGTATTGTGTTACTCAGCCAAAGAATTATTTTCCTCGCCTGCCTCCATTTATGAAGGGGAAATCAAACTGTGAGCTATATGCTCTCATGGCCCCAAGCCAGGTCCTCAAGTGTCATTTCTGAGGAGCTGCTCTCCCCACGGTAGGGTGCAGCCTCCAGGGAAATAAGAGCCTTTGTTTCCCTTCTCTCCTGTGGTGGTGGGCCTTCTCTATTTCCCACCCATCTTCAAGAGGCCCTGTGTTCTCTGTCTTTGAATATTTTCCTTATCCCAGATCTCAGCCCTTGAGAACGGAATAAAACTTGGAGTTTCCCGTGGCCCGGTGGTGGCCAAGGCTGAGTTGCTGGGTTTCTGTCCCAGCCCTGGGTGGTGCTGGCGCTGGTGTATTCCAGCCAAGAGAACCACCAATGAGGTCTTTTGCCATTTCCTGCGGCCTGGTGCCCTCCTTTCTGTTTGCTTTGAGAACCCAAGATGGGTATTGGATCCTCTAGGGCAGGTACTGCTACACTTCAGAGCCCTGGGGAAACCTGCACCAGCCTTTCTGAGTTGCATCTCGCTGGAGACTCCCAGGACCAGGTGAGGTCTGAACTGTAGAGACCTGCTGGGTGGGATCTCTTATGCATCAGCCAGAGTCGGAATGGCCAAGGGAATAAGAGTGAGGCAGGGAGAACAACAGGTGAGGGGGTGTCAATAAAGATATCATCTAGGAGGACCTCAGAAATTCCCTGCCTCCCCACCCTCTCCTGGATGGATGGTCTTTTTTATATCTGGAGGAAGAGAGATTGCTAGGAAATTTAGATTTGAGTCTGCCAATACTACTAATTAAGCACAGGCAAAACATTTTATCGCATGCCTCAGCTTCTTCATTTGTAAAAGAAAGAAACCAGGCTGGGTCATCTTTAAGGTCCCTGCTATCTTTGGTGTACATTTTATGACCATTTTATGTTCCTAGCCCAGTGCAAACAATAAATGCTGGTTTATGAATGAATCATGTGGGCACCATCTCCTTCCTGCCTTCCCTCTTGGGAAGTTCACCTGGCTTGGCGCAGCTGAGAAGAAAGGGCTTTTATAACTACTCCTTAGAGGGACAGAGCTATTATGTGAGAAGTAGTGGTAATAAGATTCAGTTCCTAAGGAACATGAAAGTTCAAATTTTTAACCAGCCTAAAGCAGTATATAATTAAATTTGTTTAGGAGGCTTCTTTGCCTTCAAACATGTTCATATCTCTTCTACCTATCAGGACAAAACTTTATTTGACTTGCTAGTTTTTTTCCTGTCTGTTATTTTCTTTACGTAGTATTTAAATATTGGATCACAGTTTAGCTCACCATGTGTTTGTTTAGTATCCATAGGCCAGCTTCAAGTGATTTGGGCATAGGGATCATGATCCACATACTTTTATGTCACTCCACAATGAAATGTCTTGCTTGTAAGCATTCCCCAAGGGTGTCAGTGTCCTGAGAGCTGGGCTTGACTGCTGTCTCTCTGGCTCCAGGAACAGGGCTTGGCATGGAAAAATACTCAATGAATATTTGTTGAATGGCTAGAATGTCAAAGGCATGAAGAGTGAGTACTTGTAAACGCTCACTGATTTGCACTGAGTCATTCATTCTCTTGCTGCCACCCTCTGACTAACTTATTATATTCTCCTTACCTCTGACAGAGTCTCCTTGTTTCTATATTCTGTGTTCATTGATATTCGGTTCTTAAGCTTCCGCTCCAATCACTCTCCGTGTCCTCCACTGGGAACCCCAGCCACTTTTGTGACAGCATCTACTACTTTTGTGCTGATGGCAAGAGTATGTGTCCTCAACTCTGAACTCTGCTAAAGTTGACTTCTGACATCTCCCATTGACTGTGGGCCAATGGACAGAATCACAGAGTATTAATGTTGGAAGGAACCTTAGAAATCGTCTAATCAGGTCCCTTACCCAATCTTCCCATGCTTTTAGTCTGCTCCCATCGACTCCCTCACAAACACCAGCCCTGGTGTTTGAACCGCGTCCTACTTCTTTTCTTACATCTGTCCTCTTGCCTAAATTACGAGCCTCTCGATAGCAGTGGCCATATCTTATGTGAATCAATTAATATCTGTTTGTAGGTAGTGAATATTTGATAAAATGAAAAGTTTGAATATTTGAACTTACGTAAGAGGCGCTATTCCCTAACTAGGTTTGGGGGAACTTCCTTTCCTCCCTGATTTTGGAATCAGAAAGCCCTGAATTCAAATTCAACACTACTACTTAGCAGCAATGAACTTTAAAGAAAGTTACTTCTCTGAGTCTTGATTTCTTCATTCATGAATCAGTGATAATAGCAGTACCTACCTTGTAGGTGTGGTATGTGAACTCACGAGATATGTAAATTCAGAGCTTAGGACAGAGTCTGACACATATCAGGGGCTCGAAAAGTGGGGGTTATTGTTTTTATTATCAGGCTGACATTGAGGCTGAGCCTGGGGTTCTAGGCCAGCCACGATGCAATGTATAGCTCTTATCCTGCACTTCCCTATCCCCAGTTCATCTATTAGTATGTTACTGAAACTATGGTCCTCCTTTATTTTCTGGGTTAAGGTACAAGGATCAGTTCTCCCTTCAGATAAGTCCATTAATTTTTGCTTCTGGATGTGGAACCATTTAGTCACTGATATAGACACTATAGGAACACAGCGAGAGGAAGGAAATGAATCTACACAGTGTGAGGCACTGTGCTGAGCTGTTTTTATATCATGGCACCTGTCCTTGAAGTGCTTGTAATCTGAGAGGAAGGAAAGGCCAGTATGTATGGAATAATTAGGAAACAATCTTAGTTCCACAGGAGGAAGAGATTTATTGTCATGGACAGATTTAGTTGAAAGGCCCTTTAATATGGTGGTTAAGAGATTTGGTTCTGGAATCACAAAGATCAGCTCCTAGTCTCAGATCTACCGCTTAGTACTTGTATGATTTTGATTAAGTTTTCTGACCTCTCTAGGTCTCAGTTTCCTCACCTGCATTCTTTCGTGAGGATTAAATGAGATCCTGCACTGAAAAGTGTTTAGTGCAGCGCACAACACATAGCAAGGACCCTGTAAGTGTTAACTACTATTATTACTATGTGTTTTACGCATTCGGAAAAAAGAGCTCACCAAGTCCTGTGCTAATCAGAAGGGACAGGATTTAGATGAATTAAGAAGAGATGCTCTGTAGATGGAAAACAAAACAAAATAAAATAAAACAAGAGCACAAAGCCAGGGAAGACTAAGGAATGTTTCATGACAGTAGGATGTATGTCAGGACTTGAAGAGAGAGCTTTGTCTGGGAAGGCGTGAGAGGTTAAGTGGGAGCCAGGAAAGGGCAAGTGAAGTTGGGGAGTCACTTCTTTGTAGTCTTCATTGTGCCTCACATGGCACTTTGCTCAGAAAATTCTTATTATTTGCAACTGAAATTCTTGGCCTAGTTAGATGAGCCTGTGTCTCTTTAGCTGATGAATTTTGCAGGTTTACTAATCTTCTCAGGGGCTTCCATTCAATTTCCTAAAACGATACTGTTCAAAGTTCCATAAAATGTGCCTTTTCCCCTACTATCTTCAGATTTGGCCAGCATGGGAACCTCATCTATACTGTTTATCATCGAGAAGATATGAAGCATCTTTCTTCTTAGCCTTTAACTTCTGGATTAAAGTATCTGCCTCTGAAGTCAGACAGCCTGACTTCACCAGTTACTCTGTGACCCGGAGCGAGTTATTGAACCTCTCATGCTCTATTAACTCATGTGAAAAATTTGAGTAATATGCCAGTCATCCATTTATTGCCTTTGGCTCCAAGTTCATCTTTCAGTATCTGCTCTGCCGCACTGGTTGGTCTTGAAGCATTTCTCCCTCTAGTGAGCATGATGTTAGACATTGTCAGTAGGGGGAGCTAACTCAAAAGCAGGTTCTCGTGAGTAACTGCTTAAAAGGCAAGAGTTTGTTTGGGGGGCTTATAAAAATGTTCTGGAATTAAATAAGGTGATAGTTGCACAACATTATGAATGTGCTGGAAGTCACAAAATTGTACACTTATAAATGTTTAAAATGGTGCATTTTAATTGTTAAAATGACCATACTACCCAAAGCAATTTACAGATTTAATGTAACCCCTATCGAAATACTAATGACATTCTTAAAACTAGAACAAATAACCTTAAAACTTACATGAAACCACGAAAGACCATCAATAGCCAAAGCCATCTGAGAAAGAAGAAGAAAATTGGAGGTATCACACTCCCTGACTTCAAACTCTACTATAAGACTCTGGTAGTGGCATAAAAACAGACACATAGATCAATGGAACAGAGGAGAGTCCAGAAATAAACCCATATTTATATGGCCAACTAATTTATGAGAAAGGAGGCAAGAGTATACAATGGAGAAATGACAGTCTCTTCAGTAAATGGTGTTGGGAAAACTGAATGGATACATGTAAAACACAAAAATGAAAATGGACCACTCTCTTACAGCATATACAAAAATAAACTCTAGATAGATTAAAGACTTAAATACAAGATCTGAAACAGTAAAACCCCTAGAAGAAAACATAAGTAGTAAACTATTTGACCTCAGTCTGAGTATTATCTTTTTGGATACGTCCCCTGGAGCAAGGGAAACAAAAGCAAAGTAAACAAATGGGACTTCATCAAACTGAAAAGCTTCTGCACAGCAAAGGAAACCTTTCACAAAACAAAATGACAGCCTACTGAATGGGAGAATATATTTGCAAATGCTATATCAATATAGGGCTGATATCCAAAGTATATAAGGAACTCACACAACTCAATAACTACCAGAAAAAAATCCAATCAAAAATGGGCAGAGGACATGAAAAGATGTTTCTCTAAAGAAGACATACACATAGTCAACAGACATATGAAAAGATACTCAACATTACTGATCATCAGGGAGACGCAAATCAAAACCACAATGAGATACCACCTCACATCAGTCAGAATGACTATTATCAAAAAGTCAACAAATAACATGTATTGGTGAGTATGTGGAGAAAAGAGAATCCTTGTTTGTGTACTGTAGGTGGAACTGTCAATTGATGCACCCACTATAGAAAACAGTATGTTCCTCAAAAAACTAAAAATAGATCTATCATATGACTCAGAAATTCCACTTCTGAGTATTTAGCTGAAGAAAATGAAAATGGTAATTTGAAAAGATAAAATGCACCCTATGTTCATTACAGCATTATTTATAATAGCCAAGATATGTAAACAACCTAGGTGTCCACTGAAAGATGAATGGATAAAGAAGATGTGATGTGTGTTGTGTGTATATACATACATTGTGTGTGTATATATATTCCACACACAGTGAAATATTACGCAGGAATAAGAAAGAATGAAATCTTGCCATTTGAACAACATGGATGGAATTAGGGAGTGTTATACTAAGTGAAGTAAATCAAACAGAGAAAGACAAATATTGTATGGTTTCACGTATATGTGGAATGTAAAACAAAACAAAACAAAACAACCAACAAAACAAAACGAAAACACTCACAGAAACAGAGACCAAAAGGATGGCTGCCAGAGGGTAGAGAGGGATGAGTGGGAAAAGTGACGAGGAATATAGTCAATAATATTGTGATAAGTTTCCACAGCCACAGATGATTACTAGAATTAGTGAGGTGATCTCATCGTAAGGTGTAAAATTGTCAAATCACTATGCTGTATACCTGAAACTAATGTAAGTAATATAATATTATATACCAACTATACTTAAATATTAAAAAAGTAAAAGAGAAAATGGTGTCTTTTATATTACGTGAGTTTTAACTCAGAGCAAAGTAGGTTATTGTGAAGATGGGTCAAAGTTGTGAATGAAAAATGTTTAGAACAGTGCTTAGAACATAGTGAGTGGTCTGAGACAGTGACTGTAATGTTGCTCTATAATTTAACCATCTGTCATTGGACCTACTCTTCCTTCAGTTACCAAGCCCCTTGCACTGTCTTCCTGGTTATCAGACCTGGCTGCCCTGGAGCGCTTGTCGTCCCTCAGGCTGGTGTCTCACAGTGGCTCCTCAGCTGATGACCAGGATGACCAGGGGCTAGGAGTAACTCCATATAGGAGACAATGGCTGCATAGCAGAGGAGAGTCAAAATAAAATTTAATGTTGGGCTTTGTGTCCCAGGGCTCCAGGCCTCTGGGACAAAGTTTAACTGGATAATGAGCAGTGCCGTTGATGCCTGACTATTCTCAGCAGGTCTCTCTACTGGTCTGCTGTTTCCTATGTGGTTACTGTGGAGCCCAAGCCTGAGGTTTCCAGTTGCTTCTAGGGCAAGGTGGAGGATCTCTGGTTGGAGACTCTGAAAAGCTCTGTTGGTCAGCAGGGCCTGTGCAGGCTCACAGGACAGAGGCACAAAGAGAAATATCAGGAACCATGTGGTAGGGTTTGAAGAAATCCTGGGGGCTGGTTTGGGTGAGAGAGCTTCCTTTAGGGTATAATCATAGATAATGATGGAGGGAGGGACACTGGAGAAAGATGTAGAGATGTAAACAAGGAACTCAGTTTCTTCATCTTTTTCTCTTCTTCTCTCATCTATGTAATAGTCCTCATCATATCACTTAGGCTGGAAGTCCAGTACTGCCATTCTATACTCTGTCGTTTATACGAAACCCAGAGTTTTCAAGACAACCATAACTCAGAAGTTTTATATTCTGATATCTCCATCTCATGCATTAACTTGTCAGGCCACTTGTCCTAACTCATGGTTATTAGTCAGATCTCTCTCCCTACAGCTTCATTTTTAGCTGCTTGCCTGGGAATCGTCAGAGAATGGAGGGGAGCGTGCTCCTGCCTTGGGTTGCCTCTGCAGAGTGATGTGTGTTCTCAGCTCAATGATGGGGGTTGGAGACACCATAAGAATGTACCTTTTGTGATGTGACAACTCTATCACTTTGTTGCCAATTTCCATTAAGCCAACTCAGGGAGGCTCAGGGAGCAAAGACCTGTACCAAAAGTAGGGGAAACCAGCTGCCTGCTTTCAGGGCCCACACATCTGAATCCCAAGCTGTGAGATAGCCACAGCTTCAGGGTGGCATTGGTTTTGGGGTCCCTGAGCTTCCAGGGTGTTCCTCTGAGGACTCCCCTCGGACCTCCCGTCAGACACAGTTACCAAACACGTTTTTCGTCTTTATTAATCTGCTCCTCTTCTCACATTTCTCAGGTCACAGCTGCATTGTTATCTGATGGGCTCGTTGCCAGCCCCATGAAGCCTGACAGTTACAAAAGGTGGATTACCTGCAAAAAAATATTTATTAGGAGAAAAAGCCTTTTTATTCTTCTGTCCTTTTATGTGGAGTTAGCCATATATTGCCTGGGTAAGGTAAGAGCACTTGGTGAGCTGTGAGCAGAGTTAGGGTACCTGGGTTACCGGCAATGCCCAGGGAGTAGTGGTGATTCTTGTGCCCTGCCATAGACCATCTTGCTCCCGACCTCTCCTGGAGCATCTTGCTCAGTTTCATGGCTCAGAGAGTCTATAATGTGGCTGCCTTTCTCTGGAATGAGAAGAATCTTTCTATGAATAGATCTCACCTTTCCCCTAATCTCCAGGGCTGGAGATGCTTAGAGAACTGATCATTTAATAATTATTTTTCAATTTAGCGGCTCCATTTGGCTGGGGTTTGTTTAATGGCATTATGAGAGAAAAGACATGTTGCAATAAGTAAAAGGAGGCAGCAGTGACTTCGTATCCATTTATGAAGAAACTCTGGCACTGAGAGAATTTTAGGTCTCTGAAGAAATGAACTCCTTTGTGGGAAGTTGATTTTTATTCTGTTTTTGAGACTTTGGTGGTGGGATCACAAGCCAAAGGTGTTTGTATTTGGCTGCTACAAGCCTGGAAATGTCCTGATTGTGCTAGCCAGAGTCCCTGTGAGGTCCAGATGACATACTCTGTTAGGGCACATGCACTTTGAGTAAACTCTGAGGCAATGTCACTCCCTGTGCCCTCCACACCCACCTGCCCTGGCCTGGGAACCGCATGCCAGACCTGCCTGGGCCTGCTTGCCTCTGATGTAGTATGATACGTGGGGTGGTGGTGGGATAAGTAAGAGGTCCTGGGTGCTGGCCAAGAGTGTGACTTCTGATCTGATCTTTCTTATGCCAGTAGTAGTCATCATCTGGAATCGGACTGGCCCGGGCTCCGGAGGTAGTGGGAAAACTGATGAATCAGGGTCTCTGGACCAGGAGTTGGAGGTCTCTGGGGTACTGAGGGAGAGTCACTATCAGAGGAGAAACTAGGATAAAGTACGAGAGCTTCAAGGGGACATTGGTGATGAAGACCCCTGGTCCACTCACCACATCTAGACTCTGAATCCTCTTCGATATCCCCACCACATTTTCCAGACATACTTCTACTGTATTCTCTGGTGTGTGGTCTCCTGGGGGAGAAGCTGTGGATTTTAGGAGAGAAAGTGTCTTTTAAAGAGCTCTTGAGACATGTAGAGAGAAAACAGGTGCTGGGGTCTTGAAGAGATGTAGCTGCTCACTATCTAGCCCTCCTTTACCATTTTAAAATTTACCTTGTGTTCCCACTGGCCTTATCTGCATGGTTTCTTGGCCATCCTCATCTCTCTTTGAATGGAACACCCCTTGCCTCCTTGGTGGGCGAGACAGTGGACATCTCATTATCTTCTTTCCCATCTTAACGTGTTCTTCTTGAATCCCTGGTTTTGGGTAATGGCACCAACATTCTCTAAACACAGGCTCTAGTGCCCAGATCCCTTTGATGCTTTCCTTGCCCTGCCTTCTGCATCCAGTTAGTTTCCAAATTGAGCATGGTCTGCCTGAGTAGTATCTCTTCCATTCATACTTTTATTTTCCTTCCTACCTGTTACCATGGTTTTGGTCATCTCTCATCTTTGTTGCTTCCTAAAGGCTTTGATAATAACCTTCCCGTATTAAAAACTGGCACTAACTCCTCAGTGCTAATTTGAAAATCCCAAAACCACTTAGAGGGTGGAATTGGTGGTTCTCCATCTTCCTTTTCAGCCTTATCCTTGGAGGGACTGTAGCTCTGTGATGTCAGGGACCTTGTGTGTTTTGTTTACTGTTGTATCGCCATGATCAGCAGAGAGCCTGCATATAGCACAGAGAGCCTGGCACATGGCAGGGCCCGGGCAGTGCTTGTGAACTACTCCCTATACAGAAATGCTGCTATTGTCTATCAGGAGTGCTCAGTGCTTCCAAAAAATACTCTGTATTTTCCCCACCTCCACCATTGTACATGTTCTTCCTAGAATGCACCATCTCTGCCTATTCTATTCCTACCCACTTTTCAAGGTCTAGCCCAAATCTCACTTCCTTCATGGAGCCCTCCATGATTGCCCAGAGGGACATGATCACCTCATCTCTCTACTGCCGTGGCAGTTTGTACCCCCCACCCCATAGTGCCTTTATCTGAGGCCTTTTCATATTTTGCTGTACTAAGGTTTGGGCTACTTGAGGGCAGGGATCCTTTTTATTCATTTTTTCAAGCACCTAATACAGTGTCTTCCCTTGGAAGGTACTAGGTAAAATCTATTGAATTAATAAATGAATACCTAAATAACTAGTAAATCTTTTACTCTTATCTGCAAGCCTGGTTGATTAATAACCACACAATCTTCCAGCTTTTATGATGATTAATAACTTTGAGGCCAATTAGCATTTATTTTATGCTGCTGCTGCTGGGTTGATTAATCAACTCTCATAAATGTGAACAAATTAGCATTTGTGGTCTTACAGCAAAAATCACCTCCAGATGAATCTCATGCTATGTGGTGAAGGAATTGGGTTGTACAAACCTGGGCTGTGTTAGGAGATGCCCTGAGGTCAAACCCACGAAGACCTCCAGCATTTCCCCCAGCTGACTGCTCTCCTGGATCCTTCTGAAGATGCATTTCATAATGGTGGTCAGAACAGGAGAGGCCAATCAAGTCTATGAGCCTGAGCTAATTCCCTTCATCTGTTTTGCTTATCCATTAGTGCTGGTGGCTCTAAGGCTGTGAAGATCTGGAGAGGGTACTTATAGTGAACTCAGTGTCTAGGGAGGGAAGAGTCTGGTTCTTCTGGCAGGATCCTGAGAGAAGTTCAGGCCCCTGAGGCTTCCTGGTTCCCAGTGTGCCTCCTCCTTTGGGTTCTGAGCTCACAGCTCTGGCACACTACCTCATCTCTCTGTGTCTCAGTTTCCTCATCAGATTGGTGACATCTGCTTTATGGAGGATTGTAGTGGTGTTGTTGACGATTAAATGCGATAACTAATGTCATGCACTTTGAGAACCAAGTATATTACATTATCCCTCATTTCAGACATCAACAGGTCCCTCAGAAGCTGTAGGCTTATACTTAGTTGTCTGTGGTGTGAGAAGTGGGTGAAGTGTCTAAGAATTCCTTTGGGGCAGGGTAGGCAGGCTCTCTGGATGGCAGTCGGCATAGATACTTATTTAAACAGCCTGGCATACATGATTCTTTGAGCTTGGCACAGTGAGGCCCCTGGGACACATTCCATCAGTCAGGCCCTGAGCTGGGTTAAGGGTCTGGCCTGGGTGTCATTTCAAGTTCTGCCTGAAGTTCTGTGTTGTCTGGGGAGCCGATATAAAGCATTTTGCTTCTCCAGATCTTCTGGATAAAGCTGTCTTTATTTAAAAGTGGTGGATTGAGGGGAGATGGAAGGTATTCAGGAAAACTAATTTCACAGAACAGGCCCTGGGACAGACCCCCAAGCCTTCCTAAACCTGCCACTACCATGAGCTGTCAGCAGGGGGAGCTCTGCCACTGTAGGGCTTCCTCTGTTGCCTGAGGGTTGAGGGTCTGTCTGGAGGCCTGAGGAGGGGTTTGAGGAGCCGCCAAGGGGACTCTCTCCTGTAGGTGTGTGCTGAAGAGTAGTCAGGCTAAGAGCCACCGGCTGTAGGAGACACAGAGGGAAAAGGGGTGGAAATCCACTGTGCCTGGTGCCCACGGGTTGGAAGGGTGCTCAGGTTAAGCACACACAAATGTCCTGACTTAAGAGTGTCATAATTTGGGGGAAACGGATGAAGGATATGGCCTAAGACTGAAGTGGCCACAGCACCTACCTAATAGAATTCCGTCCCCCCTTCCCTCCACCCTCCCCTCCCCTCAACACACACATACACAGGGCTGCCCTCAGGGACTGGTTACAGCGGTGACGGGTTACAGCAAGGACCCAGCATGGAACCTGGAGTCCCTGAATGTGCCCTATGCTACCGACTCATGTTTACACCATCCAAGCAGCCTTCTGGGAGGTGACTTACCCTGATCCTGGTCAATCTGGTGTAGCCAAAAGCAGAAAGGTTCTAAATGAGAGTGTTTCCAAGTGGTAACGGGTTCTTCTGGATTTAGGTTGGCTGTCTTCACATGCACCCGACGCTTGGCCTGAGACTAGGAAGAAATGAGGATAAGGTAAAGGGAGACATCCTTCCATTTCAGGGCTTGAGGGGGCCATGTAAGCATTTAGGGGGATGGATATGTGTGTGCATGTGTATCCCCAGGACTCCTGTGGTGGGGGGCACTTAGCAGCATGAATGTTCATCTTCTGCAGAAAGTCTTAGGCTCCAATGGGACTTGTGTCTTCCCTTTCTCAGGAAGAGGCAGAGCCACTTCTCTTTCTCTGTTTCATGCTAAATGGGGCCCTGGGAAGCCTGAGGGCAGGACATTAGATTTATTGCTAGTCCTGCATGTGTGTGAGATGAAACTGTGTGGTGTGGCTTTGGAGCTGGAGGAGGCCAGGAGGCGTGAGAGGCCAAGCTCTGGAGCCATTTCTTCTGGGTAGGTGAGGGAGAAGCCCAGCTGACTTGGGGCCATGTCGTCTTGTCCAGAACCACTCTAGTCTTTCTGATGACTTCTAAGACAAATCTTTGTGCCTTGGACATGAAGATTGATATTGAGTTTGGGGTGCTGGAGAGGTAGGGGATGAATTTGCTGGAGCTCTTTTTGGAGATCTCTGGGACCAGAAATAACCTCTCTGCATCCTTCCTCTTTGGTCAGAGAAGAGACTGTCTGGCTTGGAGTAGTTTAAGACAATCCTACCAGACTGGGGGATTAGTGATTCCTTTTGAGTGAATGAAGAAGGGACCACTATCCTGTTTGTTATGGAATTTGCAGTGAACCACAGAGTTTCAGAGATGGAGAGAGGCTAACAGCACTTTCAGCAGGTCCTGTATTCTATAAGTTCGATGAACCTGATCTCAGTGTTGTGGTACCGTGAAAAATCACTGTAAACTGCTGCACTTCCCCATCTTTTATAGGCCTCAGTGTGTAGTGAAGCCAGCCTCACTTTCTCTTTCTTGCAACCTGGATGGTGTGGACCCTTTGGTATATAAACACTATTTAATGTGTGGCCTAGGTGTGACCCCACAGGGATTTCCTGCCCTTCTGTACACACAAGTGTTAAACTAAATGATATTTGCAAATCGCCTGGCTAGCTCTGCTCACTAGAAACAAAATGACCTTCTTGAGTTGTTTAATTTAGACTTTTCATATCATGATGGACCCAGACACAGTGTCTAGGCTCCCCGTCTGCATCTAGGCAGCATTAGGCAAGAGAAGAGGCCTAAGTGCTCAGATCGTCATACCTAATTATGCCATCTCTTCCTCCTGCAAACCCTTCTATGCCTCCTCACTTCTCTTAAATAAAGATCAAAACCCTTTAGAAAGTCTGCAAGGCTCCACAGAATATGACCTCTCAGAGAAAGATGTTCTCCAGGCCCATCTTGCATCATTCTTTGGACTCCAGCCACTCTGGATCTCATAGTTTCTTGATTCTGTCATGCTCTTTCCAATTTCAAGGCCATTGTGCATGCTGCTGCTTTTTCCTAGAATGCTCTTCCCACTCCCCATCTCATCCATTTAGCTAGGTAATTCCCACTCACCTTTCAGAGTCCAGACTAGGTGTCACTTCCAAGGAAGCCTTCCTGGACCTCCCAAACTAGGTCTTATCACATGTTCTCCAAGCCATTGATAGCATTTGCCACAATTATAAATGCTTTGAATTGTGTAATTGATTATTTTCTCTTTCATCTGGTATCATGTAAGCTTTATGAGGCTAGGGTCTATGAGTTTATCTTGTTCACCACCCATCACAGTGCCTGGCACGAATTAGACACTCAACAAATATGTGCTGAATGAGTGAATGAATGGGGTCACCAGGTTGCCAATGGAATCTCTCCCTGCTTCCAGCAGATAGACTCCTGTCCTAGACTGTGCAGATGATGTTTTGTGTTCTTACCCATCAAAAGGGAGAACCACAGGTGGGCTAAGGAGTTCTACATGTAGCACTTGTGATTTGTGAGGCTCAGCTCTTGTAAAATGATAACTAGTTTCATCTCTTGGTTTACCTGCTTCTGCTAAGGTAGGGCCTATTCCTTACCATACCCTCTGGCTTCTTCCTGCTGATCCTTAACCTTCTGGTATTTTTCTCCAGGCAAAGCCCAGAATGGTACCTGGTCTATGGAAGGTGATTGAGCTATTATCCACTGAGTTATAGCTCAAAAGCTAGGCTTTTTATTTGGGTCTACCTGGCCATAGATGTGATTTCAGGATGAGATTGAGGAGCAGGGCATTTGGACTGCTTGGGATGGTTTTGGAAGAAGCTTTGACATCTCCTAGAGAAGCCAGTATCTGGTTTTTGCAAGTCCTCCAAGACTTTGCACCTTGAGACCTTGCTCAAGGGCAGCTGAAACACCTGCCTGTGAACTTTCCTTTCGTTAGGGAACTGGATTGCCTCTTGCTGGCTGAACTCCGCGCATCTCTAGGCCACTCCAGTTGTCTATAGTGGGCATGCTCCACCCCCCAGCCACTCCCTTATCCTCTTGTCCTCAGGCTCCCTGCGCTGAGTCAGCAATACCCCCCCCCCTCGCCCCCGCCACTATCCCCCGTTATCTTGGCATTGTGCAGCCAAGCTAAGCCAAGTCTGTGACAATGAGCCAGTTGATCTGGAAGCTCACATCCTGTATTCTTTTCCAACATGACATTTAGCCAACTGGCACTTAACAGTGAAGAACAACCCTGGGAACCGAGGCTGCTGAGGACTCAGGACCCTGCACAAGCCAACAGCAGGAGCCGTGTCGAGAGGAAGGCCATCCTGCTGCCAGGCCTCTCTCTCTGCTCATCTTGGTTCCTGTCTAGCAGCACATGGCTCTCGCTGGCCATCAGCAATCTACTGATGGTTCTTGTTGGTGGCCTGGCTCTCTTCCATCTAGCCAGGGCATTTGGATATTTTTTTTCTATGTTCTGCTTATAAACTTGCGAAACAAGCCAGTAGTTCTCCTTGGAAATTGTTTCTATCAATGTCATTTCCCATCCTAGTCCCAAGGGAGACATGTTTCTTTATTTTTTTCCACATTGACACCTTCTCTTGCTCTTGGCTCAACTGCAGAAACCTCAGGTAGTACGAAAGCTCTGGGGAGCGGATGGGATGAGGAGGTATGTACAGGAAATGGGGGTGGCAAAATAGGCTTATGTTTGGTCACCAATGCTGGATGAAGCTTTGAATCTTCAGAGCTATAAGTCAGCCAAGAAGGGAGGTAATCACAGGTCTATTTCTTAGATCCTGATTGACTGTGGCTTTTTATCAGGAACTGTCTAGTGCTTCTGTAAGCACCAGTGTTGACCTCTGTTATGAGTAGAATTGTGCCTCTCTGCCTCCTTCCCTCCCCTCACCCTAATTCATATGTTGAATTCCTAAGCCCCACTACCTCAGAATATGACTATTTAGAGATAGAGCCTTTAGGAAGGTAATTAAGGTAAAATGAGGTCATATAGGTGGGCCCTAATCCAGTATGGATGCTATTATAAAGAGAGAAGATTCAAGAAAAGATCATGCGAAGACACAGGGAGGTCATCTGCAAGCCAAGGAGAGAGGTCCTCAGAAGAAACCAAGTCTTAGACTTCTAGCCTCTAGAATTGTGAGAAAATAAATATCTGTTGTTTAAACCATCCAGTCTGTGGTCCTTTGTTGTGACCATTCTAGCAAATAAGTATAACCTTCAGATATAGCAGAGAAGGTTTGCAGAAGAGCCAAGAGAACGGTAGCTTGGGTGATCCCATTTTGACCAGTTTCTTGGGCTCTCAGGATTGGTGGTATCCCCTGGCTTCTCCAGTTCTCTATTCTTCTGGCAGCTACCAAGTTCATCTTGTGTGGTTGTTTATTCAGATATCTACCATTATTGGTGGCTAATAAATAAAGCATTCTTCTTCTTATTTCCTTTTTATGAAAACCTTATGATAGGTGCTGCAGAATCTGTCTCACCCAGCATGGCTGGCCCAGCCCTTCGGAAACTCACAGTCTATGAAGAAGAAAGACATGGAGATCATTTCACTGAAGCATGAAGGTGCCATGAGGGTGGTCAGCAGAGGAATATGGGACCACAAAGGAAGTCAACCTGAGCCTGCCTGAGGAGGTCACGGAAGGCTTTATGGATGTGTGGCAGAACCAGAAGTCTGCTGCTTCTACAAAGGCAGAGACTTGGTCTTGTTCACCTTCCTTCACCCATGGAATCTGGCACAGTGCTTTGCTCATAGTAAGTGTTCATTTAGTTTGTCGGGTGGAGTCTTGAAGTCCCTTTAAGCTTTGTGATTCCATGATTCTGTGACCTCAGAGGCCCTTCGCAGTCAGATGGTGGAAGATGCTAGTGGCAGACAGTATGAAGATGAACACATATGGGGGGTCTGTAATATGCAAAGTCATTTATGAGCAACCGAACTGAAAGCAAGGGAGGAGAACATAATGAGCTTCCTTCTTAGCATTTCCGGGAGAATCCTCAGGCACAACAACAGGAACCCAGCCAGCGCACCTGCCCCGTGTGCATGATCAGAGGCGATGTCTTGCTCTCCACAAAGCAAAGGCTGGTCGAACACCTCACAGCTGTTTCCCGTGAAGAGGAAAGCCCCTAAGTTCCCAGACAGTGTAAAGTGACCGTATGTTTATAAAATATGACCCGCGGCCCAAGAACGCTAAAAAGCCTCAGATGCACAAACCGGCAGCTGGTGCAGCAGGGATTTGCGACACATGGGAGTAGGGAAGAGAGCGTGGGAGCAGAAAGACTGAATGCCAAATCAGCGTGGCTCTCCTTTGGAGAACACCCAAACAGATCTAAAACTGAAGTTCTAAAAATAACAAACATACAAGCCTTTCGAAAACAAATTGTGCCCAGATATCTTTTAAAGCCGAGTCGTCGACCCCCAGACAGTGCTATGAGGGAATGGGTGCAGACCACCCAGCACCCAAAGAACGAGGGGTGGCTCGTGCTTCTAGTCAGAGGGCTCCAGGAGTTTGGATGAAAACCCTTTCCATCTGACTTTTGTAAGATGGAACCGAAAGAGCCGGCTTGTGAGGGGACAAGAGATTGAGGAGAGCTGTCCCCCTCCCTCTACACACAGTGTGGTGCCTTCAGATAAACTGTTTGTTTCACGCTGAGCTGAGCTCACCTGGGTGATGACATGTGACGAGAATACCAAGCTGAGTCCAGATCAGCAAAGAGAGGACAGGAAGAGGAAGAGGAAGAGAAGCCGAGGCAGCCATGCGAAGCAGTGACTGGCAGAAACCTAGCTGGAACTGCTGGTTAATATCATGGTTTAATCCTTCAGAGTCGATAAAGCTCTGACAAAGTCAGGTTCATATAGTTAACCTTTCGATCTATAAAAAAGTTGTTTCAGACCCTGGAACATAAGACAGAATTGTTGGAGTCACCAAACTCTGTCCAAAATGCTGTAGGTAAGGTTCATGAGGGTAGCTGCATGGGGGCCTGAGCCCCTCACGGTTAAACTAGCACATAGCAATCTGTGTGCAAACTGACATCCTCAAGAACTCACTGGGATTTGAGAAGAGGTGGGGGACTAGCTTCTTTGAAAATATGCTGTAAGAGAATTCACTGTAGGACCGGTGAGGCTACCAATCTTGGAGGAAACTGATAACAGGAATAAAAATAATTAGGATGATTATTAGTTATTAATATTTGATCTGCTCAGGTTCTATGCTAGGCATATACAGTATCTCAATTAGTCTTATTGCAGACCGTTATTATCTCCTTTCTATATGTGAGAAAATGAGGTGCAGAGAAGTCAAATGGCTTTGTCAGGGTTACAAAGGACATGCTGAAGTCAGTATACGAATCCAGGGGCTCTGACTCTCAAGCCTGTGCTCTTTGTGGTCACATTGTCCTGCTCTGGGGAGACACCTTCTGTGCCTTTTGTGGGGCTCAGGATGTGCTAGGAGGAGGCATAGATATTGAACGAGAACCAAGGTGTGCTTTGGATCTACTTGAAGTACCCCCAAATTATTGCACTTCATTAGTGTGACTGATAGGTTCTCAAATCTGTTCTGACCTGACCTCAGCATGCCAGAGTCTGGGGGACCTCAAGTCTGGGGGAACACCTCACCTAAGATTAAATGTAATAATATAACCAAGAAGAGGTGAGAGAGAAAGAGAAAGAGAAAGAGTGACTCTGTTCTTTCTAACCAGGGGTCCAGAAAGGAACCGATGGAGTCCCTATAGACTCCATCTGTAAAACCTCGCTTTCCCACAAGGCTGTACCATCAGTTATAGCCCAGCTTTCCCTTTTCCACACTCTCCAAGCCCTTCTTCCTTAACAGCTAGACATCCTAGATTTCCCAGAATAAAAAATCCACTAAAACTTTACAACAAAGGGGCTGCCATAATCTCTTGTATTTCTAACCTCTGGGCTTTTGGGCTCCTCTATATGTTTCACCCTCCGCCCCCATCCTAGGACTGTACATCCATCCCTTCCAGATCTGTGATCACACGGACTTCCATTCTGGAGGGCAGATTATTTTGTTTCATGTGGCTGTGTCTTAGGAGGCTGTTGGACTGGCTGTTTGGAGAGGCCATCCCTAGATCACATGGGGGCATACCTGCTTCTTTGCCCTGCCATTTTTCACACCAAGAAATGCATAAGAAATCCCAATCTCTCCCTCTGTCTCTCTGTCTCTGTCTCTCTGTCTTCTGTCTGTCTGTCTGTCTGTCTCTCTCTCCTCAGCCTGACCTCTGGGACCTAAAGTCAGGAGAGCATTATTCTTTTAAATAAAAAGAGAAATCTCTAATTCTTTTACTCTATCTTTTCAAGCCTTCTGCACAGTGCTAGCTTTTATACTTGCTCTCTCTGACTTTCCAGTAAAACTTAGCATTAGAATGAGGGAGAAGGGGATGGCCTAGAGGAGGCAGGAGCGATCAAAATTAGGTCTCTCTTTGGGGACTGGCAGAACACACTGGGAACCAGCAAACCGATTACAGGGTTTTACTAAGCAGAGCTAATTCTGTGCTCTGTACCAAAGGTTAGGCAGGCGGTCACCACCTCTGCTTCGACCTGGGTTCCAGAGGAGTGAGTCCATATCCCAGGGTACCTCACAACTAGAATCCGATTTTGTTGCCAGGTAAGAAGCCAGGTTTGCGTGCACAGTCATTTATTATTATTTTTTAGGTGTTCGTCCCTCTCAGAGGATATATGGCTTTGTATTCTGTCTTTCCAGAGGACTCCCGCTCCTCTCCCCAGACCCCTCAGTGATCCCCACAGTTAGTTCTCTTTTACTACTCATCTCTCCCCACCCCCAGGGCTGGGGAAGGTGGCAGTATCTTCAGCAACCTTAGGCTTAAGCCTCCTTCTGTGAGGTACTGAGTTGGCAGCCAATGCAAATCAGTTTTTCCTGGAGATTTTCTGAGAAGAAAGGGAAGCTCAGAGGCATTGATATTCCCTGTGTTCTGGGGAGCTGCATTTTTCTTAGCTGCCGCTGCTTTCAAGTTACCCAGATCTCATTACAGATATTGAAATGGGGTGTGATTCTGACAAGGCGCCTGAGAAATGGGAACTTGGTTTCTTGTTTCCTTTGAGGGTCGGTGGGAGAGAACCACAAGCCTGTCCAGATCTTATCTCCTCAGGAAGGGGCAGGAAAACAACAGGGCAAAACAGCTGCCCAGGCGAGAACCCCACCTTGTGTCTTCACACCACACACCTACGTGCGGTGATGCTGTAGTTTCCCACGAAGATGAAAGTAGAGAGTGAGGCACCCCAGGGATTCCCTGAGCCCTGGATGGGGAGGTCAGCTGGGACCTCAGGACAGCCTGTGGGATGAGCCCACTTAGCACTCAGGACTCCTCATCTCTACCCTGACTGCTCCCTCTGGAGGGGGCTTGAGGGACCTGAGAGAGCCGGGCTACTTTTGCTGGCTAGAAGAGGCAATCTATCCCTGAAACCTTATTAAATACACACCGTGTCTGCCTTGTGCTCAGGGGAATCCAATTAAATACAAGACAGTCCTGGCCCACATGGAACTTAATAAAAATCAAGTGAGGAGACCAACCACAAATAAAGGAAGTTAAATAACATACAACACACACACACACACACACACACACACACAAATCACACACAAGAGCGGTTATAAGTGGTACATGACTAATTGGCACATGAAAGACACATTCACTCTCGGTTTGCTCCCACACTGACATTTCACTGAAGAACAGAAGGATAACATCACCTCAGCTAGCTAAGCTGGGGGAGGGCGGGCGAGGGGATATTCAGAATAAAGCAGCATGTCATGGCCAGAGCTACCCCCACATGTCCCTTGTAATCGTATCATTAGAAGGACTTGTTTTCTGAAATGCATTCAGGACCAAATTTGTTACTCTCTCAGAAGGCCCCGGTTGTATGTTCCTACAAGACATCGATACCTGCTTATATCTGCCCTACTGCAGGGGACTTCTGTCGTTCACTATAACACACATGCTAGCAGCAGCTTCTCTGCTGTTGTCTTGATCAGCCCACTCTTTTCTCAGCCACTTGGAATGAATTTCCACCAAATTATCAATGAGCATTGAATTTGAAGCAAATTGGTTTGGAAATAAATCCCAGCTCTGCCACTTATTATGTATGTGACCGTGGCTGTGGCTCTCAATTTCCTCACCTGTAAAATAGATACAAAAAGGATATCTTTATTGTATTATCATTATGAAGATCGAAAGGTATCGTAAATGTGAAGTGCCTGGTGTGTGTCTGAAGTCTATTGTTTTGCAGACATTCACCAAGTCAATGCTAAAGCAGTGCTTCTCAAACCTGCACATACATTCAGATCATTAGAGGATCTTATTAAAAATGCAGATTTGGATTCAGTAGAACTTGGAGGGTGTGAAATTCTATATGTCTGGCAAGTTCCCATGTGCTACTGGTTCAAGGACCATGCTTTGAGTAGCAAGGTACTGAAGGATTTGATAAGAATTCTGCATTTCCAGAATTTTTGTGGGTGCTGATCCTACTGCGTATCTACTGCTCATGCTGACTCTTGCCTCATCCTTCTGGTCTTTATTTCGCCTACTCCTGTTGCTGACCTTTTTGCCACCTCGGTCTGCTTTTCTCTCTTGCCTCTGACCCTGCTCTTCTCTCTGTCTGCCTCTGCCCTCCAGACTAGCACTGCTCACACTGACTTCCCCCCTTTAATGTTTCTGCCTTCCTCTCACAAGGCTCTCTTAAAAGTTGCCCGAGTTCACCTATGGCTAAAACCCTCCCATTTTCCTTTTCCTCTGGGCTGCTAGGAAGCTCATAAATTTTGTGATGAATTTTAGCAATGTCTTCTTCCTAAGTTTTCTGATTAAGTTAGCTGCTTTTTATATGCTATCTTTCTTTTATGACTTGGTTCTCAAATAATTTATTTTTTCTTTTATTGTATGTGTTGCCATTTGCTAGCTAAGTGATCTTGGACAACTCAGCCTTCCTGGGATTCAGTTTTGTCTCCTATAAAGTTGGGATGATTATGGTAACTATCTCATAAGAATGTTGGGAGAATTAAATGAGTTAATATCTATAAAGTCCTTGGAACAGTGGTTGACGCATGGTAAGTACCACATGAGTGTTATTTATTGGTGTTGTTATTTTATAAAATGCCTGAAATCCTTTTAAAAATAGAGATAGATATAATTATTATCATCATCGCCATCATCATCATCATCAGACAAACCATGTTGACATTAACCCAGTAGACAATGTACCTTAAAATGATCATATAATATTGGAATGCTTGAGTTATGGGACACTTGAAGCTGGAAAGAAATAAATAAATTTAGAATAAATTAAATCAAATGCAGTGAATAGTATACTTCAGAGTACATGCCTTCTATTCTGAAATTGGTAGTCCCAAGATAGGTTGAAATGAAATGGAATTCATCCTTCCCAACTCTGTACCTTTAAACCAAGAGCAGCCCACTGGGGTACCATGTAATCTCCACATCGTAAATAAGCTTTGAGCATTGCAGTCATGACTGAAGCAACATTCTTGAAACTTTTATCTTCTTTTTTGCTCTTGCTCTAGCTTTCCGGTTCATTATAGCTCCTGGCTCTTGGACCTTGCTTCTCCTAGCTGGCCTAACTCATTTCTTAAATCTAATGACTGGATTCAGCTGAACTGATTTAACCCTGCAGCCGTCTTGGTGTATTGCATTTCTGTCCGCTTCAGGAATCCATCCCACTGATTCCACTTCAACTCCTAGGACTTTATTAGGTGGCTTTCTCAGGTTGTCGACATGCCTGCTCCAGATCCTCATGATTCTCTTATTCGCCCACTTAAAGAAACTTATTTTATGTCCCTTTTGTGCCAATCAAATGTGAGTACTGGGGAATATAGAAGTAAACAAAACAGACAAATTTCTGTCCCTCATGGAGCTTACATTTTAGCGGGGAGAAACAGACAGTAAACAAATTAATGCATGCTGTATATTCTACATTCTTGCGACTCAAACTGTAGTTCATGTGCAAGTAGCATGTTAAGTTAGAAATGCTTATTAGAAAATCAAGTAGATATATTGAGGAGCAGTTGCTTATATGAGTTAAGGTTTTATGGGGGACATTTAATGGATTTTAATGATCATCTATTCCAACCAGCTCATGTTGTGATGAACAAATTGAGTCTGTGTGAGAGGAAGAGACCTTGACCAAGAGTGCACAATTGATTGTAGGACATATTTTTGGTCTTTTCTATTCATTACATACCATTTTTTCTTACATGGATTCTAGTCGATGAATTCTTAAGGCAAAATTGTTTATTTGGGGAATAAACAATTCCTTATCGGGTTGTGGGAATGTAGGAAAGACATCTATGATATTTCCCATGAAAGCCTCATTTCAGGGTTAGAGGGCTCATGGATTAGCTACCATGTGACAATTCTTGAATATGTGATCAAGGAACACTTAGGGGTGAGGGAGAGTAATGGTGCTACTTCCCTTATAATACACTGTGAGTAAGAAAGACTTCAGAAGGACTCATAGATTCATTTACAAATAAGGAAATTGAGGCCTAGAGAAGTTAAGTGACTAATTCAAAATCCCACTGCAAGTTAGCAGCAGACCTAAGACCAGAGCTATTTCTCTTGACTCACAGTGCAAAACTTAAGATTTAGAGTTGGAAGATCTACGTTCAACCTCCATAATTCCTTACCTTTTTTAGGCCTCCTTTTCTGCATTCATGTGACACTTCGCAAGTCCCCCGTATGACTCAGCTTCTTCATATTTAAATGGGGTTGATCAAATGAAATAATTTACATAAAAGTTCTTGTAACTACAACTGATGAACATCTGCATAAAACTTCCTCCTTCTGAAATGGCATTATCCTGCCTCTTCCTTGCTTAATTCTAATTCCCACTTACTCTTCACAACTCAATTCAGCAGTCACTGCACCCTCCCCTATCCACTCTCCCTTGGCTATTGAGTGCCCCTCTTCTGTTCTCCCGTTGCACCCTGTGTCTCCTCTATCAAATATGAGTCCCATTGTCTTCAATATTTGTTAACTCGAAAGCCTCTCTCACTAGAATGTAGGGATTCTATTTATCTCTATTGCTACCTAGTGCCTGGCACATAGTATGTTCTCAATAAATGCTTTTTGATAAATAAATGCATGCATGATGCTTACTTGGATTGCCCTGGAGATGACATCGTTAGCTTCTATTTTATCATCCTTCCAGGATCTGAATTTTCTGGTAAGAGAAGAATTTCCAGGTTGTCCAGGTTCTCTTTGCACCTCCCAGCTTTGATCAGAAATGAATAAATGTAGACTATGACCCCGCTGTGCATGTATCCCAGGTTTGTCTGAAGATAACAAGGATGGCTTCTGGTGAAGGCAGGCCTGGACAGTCTAGTAGCTCCTGGTACTCCCAGAAGTGAGCCTACTCCTCTACTTCCTCCTGCTGAGAACTTTCCCTAAGGTTCTGCAGCAACCTCTGCCCTTAAAGAGTTTTTCACCAGGGCTAGTGAATCAGGCTCCTGGGCCTCTGAGTTGGTCATGTTAATTGGTATGTCAGCAACCAAGAGACAAAAGGAAGAGGGAGAATGTAAGAGAGAGCTGTGAAGGAAGAGGATGGTGTCCTGCCTCCTACCACCCCACCAATCAAGTGTGGTTCCAGCTCCAATGACTTGCACGACTGTTTCTACTTGTCCTCCAGGACTTCCATCTGGTCTACAACATGAGTTTGATGGCTTAGAATGGGGAAAGCTAAGTGTTATACGATCCTGGCACCAAGGTCGCTGAGACTGTGCAGTGTGGAGGAGACTTTAGTGTGCTTTCACTTGTCCTGACTGAATCATTTTGCCCCAGCATTGTTTCCTGGCTGTAGAGGTTACCATGTTCCTCCCCATCCTAATTCCTACACACTACAGTTTACCTGCATTTCTAATCTGCCTCAGAAGCTACACATCTTGAAGAATAAGGCATGGTGGTTAAGAACTTGGAGGCAGTCTGACCCAGGTGCAAATCCTGACCCCACCATGGACTATTGTACAAGTTACCCTTGCTGAGGATTAGTCTTCTCACTGAAAATGAGAAGATATTACCCACTCATGGGGTTTTGCAAAGATTACATTAGCTAATGCTTGTTAGAGGCTTAGCATATTTTGTGCTCTCAACAAACAGTGACTCTTACATTGTTTAGTAACTACATCTTTCTTGGACCCACCTTGTTAGAAATGATCACTCTTTCATTGGTGTTACTACAGAACATTGTAATAATAATATGTAGTTATTTTAGTAATAGTATATATAATAATATGCTATATATAACCTATATGCTATATAGTACATGTAGAGTAAATACATGGTATAACTATATATAGTTATATACAGTATACTATATGTAATATATACTATGTATATACCATGTGTTTAACAATATATAATATAATATGGTAATAATAGTAATAATAAGTTTTATTTAATTTTTATCATGTACAGACATTGTTCTGTAAGTTTTATATGTACCAATTCATTAAATCCTGACAAAGTAGGTATATTTTATCCAAATTTTATAGATGAGAAACTGAGGCACAGAGAAGGTATGCAACTTGCCCAAGGATCTGAAGTTAGTGAGAGGAAGAGCAGCATTTGAAATGAGGCAGGCTGGCTCCAGTATTAGAGTCTGCTGTACATGGGCTTCGCACCCACCCCTGGGTTGTGAGTCACATGGATATGTTGTCTGTGTCTTAGTCAACCTTGTAACCTCCCTAATATCTTTCTCCAGGTTTGTGGTGGTTCTAGAATGCATAAAGCAGATGCCATCAGCAAAGATCTAGCTAACAGCCCAGTGAGGGAGGATACCAGTTTCTGGTGCCCAGGTGCTTGCAGCCCCATGGCCAGTTCTCAAAGCCCTGGCCTCCTGCTCATTTCTGGCCCAACTAAATAGGCTATATCTGAGCCTGGCAGGAGATGGTAGATTTTTTTTATCCCCAGGGAAAAGCACTTAGAGTATACACAGCATACTAAAATGGGACAGAATGACCACCAAGCTAATTAGAATAAAAATAATAGAGGTTCATTTTGCAGCTAGGGACTGTATTTGAGAAGTAAGCATAGGTAAGATGTTGGCATATGCAGGGAATTAATCATGTGATGGTCAGCCAATAAAGAGAGATGACCCTCAGGATACTATCCAAGAAAACAGCCCATTTGGACCAGCAGGGCCCTGCTGAGCTCCCTGCTCTTGCCCCACTCAAGGCATGGAAGGACCTGACTGTCATCTCAAGGTCACTAGCACCATCATCAAAACACAAGGATGGTGTAGTGAAATGGATATACATTATGAAGAGTGGTAAAGATAACTTATATCTGCAGAAAGTTTTAATAATAATAATAATAATAAGTAAGAATAAAATAACATCTAACATATATATAGCCTTTGCTATATGCCAAAAACTCTTCTAAGTGTTTCATATATATTTAACTCTCACAAGTCTTATGAGATAAGTATTATCATATTCGTTTTACAGTTGAAAGCCTGAGGCACAGAGAGGTTAAATAAATTGTCCAGTTGCACAGCTAGTAAATAGCACAGCCAACATTTTAATGTAGACAATCTGGCTCCAAGTCTGTGCTCTTAACTGCCATTGGTTAAGATGAACGTGAGCATGTGCATTTAAAAAGCATGCTTACGCCAATCACCTCAAGTAATCTTCCCTGCCTCCTGAATAGGGGAACTCATTGGCACAAGGGAAATTGAGCTATTCCTCACATTGAGCTGAATCTATCAGAGAAGTGTCTTGAGTCTGTTATAGATCCCAAACCTTGAGAAAACTTGGCTGATGCTTGCAGAAAAGTATCAAGAAGGTCATTTTTTGTTCTTATAAGTAAGTTGGATAATCTCTCCAAACCCTCTGGGTTCTCATTTTTCTGACATTTCAGTGTTCAGTGTCCCTAGCAGCTGACCTTGACTGCAGTGGAGGTGCCTCTATAAATCAGACTAATTCATTAGGCGCCTACCACATGGCCAGCACTGTGCAGAGGCATGGGGATATGATGTGTAAAGGAGTGGGATTGTGATCTCCATTTACAAAGAATTAGCAGTGGAAAGGTCAAATGAATGAAATAATAGATTAAGATAACAAGGTAATACCATGAGATAATAATGTAATAACACATGAAATTATTCAATATTGATAATGAGACTGTGGGAGATGAACGGAACATATCGGTAGTTGCGTTTCATTCATCTCTTGTTTTTCTCTTTTTTTTTTCCTCAAAGTTCTAAGTGTTCTTAAGGACAGTGTATGCAGCATGGGTAACCTGTCCTACTTCCCCAGGAAAGAAAAGGAAATTCCATGTAAAAGAACATTCTTCTCCCAGCAGGTCCTGCCATGTTCACCAAGATGTGTCTTTGTCCTTTCCTATGTATTTCTTCGTCAGAGGTCAATTTGGGGTCTGTTAACCCCGAGTAGTAACTGTTATAGTGATATGAACAGAGGGGACTTGAGGCTAAGGTATTAAGTCTAAAGATGCCTTGCTTTCTACCACTTTCATGGTGTGTCCTTTCCTTCCCAGGGACCTTGAACTGCTTTCTAACCCTGGAAGTTTAAGGTGCTCAGCTAGGGCACCATCTTAAGTCTGGTGAGCTTTAGCCCTTTCTTATCTAGCTGGGTGACTTTGGGCAAGTTGTTTAATCTCAGCTTTAGTTTTTCTCATCTACAAAATGGATATGTAGAAGCGAATGTTAGAATGGACTGAAATAATTAATACAGAGTGCTTACAATAGTGACCGGTACATAATACATTTTTCTAAGATGGTATATTTCTGTTATTAGTTCTACTACCAATATACTCCCATCACTTTCACCACCATCCTCACCACCACCACCACCACCACCACATCTACAGCATCTTCGCTACCACCACCATCACCACCACCACTATATCTATAGCATCATCGCTACCATCACCAATGCTGTAATCTAACCAGTATACCCCATATCCCATGTTCCCTTAGGTCCTTTTAAAATGACTGGCTGGCTCATCTGGTAAATGCCAGCTCTCTTTTTGCAACAATGGCTTCATTTGTCACCCCATCAGATAATATCTTTATTCAGGTTTTCAGAGATAAGGATGTGACTTGCCAAAAATTATTTTAGTGCCTGTGGTGGGAGAAAAAGGGAGTTAGTTTTGTTTGTATGGATGTCCTCCTCTGCAGCTGCTGGGTCTGTTCCAGAGAAAATTCTTCTACTTTCCCATGAATAACAATGATAACGATGCAAGTAAATGATACCTTAACCCACTAAAATCATTCCTTTTTTTGCATGATGTCACAGCAAAAAGAAAACGCTTTATTTCAATTTTAGTCCACAATAATGGGAGCACCTGGAAAAGAACAACAGAAATGTTTGAGATCATGATTCTGCAACATAAAAAGTACAGAATCAATTACCTTTGGCTTCCCAGACAGATTTCTATGTACACAATTGTGTTTCATCTTTGTAACTTGAGGTTATACTTTGAGGGTTTCTGAAGTAGAGAAATTACCTATACTGTGTCCGGAGTTATGGTCACAGGAAAATGGAGAGAAATATCACTTGGGGACCCCGTAAGAGAAGCCCTTCTCTGGAGAGATGTTTATTTGGTAATTCAGAAGGATAAAGGGACTCATTCTAAAATTTCTGCTTGGGGGCTGTCAAGTAAAGTTCCACTCTGCAAAGGGGTGTTCAGTTCCGTTGAATATCTTCACCAGGTCAACGCAAATTGAAATGTAGAAATAGTGTGTGGAGACATTTCCGATGCGGTATTTCTTTTTTTGCCTTTGGATAAAAACACAGTCAGACCTTTGTGCCCAGTGCAGATTCTGAAAGGCTGTGGAAGGCAGAGTGGGAGGACCTCTAAGGCATCTCAGGGGAACAGTTAGCACAAACACAGCACATGCCAACTTGCCTTAAGGCTGGGAGACCAAGGGCTTCTCTGCAGCAACCCACTCTTTCTACACACTTACCTGAAGGGAACTGGAAGACATCCCTCTGGATACTACATAAGGCTGACCCATTCATCCATTGAAAAAATATTTGTTGAGTGTCAGCTAATGCCAAATGCTTTTTAGGTGCTGAGGATACAGACATGAACAAAAAATAGGCAAAAATCCCTACCGACATAAATTCGCTTTTCCTCAGATTGGCTTAATATTGTTTTTGCATTTTCTCTGATTATACATGAGTGTGTATATTATATAAATGTATAAACACACACTTTATATATGAATCTTAGATTTATTAGATTTATATGTAAATAATACATAATAAAATATATTTTATATAAATAAAAATATATCTTCTTAGAGTATAAGTTCCAAGAATTTAGGGGTTGAGTTTACCTAATTATCTTTGCACAAAGCCCAGAATAGCATCATTTGTTTATTCATTCATTCACTCAGTACATACTTTCTGAGTGTCTACTTTGAGTTAGGCAATGGAGATACAGTGATGAACAAGAAAGAAAATCTCTCATACAGATTATGACATAATTTAATGAAAATGGAGACAAAGATTTTTTTTGACATTGACTTCAGGTTTACAAATTTTAAATCTTACATTTGAAAAGATGTATCTTACATTCAAAGAGTAATGCCATATCCATTACTAGTAGACACAGTTTCAGCATTAATGACTGCCTACCGCATGTACAGTCTTTTTTCTCCAGCTTTTTATTTTGAAATAATTTTAGATTTACAGAAGTGTTACAAAATAAAGTACATAGAATTTTTGGACACTCTTCACCCAGCTTCCCCTAATGTTAATATCTTATATAACTATGGTTATATAACTATGGTACATTTATAAAAACTAAGAGATCAATGTGGGTATAATACTATCAACTAGATTACAGATTTTATTTGTATTTCACAAATTTTTCCATTACTGCTCCAGAATCCCGTCCAGGACACCCTGTTGCATTTAGTTGTCATTTCTCAGGCTCCTCTCATCTGTGACAGTTCCTCAGTCTTTCCTTGGTTTTATGATTTTGATAATTTTGAAGAGTACTAGTTAGGTATTTTGTAGAATGTCCCTGAATTTGGGTTTGATAGTGGTGGTTTTGTTGTTGGTGGTGGTTTTTTTTTTTTTTCATAATCAGACTATGGTTGCGGGTTTGGGGGAAAGAATGTCACAGAAGTGAAGTGCCTGTCTCATAGCCTTATCCAGGATGCATGACATCAACCTGACATCTAACTGGTCATGTTGACCTCGGTCTCTTAGTTAAGGTGGTGCCTGCAGGTTGCTCTATCATAGTTATTTTTCCCTTTTGTATGGTCTATATGTTAGAAGTTAGTCACAAAGTTCATACTTAAAGGGGAAGGGAAATCCAACTCTATCTCCTGAAAGAAGTCTTCCTTTCTTCTTGAGTTTTCCTCACTTATATGTCCTGTCTTTGGGATTAAGGACTTTAGGATCATGATAGTATTTCCCTTTTAAGTAACGTTAAAGTTATATTATGTTAAAGTCCATAAATTTAATCTGTACAGAACCTTGTTTAGAAAATCTATAATTTAATATGAACTATTATCAGAATAAGAGAGGAGTATTTTCATTGGAGGGTTCTGAAATTCTTGTTACTTGTAAATTAACTCTTGTACTACAGATGAAACACTTTTTCTTAAGTTTAATACAGTTGTAGCAACTGCTTATTGCATGTATTTTAAAGTACAGGACTCAATAATAGTTCAATTCACATAACTGTGGGATTACAGAACACTAGGTCTGAGTAAGGTACAGAATCATTTGGTCCAGCCTCCTTGGTTTACAGTTAAGGAAACCGAGACCCAGAGAGGAGGCATTGCTTTTCTGAAATTGTGCAGCCAGTTGGAGGGAGACTAGGCCTCCTGCTTCTCAGGGCTCTTTTTTTCTGTAAATTCCTCTGTGTGACCTCCCCAGCAAATGAGGGAATATGTACCATTTTCCCGACCCCATTCCACCTCTTTCCATAGTGCAGGGGATTTTATTTCTTTCTGCAGATCAGGAATGAGGCCCATATCCAGGCCATCCTTTGGACAACATGGGATTAAGGGAAACACACTTTGCAAACACCCTCATGTCCCACCCCCAGCTAGCTCACGTCTGTAACTTGGGAGCAAGGGGACCGCGTACCTGCCAGCCCCTTCTTCAGCTGAGGGTTGGAGGCTTCACTCCCAATCTATCCAGGTTCTGCCCTGGGCTGGAGATGCTGCAGTTTGAAAGTGGAAACTATTAAGTTTGGAGTTCATTCTCAGAGACTGCTGTTCCAGGAACAGGGAGAGCAATTCCCTTAGAAGACTGAGCTGGCTTAAAGCCATGAAAGGACTAGGCTAATAGTTCTTACCTTCCCAAGAGGCAGTGAGAACTCAAAGCTGGTATTTGGGGGAAGAAGCTGGAAAAACATTGGCCCTTTCCCCACCACCACTCACTTCAGCAGTGAGATAAACAGTGACTGGATATGTTCAGCTAAAGAGATATGTCATTTCTACTAGTAAATGAAATGGAGCTTAAAGTCCTACTCAACCCTTATGTACAAGTGGAGTACGATTAAATCCATATGATAGTGCTCTCCAGGATCCTCTTGGACAAAGAAGTGTACAGAGGTCAGGTGCAGGCCGGTCCCCAGTCAGAGACTAAGCAGTATCCATGTCTTTGGTCAGAATATCGACAAACCGGGTTTTTGTGTTGCCCATTTTGACCATCTTAGCTACAGTTCATGAAACTGAAAGTGGCTGTAGCTGTAGCCTGAAGGACTCCTGCAAATGGCTTTCACAGGCTGGACAACCCTCCTGGTGAAATGAGCATAGATGATTTTTGGCTGCTTCAGTTTTCCTGTCCATGGTGTGTCTCATTTACATATACCCCTCTGCCTAGGGTCTTCAGTACTCACACCCTTTTCTTCATTATAACCTCTCAGGAAAGCTTGGGAAGCCATTCATACTAGCATGTAAATCACTGATTCCACTTTAAAGTGTATGCTCCTTAGAAGGACCATTACCTTCAAACATGGATAAATCCTTACATGTGGTTCTTAGCCTTGGCCATGCACTGGTGGTACATGGGTAAATATGGAAGCTCGGGCCCCACTCAAACTCTGTACCATTAGAAAGCTCCACAGGTGATTTTCTTTTTTTTTTCTCTTTTTTCCCCTATTATTTATGCCTATAGCACCTGGTCTTCCTAGGTGGTCTCCCATCCAAGTACTAACCAGGCCCGCCCCTGCTTAGCTTCCGAGATCAGACATTGGGTTTTTTCAAGGTAGCATGGCTGTAGACCATGGACTGTGGCTCCATTGGGGTGTGAACCCAGGACCTTCTGCATGTAAAGCAGACATGCTAACCGCTACACTATGGAGCGATGTCCCACAGGTGATTTTTATGCTTTTTTATGCACAACCAAGGCTGAAAACCATTCCTAGTTTAAGTGGGAGCTTCTCAGTGTGTGGTCCCTGGACCAGCAGCATCAGCACTGCCTGGGAATTTAGAAATGCAAAGTTTGGGGCCTGAATCAGATCTCCTGAATCAGAAACCCTGGGGTGGAGCCCGGAAATCTGTGTTTCTTTAAGTCTTCCAGGTACTTCTGATGCATACTAAAGTTTGAGAATGCTTTAAGCAAAAGGACCAAGGTCAAACTGGGACATTTTGCTCAAGGTTGGGGAATTGTGAATGGAAGGCAAGGGTGCCCTCTGAAGCTACACTCCATAAATGACTGGCTAGCCTGTGCGCCATGAAGTCACCTCTGGTCACTCATCGATCAACTGAACCTTTCTCAGATTCTTAGATCATAAGCAGTTTTAGAAGCTTTTCTTCCAGTAGGAAGGACAGTTTTATTTACAGTGGCCACAACATACTGGGTAGTAGTATTAATTGTTGGTGGCTATGTTGGTGGTCATAATTCCTCCCTTGTTTCCTCTTCTGTCCCACAAGCCACAGACCACAAGTAAGGACAGGGCAGAGGCAGAGAATAAGGTTGTGGTAGGGGAAGTAAGTGATTTGATTTGTTAGGTTACATTGGACTTAATCAGAGGCATGGAACTCCTCCACATAATATATATATATTTTTAATTAAATTGTTGGGGGTGACATCGATTGATAACAACATTATGTAAGTTTCAGGTGTACATCTTTATCATGTGTATACGTATAATCTATATATGTTATTGTGCTGTTAATTGTAAATTTGATCTCAAAATGGTGATCCCAAAGCACTCACTTAACGAGTAATGTCTTCATGGCCTGAAGCATTGTACATGGGAAAGGTATCCTAAACATTGGCAGAAATGTGAGGGACATTTTAATTCTATTCCACTAGCATTATTCTTGGGACTGGGGATGCATCAGTGAACAAGTCACTAACTACAGGATCCCCAAGGGAAAATGAACAGGTTAGAAGACTGCTAACAAAGAGGAGACACAGGAAGGACGCTGTGTGAGCATCTGACATTTTCTCTTGTCTTAGTTCCTGGTTCTCTCTGGCTAAGTGATGATTAATCTGAAAACTGAAGGTTGAACTAGAATCAGCCAGGTGAAGGGATGCAGGAGAAGAAGAGTGGGAAGAACATTCCAGGCAGAGAAAGAGTTTGTGTGAGTCCTGGAGTTAAGAGCAAGCCTGGTATGGAAGTTTTAAGAATTGCAAACTGAGTATATGGGGTCCTAGAGTGCAGGAGAACGTGATACAAGGTGAGGTTAAAGAGGTGGCAAGCCTGCATCCCCGAGGGCCAAGGAAGTTACATGAAGGATTTGGATTAGGACCTAAGGCAATTGGAAGCCACTGAGGGGTTTAAAGCAGTGAAAGAAAATGACAGATTTGCATGAAAAATAAATTTCTTGGCTGCATTTAGAAAAGTGGATTGGAGAGGGGAAGAGTGGGCATCGAGAGACAGGAGATATGTGTTACCACAGACTAAACTTAGGAATGTTTGCTTAGGAAAAACATGAAATGAACTAAGAAATTATGAGATTAAAATGTGTGTTTCCTCTTATGTTCTTTTTCAGCCCTAGTTTTATTTCTTTGGATGAAGATCTATGGCAGCTCTATTCGAAAGGTGTATATGTATTTGATGTATGGAGTATATATAACCAGTGGCATGAGTAAGCCAACTAATGCTATTTGCAAATCGCAAAACAAAACACAGTGCTGGACACCATGAGGGAATTCCAAGAATGCTCGGTCCTTGCCCACAAGAAACTAACAACTAAGTTATGGAAATAAATAAAAACATTTAAATGTTCATTGAAATCCAAGCAGTATGTGATTAATTCCCAAAAAGTGAATCATCAACACTCTAAAAGGAGTAGTAGGAAAAGTAGTTTCGTGGGAGATGTGGGTGTCGGGCAAGGCTTTGAAGGATCCTGGGAACTGGCTAGATGGACAAGCACGGGGAGGACAGTGCAGGGCCGGTGGTGTGAGCAGCGAGCATTCCAGTAGGATCCACATTTGTAGTTTCGATTTGTCTTGATTTTCAGGAAAAGTCCCTGGATCTCATAATAGAAAAGCATAGTAGCTTTTAGCAAAGAATAAGGGAGTAGTAGAGTGTTTCCATCTTAACTGGAGGTCACTTTTCCACCCACTTGCTGGAACCGCGGCACAGTAGGGGCACATGTGTGGCCTTGGCTGGCAGGTGAGGTTCACTCGGAAGATGCCCGGGAGGATGAATACAGCTCTGGAACTCAATGACTGGTTACTCCAGATATCAATATGCTATGGTTTTCAGAACGTTATTTAGTACTGAGGGAGCTTTTAGAAATTACGTATAACAGAAGGGGCCATTCCTAAAGTCACACCCCTCAGAAACCCCAGTTCTTTGCCACTTAGCACTGAGACAGTCTGCTCTTGTGCAGGAGTTCACTGTTCTGAAGGGTAGACTCGGCTCTGAATTGCCCTCAAGTCTCAGATACAATTTGCCACTTGATGGCCACCTGTCATCACCCTGGGGAGCAGGTAGGGAGGAGGTTGAAGGGCAGAGGGACTGAAACTGGACTCTTCAACAGCAGCATCAGGTCTGGGACAGCCTGAGAGAGAGACAGGCATAGCCTGGCCAGAAGACATTATTTTGCAAGGAGGGTTCAAAAGAAAACGTCACGGGCAGAGAGAGCATTTCTGTGTATTCTCTGGAGATGCTTGTGGGGCTGCCTGGACTGAGGGCTGGAGAACCCAAAGTAAGCCTCTGGGCCCCTCCCTATTTTCATTAGAGTTGGTCCTCTTCTATTCTGTTTTATATTTTGGGAATCTGTTTAATAATTCATTTTTTAAAAAAGGATTTTGATGGCAGAAATGAGTTGAAAATCTTTGTCAAGAGAATGGCCTTTTTACAACATCCTGTTTTGGTCCTGGCTTAAAGGACTCTCCCCCCAAATAAGGAAGGTATCTGTGGAGAACCCTGACTCTGTGGCACTCACCAGGGTGGCAGCACCGAGCCCCCAGACCTGCACAGTGTGTGCAGGCAGGTGAGGCTGTGCTGGGGTTGTTGGCGGTAGGGATGGGGAGCAAGCGCTCCAGAGCTGCCATCAGAGGAAGAACAATGGGCTAGTGTGAGCGCTGCCCGAGGGGCCCAGAGGAGGTGACAGTCTACTGGGACTGCGGGGGCGTGTTTGTCCAGGCAAAAAGCCACAGGGTGTCCAGAGCCAGCCTCCCCTGGCACACTTCCTGACCACACCTCAGTGGCGCCCTTGGGCACCTGGAAGATGGCAGGAGTGGTTGCTGGGAAGCCCAGCCAGGCCCACCTGGCCAGGCTCGCTCCTTCCTTACTTCCTGTTGTGCCCAAGGCCTGGCTCCTCTGCTCCTGGAAGGATTCTCTACTGTGTTCAGGTTGCTTAGTCTTCTCCTGTAGCCGCCTCATGGCCTCACTATCCAGAGATGTTCTCAGAATCAGGGAGACTAAGATCTAATGAAGCAGCTTCCAGTAAGGAAGGGTCTGGTGGGACAGGATACCTCATAGGCTTTCGATGACATTTATGTAGACTGAATGATTTTATGAGTGTGTCAGGGTTGTCTCACTGTGTTGAAGTTGTTGGGCCAACATAGGTATAACTGCATTTTGGTGGGTGGGAGTAATTGTATGACAAGACAACCATTCCTGGTGTCAGTCACTTGGGGAGAAGGCTTCCTTCTCAGACCAAGCACAGGGCTGAAGAGGGAACTAGGATGAGCCCATGTAGAGATACAGAGTAGAAATGAGGCAGTGAAGAAGGGCTGCGCATCTGGCACTAATTTGAACATCACGTATGGAAAAGACAGGACCTGTGAGCCATCAGGTTGAGCTGGTTATGGCAAGTTCCAAAAGCTGGACTTTGTTGGTCTGACTTCTTCACCATGCCTCTTGTTCTCCGGGTTTATTCCCAGTGTAGTGTTTAGGAACAAAATGGCCAACATTTGTTGGGCATCTACTATTGCTGGCATTTTTGTGTTCTTTTTCATGCAGTATTTGATTTGATCCTCCCAATAGCCTGGTGAGGAAATTGAACCATGAGCGACCTGCTCAAGTTAACACAGTTTTAAATGATAGAGCCAGGATTTGTACATAGCCCTAATTCTAGAGATCAAATTCTTAACTACTTTTAGCTGTGGAGTCTTTCAGACGGTATCTACTTGTCGTGACTGTGCTGAGTGCTACTAAGGGAAGTGTTCAGGTTCAAGCTTGGAGGAATCTTTCTAAGGGGTGGCAGAGCACCCTGGAAATACAAAGTGGCAGTGTGAGGTGGAACTTGGGGAATGGGTTGTGTGGTCAGTCACCCTTCACTCCTCGAGCATTTCCTTCCCATGCTAGACCTCAGACACTCTGATGTTACTTTAGTAATTTGGGAGCCATCCCTCATGGCTTCTTTCTGCAATCCTGCCCAGCTCTCTCCCAAAGATGAGAGTGGCTAATGAGGAAATTCTTCTGGAAGTATGATGGTGCATTTGAGATTTAGAAGACCTCCAAATATACAGTTTTCTGGGTGGCCAGCATCTCAGGGACCCACACTCAGTTACTGCATGGTTTCAGCTGTACTTCTTAGGCATCCACAGGGACTCAGATCCACAGTCAGCTGCTGATGCTGCCTGAAGGCATTTGGAGAGCTGGATAGGAGCAGGTGTTCAAATGTTTGATGTCTACCATTTGCTTTGGTCAATCTAATCAGTTCGAGCTGGAATCACAGGCTCTGACAGCTGGGAGCATATAGCTGCCTAGGTTAGATTATGTGACTCATTGTCATTTATTAACTGGTTCCTTCACTCAGAGAAATAGCAGGAGAGTGCCATGATAACAGTGGACTTGGAGGAGGCCTAGAGAGATCTGGACAGCATTAGCCCACAGTGATCTCTCTGTTCTAGCAACCTTTGTACTCATTTATGAATCTAGGTGACTATATCATGTAACCTATCATCACTCTGTTACCCATTATCTTGCCTGTCTGTGGTCCAGGCAGTACCACTGGACCCCCTGGGCCCTTGGGGCCCAGGCTCAAGCCCATTCACGATATTGAATCAGTAATAGGTATTGCTTTTAGGTGCTTACTATTTTCCAGGCACTGTTGTAGTGTTTTACATATTAACAAATCTAATCCTTAAAAAAATTTCACAATATATGTGCCCAGATTAGATAAGTAACTTGCCCAAGGTTTGCAGAGGCAGGCTCAAACCCAGGAGCTGGCCTGCGAGTCTGGGCTCTCAGTCACCAACTATACCACACTGCACAGACTGGAATAGGCTGGAGTATGTATTCTTCCCAAATCTCAGAGCCAAGCAATGAAGGATGAAAGAGACAGGCCTGGAAATGACAGATGTTGTAGAGGGAGAACTGGATAAGGCAGGGGTCTCAAATGTGATCCCCCAGACCAGCGGAATCTGCATCACCTCAGAACTTGTTAGAAATGCAAATTCTTCAGCCTCATCCCTATCAAATTAGGAACTCTAGGAGTCTTGATTTTGATGCATGATGAAGTTTGAAAATTGCTGGAATAGGGAGTCAGAATGCTAAATTCTAGGCCCATCTCTGCCCTTGCCTTGCTAGATGACCATGGGCAGATAATTTCATCTATCCGATTTTGGTTTCCTCATCTCTAAAATGAAGGGCTCACTCCAGATCCATTTACTTTTCATTAGTCAATCAGACATTTCTTGAGTGCCTACCATGTGACAGATTCTGAGAATAAAAAGATACTATACCTTCAGAATGGAACACAGCAATAGCCTGGTGGCTTGGGATTGTGTGTATGGTCACCACTAAAGATTCAACCCTAGTTAATTTTGCTGGAGCAATTGTTAGAAAGACTCTCTCTCTCTCTCTCTCTCTCTCTCTCTCTCTCTCTCTCTCTCTCTGTCTCTCTCTGTCTCTTTCTTTCTTTCAGGCACCCCTTGGTTGACCTCACAGGTTGCAACAAGGACTTTGTCAGTTTATAATCCCTTATTTTTTATTTTTTATGCCTATAGCACCTGGTCTTCTTAGGTGGTCCCCCATCCAACCACTAACCAGGTTTGACCCTGCGTAGCTTCCAAGATCAGATGGGATCAGGCTGGTTCAGGGCGGCATGGCTGAAGGAAAGAGTCTCTTTCTACTTCCCTTTTTTTCCTAATTCCAGTATATCTCTACACTGTTGCCAAAGCCACATTTGAAAGCTTGTTGCTCCTCAGTTACAAACTTCTGGTGACTCCCTATTGTCCATGCTTTCCAAATGGAACAAAACGAAGGCTCAGCTTGCTTCTGACCCTTGGAAATGTTAGAGGCCTCAGATACAGCTATGCTCAGGACACCCAGGCCTATAGGATGGTTAGAAGGAAGGAGTTCTGGCTAGCAGAGGTCCTAGGTTCTACAGCACAGCAATCCAGTGGCTGAAAGAAAAAAAGAAAGAGTAAGATTCTTGTGCAACATTTGGCAAAGCTCTGCTCTTCCTTGGGGCTTACATGACATTTCTCCAGATGAACCTGGTCAAATTTACTGCCTGTGTTTCAAAACCATTTTCTGGAACAACAGAAAATGGATGTATTGGCAATGGCATGAGCTTGAGTCTATTTTGGCAACTGGAGCCATTGTGCTCGTTCATCAGAATCCTGAATAAGGTCCCTGGGGTTTAGTGACTGCAGTTAACCTGGTTGTACTGGGAACTTGCTCCCAGCTTCAGGTGCAACCACTGATGTCTACATGATTGTCCCACCCTCTGGAAAAGAAAAGAAGAACCAGCAATCAATAGATTCATGAGACTTTCTTGAGCACATACTCTGCAATTGGCATTGTATGAAATTTTCTGGATGCAAAAGAAACCCAAAGTGCTTCCATAAGGAGCTCACAATTCTTGCACCAGAAGAAGCCATTTGCCAAGGTTTCTGCATTCCATGGCTTTGCATCATCTATACATTGGGCAATCCCCATTCAAGCTGAGGTGGGTCTGGGACTGCTAAGCAGTCTGTCTGAAACTATCCTCTGGAGTCTGTGCATCTGCCTGTGAAGGCCACCTCACTGGTGCAAAGGAGTCGCCTTGTTTCAGAGAGATAAGTAGTCTGAGTTGCATTTTAGGCTGTGCATGTGGAACTGGAATCCTTTGGAAAAAGAGGAAAAACAAAAATCTTTGGATTCTTAGCTTCTGGGCTCAACATTCCCTTGTTAAAACCCTCTTAGGCATCTGTGGCAGAGTGGAAAGTCCACCAGTTCCCACCTCCCACTATCGGAGAGAGCCTGGGCCTCAGATTTTACTTTGTGGTTGTGAGGACAGTGACTGGTGCTCAGCTGATGTTAGTTGAATTTGTTGAATGTAGAATATCTGGGTTTAATGCCATTGATGGTTTTCATGTTTCTTTTAGCTGGGTTTTTAGAAACGCTTTTTCTTCTTTCCTCCCTCCCTCCTTTATTTTCCTTTCTCTCTTTCTTTCTTTCTTTCTTTCTTTCTTTCTTTCTTTCTTTCTTTCCCCTCTCTCACCCTTGCTCCTTCCTTTATTTCCTTTCTCCTCCCTTTCCCTTTCCCTTTCCCCTCCTTTTTCCCTTTCTTTTTCCATTTTTTTTCTTTGTATTTTTCCAGCTTTATTGAGATATAATTGGTAGATAACATTGAGTAGGTTTAAAGTGTCAACTTGATACATTTACATATTGCAAAATGATTACCATGACAGCCTTAGCTGATACCTCCATCATGTCACATAATTACCATTTCTTAATTGCCATTTCTTTTTGCAGTGAAAACATTTAAGATTCACTCTCTTCACAACTTCCAGTACATAATACAGTATTATTAACAATAATCACCATGGAAATGCTTTTCTAAAGGAGCCCTGTGAAAATATAAGGCTGGAGGCCTCAAGATCTTTATGTGAAGAGATGCTTTCTGATCTACTGCTTTCCTTATGGAGGGAAGATATTTGTGCTGACTGTTTCTCTTCTAGACCCTCCCCCCTCTGCTCCTCACCACTCCCACTCGAATGAGAGCTCTTTGAAGTCAGAAACCTTGCTCGTTCACTGCTACAGCCTCAGTGCCAGATACAGACTAGATGACAGTAGGATGCTAGTCAACAAATATTTGCTGAATGAATGGGTAGGTGAATGAATAAATTAATGAGCGACTGGATGGACAGATGAATGAAAGGATAAATGGAGGATAAATGGAAGGACGGATGGGTGAATGATTGACTATCTGGGACTTAACTCTCTTTTGGGTAGGTAGTGTCATATAGTGATAAGAGTTGTTCTTATCACAGGAAAAAAATTGTAACTGTGTGGTGATAGACATTAATACATTTATTATGTGGTTATTTTGTAATCATATACATAATTATATATAATTATTTTGTAATTATATACATAATTAAACCATTTTTTGCACACCTGCAACTAATATCATATATCAATTACATTACAATTTAAGACAAAAGCTGTGCAATCCTCTTAAGGGCTGTGTGCTTTAGCCAAGTTTCTTAACCTCATTCTGTCTCTTTCCTCATTTGTAAAATGAGGCTAATACTTCAAAGCATTATTATGATGATTAAATGAAATAATATGTGCAAAGTATTTAAAGTTCCTGGCGTAGAGTAAATGGTCAGAAATCTTGCATATCATTGGCTTGCAAACTGGAAGACACACATGCCCTCCCCCAGCTTTTCTTTCATGGTTTGACTGTGTATATTTGTGGAACATGTTAACTAAGGGATTTTTTTTTTTTAGGAAAAAATTACTCATGACAATCAATTTAAACTTATTGTGTGCCTGTTATATCTCTTACCCTGTTTTTTATTTTCTTGGTTTTTTTTTCTCTTACAGAGAAGAGTAGAGATTACTGAGTTCAAGTCAAAAGCTTTCGTATTCATTATTAATAAAAATAATGATCGAAATAATGGCTACTATTTAGGGAGTCTTCACTAAGTGCTGGCCATTGTATATTTTTGTGGCTAAGTCATTGCTTGGACCAGGAAATCACAGATACTCAGATATTGATTGACTATCAGTATCTGACTTTGTGTTTCTGGATTCACTGAGGCCAAGCTTAGCTTATTTCATTCACTAGTCTTTCTCTGGTGTTACTGTGGCCACACATCCCTCACTGAGAGTTACTGCTTGATTGAATGAACTGCTCTGTCTTCGGAGGAAGATCATTTTTCCCTTTGGATCTTCATGATATCTAAAATTCTGAGTTGTTTTTTTTCTTTCTCACCCTCTTCTTCTTCTTCCTCCACTTTTATTTCTATTTCTATCTCCTTTTCATCTTCTCCATCTCTTATTCATTCATTCAAGTGGCTCTGCCACCAAATTAGAGAAGTGACAGTTCAAAAACAGCAGCACAGCTGCCTGCCCGACAGCTTCACCCGTGACGGAAAGTTGCCCAGGAGCATGGCACGCATGCAAATAGACTTGTCTTTACTTGCTGGAGCCTTTTCCTTTTTGTAGTAAATTAAACCTTTGATTCACAAGGAAATGGACTTTGACTTTATTGAAATTCTTATTTCCATAGTGTTTGAGCACAAATCATGAAGTATACCTGGTGAAAATCCTGAGTCACTGGAGGGCTTGATGTTACAGGAAGAGGAAGAGGAGGAGGGTCTTTGTTGCATTTTCAGAAGGAAGGATGATTGACATGCATCATCTCAGTTATTGGACAAACTCCCTTCACTTTACTCCTTTGAGCCTTTAGCTCAAGGGGAATAGGGGCCAAAAGCATCCCTGATGTCTATTATTTGGGGGGCTCTGGTTACTTGGGGGTCTTTAAACACTATACAGAGGAACAGTGAGGCTGAATGGTCTGAGTTATGGGCATGGGTGCCAGGCCACAGGGTTGTCTGATCACTAGTCCTTGGCTGGGGGGGGGGGTGGTGGTGGTGGTACGGGGACTTCAGGAAAGGGATTATCTCTGGGTACAGAGCATTCATGGTGCAAGCTCCCTCCTATGTGTGGGAAATAATGGCTATGTGCTTAACTAGACAAATGCTCTTCCATGCTATGCTAAGTTGGAGAGTATTGTTTTTTGTCTTAATCAGGGCTTTCTAGGGGCATTCCAATGAATAAGACTTGAGCGTGGATAGATAGGAAAAGGGATCATGAGAAAAAAAGAGAGGACTAATTTTTGATTGCCTAGATCAGTGCTACCTAAATTCCAAATTAATGTCACCTGAATTTTTTTTTCTTACAGAAAGCAAGCAAGCAACCAACCGAGTCATGGACCACTCTAAACTTACCGTATTTTTCTGAGGGTGGAGTCCAGGAATATTGTTTTGTAATACTTACCTTCTGTACTCTGTATGAGAACCACTTGTAGGAATTTCTGTGGGACTTTCCATCATTAAAAAAAATTCAGGGTTTTCACACCCATGATAAATGCTTGAGCACAGGGATTATGTCTTCCTTACTTTGGTATCCCTAACATCTAACATTATTCCCAGCACAGAGCACTCAATAAGCATTTGTAGAAGTATCATGGAATATATTTCTTGGAGGTGGCCATCAACTGTGCAGGCTATAGGGGAAGGTAGTGTTGGTAACATGAAAATGAAACTATCAAATTAAGACTATTATTCAGCATATAGTATCAAATAATGATAAAGCAAACCAAAACTAAAACAAAAAACAAATAAATAAACCAACAACAATAGCAACAACAACAACAACAACAACAATCCTTCTTTGTCTTGGAAGGACCATGTGGTGGGTAGACTAGCCTAAAGACATTATCTTTTGTAAAGGCTATTTTTCATGGTCATTTCCAAAGCTGCACAGTATTTTCCAAAGCTCCAAGGGCATCAAAGGTAATAACCACTAAGTGTTTCTTTTTAAAACTATCTTCAGGATTATTTATGGCAGTCTTGGGCCGTAGATAATAATTAAAGCCACCTGGTTCTCGGTTTTCTTATTGGCAAAGTGGGGGCATGATCACTTGTCAGCTACCTGTGTTGAAGAGTGTTTGATGGTGTGACTAGATTCCATCTGTCTAGCATCAGAGGGGATTCAAAGACAGCTATAAAGATATGGCCATAAAGATAGCCATAAAGACAGGCTGAGCATCTGCCAGCCTACCAGAGTCTAGGGCTGTTATAGTCTTAGGATAAATCCTACTATATTGTGTTGTGTCATTATCATCATTATTAATATTATTATTATATCATCATATATTATTTCTTAATACACTATTAAATTCAGCAAAATAATATTTTATTTAGGATTTTTGAATCTATGTTCAAAACTTAAATGGACCTATAATTTTCTTCTCTTGTACTGACATTATCTCATTTCGAAATCAAGAATTACATCAGTCTTTTATTTGAAAATTACCTTAGATTTTTTTGTAGGGGGAGGTGGTTTTAATTATATCTAAAAGACAACCGATTGTTGATTTTTTTTTTTAATTTAAATGTGATCCAGAAATCTGTGTCTTTTAATTGGTGAGTTTAATCTTTTAATATTCATTATAGTTACTGTACTATTAGAACTTATCCTGTTACATTATCTTTGTTTTCCATTCACTGTATTTTTTTTTTAAATAGCTCTTTCCTGTTTTTATAGAAAGATCCAGTTTTATTCAGTTGGTTTAAAAATTAAACATTCTATTGTTGTTATTATAGTAAGAACAAAAGTGGCTTTTGCCCCTTATCTCAGTTTCATGCTTGCACTTATTTTTCCCTATTGATTTTTTAAATTTATCAATGGATATATTTTCTCTTTTATAAAACAAAAATGTTACTACATTTAATTTCCCTTTGATCTCCTTTAGGGTCACACGTTACACGCCTGCACAAATAAAATAAAATGAAATGTGAATGGTGTCCCCTGGGCTTGTGTAATCATGTTGATATATTTTATATGTTTTGTTCTGGGTTCTTATGGATGTATTTTCTCTCTTTTTTTTCCAGCTTTAAGAAAATTCCTATAATAAACTTTGTACAGATATGTGACCACCTTTAGTTCCATATTTTTTTTAGCATCCTCCTAGATTGCCATTTTTATTTGAGTACCTCATCCAGGAGCAATTTTAATGTGAGGCCTTATATGAGTCATGATACTTTTGTTATGTTACAATATTCGAACAACGATTTGGCTGGATTAAAATTATAGGTTCAATGATCTTTCTTCAATGCTTTAAAAATATTTCTTCATTGTTGGTTTGCATCTAGTTTTGCTGTTGAGAAGTATATATGAGTCTTGTTCCTCAACTATTGATATACTCTTTTTTTCTTAGTAAGCTTTTAGAATGTCCTCTTTGTAGCAGTTGTTTTTAAATTTCATTATAATGTTTCCAGATGTTAGTTTTTCTTTATCTCTATTATTTGACTATTCAAGAGATTTTTAATCTTAGATAGTTTATAACTTTAAAAAAATTAAGTATTTATCTTCATCATATTTTCAAGACAAGGGCAAGACAAAAATAACCACGATCACCATATGGTTTATCATAGGGCTGGCCAAAACTCTAAGGAAAGGAAAGAAATAGAGACGTAAGGATTGGAAGGGAAAGATAAAACTGCCATTATTTTTAGAAGAGATGGTCATCTACCTAGAAGGACCATGATAATGAGCAAACTATTAGAACTAATAAGTGTTCAGCAAGTTTGCCAAAAAGATAAACTCACAAATATTATTAGAATTTTCCATACCAACAATAACCAACTAGAAAAGATAATAAAAAGTGAGATGCTATTCACAATGTCAAAAGAAACCATAAAATATTAAGAATTAATTTATCTAAGAATACACTAGACTTCCATGGGAAAAAATTTAAAACTCTAATAATAAGGAACATAGAATATGATCTCAGTCTTTGGAGAGCTATCCCATGCTTAGATGGGCCCAACTACCATTATAGTGATAACAACCCTCCTTAAAGCAATCAATAAATGAAATGAAATTGGAAATTGAGAGACTTGATAAACTTATTCTAAAATTTTAAGATGTACCATAATAAATAATAATGAAACCTGTACAATGTTAGTACAAGAACAGACAATGAGATAGATGAAATAAAACAGTTCAAGGCAGACCCATATATATAACTTAAGTATTTCTATTTAAAAAAAAGACAACATAAATAAAGTTAAGAGATGATAGATTAGAAAGAAATTTGTACAGAGTAAAACTGATAAAATAGAGAACTACACATATAGGATATACAAAAACTCCTGCTACCCAGCAAGAAAAAGACAACAACCCCAGTGGAGAAATTGGCAAAGGAATAAACAGGCATTTTGGGGAAGAGGAAATCTAGAGGTTAACAAGCATATGAGGAGATGCTTACATTAATTAGTATGAGTAATATAAAATAAAACCCCAATGAACTATCACCAAATCTATTACATTGGAAAAAATTAGAAAGCTGGATGATGCCCAGTCTGGTGGTGGAATGGAAATATGCGAAGCCTCATGAACTGCTGCAGGGAGTCTGGAGAGCAATCTGGTTGTATTTAGCAAACTCACATATATGCCTATTCTTTGACCTAGGAATTCTACCTCTGGCCAAATAGCCCCACATGCCTCTGTAAAAGAATGCACATCAGAATGTTTATCGGTGCTTTACTTTATGGAGGGAGAGGTTGAAGATAATCTGGTTCAGTAAAATGTAGTGCTTATAGTCCATGAAGTACTTTCAAGCCATTAGAAGTGATAGTTAAAACGTATACAACATAGCAATGTTGAATCTTACAGCATAGTGCGGAGGTGAGGGCAGACAGGAAAAAGAATAGCCATGGAAGATGGGAAGGAAAATGAATAAATGAATTAATGAACACAAGAATGAACGAATAAATAAATAAGAGAAGGACCGTTTGTGGACTAATGATGACAAGGTGGTATGGATAAAGAGGATTCTTAAAGCTCATATAAAAGGGCGGGGGGTGGGGTGGGGCGGGGAAAGCCTAGTATAGATAATGGAACATAATGAGCACTTATTGAGTGAAGGAAGAAATGAAGTCAGTGGTGAATCCTTTTTGCAAAGCTGGATTCTTTTTGCAATATGTAGCACTGCTCTTTACTGAAGTATTTTAGGAGTTTTGATTTGGTATATCTCATTTTAAAAAATGTGAGCACACCTGTATTTGGAGACATCTGGATGACATTAACAGGATTTTTTTCCTTTCCACTTCTTGGCTTATTGCATAAAAATGGACAACTTATCTTTTTTCAAACTATGCGGTGAAGTTTGACTTTTGATTTCTAGTCATAGAAAACATCTTCTTAGCAAATATTTGACATTATAATCAAATCTTGGTTCTCAAATACCTGCCCAAATGTAATAATTAATACCTAGGGTCTCTGTGGGAAGCTCTGAGCTGGGGCTGATTCCCGGGCTTTGAGTTGTCAGAGGGGGCAGGGTTTATAGCTGGCCATGATGGTGGACTTGCCCACTGAGATTTTTTTATTTCTCTGCCACTATACAAGATTTGATTTTTCAAAGCACCACTGGGTTTGTCCTCTCCCTCCCCTCTTTCTAGAGGACAAGGATTTACCCCAGGGGATATAAACTTCTATTGGTTTGCTCCAGGTTTTAGTATCAGTGGTCCTATATTACTCCTAATAAACATGGCTGACATTTGGCTTTCACTAATTTCAACTTAATGAATGTTTATTAGTGCAATTATTTAAAGCTCTGGATCTGGTCAGATGAACTTAGGTCTGACACCCAACCTATACCTAATAGTCCTGTGACACTGGGAAAATTAAATTTCCTAAGCATTCATTTGTTTCTCTAAACAATATGGATAGAAGTTTCCTAACAGAGTTGTGGTGACTAGATTATATAATGTAGTTAAGTCTTAACATGGAGCTTGGTGCATAGTAAGTAGTTATTATTATTATTACTTTACAGAAATCATTATGCTAGGTCTATGAGGAAAAAGAAAGATGAATTTTAAAAAGTTCTTAATTTTATGGAAATTAGAGAGAAGAAGATGGATGCTCAAAATACAGAGCCAGTGAGAGAGGGCCAGTGAGGTCACATATCCTCCTAAGAACCCTGTGAGACATTCCAAGAACTGCTACGTCATTTTGTAAATGAGAAAAGGGAGACTCAGAAGAGTTATCTGACTCGATTAAGGGGTACAGCCAATGAGTGGCAGGGCCTTGATGGGACCCAGATCTCCTGCAACTGAGCCAGGCCTGTTGAGTGTGTCTCTGTTTATGGTGAATATTTCTTTGTGTGGTCCAAAGCCCTATGACACTGCTACCTGCCAGGCCACTGATAGTATGAGGCCCTCCATGTCCTAAAGTCCAGAGGCTTTGGAGTGAGGGCTCATAACTCAGCCAGGAGCTACATTTCTCTGTTTTTGAGTGCGTCATTTTCATGGACAGCATTTCTCCTTAAGACCTGCCCTCAAACCAACGGCTCATTAGAGACAGTGATTCGTTACATTCATTACTTCATTAAACAAATTTTTATTGAGGGATGGGTATACTCCAGGTCCTATGTAAAGCACCTGGGAGACAAAGGCAGAACATCCTTGAGGAACCTACAGAGTCATGCAACAATTTGCTGTCATATAATGAACAAAGTAGTCCTGGAGCTAAGATAAGAGGGATGAATATTTTCTGGGCTAGGAGGTTTGATGGGTCAGAACATTTTTCACCAAAAAAGGTGTTATTTGAGCTGGATCTTGAAAAATGAAGAGGTGATTTTTAGGCGAGGAACTGGGGAGAAGGAGCCAGCAGGAGAAGACAGCAAACTCAAAGGTGGAGAATTGCATGGGTGTGCAGACTAGAGCATAGAAGTCACTGGGGACCAGCCACAGGGGCAGGGAGTGGTGGTGGTGGGTGATGGGGCTAGCAAGGTGACAAGGGCTAGATTGTGAGGGTCCTCATGTGCCTCCAGCTCTGTGGCTGAAGGGAGTGGGTGAAGGCTTTTTAAGCTGGAGAATGGCATGATTTGGTCTAGGTTGTGTAAGATGGCTCTGAGGCGGCTTGGAAGGCAGAGCAGCAAGGCCCCAGACCTGCCCTAGGGGTCCTTGCCAGATGGTCCTGACCCAAAAGTGATTGGGTTGCCAGGGCCTGAGCATGTGGACCTCACCTACACAGTGGCAGAAGGATTCCAAACTGGGAAAGAGTCTATGGCCTAATACCCCATACACTATCTGATGGTGAACCCCACTATTTTCATTTGAGAAGCTTCGTGCTAACAGCTGGGAGGGCACTGGGCTAGAGGTCCTTTTCATGTTGTGTCTGAAAGTTCTCTTTGAGTAACCAGCTCCAGTTAAACATCATGAGTGGCTTTTCCTTTCTTTCCCGAGTGAGTTGGCTTCTTTCTCTGTGGGTATATGGACAATCAGAACCAGTGTCCTTCACATTTAAGCATGATTAAGCCCTGCCATTTTGGTGGTGGCTTGGGGGTCAGGGGAGGGGCTATTGTATTTTAAAATGGAATAAACAGAAAAGCAATATTAAAAGAATGAGGAGGTTGTTTAGTGAGGCTTGAAGAGACTACAGGTGTTTCCTCCTGTGTTGAGCGAGAACCAGTGACCCCTGGGAATAGCATTTCCCGTTGAGCAGGGCCCATGGTGGACTGAGTCCTACTGACACCCCGGCGGTATAGAAGCCTGAACAGGGACCACAGAAAACTAAGTTTTCCACAAAGTCTTTTGGGCTCATCGTTGGTTTGGGGAGGTACAAGGCTTGACATGGATGCTCACACAGTTCACAGTCATATGCATGGTCGCGCTCACTGCGCACCATCACATCACACTCTGTGGCAACGTCTGAAGGACCGTGGCCTTCTGTGCTGTGTTGTTGTTCGGATCCAGCTGGCTGGCTCTGAGAGCGAAGTGATCTGCAGCCAGTGGGCCTCTGAGGGTGCACACAGTGGGGTGGCAGCCTTGCTGAAGAAAAAGTGCTCGGTGCCCGAGGTGGGAGGATGTGATGACGCTGTGCCTCTGCGCAGCGGGAACTTGGGTCTTTAAAAAGCTGAGGAAACAGCCTCTGAGCAGGCAGTGGCTACACTGGAGGAAAGCACACCCAGGTCTCACATTAAAGAAGCCAAACTGTCTGCTTCAAAGAGAAAAGGCAACATCCTGTCACAGGCCATGCTCTGGCAAAAATGTAAGTCGTTTGGCTGCGGCTGTCAGAGCCATGTAAGCATGGGTAGGAGCTGGGGGTTCACCAGTTAGCCTGTAAATGGAGGGGTGGTGGTGGTGATGGGGGCAGCAGTGGTCTGGGTTCTGAGCCAGGGGAGCAGGGAGGATTGAGGTGGGTGAGACAGAGCCTGGTGAAGAAACCAGCCTGTCGGAGGTGATGCTGATTTTCCAGGCTGGAGGGGAACGAACTACTGTTCCAAGGTGGGACAGCTCATCATACCTCCTCTGCTGTGCATGAATCACCGTGATGAAGAAAGGGCAGTTTATGATTCACAAAACAAAAGCCAAATGTGATATTGGTTTGGGGCTGGGAGGGGAAAACTGTGGAGTTCTTACATGACTTTATTTTATAAACAGCTAATCTTTAGCACATAGTTCAATGCTGTGGGCCTGCTTCTCTCTGAATTACTTAGCTTTCTGCCAAAGGCATGATTTGTTTCGGCGAATTCACTGGGACGGTGTGTCATGTTGGCTCTGTAGAGCAAGTCTTCACCCGCTTCACTGTCTTGCCTCTTGTCATCCTTCTTCCCATCCTGTGGCAAGGCTCGTGAGTCCCTGTGCAAAGGGGCAGCAGGTTTATCTTTGACCTTAATGTTCATCACTGCACTTGGATAGAACACTGTGAACTTTATTTTCCAGTATATGGGACTGAACAGAGACTTGTGTTACTAATAATTAAAATCATACAAAGATTATCTACAATATTCTTTTCTCAAAATAACGAAGTCAACTCAATGGTCTCATGAGAATTGAACCTTGTTACTCTGTAGTTCCTCAAAAAAGAAATATTACCAAAAAATTGCTGTCTTTTCAAAGGTGCTTAATTCTTTAAAATACCTTTTAAAGAATTTAGTACACCTTACCTCAAGCTAACGTGACATAAGAGAATCTAACTTTACAGAAAAAGATAAATTAGAAATTGTATTTATTTTACAAAAAAGATATTCTGTTGGACCCTAAAGGTTCTCAAAACATACCTTCATTGATTAAAACATAACCTATAATCTCTTTATCATCAATTCATTGTTTCTTTATTTCTTGTGTAAATTCTCTGGCATTGAGCTGGTTAATGTGTAATATGGAGGAGTGATTTCAAAATTTCTCAGATAGTGAAGTCTCATAATTGTTTGATACTGGCAAGATGCAATTGTTTTAAATAAAAGGAAATGAATCCTAATTTGGGTTTGAGAGTTATGGAATCCTCCCAAGATGATTAGAGATATTCTCGTATGGGGTGTGTGTGTGTGACTGCTACCTAAAAGATAGAACATGACCCTAACCTGCAGGGGCAAGGGCAAGCAGCCCCGTGGGAGTACCTTGTGGTCGAGGGCAGGTGGGCATTAATGTCTTTGCTGAGAGCTGCTGCATGTCCATATGCCCTTAGAACTGAATCAGTGGGTTTTATGTAAGTCCCTGGAGGGACTTCTGCCTACTCAGAGCGAGTCGCTCTCCTTTTATTTTTATTAGGTTTCTCATATGTAAAATGGGGTAAGATCATATCTAGTCTGCAGAGCTCCCATTAGCAAAATACCACTGAAGTGATGTTGATTTCTATGATTTTGTTTTAGTATCTGAGACATGTGTTACTTCCCTGTGTTCATATTCTCCCTTCTTGGTTATACACTGCATTTTTTTCCTTTAATTCCTCCTAAGAGACTAGAAATTTTTAAAAAGAGGATGCTGGAGGCATGTTCCCTGATCACACTCTTGGAGTTCACATCAGGTGCAGTGAAACTTCATCCTCAGAGAGGCCACATTGTAAGCTTGTCAGTGGAATAACTGGGGTGAACGGTTCTACGTGTTCAGATGCACACAACCCAAATTCTCTTTAATTGTCCTTGGCACCTTAAAGGAATGTAGGAAAGGCCCTGGGCACTGGACCTGTCCCTTATCCTGGATCCAACCAAGAAAGACCATTGTCTAGGGCACGGAGGGCATCTGGTGACTAAACTCTGTGGGAAAACCAGTAAAAACAGGGCAGCACCATCAGCCCACTTAGAATCACCTGATGGAAGGGCAGGGTTTGAAATCAGACACCAAGAGTGCTGAAAAGGCACTTTCTTTTTTCAGAAAACACCCTCAAGGCATGAGCTGAAATGACTGTACTATGAGGTTCTGGAAAGGGTTAAGAAAACATTCACTTTGTAAATGTTGCCTCCTTCCTACCTGGCCCATGACCCTCCTTTGTGGACTAAATGTGAACATGGGCTTTGGTTCGGATCGGCTCAGACTTGCTGGCACACAGAGTGAAAATCTTCAAGCCCCACCACAGATTTGAGGTTTGCTTGACTGATCAATTGGATAAAGAAGTCACTCCCCCTTCAGGTCCTCCCCCTGGCTTTTGCACTTGGTCCAGCAGGTCCCATCCTGTGTGGAAATGAAGTACTAACATCCACCACAGAGAGAAGCCCTGTTAAGGCTGATAAATAACAGTGCCGTAGAAACAGTAGGAGTGATGGAGTGAGCAAGCCTGGGTTACAAAGCTGGCTCTGCACCTTAATTATGTAACCTTATATTTTTAAAAATCTGGAAGATGGAAGCTCTAATGCCTGCCTTACAAGGTTTTTGTCAGAGCTCAAGTAGAGAATGTAGGTAAAGGGTTGCGAAGTCTACTGATAAGCAACAATAGTGATGAGAGAGCACCTTCCGTGAGCCCATTGTGAGTGACCAAATTGATGCCAAAGTCTTTCCCGTCTATCCTATTCCACACTTTGATTAGAAAAGTTAAAAAGGTATAATTAAAATATTCTGGAGTGATATGGTCTTATGAACAGTTTTCCAAGGGTCTAAATCAGGGGTCAGAGTGCCAGGTCAGGCCTGGCAGCGGTTTTTGTGAATACTATTTTATAGGAGCACAGCCACATGTGCTCATTTACATATCGTCCGGGGCTGCTTTTGCTACAAAAGAAGACCCAAGTAATTGCCACAGAGACCATATGGCCTGCAAAATCTAAATTACTTACTATCTGGCCCTTTACAGAACATGTTCGCCAACCTCGGGTCCGACATGATTTGGGTGGTACCTTGGATATGCATTTCCTCAGGTCACTCAGTGTCCTGGGCTTGCACAATGCCAACATCAACGGAGATTAGGCTTACAGTCAATTGATTAAATGATTTGCACAATGCCGAAATTAGATTTGGTTGACTTCTTTTTAAAGAGCAACAGAACTGTGTATAATAAACTCAACTCTACTTGCTAGAAAATGAATGAACTGAACAACTGCTTTTTACTGTTGTTACTTGTGTTAGGGAAAGATCTACGTGATAAGGAAAGGCAGGCCTGACTGATTTTCTTTGAACCGGCTGGTTGTCTTGATGTTGCATAGACTTGGCCTTGACATTTCTTTGCTGTAGTGCCCAAGGAGGCCCCTTAGGAACAGGAAACAGTTATTATCAAATTGTTATGGCATGGATGGGCCTTTGTTTTCAGATAACTTGAACAAAGCAGGGGTTCACCAGACAGATAAATTAGGGTCTCAAATTCTAAATACAGAACTCTGGATTTACACCAGGGTTCCACTAAATGGCCAACTTTTTTAGGGCAGTTAAAAATGCAGTTAAAGATATGGAAAACGTATACATGTAAATTTTGGAACTCTATCTCCTGCATAACTACAGACAAACGTAAGAAGAAATTTAGGGATGTGGACTGCCTCTAATGTTTCTCTTCTGTGTTACCACCTTTGCTTATTTAATGAACCTGATAAGCGCTTTTACTTCCTACCGTGTTTATATGTTGGTTCAATGGTTCTTGCTGATAAGAACAAGTAGGATCCAAAAGACAGGAATTCACATGCAAAGAAGGAGCTGAAGTAAGTGACACACATTAATTGGTAAAGTAGCAGATGATTTGCTTGGTGGGTACTTTACTTTCTTCTCCCTATATTTACTAAAGAAAAAAATGCATCTTTGTTTCCTTCTACACCTAGAAAGTTTCTGAGTTAGAGGTTTTGGAAACTCTCTTCCAATTCAAAGCTGCAAATTGATTCTGTTGTAAAGAATAAAAAAGAAACTAGGTTGTCTATATTTATTAGCTAGATAGCTGGACATTTAATTCACTTAGAAGTCCTGTAAAATTTTGCTTTTAAATTTTTTCAAAGTAAAGGTGTTAGGTTTTATATTTTTCCTCTTGAATTCTTTCTAACGTTGTTTATTTTCCACAAAATAAAAATGTTCATCAATTTCTCCCTTTGGGCCAACCAAACCAAAGTTGGCTAATTAATAATGATCATTAACATAATTTTCACCTTTATAAAATCCTTAGTAACGTTCTAGTTTCCTCATTTTTTTGTAGAATAACTGCTTGATAAGAATGGACCTGCCTGGGATGGCGAGGCCCTCTCTGAAACCCTGTGGTCCTGGTTCTATGATGCTGTGGACAAAGCACTGTTCTTCCAGGCAGGAGACATGGATTCTACTTTCCAATCCATAGGAAATTAAGTGTGGACCTTAGGCAAGCCAGCTAATCACTCTGGGTCTCAAGTGTTTCAGCTGTAAAATGAGACTTCCCTTTTCCTGGCTCAGGGCAAGGAGATTGCTTTTATTGAAATTCTTTTCCAGCTCCAATTATTGAGCTTAGTGTTTATAAAAAAGACATACACGTTTCCAAACATGCATCCTTAGTTTAGCAGAAGGGACACTTGCATCTGCTTAGAGCAGTGCTTTTAAATCTTGGCTGCACATTGGAATGCTCTAGGAGACAAGAAATACTGATATGCTGGTCCTAACCGAGCAGTTCTCATTAAATTGCCCTGGGTGATAGAGTTTCAAATGCTTCCCAGTTGATTCTAATTTGCAGTCAATGTGAGAACTACTGACCTGGAGAATGAAATTGATGGTTTCTAATATATTTTTGGACATTACATTACTATGAGCAGAACATGTTCAATCCTTTTCTTAGGTATAAATATCAGCTATGGGGCATCGAGCACTATTTGGTGCCTGCTATGCCGTGTGCCAGACGTTCTGCTGGATCGGTTTGGATTACGCTGGGCTGCTAGGGAAGATATCAGAAACAACACGACAGTGCTATCAAGTCTCTCACGCGAAATGTCCGTAGCATGTTGTGCAGGACGATACGGAGCCTCTACAGTGCCCACAACATCCAGGCCACTTTTGTCTTTCTGGGCTGTTGTCCTTGACATGTGGTTTTTGTCCTCAAGATTGCTTCATAGTTGCCACTATAGCTCCAGCTATCACATCTGTGTTTTGGACAAGAAAGAAGAGCAGGGAAAGGCAAAAAACCAATCCTCTCTATCATGGCCCCTCCCCACAAACATACAAATTTCGCTAACATTTTATGGCCATTCCTATCTGCAAGGGACAGTAGTATAATTGTTCAGTTGGCCACATTACCACCCTGATAATGCAGGGGTTGTTAGTAAGGAAGGAAAGGGCCAGCGTTGGGTGTGGCAACTGTCGTTCTTTGCCACAGTTCGAAAGTATGATCTCATCTAATCCTAATAAAAACTTCATGAGGTAGATTCTGTTTCAAGCTCCATTTCATAGATGAGAAAACTGAAGCTTAAAGGTCATGTTAGTAATTCACCCACACAGCTAAAGGCATCTGAACTAGACCCTGAATATTGTCTTGCTGTGCTGTCCTGTCTCACTCTCGGGGCTTAGAAGGATGTTCTTGGTAAAAGCACAGGCCTTCCATCCCAGACAAAAGACCAATGGTAAAACGAAATGCGCCAGCTGGAAGATGTCTGTTTATACCTTGAAACCTTATTTTTTTGGGGGGTGAGGAAGATGTTTTCATTATACATAAACAAAGAAGGGCTCCATCAAGATATGTAATGAATGCTTTCAAATCAGTAAGAAATTTAAGTTACAATCAATTACAAATCAGTAAGATGATCTAATAAAAAATTGCAAGAAATTTGAAAAGATACTTAACAAAATGGATAATAATTATATGAAGTTATATTAGTATCAGTAAAATGGAAAATAAAACTTGTCAATACTGAGCATTTGCTTTAAACATTTTAGAAAACATTGGCATTTTCAACTATATTTGAACATAACATAATCTGGCAATATATAGCATAAATGCATTAGTGTATATAAGAATATGCATGTAGAAGAATATTTATGGCATTATTAATCACAATAGCCACAAACTAGTAACCACATAAATATCGATCTACTCCATATGATAAATCACTGGAACAAAAAAAATGTTAAACCACAACTCCATGTAGTAAGATAAATGAATCCAATAATTTGAGCCAAACGGTACAAACGTAAGCAATTATTTACTGGGTTATTATATTTATGTAAAGTTTAAAAATTAAAAAAACTCATATACAATGTTAGAAACCATAATACTTTTAAACTTTGTAGAAGAGAGAGAGAGAATGTTTGGGAGGGAATATGAGGAAAACATCTGGGATTCTCAATATTCTGTTCTTTGAACTATTTAGTTAATAATAATTTATTAAATTCTATATATATTTGAATGCACTTCTTGTGTATTTGTTCTATATTGATACAATAACATTTTTAAAAGGACGTTTCATTCAGTTTAGAATAAAGAAAAATGGAAACAAATGTTCTTCGGTATGTTGGAAACTCATTTTTGATGCATGTGTTTCAGCTTACTTAATGAAGGAAATAAGGTCTATGCTTTGCTGCTGTACCTCTTCCACTGGGTTCTCTGCAGATATTTCAGCTGCAATGGAGGGCTCAAAAGGGAGAGAGCCTGTCCAAAATAACTCAGCCCACCTGTTTTCTGGGCAGCGCTAATGGAGAGTACTGTGTGGCAGCTTGTGCTGGGAGCCAAGACTCTGTGTTGGTAGCACTCCCTTCATTCTGAACTGTCTAGACTTCAGAAGAGGCAGAGTATCTGTGTGTGTGTGTGTGTGTGTGTGTGTGTGTGTGTGTGTGTGTGTGTCAGTGGGAGTGTGGAAAGTCAGGGATAGATAGTAGGGTTTAATTTTGAATTAGAGAGTGGTATCTCTGTTCTTCCTTTGCTTTAGCGGTTTTAAGTTGGCCTTTGCGGAAGACCTATTTGAGTTTGAATCCTAGATTTATGCCTCACTGCTGGTAAGATGCTGGCAAGTCCCTTTGCCTCACTCTCCTGCCATTTCCTCACGTACACAATGGGAATGTGGTTCTCACTTAATAGGTTTGTGGTAGGTGTTTACTACTGTGCTTGGCATTAAGTCAACGTTCAAATATTAGTTACTATTACTATTTTTTTTATTCTCTCTCACTTTACTTCTGAGGACGAAGGTTATATAGCTAATTCTAGATTACAATTTGTGTGACCTCTGAGTTTGTGAAATGGCTTGTAACTCATGGTGAGATTAGCGATCAGGGCTAATGCTGACAGATAAGCTGGCCATTCTGCAACCAGACTCGGAACGTGGGCCATAATTACCTACCAGCCTCATAAGGTGGGATAGTGATAGGCTTGTACTAACTGGTAAACTTGTGTTCTTTTTTTTTTTTTAATTCACAAGATTGAACTCAGGTGTTTATAATGTAGCTGTGAGGCGGATGACACTTGAGTATGCAAGAAATAGCACAAATGATACCGAAAACTGAAACAACAATGTGCTGCCTCCTTTTCTTAGCACTGGTTTCATTAGTATCGCTTTCTGGGAAGGAGTAGATAGCCAAAGATTTATAAACCAGAGTCATTCTCAGTCCAGGTGTTGGGACCAAAAAGGATTTGACCACACTTAAGAAAAGCTGAATCACTTTTTAATCCTCTTGAAAGAATCATAATGTAACTGGAAGAGAGGAAGTGCCATAACTTTTTAGGACTTAGAAATGCTGGGGAGATGGAAAAGAAAGGAAAAAAGAGAGGCAAGGGGGTTGAAAATAGAGCAAGTTTTAATGCTGGATGAAAGCAATACCAACTTGGGGAAAAAAAGTGTAGAAGGAAAATCAGCTATTCACTTTTCATCTCGTACATGTATGGCGTCCATCTAATGATGGAATTCTTTCTAAATAAAGAATTCAAGTAATAAAATAAATTGTCTTCAGCAGGAGGGAAGGGAAGATGGAATTAAGGAAGGTCATGGGGTATATGGCACTAGATGTGAAGCCTTAACAATAAATGATAATCGGACTTTTCGCTTAGATACTAGGGATGGAGAGGCATCTTAGGACATAAAATATGAGCTTTGGGAAGAAAATCCAAGAGTGTAAGGCTGATGTCACAACATTTTTGTCACAAATACCTTTATTCAATCAAAATTCACTGCAGAACTCCAATGCAAAAATAAAAATGGAGCAGTTTTGTGGGGAGAGTTCTGATCGCTCATCCGCCCTCACAAAGTGAATTACTGTGAAGCACGTTGCATTGTTTTCCATGAAGGTTTGAAGCTGTGAAAGCCATGTTATTGGCCTTTGTGGGTATCTTGTGAATTAGGAGGGGGATACATTTTTCAAGACTGACCTAATGATTTCTTTCCCAGGCTTGATATTCTTACAACTTTTTTAGCGTCCTTCACAAGGGAATCCCCCCATATCATGGGGTCATTTGTTAGTAAACTAGAGACTTAGCAAAAAAGCTCATCTTGACTGGCAGCTATATCTCAAATCATGAATTGATGATCAGGGCTACCTGCAGTCATGTAGGGTGTACCCCAGGCTGCCACAAGCCTTGGGGCTTTGGTAGTTTGTTTGGACCCAAAATGTACAATCGATGCTGGGTTTGAAGAGCACTTCCTCCAAGAAGTGATTCATACCTGAGGTTCTCAGGAAAAGTTTATTTCTTCTGTAAGGCTCTCTTTGGTATTGAAAATTCCAAACTGGATCTTGCTAAACCAAGGCACAAATGACTGGATTTTCTCTCCTCTAGTTGACTAACCATAGGTTTTTTCCTGTTCCAGATCAGACAGGCAACCCTAGATTCAGGTTCTGGGTCATGATCTAATAAGGGAAGATGTATTAGTCTCCTCTACTCCATCTCCTCACCTAGGTGCTGCCTTGCCCAGGAACTAGGGTGGGTGCCTTGGGTTGTCTCACCCTCTGATACAGTTTTGTGCTCTCAGTGTGGGCCTTTCTTCCCCACTTTTGATCCCTGTTGCTTTCGATAAAGTTGATACAATACCAAACATGTCAGCCAGAAGCTGGCCTTTCCCAAAAAGGTGATAAAAGTCCCCTCTCTGACCACCAAAGAGCTCTCTTACATTTCTATCTCATATATGATATGTGTTCCTAGGTTCCCAGTTTTTTGAAGAAGTGTCCATGACAATGGCCTCAACCATGGCTGTGTCCCTGTCCTTTTAGAGACACATACAGGTTTTCCGAGGGGCCACACCTGATAACAGGACAAAAGTATGCCAGGTTACTTTGTCCACCGCTCGAAAATCTCCAAAAATCTTTTTAGGGTCATCTTTTAAAAACCTAAATCTGCCACAAACTTGTTATGTGGGCTTCTAAGGAAACAAACCCTGCTCAGCTCATGGTATCTTTATAAAGAGGCCAATACTAGGATTTTGATGTCTCCTGTCTAGGCTTGTTCTATTTGCAAGTGAAGTATTTGACCAGTTTCTCTACAGCATCATTGGCTTCCCTGTCTCCTAAACAGGGCTGTCCTACTGCTTGGGACCATCAGGCCCAGGTGTCTGAGGGATGACTTCCAGGAGCACAGTGAAGTCAGGCTGAGATGGGCCTTGCTGGCAGCAGAGAGCTCTAAGTGTACTAAAGATAGAGACCTTCAGTTTCAGGATGCAGTAGGATGGGGGCAAGTTAGAGTCACTGTACCAGGGATACTTCTCTGATAAATCATGGGCCACAGATTGTTGGCTGAGATCAAAGGAGAATCAGCCATTTGTTGAGCACTTATTACATACTGGGTGTTTAACTGTGCTAATTTTATACATTCCTCATGATAATCCCATGAGTTGGATATTATTCTCATTTTGTAAATGTGAAAATTGAGGCACATACAGGTTAAGTGATACACAGTGAGAAGCTATGTAGTAGCCTATCTAAACTAGGTCTGCTTGAGTCTCAAGCTACACCATACCACTTCTCAATGCCAGGGATTTTAGGGTTCCATTAGATGGCTCTGATTCAACTGAGAGCAGCGGTAGTCTGACTCAAAAGCCCCTGTAAATCTGAATCTCGAAGTATTATATTTGAGACTCAGTATAGCAGTGGTCCTTAACCTCTTTGGCACCAGGGACTGGTGCTCCTAAGAGAATCTAACGCCTGATGATCTGAGGGGGAGCTGAGGCAATGATGTTAGCACTGGAAAGTGGCTGTAAATACAGATGAAGCTTGGCTCGCTCACCTGTTGCTTACCTCCTGCTGTGTGGCCCTGGTTCCTAACAGGCCACTGTAGCCTGGGTGTTAGGGACCCCTGCAGTATAGAACCTCTAAAGGCAACTGATTTCTACCTTAGAATCTGAGTTCCTAGGACTGATCTTCCTCTAGTGCACTAATCAGCCAAGAGAGAATAGGACCAGCTGGGGAAACATCTTTAAGTTCATTTAGGATCTGAAGGCTGCGGAAGGACCTTGAACATCTGGGGCTATTTTGTATGTCTTAGGCAAGGCTTACATTCATGGTGTGGGCTAAGTCTGACCCCACAGCAGTCTCTCTGCGTTGGAGACAGAACAATCACGTGTCTTGCCACTTTCTTCTTTATAGACTGGGGCCCCCAGTTTGCTGCTCATTCAAGCTCTACTGAATCAAGTGGAGGTGGAAACAAGCCAACAGGCCAGAACTTTAACTAGGAGGCAAATGCAGTCCTGTCACGGTTTTTAATTCTAGGTTTGCTCACACAATTATCTATATACCCCACTAAACTAGACCGTAAGCTCCAATGATGGCAGGATGGGGCTTTCTCTGCTCAGCAAGTACTTGTCCAGTGAATGCTCTGGCAGAGGTCTCCCAGTCTTACCCCCACCCTGGGGCATGGCGTATCTGAGATGGGAGCCCTTTCTGCTCTGGTGACCCCAGTTTCTGTAAAAGGCGGGCAGATGCAGCTGGTTTCTCAGGTGGACCTATCCACTGTCATTTCAGTCGAAAACACCAAAAATAAAACTTTGCGGGGAATTGTCTGGGTCTCTCAGTTCTCGTCACTCCTCATGTGAGCAGACTGCTGGTAAACTTCTCATGGACTTTTCTCTCCTCTCTTGGCTGGGAAACATCATTTCTTGGGGGAACTGATCATCAAGGGAGACTGAATCAGGGTGGTCCAAGCCGAGACTCCAATTGGAGGAAGGAAAGTTAGAATAGAGATTTCCTGACAGAGACATCAAAACGTCATGACTTACTCCTCTTTGTCTGTCCTGGAAGCCTTACAAGCAAGATCAAACTGTAATTCAGCTGAGATTCCACTTTCTCACATCTTTTTAACTCCTTATTTAAAACCACCTTTTTGTCTATATATTTTTCCTCTCTACCCTGGGGGTTATCCAGATTGCTAGAATATCTGAGTGACCTGTTGACATTTCCTGATTGCAAGGGTCTCTCAGTTCAAACATTAGAGAATAGAAAGCCCACATTTACATGTATATGGGATCTCTTTGTTGGCCTATGTTAAAAAAGAAAAAAAGTAAACTGCAATCTAGTGTAAATTGTGTGTGGGGGGGGGGAGGGGCAAGAGGGCTCGGGGAGGAGCCTTTCTGTAGCGTTTCAAGTCCAATTTTGGCCAAAGCCCAGGTTCTTTCTTCCTGTTTGGAAAATAATCAGCCATTGTCCATGAATGGAAAGAATAAATTTGAAAACTTTGACCCTCAGAACTTCACTATAAGAAGAACACTCACATTAACGTTTCACCTAAAGATCTGAATAATCCTTTAGCTGACCTGGGCTTAGGTTAATTTCTGGGAGTCCTCAGCTCTCTTAGGCTGAGAACACAAACAAGTTACTTTACATTAAAGTTGAAAAGTGTCAGCAACTTTTCTGACTTTGTTTTCAGTTAGAAGCTGGGGCAAGTTTGTTAGCTTTAGGCTTGAATTCCTATTGTTCAATTATTTGTTTTTGGTTTTGCTACAGGTAAAGAGAAAATTATTTGTATTTCTCCTTAGTGAGTCTTTTCTTTTCTTTTTTTTAACAATACTGAAGATTCAGCAGCAAAAGAAAATAATATTTACCATGGTTACTTGGAGTGATTAATAGTGTTTCCCGTGTCCTTCTGGGTAAAGAGGATTTGTCTTTTAAAATGGCCTTGTGTAGCTGTAGCCTTGAGGTTCAACCGGTCAGCTGTAAATGGAAAGTATTTCCAGAGAGCTAGGCTGTCAAAATAGGTGCAGTGGATTCCTCTTCCTGGTTCCCTGGCATGAAAATGTGGGCTTGCCCTGAATCCTACCTAGCTCTTAGAGCAGCAGTCCCAACTGGTGTCCGACTTACCTCCTGGCTCTGGTGGCGCTTGGGAAACCTGTAACAGGATGCTGGGAGGAGAGCATCTTGAAGGCTGCCCTAGGAAACTCCTGTCTGAAGAGAGCTCTCTTAAAGCTGCCTAGAGGAGAACTTGCAACAATCAATGTCTGGGTGTTGGCTCTGTTGGAAGCCATTAGGAGGGAACTGCCTCCTTAGCTGAGCAGCTTCCTCACTTTGGCAGGAATGTGGTTTGCATGGGGTCATTAAATAAACAAGCGCTAACAATTTTGCATATTTCCTCAGTGGTATTTATTATATCTTCATCAAGACTCTGGAGGGCCATGTTTATTTAAATCAGTAGAATCCACATGTTCCCTAATCCTGGTGCAAAGCAAGCGCAATGTCTACATGCAGCCCAAGCTCTCTCTTTCTGAGGTGACCATTCTGCTGAAAGCCGTAGTGCTCTGTGCCCTCCAGTGGAACAGCAGCTGCGGGACTCTTATTTTTATGATGTGGAGCATGTCCGGGTATGTGGCAGGGGGAACTGAAATGTCCTTTGCTGACTTTTTATACCTTCAGATTTTTTTCGTTGCTCTATTTGGAAAAGGGAAGCCCTCATTGGGGCTGAATTCATGGTTTTCTGTAAATGAGTTTTGTTTTGTTTTTCCCCAAACTCCACTGGTGCTCATTTCCAGTGGTGGAAAGGCAATATGGCTGCACTTAGCAGCCTGAAAAAGGAGATTCTCAATGAGGGCCAAGAGGCTCATGCTTAAGTGAAAAGATTTTTCTCAGTGGTGGATACCTGGATACCCACAGGAAACTTAAAGGGCCTTCAGAACACAGGATAAATTATGGGAAAGCTTCTGGCATTGAGAGCGTGCTACTTGGAATTCGATCTTTTTAAATTTATTATTTTTTATTATTTTTAAAGTTATTTTAGTAATCTTAAAATTTTTCTTTTAAATATTCTAGTTTAGTTGCCCTAAAGCTAGCTTGGTGTAAGGACCCAGAAGCCCCAAGGTGGAACAGTCGTGATTGCAGACAAACTTCTTTTCCTCTTCCACATTTGTATGTGGACTCCTTTCTCATGTTGGTGTCAGCAGAGAATACAGTGTTTACTGTCAAATTAGAAATGCTTACTGTTGTTTCACAAAGTTTGGTGTAAAAAGTATGAACTGCAAATTTTCGCCTTGCAAATGAACTTGGCCACTGGCATCCTGTGGGAATTGTCTTGAGGCTTCAGATTCTGATATTTCACAGTCACTTTGTAAAGATACTATCAGAAGCACCCTCATTCTTGCCTACTCACCTGGAGTGGGTTACAGGATTCTTTGGCAGCTGCTGGTGGACTCATGGGCGGGCAGTCAGGAGATCCTTGGGCACTGTGGGAGTTTTGTGACTGCAATAGGTTCTGCCCTCCATATGGTGGTTGTGCCAGGGCATACCTGTTGACACTGTGGGTTCCAAGGAAGTCCAGACATCAGAGGGTGATACCCTCTGCTCATAGCACCGCCCCTAAGCCCTCTTTGTTCATTGATTCAAAAACAACAGGAGCCAGGAAGCCTTTGCTTGACAAGATTGTGGAAGTGCCCAGCTGGCTGCTTCGTAGCGAAATGTTGGATATGTCTACTTCCTGGGAGGGAGGGGATCGGGCGTGCTCTGGGTCCTTCCTCAGAAATGTACATGCAAATCAGAAGGGGATTAGCCATACACTTGTCTTTAATCTGATATGAGATGTGTGCCTGTGGGATTGAGACTCTCTGATCTCCAACTGAATTAAGAGTGACCACAGCACTCAGACCCCCAAATAACCCTGTGCCCTGAGTTTCTCCAGAGTGTGCAATGCCTCAGCTACACTTTGTGCCTAAGAATAGCTGGAAACCCAGCTGGAGAGAAGTGTAGGTTGAATGATATGGGTATGAACAAAGCTGGTATGACTGTGGGTGACCGTGAAAATGAGTAAGCCGAGTGTGGGAAGGAAGGTGCTCCTGATCTCTGACATGTCAGGCCACACCTGGGGTCTGTGGTCAGCGCTAGACATCACCCATAATAAAGGGAAGTAGCAAGTGGAATTTGTGCAGGAGTGATTCTCCCAGAAGGAAGGTTAGAGGGATTTAAAACATGCCATTAAGAAGTAGCTGAAGGAAAGGGGTATTTGTTCAAACTCTACAGGGAACTGGTGGTATCTATCTTCAGATGTTGGAAAGGGCTACTACTGCTACTAATGAATATATCAGCTCACATTAATTCAGTGCTTACCTGGTGCAAACTCTATCCTAAATTTACATGTAATCCTCAAGTTACCCTACAAGGTACATACCTTTATGATCCTCTTTTTATATATGAGAAGCTGTAAATGAATTATGAATTGGGAGTTTCATTAGAAGATAATGTAAGAAAAAAATGGTGCTTTTTACCATGAGGCAGGTCTCTTAGGAGGAAGAGCTTTCTGACATGACAGCTCTCCAGAGGAAGGTAGAAGTGGGTGGAAGAAGGGGAAGGAAAATAACATGTATTGAACGATTTACCAAATGCTGGGCATGGCTTTGGGAGCTTCCCACATATTATTTCAGTTAATCCTCACAACTACTGCGTGAGACAGAAACTATTATCCCCATTTGGAGGATAATTGAGGCTCAGGGATGTTAGTTAAATCGTCTGAGACTTGAGTACAGGTATTTTTGGCTCTCAAGTCCATTGTCACTTTTGCATAGAATGGAGGTGTTGATAGACAGGTGGTCCTGGGGCACAGTTAACAGGCTGGCTCCCTCTGCTGTACATTCCCATTTCAGCCTGAATTCTCAAACAGTAATGTTTTATTGCTGACTGCAAGGTGCATGTGGGCAGGGACCGCGCCTGTCTTGTTCAGAGCTATTCTCTTAGTTCCAAGGGATATCTGAAAAGATGAATGAATACCAGTAGAGAACCCTTATATGACAGGGGAAGTTAAAAAGAGGATAATTAATTTCCTATCAGGATGTTGGAGGAAGTTTCTTGTATTAGATTGGGAATGAATTGACAGTGGTTCTTATCCCAGCACAGCTCCCAAATCACCTGAGAGATTTTTATAAAATCTTGGCATTCCCCAGGCCCATGTCAGATCCTCGGAATCAGACTTTCTGGGAGCAGGGACTGAGTATCTGTATTTTGTAACACTACTTAGCCAGGTTAGGAAGCCCCTACAGATTGTTTGAGCTTGGAGTTCTCTGACTCCACATGATGTGTTCCTGGGCTCTTATACACTCCTTCTCACTTCTTGTCGCCTTCTCTGCCTGCTGAGCTTCAAGGCCAAGCCACGTATGTGGAGGCCTGGTGCTGAGTCAGGCATGGGCTCTTATCAGCTGGGTATTTACTGAGCAAAGTTCAGCCAGGGCAGCACTGCGGATCCGGGTTTAATAGATACCCAGGCTTCCGGGCTTTTGATTCAAAACCCAGGCCCTGGGGCCCTTATCGGTGGGTGATAATGAACTCCCCATATGGTCCTAAGGGCCAGTGCTACATGCCACCCTAAGCTGTGGACTGTCTTGGTAGGCAGATTGTCACTGCCCAGTGATGGCTGCTTTTGGCTTGCTCTGCCAGTCCAGGAAGAGCCCTATGTTTCAGGTCCATGCTTTGGTTTCCTGGATTTGATGACAAAAAGCTAAGAGAACCTTCTCTTGACACCAAGGCTGGACACCCTCAGATCCCAGGGCACATGGATCACCACTGGGCATTTGTCCTGTATCCTGGGAGCCATGGAGAACCTGAGTACCATTTGTTTCAGGCTATTCTAAAGGTCCAGAATATAGATACAGAGGTGAAGTGTCTGACCTTGAGAAGTTTATATGCAAGTTAGGGGCATAAGAAATTAATACCAAAAAGGATGACTAATTTTTACACAGACTAAAAATTGATTTAGTCTGTGAATGCTTACTCTGTATCTGATTTTATACAAAGCATATACTAAACTTTCCATTTACTATGTCGGTGATTCCTTACAACATTCCTTCAATAAATTGTAGGTTAAGAAGCACAGAGAGGTGTAGTAACTTGCCCAGGATCACACAGCTAGAATGTAGCAGAGGAAAATTAGGAGGCCTATGCCATTTGACTCAGAGTCCTTGCTCTGACTGCCACTCTCCACTGCCCCCTATGACGACTACTAGCCAGGTCTGAAAGCGTCGTGTGTTTGAAAGGTAGTGGGATGGAACGACCTGTGGGCTGTAGTGGCTGGTCAAGAAGAATCAAGGGGTTAAGAAAAGTGAGAGAGAATCCTGACCATGGGACATCTCAGGTAAAGATGAGAAGGTGAGACAGGCAATGAAAGTGTGGAGAAGTCTAGATGGACCTTCTGGCCACAGTCAGGGTTTATGTAGTAGTTAGTGTTCATAGCAGTTGGAAAATGGATTGAGTGCATCCTGTGGAGTACTTATAGTTCTAGACTAAGGAACTGAGCCTTAATTGTCTGAGTAGAGGGGAGCCATAGAAAACTGGGGGCAGACGGGATGACAATACTGGAGAAATATTCTAGGAAGTCTCCTATGGTTCTCCACGCTCCGATGCAAAGGCAGACGTTTGAGGAGAGTGGATGCTTTGAGGTGGGGACTTATCTGAAAAGGGAAATGAGCACCAGTGACCCTGCTTTTCACAGCCACAGCTCCAGAACAAGCCCCGGCCCCACCCCGGCCGTACCAGGGTGTCCGGGTGAAGGAGCCGGTGAAGGAACTGCTGAGGAGGAAACGTGGCCATGCCAGCAGCGGGGCGACGGTTGCACCTACTGCGGTGAGGGGGTCCTCTGTGGCCAGTGTGTGTGTGTGTGGGGGGGGGGCAGTGTCAGGCAGGAGTGTACTTCCTTGTCCCCTGGGATACAAAGGCAAAAAGTTGCTGTGGTTATGGCTGCTGCAGAATGGACCTAGGGTAGAAGAGGCTGGTTCCTTGAAGTAGACAAGGACTATGAGCTGTGGTTCCCCCTGGGGAGATGACCATGCCAGTTCCCCAAGTGCACAGCTTTCATGCTAAGTGAAAACAGGAATCCCTCATAAGTGTAGGTGGTGATGTTTGAGATGAGGGTGGGTATTTTCTTCTAATGAATCAGATTCTCCCCTTATTCTCTCCTGCACTGGGGCCCTCTGGGCAAGTTTCCTGCGGACAGTGAGTTGGAGATGGCAGAACACTAACCCTGATCTTCTCTTCTCCCCTCCAGGTGGTGCTGCCCCATCAGCCCTTGGCCACCTACACCACAGTGGGTAAGAGCTCCCCACAGCCCTGGCCTCATCCAGGCTCCTCATCTAGGTGGCATCTCAAGCTCTGTACTTTCCTTCTTTCCTCAGGTCCTTCCTGCCTTGACATGGAAGTCTCTGCCTCCACAGTGACGGAAGAGGGGGCCCTGTGCGCTGGTTGGCTCTCTCAGCCTGCCCCTGCCACTCTCCAGCCCCTGGCCCCGTGGACGCCCTACACTGAGTATGTGTCCCATGAAGCTGTCAGCTGCCCTTACTCGGCTGATATGTATGTGCAGCCAGTGTGCCCCAGCTACACAGTTGTGGGGCCCTCCTCCGTGCTGACCTATGCCTCCCAGCCGCTCATCACGAACGTTACGGTATGTCAAACAAAGGCAGAGCTGCACCAGCCCACGGCTAGGGCACTCTTTTAGAAACAGGGCTGGTTTCCTGACCCCTGATCTCCCTTGCTTCCTTCCCAGAATAACAAGTTCATCCGAGCCCACCCCATCCTCCCAGAAGGCCTGCTCTTACACTCATTGACTTAAAATATCATCCATAAAGAGGGCTTATGGCCTCCCTTGTCATGCCTAATGCTTCTCCGGGTGGGGACGTTCTCCTGCTTCTCTGTCCTGAAGCACCCTGCTGCCCTGTAAGCAGTGAGTCTTGGTTAAGAGTCTAAGTTTTTAGTGAATGAGGTAACACATGAGATATGCATAGGGTCTCCTGCCAGACCCAGCCTTTCCTTTCTATTCAGATAATTTAGGAGTGATTATTCACTTAACAATGGGATTTACCAGAGATTTCTAGGCTGAGCAACAGGTGTTATGTCTTTTTAAAAAATTGTACTTTTAATGGTGTCATACCCTGCTACAGGGTAATTTTTTGAGTTCAGCCTCTACCGTCAGATTGCCTGGGTTCAAATCCCTGCCCCTTCACTTACTAGTTGTGTGACCGTAGGCTGAGTGACTTCATTTTCTTGAGCCTCAGTGTCCTCATCTGTAAAATGGGACTATAACAAGAGACTTGGTATCAGGATCAATGGGACTCAGCATAGCTTCTGGTCTTAGCATGGTTCCTGGCATCAGAAAACTCTCAATAAATGCTAGTTACTATAACTGTCTCAAAGTCGGCCAACAATATTAACCAAGGGCTGCCTTCAAGTGCCAGACAGAGAAGGGAAGGCCTGCTCCCCGAGGAACAGAGGAAGGAAGATAAATAGTTTTATGTACCTGTTTAACTAAAGGAATGGGATTTTCTGGAGTGTTCAGAGGAGAAAAGGCTCATGGTTACAGCTGTGTTCAGTTCCAGCCTAAGGAAAACTAGAAGGTGGAGCTGGGACCTCATGAGTAGTCTCAGAGCCCACCCTTGGTGGTGGAGCTTGCTTTGGTTCCCCAAGTCCTCTGGGTTTCCCTTGAGGGTCCAGTGTCGTCCTGATGTACCCGCTCTTCACACATCATCCAGACATAGCCTGCAGGAACCCTCCTACCTCATGCCCGCCCGGCCACCCTGTAAACCAGTTGTGGGGTTTGAGTGATGGTGTGTAGGAGAGAGGTCATTCAACACTTTGCTCAGGCAACTAACTCATTTCCATATCAGGGGACCTGGAGTGGGGAAGACGGGGTGTTGGCAGACTTAGCAGTTCCCAAACGTTCCATCACCAAGGATTCCTTTCATTAATTATCCTTTTCTCATTTTCACCTCCTGCTTTGAAAGTTTCTGTGCATCAAACAAACTATATTTATTAAGAAATAATTTATTTGTTTTGCTATTTTGTAAATTGACTCATCAAAGATGTTTAGAGCTACATCATTGGCACTCCTGATCAGCAGGTGATAAGACCTATCGTGGCGATATAAGTCTATCCCTGAGCAAAGAATCCTGCAGTTGCAGTTGACCTGCACAGGTTTATGACTTGAAAATGAAGCGTTTCCATTTGGATTTTTGAAATACTGGAAATAATAAAGCCTTGTTGGGAGGACAGAAGGCTTCTGAGATCCTTTCTAGCTTCATCATTCTATAGGAAAGCATCCTCAAGCCTTGCTGCTAAAACATGGTCCCTGGATCAGCCACACTGGCATCACCTGGGATCTGATTAGGCATGCAGAATCTAGACCCCACTTCTGATCTTCTGTACTGGAGCCTTTGTTATAACAAGATTCCTGGGATGTTGAAATAAGCTCTCCCTTAAATGACTGTAATAGTTTACTCTCAAGACATGGTGGCAACTGTGGAGAAATGGGACGGTGAAGCAGGGGTAGTAGGTGGAGACTTTGGCCCCTCTCACATCATTCCACGCAGAGACCTTCCTCTTCCACTTGCTTTCTCAATGGTGGGAGATGGTAAGAATCCAGGCTCTGTCTCTCTTGCAGTCTTTACCTGGGGTGGTCATTGTGCAGGAGAGAGGTATTGTTCATAGAACATCTGGGAGCATGACCCTGACCTTTGGAGGTCCTGCAATAGCCAAAAGGGTCCAGCTCAGAGATAGAGGAGGCTGAGGTCATGAAAGGTGAGTGGAGCTGTGTTGGCCCAAGGGTAGCTCAGAGTGCCAAAGCTGCTGTGTGGAGCCAAGACTATGGCCACCTTTGTGACACAACTATTATGCTATATGACAGGCTTATTGTTTAACATGCAGTATTTTCAGATTTTAAAATGTATATCCTCACCCCCAACACTTTAATATCTCTGAAATTGGGATGCATTTTATAGTCGATGAAATATGGAAAAGCATCTATAATTTTGCTCAGCCCTATGATGTCAGTCCTTTTTGTAACCTATTTTACTGGTGAGAAAATCGGCTTCAGTTGGGGAAGTAGCGTGAGCAAGGACATATAGCTAGTGAGTGATAAAGTCATGGATATGGAAGTGTGTCAGGCTTTCCCTTAGAGGAGACTTCGAGTAGGTAGAGGTGGAGCCCCCTGGAGTGAGACTGTAGGAAAGGGCCTAGTTGAGGGGAAATAGAGATCCCCTTGAGGACAAGGGTGGGGAGTGAATACGCTAGGGCTGCTAACCCTCAGTCCTGTGTCTCCCTTATCACAGACGAGAAGCGCCACCACACCCACAATGGGACCTCAGCTGGAGGGTCCAGAGCACCAGGCACCCCTCACCTACTTCCCGTGGCCTCAGCCCCTATCCACGTTGCCCACCTCTACCTTGCAGTACCAGCCTCCAGCCCCAGCCCTGCCAGGGCCCCAGTTTGTCCAGCTCCCCATCTCTATTCCTGAGCCAGTCCTTCAAGACATGGAAGACCCCAGGAGGGCCATCAGTTCCCTGACCATCGACAAGCTGCTTTTGGAAGAAGAGGATAGTGAAACCTACGCACTCAACCACACGCTCTCCGTGGAAGGCTTTTAGGGCTGGCTCTCACCTGAGAATCTTGTTCTCTGAAACTGGGATCGAACCTCAGATTCATATTTGTATGGAGTGGCCATTTCATAACTACACTTTTTATCTAAAATTAGAATTGTAGACTGACACCATTCATCCTTTCATCTTTCCATCCTTCCAATCCTTCTTCTTCTGTTCTTTCCTCCTCCCTCCTCCCCCTCCTCCTTCCAGTCCCTCCCTCCCTCCTATCCCTCCCTCCCCCTCCTCCTTCCTTTCTCCTCCTCTTCCTTTTCCGGAATTCCTTCCCTTTCCCCTTCCCTCCCCCTTCCCTTCCCTTCCCTTCCCTTCCCTTCCCTTCCCTTCCCTTCCCTTCCCTTCCTTTCCCTTCCCCTCCTTCCATACTCCCTCTCACCCTTCCTCTGTTCCTCCATTCCTCCCTCCCTCCTTCTTTGTTTCCCTCCCTCCCTTTATCTTTTTCTCTCCCTTTTTCATTTCCCCCCATTTTTATTCCTTCTTTGGGAGGGAATTATAGGACTTTTAGGGTTAATGTTTGATGCCAAGTGTTGCATATTTGTGGCCCAGGTGCTTTCGTTTCTGCCACATTTTATTCCTGGAGAAGGCCCCTCCTCTGGAGTGCCCACTACTTCATTGGAGCAGTGGCCTTGATGTGCTATCTTCATTTGGGTATCGTTTTGAGGCGTATGGGGTACCCTGTGGGAAGACTGAATCTGTTAGCACCTTCAAGGGCAGACCCAATGACAAAATTCTTGAGCTATCAGTTCCTATAGTTGCTCTTTTATTTGCTTTCCTCAGCATTGGCCAGATTTACAGTCTAGACATCAGTCTCAAGGCCTGGGGCTCGTTAGGGTAGTGGGTAGGGATGGAGAAGAAGGACAATCAGAGTGGGTTGGGGCATTGTCAGAGGTAGAGAGGAGGGGTGAGTACATGGTGTGCGTATATGGGGTGTGCATATATGGTGGGAGGGGGAATGTAGGGAGAGGGAAAGTTTAGTTTTATGGGAGAGCACGAGAGCTGAAGAATGGTTTAGCTCTATATTATTACTTGGTTATTAAGAAAGATAAATTTAAGAAAAGTACTGGTTCTGCTTAAAAAATAGGTGGTTTTGCTAATTTCCCTGTGAATATTTGCAAGGAAACTAAGCTTTTATAAATAGGATGAGTGATATGTCTGTCCACTTTCTGCCCGCATCCAGACCCTCTGTGGTGCTGTGTGTAGGCCAAGACCCACTGAAGCTCAGTGGTGACTGGATCTTTGCTTAGTGGTGTCCCATGTGTTTCCTTAGTGTCTGAGCAGCCTCCATCAGCCACCATTCTGTGGAGCCTCCTCCCCAAGCACCATCCTTCCTGGTGCTTCTAGGGCCTCAGCCAGAAGTACCATTAGGTTTCATATTAATCCCCCCCCACCAAGAAACATCAAATATGCAGGAGCTTGGGCACAGTTATCATTGGGGCACTTGGCTCCCGACAGCGGCTGTGTGCTCTGGGAACTGGCACATCCATCTGCTAATAACATCATTGTCACGATTAGGCAGACACATTAGTTGGTGAAATCTATGTAGAAGTAATAGACTTTTATGGAAAATGATGGTTCCTTGGACACACTTTTTTTTTTTTTTTTGGTCATTTAAAATAAAAACTCTGGAGAAAGTTGCTTTAAAAAAACTCTGCTTTGGTTTTATTTTGACCCAAATTTGTTGGTATCTGCCTAAAATCCCAATACAAATATCAAGTTATTTTTATTCAGACTTCATTTTTAGATTTAAAAACTTAAGACAGCATTTTAGATGACGAATTTCTATCTTTGTTGCTCAGACTTTTCTGTGCTAAGTAGCCAAAGGAGAGGGGGTGCTTCAGGCCTGTTTGATGAAAAGTCATGGTTTTTTATAAAAAACACTATGCAAGATTTTTCAGCTTGAGGATTTGAGAGGATGCAGAAACAATCTAGATAAGGGAGTATAAAATAGGCAAAAACTAACAAAGAAATAAAGTACTTCGCTTATTTGTTAAAATTTAAATATTGTTTTTTTTTTTCTTATTACCTTGAGGTAAAATATCTTGGTTGTAGTAGTTCCTCTAGGTTCCTTCTTGGTTTTTCTGCTAAGATGAAAACATTTTCAATAAAGACTTGCTCAGACTTTTCTGTGCTAAAGTGTTTTATTTCTTATCAAATTAATCCCCTTTAGTTTGTAGTTCTGTGTCAGGCAGTGTCATTATAGTAATAAGCTTACATTAGTCTTGTTGATTTTGCAATTCGATCTGCTGCAAGGGGAAGATAAAAACAGCCCTGCTGTGCCTGCAGCCCCGTTCTCCCAAGCAGCACAAGGCCAGGAGAGCAGGGATCTGAGGAGAGGAAAGAAAGCTTTTTAACCTTATTGCTTTTCCTATTAGTCATGTTGCATGAGTAACTTCTTATGATCCTGGGTATCCAGGGTAAGATTCAACCATTGGCCTTTCCATAGCGGGCTCTTAAAATTCATCATTCAGAACCAGGAACATGTAACATGATGCAGAATGCTATGTGCCCCAAGGAAGCCACCTCTTCCAGCCTGACATCACAATGAGGTGGAAATTCAAGAAGCCAGTCTCCTCTAACACCTCTCCTTGGAGTACAGAACAGCTTGAAGGGTCTCTTTCTCTGGTGGTTTTCTGAGTTTACTAAGAGCTTCTAACTTATTGCCTTCATTGTTAATCTTTACTGGGTAATTATTTTCAATATTTTTAATCATACACCTTATTCTTCCATATGGATTGTTTCCAGAGGCTTTGGGACAATAGTACATCCAGTTATATAGCTCACTTTGGATTAAATAATCTAAATTATCTTTTTTGCTTATTTTCCATGTTGATCATAACCTAGAAAAAAGACATGGAAGAAAAGAGATTTGAGGTACCCTCCCCCCAGCTTTTCTGAGGCTCAACTGTAAGATTATGAAAGAAGTGCGAATCACTTGAAACAGGAAGAGGGTGGCCAGCTCAGCATCGGTTGGTGCTTTACTAGAAGCTACTTCATGAGACTGTCCATTTCCAGCATGAAATAAGGGAGCAAGGAGGAGATGAATATGTGGTAAGATGAAGAACCTGGACATCTACTAAAGAATGAACTCACACTAAGTAGCTCAAATTCTCCCAGCATTAGTCTGCCCCCATCTCCAAATAGAAGTTTGAAGATGTTCTAATGCTAAACATGAATTTCTTGAAATCAGAAATCATAGATAACTTATTTTATATTTACTTATATCATTTATGAGTCAAATATGAGGCACTCAATAATTCCTCATTGATTTGAATTGATTTTGGAGATTCCCTATTATTACATTCCGTTTAGAAAATATTGACATGGATGATTGCAATTGATTATAAAGACATCTCCTTTATAGACACATGATGCTTCTCATATTTTTTTTTTTTCTGAATGCTTGGGTAGAAACTTTTATAAGCTGGTGTTCTTCACCCATTTGTCAGTTCTTCCAGGTATAGTGATGGTTGCTGTGGAAGGGCTTTAAATTTCTTTGAATCTAAAGATTTTTGATTAAAAATTTAAATGTTGGTAAGGACACTTAAGAGATTTATTCTTTTAACACATTTTTAAGTGTCCAATATACTACTGTTATCTATAGGCACAATGTTATACCTCAGATCTCTAGAACTTATTCATCTTGCATAACTGAAATTTTATACCTGTTGACTAACATACCTCCTCCTTTCTCTCTTCCCTCCAGCCCCTGGTAACTACCGTTCTATCCTTTACTTCTATGTATTTGACCATATTAGATGCCTCATGTAGTATTTGTCCTTCTGTGACTGGCTTATTTTACTTAGTATAATGTCTTCAGTGCATAAAGAAAAATGTGGTATATACATGCAATGACATATTATTCAGCCTTAAAAAAGAAAACTTTGCAATATGTGATGACATCTTTGAACCTTGAGAAGAGGCTCATTTATTTATTGAATGTATATTACTGAGGGCCAACTCTAGGCTAGGCAGGCATCATGAATTTCTGTTTTCAAGATTTCTGCTTTGAGATAGTTTTCTATCTTAGAGACTTTTTTTTTTTTTTTTAGCATGAGTGTCCATTCTTATGTATGTATACTTATTTTTTTTGTAAATTTTATCCTTGAACTACTTTATAAATATAATATCCATTATAAAGTAGTCACAATAATAGAAGACTAAAATGACAAAGTAAATAGATAATATTTTAATGAATTCATTTATCAAAGTAGAAAAATCCTTTGACCTTATTAGCTATAAATAATATTTAGAAGGAGAAATGTTATTGAATATGTCTAATTGCTTTTGAAAATCTTTGCGATATACCAATTTGAAGATCTAGGTCTAAGTTCAAGTGATTTTAGTACTTTGAATTGTCGTCATTGTTGAAAAACATGCAACACAAAGCCATTTAGATCCAAATAAAAATAATGTATCACTAGTTGTGCTGAATATAATAAAATCATTTCTAAATTCCTTTAATCGATTTTGCAAAGATTTTATTTTAAAAGTTTATTAATAAATTTCTATCTTATCTATGTCAGCTAGTCTTGCAACTCACTGAATGCATTGCCATTTTATATTTTTAATACATTGAGTTAAAATCACACAAATCTTTATTTGGAGAATTGGAGAAGTTCTGCTACAACTTCTTTTTAAAAAAACAATGTGAAGATATGACACACACCTATTATTATCAGCAAAAATATTATATAATAACAGGAACATTCCTAAACATCCACTAATCCACTTTCTAAACTTTTTCTCCATTGTGTGGGTTTCTAAAAGCATTATTAAAATGTTATCTTTACTTCGATAGGCCATATTAAATGCAAACTGTGTTTATTATTTTAAAAATATCTGGAAGTAACATATTTTGGACATTCAACTTATCAACCAAAAAAGATCAGCAAATATAGTATGATTATATTTGTATTTAAAATATATATATTTTTCATATTTAAGTTTGACAGTTCTTTGTGGTGCTAAAGAGTCTCTTACCATTATAAACAGTGTATCATCTAAAGGTATTGTGCCTATAAAATTAATCACACTGATAATCAGCCTGTAAACCTCAATATGTTGGAAGTGAATGAACTAAAGAGGGTACCACCATCATCACCCCTCTTCTCGTGAGTAATTTCCTCTTGTCCCTGGGGACACTCTCAGAACCAAGGGTAACACTTAATCAAGTTAGTCCACATTAGTGTAGGCAGTTAGTCCTGGTTTGCCTGGCATTTTCCTGGATTTAGCATTAAAAGTCTTGTGCTTCAGAAAACCCTTCAGTCAGGGGCCAACTGGGACATTAGCTTACCCCAGTCCACATATTCAATACAAGTGGATATTTCTTCCTTTCCTTTCCTTTCCTTTCCTTTCCTTTCCTTTCCTTTCCTTTCCTTTCCTTTCCTTTCCTTTCCTTTCCTTTCCTTTCCTTTCCTTTCCTTTCCTTTCCTTTCCTTTCCTTTCCTTTCCTTTCCTTTCCTTTCCTTCTCTCTCTCTCTCTCTCTCTCTCTCTCTCTCTCTCTCTCTCTCTCTCTCTCTCTCTCGATAAGTAGTGGTAGTAGCATGGGATACACAGTCATTACACACTTTTCTAAAACTAAAATCAAGTTCTCACAGATAATTTTCTTCCTTCAACCTGGTCCTAAAGTGACACCTATATTAGTACAATATTGTCAACTTAGTTTTTTATTTTATATATTTTTCCAGTTTTATCGAGATACAATTGCCAATATCGTTGTGCAAATTCAAGGTGTACAATGTATTGATTTGATGTATTTATATGTTGCAAAATTATTACTACTGTAGCTAGCTAACATCTGTACCACATCACATAATTACAGTTTCCTTTTTTTTTGAGGCGAGGATATTTAAGATCTACTTTCTGAGCAACGTTCAAGTATTTAATACAATATCATTAACTATAATCACTATGCTATACATTAATTCCCCAGGATTCATTCATCTTATAACTGGAAATTTGACTGCTATCTCCTATTCTCTTCACTCCCCAGGCACTGGTAACCACCATTCTGGTCTCTGTTTCTATGAGTTTAGCTTTTTTAGATTCCACATTTAAGTGATAGCATACAGTATTCAAACTATTTTTCATAAGGTTAAGATGCCAGCTTCTCCTATCCAATTCAGTTAGGTGGGAAACTGTAACAGCAGTTCTGAACCTTGAGTACATATTAGAATTAGTTGGGGAGTCTTAAAAATCCTTGTGTCCAGATCGTGCCTTAGACCAATTGAAACACAATTGCTGAGAGTGGAAATTATGGAAATCACTCCTTATGAGTTTTTATAGCTCTCCAGGTGATTCCAATGTGCAGTCAAGGCTGAGAGCCACTGCTCATTTATCCTTTCCCCTCTAGTGGTGTTGGGATTGTTGTCAGGTCTGAATGCTGAAAGAGATCTCAAATGCAACTTTCGTGTGGCACATAGAATTGATGCTATTATGTTTAATTATAGTTGTTTTCCTACCAAACCAGGCAGGGTTATAGTATTGCGTAATCTCTTCATTAGAGAGTGAAAGCCCTACGGTCTTAGTGGTCACTAGAGGCAGCCTCTAGAGTGGATACACTTAGTTGAGAGATAGGAGCTAAAGTCATTATCTGACAACATGAAGATTTTCTTTTACTGCGTGTGCATTCACAAGCAAATGCAATAATGAAACATAAAAGAAATAGCCTTCTCTCCCTTGTCTTAGCTATGTACTTATAAATTTCATGAATGGATTGATGTATTCAAATATGGAGTGGGCCAGCTGAAACAATAATGGAGACAGAATCCATGGAGACAGAAGCCTTTGTTTATGGTCAACTCAGCGGCCGCCCTCGGCAGAGGGCTTTATAATATTCAAGCCAAACCAAACTTTAAGGAATGAACCATGTAGGACTGAGAAATCTCCCTATCCTAGTAATAAGATATAATTCAGCCATTGACTGATGTCCTTATTTGCTGTCTTAGATTCTGTACATTTCAGTGAAAAGGTTTTGATGTCTAGAGGACCTGAGAGACCTGGAGAACTGGAATCCCAGAAACCTAAGGAAGGTTGTCACCAACATTTGGTAAATGAGACTGTAGACCCTTGCTTCATTTACTATGTGCAATAGCATTTATGAGCTGGAATTCAAAGAAAGGTCAGGCAAAGTCCTGACCCCAAGAAACTCATAGTTAGTGGGGTAAATGGAAGGTTACAATATAGTGAAATAAGTAGAATAGTAGATATAAACACAGGTGTTTTATCTATCTCATATTTGCTAATGAAGATGTTGCCACCAGCCCACTTAATCCTCACAAAAAGCAAATAAAAAATGTATCGTTTTAATTCCTTTTTATAGGGAGAAGAAACAGACTTAAGAAGGTTAAATAACTTGTTCAAGTTCACATAGTAAATGGTCATGCCGGTATTCAAGCACTGCTTATTCAATGTTCGTTCTTTAAAAAAAATAAAATATTTATTTATTTATGTATTTACTTTTTATGACATACATGGTGTTTTACTGTTTTTAAAAAAATGTCTAAAAAATTTTAAATTATAGTTGACATTCAATATTACATTAATTTCAGGTGTATAGCACAGCGGTTAGACATTTATGTAACTTACAAAGTGATCCTCTGATAAGTCTAGTTCCCATCTGACACCATACATAATTATTACAATAATACTAACTATATTATCTATGCTTTAAGTCCCTGTCACTATTTCATAACTACCAATTTATATTTCTTAATGCCTTTATTTTTTTCACCTAGCCCCTAAGCCCTCACCCATCTGGCAACTATCAATTTGTTCTCTGCTATCTATGATTTTGTTTCCGTTTTGTTCGTTCATTTATTTTGTTTTCTAGATTCTCCATATAAGTGAAATTGCATGGTATTTGTCTTTCTCCATCTGATTTATTTTACTTAGCATGATAACCTCTAGGTCCATCCTTGTTGTCGCAAATGGTAAGGTATTATTCTTTTTATGGCCAAGTAATAGTTCATTGCATATATGTACCACTTCTTTTTTATCCATTTGTCTTTTGATTGAAGCATTTAATCCATTTAGATTTAAAGCGATTATTGATAGATATGTAGTTATTGCCATTTTATTGTTTTCAGATTGTTTTTGCAGTTTTTTGTTCCTTTCTTATTTTCTTGCTCTTTCCTCTTGTATGTTGATGATTTTCTGTAGTGTTGTGTTCGGATTCCTTTCTTTTTATTTTTTTGTATGTCTTTTGTAGCTTTTGGTTTGTGGTTACCACATGTTTCATATATACTAAGCTGTGTTTTAGTGGTCTATTTTAAGTTGATGGTTGCTTAAGTTCCAACACATTCCAAACCACTATCATTTTTGCTCACCCCCTCCACGTTTTGTTTTGTTATTTTTTACATCTTTTGTGTGTGTATATGTGTTTGTGTGTTATCTCTTAATTTACTGTTGACCTTCCTACTTCTGCCTTTTAAACTTTGTACTAGCTTTGCTGTCGGTTGATCTACTACTTTTATTATGAGTTTGCCTTTGTCAGTGAGCCTTTTTTTCTTTGTGATTGTCTCTTTTTCATATTTTTATTATTTATCTTCTTCTTAAAGAAGTCCCTCTAACATTTCTTATAATACTGGTTTGGTGGTGATGAACTCCTTCAGCTTTTTCTTGTCTGGCAAGCTTTTCATCTGCCCTTTTATTCCAAATGATAGCTTTTCTGGGTCGAGTAATCTTGATTGTAAGTCCTTGTTTTTCATCACTTTGAGTATTTTCTTCCAATCCTTTTTGGCTTGCAAAGTTTCTTTTAAGAAATCAGTTGACAGTCCTGTGGGAGCTTCCTTGTAAATAATGAATCGTTTTTATCTTGCTACTTTTAAGATTCTCTCTTTGTCTTTAACCTTGGGCATTTTAATTATGATGTGTCTTGGTGTGGGCCTCTCTGGGTTCATCTTGTTCAGGATTCTGCGATTCCTGGATTTGTATGTCTATTTTCTTAACCAAGTTAGGGAACTTTTCAGTCGTTGTTTCTTCAAGTGGGTTCTCAGCTCCTTGTTCTTTCTCCTTTTACTGGTTACCCTATGGTGCAAATGTTGTTATGCTTGATGTCCCAGAGGTCCCTTAAACTATTCTCATTTTTTAAAAAATTCTTTTACCTTTTTGCTGTTTTGAATCGGTGTTTTCTATCTTCCAAATTGCTGATTCGATCTTCTGCTTCATCTAATCTACTGTTGATTCTATCAAATGTATTCTTAATTTCAGTTATTGTTTTATTCATTTCTGACTGTTTGTAAATTTTTTATCTCCTTTTTTATGTTTCCTATCTCTTTGTTGAAGTTCTCACTGGGATCATCTATTTTTCCTCTAAGAACACTGAGCACCCTATAAAGGTTGTTTTGAACTCTGCATCTGGTAGAGTGTTTGTCTCCACTTTGTTTAGTTCTTTTTCTAGAGTTTTGTCCTGTTCTTTCATTTGAGACATGTTTTTTTGTCTCCTCATTTTGTCTGCCTTCCTGTGTTTGTTTCTTGTATTATGTAGATCTGTTACATCTTCCAGTCTTGGCAATAGTGGCCTTATGTAGTAGGTGTCCTATGGGTCCCAGTGATACAGTCTCCCTATTCACCTGATCTGGGTGCTATAGGAGTGTCCCTTGTGTGGGTTGTGTGTGTGCCCTCCTATTGTAGTTGAGCCTGGATTGCTGTTGGCACGTAAGTGGGTGGAATTGGCCCTCAGGCTGACTGGCTATAAGGATGATAGCAGACAAACTTGTGAAAGGACCGACCCCATGGAGCGATATTTGCGTTAGCAGGGCTCTGGTGCCTGACGAGTCCACCCTTTGAATGTGTTGTTCATGGCACTAATTGGGTGGTGTTCTGGTGTGGTCAGAAGCTAGTCAGAAGGTGTGGTGATTTGGGGCCTCTTGGGAGGAGCTACAAAGTGAGCTGTGGTTGGTAGCTACCTGTGCTGGGCTGGAAAGTGCCTGTGAGATGTTATGATGTAAACCTAGGTTGAATGCTACTAGTACCAGTTGTGGGGCCACTTAGCAAGAGGTACAGGGCATGCCGAGGCCAACCTCTTATTGTTTGTGGTTTGTGGACCTTTGAGAGATTTTAAGCAAGTCTGCGACATGGGGCCAGCCTTGCCACTTTGATGGATTAGCCTCAGAATGAGGTTTAGGCCACACATGTGAATTGGATGGGGAGGAATGAGAGCAGTGTTAGCTAGGTTAATGGAGACTCAGATTTGGCTCCCACCTGTGACTGCAGGCTGTGTAGGGGAAGGTCTCAACAAAAGAACAATGGTGCCTGCTGACACTTTAGTATAGGAGAGAGCTGGCCCTCCAACCCTTGCTCTGATGCCAAACAATTCAGTTTTTCCCTGTATGTCCCTGGTACTTTTTGAGTTGCTGTCCCTTCTCTCAAGCTTAGGGAGAGGGTTTGTGAGTGAGTGAGTCTGTACTTGGGCCTGTTAAGAGAATGCCTAGTTCTCTAACAGCCCTCTGTCTTACCTGGACTGAGTCCCTGATGATTTTCACAGCTGTTATAGGGACTTCTCTACTTGGCACTGGAGCTCTGAGCTAAGGAGCTCATTGTGGGACTGGGACCCCTCACTCCTCACTGGCATCTCTGAAACTGAGATTTCCCTCCAAATTCTTAACTGCACACATGGGTGTGGGACAAGCCTATTCTATGTCTTTGCCCTCTCCTACCATTCTTGATGTGGCTTCTTTTTTATTTGCTTCCTTAGTTATAGGAGTTTTGTTCGGGTGGTTCTCAGGGTGGTTGTTCTATAATTTAGTTGTGCTTTTGATGTGATCATGGGAGGAGGTGAGTACAGCATTTACCTACTCCGCCACCTTGACCAGGAGTGAAAATTAATTCTTTTAATCATTTCATCATAGAGCTGGTGATGTTATTGGCAGCATCCGGATTACTTTTGCTTTTATTTTTAAAAAGCTTAACCCCAGTTCTCATCAATTCATCAAGCAAATATTTATTGTCTACCCTGGGCCAGACACTATAGGTAAAGATAACTGGATAGTTGGAATGCCTCCACCTGAAGTGCCTCAATTGTGGTAACTCAGGGAGTCTGCATATTGGAGAATCTATTCCACAGTAAGCATGACGGGAGAAGGAAGTAGATGTGAAAGTTTCATGCATGTATTCCAAGATAGTTAGCACTGGATCCAGAGTGGATATTCAAAGAGAGGGATGACAATTTAGTCCAGCCTGCTCTATGACCCTGAGACTTAGAATTTACATGGTAATGGGGTTTTCCTCAAAATCATATATGCTCTCTAGCAGCTCCATGTTATCCTAAACTTTCATCTCATGGTGCTGATTATTTATGTACTAATTTCCAAATTCTGTGGTTTTTGCTTCTAGGAGCAGTAACATCATTTTGGACTCACAGTATATACACAATATAGATAAGATAGATGAGTGGATTTAAATAGATACAATTGTATATATTAAATGGATTGCACAGATTATAGCTGGAATTCTTACCATTTTTGTACTTTTGTAGTCTCTATGACGCTTTGCTTTAAATTCACCTACAGCCAATGGGTGGGTTGGCAGAGGCAACAGCATGGCTGTGTGCTGAGGCTGTTTGTCAGCTGTCCGAAAGTTGCCATGAAGATTCTGAGCCTGCCATGCCACCTATGGGTTCAGATTTTTAATTCTATCAATCAAAAGGAGTCCACTTCTTAGAGTGAGGCATTTTGAAGATTAGTAGATTGTGACTGCAAAGCATTCAATGTAAGCTGAGGCATGGGTACTTTATGAAATAAAGGGATGTGGGGGTGGTAGATTTATTTACATCACGTGTCTTTTTTTTGCATTCATTTTGCTATTTTACTCATCCATTCACCAAATGCTTTAGTGAGTTCAATTCTGCAACTCTGTCCTGACACTATCTACCTGGAGATAGCCTCAGATCCCATAGATTAAGGGCTCGGTCCCCAGAGACAGCCCCTTCCCCCTCTTCGATGTCAATAGTAAATTCAGGTTGTCATCTGTGTTACTGACTGGCTGTAGACTGAAGGCTCCAATGACCTCCTCTTTGGGTTCGATTAATTTGCTAGAGCAGCTCGCAGAACTCAGAGAAAGAGCCAGATAAAAGAGAAGCATAAGGCAAGGCATGGGGAAAGGCCCTGGAGCTTGCACATTCTCTCCTACGGAGGATGCCACTCTCCTCGAATCTTTATGTGTTCACCAACCAGGGTGCTCTCTGAACTTGATTCTTTGGGTTTTTACATCCATTACATCTGCATAATTGATTAAATCATTGTCCACTGGTGATGGATTCAACCACCAACCCTTCTCCCCCTCCCCAGAGGTTAGAGTGTGGGGTAGGTGGTGGGACTGAAAGTTCCAACCCTCTAATCACTAATCATGTGGTTGGTTCCCCTGGCAACCAGCCTCCCAGCCTCCATCTTTCAGTTACCTAGGGACTTTCCAATAGTCACCTCATTAACATAACAAAAGACACTTTTCCACTCTTAGGTCTCATCACTTAGGAAATTCCAAAGGTTTTAGAAACTTTGTGCCAGGAATCCAAGGAAGACCAAACATATATTTTCCTTATTATAAATCACAGAGTTAGCAACGATTATGCCAGCCCTGGTGCTGAGAGGGAGACACTTTACAAATAAAGAATTCGTTGCCTTACTTCTTTGTCTCCTGACATAGTTAACACAAATCAGAATATTTAAGGGGCTAAAATAAAATATATTAAACATTTTGGCCAATTTCAACAAAAGATTCTGTTCTGATAAATTATTCATTAGTGTCTGCATATTTTGTTAAAAATTCCTTTCAAAGGAAAAGAAAATGTGATCAATATCAATTATTGTACAGAGATATTCAAAATAGGCATTTCTCTCTATTCCAAAAGAGATTCTCTTTTGTTTTTTCAAATTACTTAGACTTACATGTCCATGTTCTCCCTTTTAAACAGAAATCTCCAAGCCATTTTACTAAACACAAGTAGCATAACCCCTTCTGCATAGCCAATAAAGAGTCTAAGCAGGGAAGATGCAAAAAAAATGCCTAAATATCTTGGCCAACCTGAATTTCTAGAGGGTACTTTCTTTCTGCCTAGGGAAGTAAGTCAGGATAAAGGTTTTTCAGAGTTGTGGCATCTGGCTCTGTTTACCCCCTGGGGAACAGTGACTCTGGTTTAAGTACTTGAAGACAAGGGAGACAGACAGGAAGTCCTCTTGTTGCTAAAAGGAACTTTCAAGTAGAACTGCCAGGTCGCTGACAAGTCAAAGGGACAAATTCAGACTACTGTACATACATACCTGCTGTGTTTTGTATCCTTGATTAGATGTATGTTTGAAATGGAATAACAGGGTCTTCCGCATATCAAAATCCATTGGCACCTCGTCTAGGACAGTGAAGCATAGTGGAAAGAAAAGTTTGGAGCAGACAAACTGGGGTTGAATCACTATAATATATGCAATAATATAATTAAATTGCCCACAGTGATATCTGATGTATCGTGAGCTTTCCATAAATGTTAGTTTCTCTCAATCAGAAGGTTAGATGGTCTTATAACTTAAGCTTTCAGAATTTAAAAATAGCTCACAAGTATGTTAGAGAGACTTTGTCAACAAAATTTAAAAGCAAATTAGTTTTCTTATAGCTGATATTGAAATAGAATCTCCTGGCTGGAAAATAATTTAACTTCTTATTTACAGTAGTCATTTTTCAATAGTTTTAGGTCTGATGTAAGAGTATCTTTTATATACTAACATAATGTAGTGGACATAACGTTATCATACTAGTTACCATAATTATTAAAATTAGAATGTACACACAGACTTACTAAAATCGTTGTACATTCTTCTTCTGGAAAAATTCAATACAATAACATAGGTTTATCAGAAGCCCATCCATAGTGCAAGTGGGCTGGTGAGGAGAGGCCCATCTTCCAGAGTCTGAATTCCTCATGGCTGTGCTTTGAGGTTACAAAGGGAGAGTTTTGATATTTCACATCAACATTAGTTTTTTCCCCTATCATCTTTTTATTATGATGGTTTTCAAACATGTACAAAAATGTAAAGAATTGTACAATGTACATCCATATACTGACCGTCTAGATTCTACAACATTTATCTCTATTTTATCACAAATCTATCTAATCCATCTACCTACCCTCTATGTCTCTGTTAATCTGTTGTATATTAAATGCGTTTCAAAGTGAGTTGCAGTCATCAGTATAGTCACTCCTAAATACTTTAATATGCATATATTAAACATATTACATTGGAGTTCTTGTTTTTTTTTTATCGCGAGGTCAAATTTGCATATAGTGAAACATAATTCAATGAGTACATTTGTGTAATTAAAATCTCTATCAAGATACATTATCAATCCCAAAATTCCTTCATGCCCCTATCGTTCATTGTCTACCTCCACTGCCTTTGAGGCAACTGCCAAATGTTCTTTTCAACACAGATTTGTGTTGCCTGTTGTAGAGTTAACATGAATGGCACCACAAAGTATGCACTCTCTTGTGTAACTCTTCTTTCATTCAGCATGTTTTTTATATTTATCATGTTGCATATATAGGTAGTTTGTTCTTTTTTATTGCGGATTATTATTCCATTGCATGAATGTACCAGTTTGTTTATTCATTTTCTTATTGCTTGACACCTAGGCTCTTTCCGGTTTTGCCTATTATAAATACAGTTGCTAAGAACATTCTTGTACAAGTGGGTTTACTTTGTGTGTGTGTGTGTATGTGTGTGCATATCTGTTTTTATTTCTTTTGAGTAAATACCTAAGAATGAAATTACTGGGTCATACAATAGGTATATGTTTAGTTTCATAAGAAAACTGCCAGATCTTTTTCCAAATTGATTGTACCATTTTACACTCCCATCGACAACATATGAGAATTCTTTTTATTCCATATCCTTGCCAACATTTAGTTTATCTCACTTTGGTTTTAATTTGCATTTCTTTGATGACTAATGATGTTAGACACTTTGTCCTGCACTTATTTATTGTTCATTTATTCTCCTTTGTGAAATGTCTGTTCAAATCTTTTGCTTATATTTTAATGGGGCAATTTGTCTTCTTTTTTATTGAGTTATAAGAGGGCTTTATATATTCTGAATTCAATTCCTTTGTCAGGTATGTGTTTTAAATATTTTCTCCAGGCTGTAGTTTGCCTATTAATTTTTTCTAATAGTGTCTTTTGATGAAGCTTTTAAATTTGCTGCAGTAAAATTTATCGTTTTTTCCTTTTAAGCATGTTTATTTCTGTGTCTTATCTAAAAAATCTTTCCTGCCCCCAAATCATCAAGATATTATTCTATTTTTTCCTAGAAGCTTGGTAGTTTTATGTTACATTGAAAACTAAAATCCAGATTTTTTCGGCGTGTTGTCAGGATTCTTTCTTTTCCTACGTGGACATTCAGTTTTTTAAATACCATTAATTGCAAACCATTTCTTTTCTCCACTGGGTTTCATTAGTGTTTTTGTTGAAATAAAATGGCTATATAAGTATGATTGTGTTTCTGGACTTTATTTTCTTATTCATTGATACATTTGTCTATTCATTGATACATCTGTCTATTCATTGATACATCTGTCTATTAAGGCCGGTATTACATTGCCTTAATTAATATAGCTCTATAAAAAATCTGGAAATCAAATATGTTAAGTCTTCCAAATTTGTTCTCCTTTTTCCAAGATTGCTTTGAATATTTTAGGTCATTTTCATTTCCATGAAAATTTTAGAATCAGCTTGTCAGTTCCTACAAAATCCTAGGTGAGATTATAATTGGGGTTGCACTAATAAGTAGATCAATTTGTAGATAAACGGCATCTTCAAACAGTACATCTTCTAATCCATGAACACGGTATATCTCTCCATATACTTAGACCTTTTAAATTTTTCCTCAGCAAGATTTTGCAGTTTTCGGTGTATGAGCCCTACACATATTTTAAAATTTATTCTTAAGATTTTTGATGTTATTATAAAAGAAATGATACTTTTAGATTTTATTTTCTAATTGTTGCTACTGTATACTAGTACAATTAATACTTGCGAATTGATCTTATATCCTGCAGTCTTGTTAACCTCATTTTTTGGTCTTGGTAGCTATTTTCTTATAGCTTCCTTAATTTTATATGTAAATATTCATGTCTGAGCAGAGGGTTTACTTCTTTCTTTCTAATTAGTTTGGATTATTTCTTTTTCTCAGTTTATTGCATGTGTATAACCTTGAGTAAAATGTTAAATAGAAGCGGTGAGAGGTAACATACTTGCCTTATTCCCAATCTTAGAGAGAAAGCATTCTGTATTTCACCATTATGTAAGATATTAATTAAGGGTTTCTTATGAATGCCCTTTATCAGATTGAAAAAATATCCTTTTATTTCAAATTTTCTGAGTTAAAAAGTCACAATGGTGCTTAATGTGTAATATGTAATATGATTTTTTTTTCTTGATCCATTGAGATAATCATGCACTTTTTTTCCTTCATCCTGTCAATATGACAGTTTTTTTTTTTTAAGTTAAATTAATCGTGTATTCCTGGGCTAAATCTCATTTAGTTACAATGTAATTTTTTGGTAAAATTTTTTCATCTATATTCATGAGGGCTATTGGTCTGTAACTTTCTTTTCATGTAATATCTTTATCAGGTTTTGTTATCAGATTATTCTAGCCTCACAAAATGAATTGGGAAGTGGTCTATATTTTCTGTAAGATCGTATATAAGATTGGCATTAACTTTCTCCTGAAATGTTTAGTATAATTTACCAGAGAAATTATCTGGGCCTATAGCTTTCTTGTGGGAATTTTTTGATAACATATTTAATTAGGGTTGTCAGCCTTCACTATTGACATTTTTTGGCTGGATAATCCTTTGTTGTGGGAGGCTGTCCTATGTATTGTAGGATGTTTAGGACCAAATTTGGCCTCTAACCACCAGATGCCAATAGCTCTCTTTCACCCAGTTATGACACCAAAAATGTCTCTAGACATTGTCAAATATCCCCTGAGGAACAAAATCACTCCTGATTGGTAATTAGATTTGATCTATATTTTAAAGATATATCCTAAGGTCATTGATTTTTCTCTTAATACCTTTTCTAATACATATATATTTAAATCTATAAATTTTTTTTCAGCATTATCTTAGCCAAATATCACAAATTTTGATATATTTTCATTTTCATTCAGTTAGGAATATTTTCAAATTTCCCTTGGGTTTTTTAATTTTATAAATAATCCCATGGGTTATTTAGATGTATTTTGTTTAATTTCCAAATATTTGTCATTTTCTAGATATCATACTATGACTGATTTACAATTTAATTCCATTATGAGAAAATATACCATATAAGATTTCAAACATTTTTTAAAGTACTAAGACTTGTTTTATGAATCAACATTTGGTCTTTCATATTATGTTCTCTTGGGAAAATAAAGCAAATTCTGTAATTGTTGGATGAGGTATGCTATTCAATAATTAGGGTAACAGATAGTGTTTAAATCTAGTTATTTAGATCTTTTATGTATTTACTAATTATTTTTACCTAGTTATTCTTCAATTACTGATAAAGAGGTGTTAAAATATGAAACTATGACTGTGAATTTATTTCTTCTATCTAATTCTGTTGACTTTTGATTCATGTCTTTTGAATCTCTGTTATTAGGTATATACACATTTATGGTTGTTATGCCTTCTTTATAAATAGATCCTTTTATCATTATGAAATATGCCTCTTTATCTCTAGCCATACTGTTTGTTTTGAAGTCTACTTTATTTGATGTTAATATAAGCACTTTAGCCTCCTTATGCTTACTATTTGGTCAGTGGTATTGATGTTCCTTTGTAAGTAGAAATAATACCATAATATTATATATTTATAGTGCATTATTTAATGAAGAGATTTAGCTTTTGTGCTCTCCTTTGATCTTACAGCAATATTACAGAAAAATGACGCTGTTATCTCCATTACAGAGCTAAAATTGAGTCTGCAGGAATCAAGTGACTGTCCCAAGGGCACAGTTAGTGAATTCCAGAGTCTAGTTTCTGTCTGGCTCCAATGCTTGGCTCGTGGCCATTATGACATGATTTCTTCACAGATTAAGTGGAAGGAGAATTTGAGAAATCCAGTGTAGCATGTCAAATGATAAGTGAGGGTGAATAAAGGAAGCTATGTAGAGAAAGTGGTTCATTTTCTGTCATCTAGACATATAGATGCTCACAGTTCCACTCCAAAGCTCAAGGCTGACTCTAAGGAAAAAGCTTTTGGTTATAAAATTGGTGAGACATCACCAGAGGGTGAATGAAATCATCAAGAACTCTGAATATCAAAGGAGGGGCTGGTCTGTGAACATCACTGTCACAACACGTATTTGACAAGCATCAGCTATTTATCTTCATTAGGTTGTATGTAGTACAGTTTGGCCTGGAGACAGAGTGATTGATAAGATGATCTCTGGTTGGCTGCCTGCCCTAAGATTCTATGCCCCTCCGTAAGGAAGCCATAAGAGAAGCTGATGTCTCAAGCTGCCACTCACCTGGAGAAACTGACCTTCTCTGAAGGAGTCCTTCCTTGCTTCTCACCTGGCATCTAAGCCCCAGGTGGCCAAGCTGTTGGTCCTCCTGGGGCATGGCTGCTCCAGCTGGACCCAGGGGCTCAGCTATGCAAATACCAATTACCAGTTTGTATTTGTGCAGACCTCACCTTTTGCTTTTAAGCCTCCAATGCCCACCAGAAAGGAATCAGCCTAGGGAATTTGAACAATAGTTTGTTCTTTCATTTTTTTTTCCTTGTTGTTTGTTTTTGTACAGGTGGTGAATCTTTATAACGTACAGATATGAACTTATGATTTTATTAAATATTCTTAGCTTTGTTACAGTGATTTTTTTTAACAAAAAAAATGCACTTTGCTTGTATTTGCTACCTAGTCCACTTCACTTCAATCACTTTGCTGTTCCAAAAATAAGCTGTGGATCTTCCTGCCTGTGTCTTTGACCTGCTCTTTCTTCCCTTGTTGATTCACCTCCAATGCTCAATTCAAATACTGCTTTCTCTGAGAAACCCCCATGATCAGGTCAGTAAGAGTAAATAACTCTGAAGTCCCAGAAGGATCCCCCTTCACGAGGTATCGGGGTCAGGGCTGGGGCTTTAAACCCACTGTAAGGACAAACACACTGGATGAGTTGTGTTCCGGTCACATCAGCCTTGAGCAGTCTCACCTCCCGCTCTTCAGGTTGTCATGTCCTGAAAACCTCTTTGCATTGATCACAATGTCAGTTTTTGCTGTATAGCTGGGTGGAAAGGGTTAGGCAGTTAGGCAATTCCCCTGTGGCTTGATAATTTCTGGAGAATCCTGGCACAAGTGATTTGCATAGGACAGACTTAACTCCCAGAGGATTCAGTGCCCTGAAACTGAAATGCCAATGAATTTAGGGGGCTTATTAGTCCATTTCTGGGAACCGCTGCAGGAGATTGGCTTTCTCCAGTCTGGCCCCAAGAGCAGCAAAAGTACAGACAGAACTTCTTACTCTGGCGTGAGAATTATGCTGGAAGTGACTCTCACTGCTTTCTTAAGAACTGAAAGGGACAGCGAAGGCTGAGGGGCTCTTCAGCCCAGCCCCACTCCACTCCTTCAATTGTAGGCATCATCATGGCCGCAGAGATGTTCAAGGCCATCTTCTCCTGTGCTCCCACAAAGCTTTTCATTATTTAATAAACATTTGTGTAGTGCTTACTGTGTCCTAGGAACTGCTCTAAGTACTTCACAGGTATTAACTCATTTTATCTTATAGTAACCTCAGCAGTTTGGCTCTGGAGTCTGTGACTGGCTAAGAACCTGAGGTCAGACAGATCTAGTTTCAAATGCTGGTTCTATCAGTAGCCGAGTGATTGAGGGCAAGTTGCTTGGTGACTCTCTGCTCTAGTTTCTCTATCTCTAAAATAGGTCTTCAAAGGATTGCCATGAAGATTAGATGAGATGATGTATGTAAAGCATTTAACCTAGGGCCTGGCATCTGAGTAATTGTGTCTGGGTTGAAAAGGAGGAAGAAAACCTGATCTCTCAGACACTCCTCCCTGAAACCTATGGGATCCAAGACCAAAACATTCTCCCCTGAACAGAAACATTCTAGAAACAGGTGGTCCCCTCTCACTGAATTCTGGAACCCCATCGGGTGACTACAGGCCCCACCTGCATGGGGACCCCCATCCCCTTAGGCAATCTGTTGAGGGGCGGAAGGGAGCAAGGGATGACCCTGAATCAGAGATCTTACCAAAACAGTCTAAGACACCGTGCAAACAGAAAACTCAGTCCTGTGCATTCGTGTTCTAATCAGATTCACTTCTCTGACAAGGGGAACAGAAACCTCTGACTCACACCTGCAGAACATCCTAACCCCACCCCTGAGGGAGTTAGAAGAGCCCCTGCTCCCCACCCGCCTCATCTGTAGTGATCTCTGCCATCAGAAGCCCTCCTTGTGAGGAAGACCCTACGGCTTCTGTCCACAAGGAGACATAGGTTGTGGGATCACCCCTTCTTCACCTCCAGGGAGAAAACTGTATTCTAATCCTGCCCTTTTATCAGGGGGTAAGGGATAGGACAGAGATCTTGAGCAGGGTCTTGGGATGTTCCCAGGGAAGATACAGTGAAGAGGCCGGGGTCCTGAGTGGCACAGATAGTCTCAAGGCCCCATGTGATGGGAACCGGGTGAGCTGAGACTGAGGACAACTTGTGCCACTTTGAAACTTCATTTCAGGCTGATCTTTTCCTTTAGGCCTGGCACTCTTAGACTCCCTCAAACCAGCAGGCCCCACTGACCCCCGGGTTGGAAGGGCCTCATTTGGTGAGCAGCCTCAGACACAGGGATCAACTCCCAGTCCTTCACCTCCTGCTAATCCCCACTCCCCAGCACCTGCAAGGTAACCTGCCAGTAGAAAGTTAATGGGTGATTTATTAAGTCTCACAGTTGGCATTCCTACTCTTGGCCCCTAAAACCCAGGTGGCTAAAGGAAACTTTTAGGGTTTATGAATTTTAAAAACTTTGCTGAGGAATACAGATTGGATTTTATGTATTTTAGAGCTGTTTCTTCACACTGATGGTTTGTGAGAGACTCTAGGCTGTGTGGTGTGGGAGGTAAATTCTGCTCTGAGTGGCTCCTTAGGGAACGGGTTTCCGCCAAATCAAGATAAGACAGGTAGAGCTCTTGTCAATATTTAATCAGGATACATGGGATTCGGCTCTGTAAAAGCAATACTCAGGACCTGTGTTTGCAGACTTTGGCTAAGAACCAAGGAAAGTATTCGTTCCTCCCACGTTTTAAGGGCAAGATTACAGAATTATTTTCCCCAAAGTTAGCCACAGGAATTCAGATGAATACACTGTGCTGTATAGCATGCCTTCCCACCCCCAGGCTCCCATATCTTCAACAGCCATGCTGTGGTTCTGTGTCTGGGCTGGGCTGGGCTGGGAGGGACAGAGCCTGCAGCTCTTACTTTCTGTGAAAAGACCCCTCATTCAAAATGGACCTTCTCAGGCTCCCCTTAAATTCTCCCTGACCCTCTGCCACTGGCTCTGTCCACCTTCTCTGCTCAGCCAGTGCTAAGCAAGGTCAATCAAGTAGAGACCTTACAGGAAGAAAAAATGCTCTCTTTAAGTTCTTATATTTGCCCTGTTCTATTTTCAATGATTCTTTCTAGAATTTGGGTCTCCCTGGGGGTGACCTCCTGCACTCAGAGCTCAGAGGCTCTGCCATGTTGGAAATAGGACATTAGATGCTGTGAGGCCAAGGGCTGGCTCCTGGCCCTGCTTTCATGAACATCCTCTGATCTCAGCAGACAAGCGCTATTACCCTTGTTCTCCACCTCGCTATTCTCTTAGATATCACTTTCCTTTCCATTTCTTCTCCTGTGGGGTGTGTGTGTATGTGTGTGTGTGTGTGTGTGTGTGTGTGTGTGTGTGTGTGTGTGTAGGGGTGAGGGGCATAAACTATCAGTATTTCCCTGATAGAAATCCTGGAGTTGTGACGAGATATTTAGTACTCTCCACTAGATCTCTGCCAGCTCCATGACATAAGTCACAGCTCCTAAGAGGTTCTTAGGAGCAGGAAAAGTTGTCAACAACTATTGATCATTATTTATGTTCTAGGAACAGGACTAAGTGCTTTATCTATTGCCTCATTTAATTCCTCACTATACCTTCTAAGTATTATTATCGAGTTCATTAGATTAGGCTATAAAGACACAGAGAGTTTAAGTAACTTATTTAAGGTCACACAGCTCTTGATGTGTCAAGCCATTATGAAAGCCAAGCCCTATCTGGGTGCACACTGCATCTTTTATGACCATATGCTACTGTTTCTCTAATTGAAACAACTTTATTTTAAATTTACTATAACTGCACAAGTAACACACAAATACATTATTTTTGTGAAAAAAAAATTAAAACTGCTCAGATAAGGTTAGAAACTCTTTTGATCTACATACTCTGTTTTCTGCCACTTTTCTCCACTCGATAGATAATTATTCTATTTGGCTAGTATAATTTCAGACCTTTTCCTCTATATTTACATACATTTAAATATATGCATAAAAAAATCAGTATTCTGCGTGGGGAAGGGCGCTCAGCACCAGCACGAGGACAGGAGCTGCGGAAACCAAGTTAGGGCCCTAGGTCCGGCAACGCTACACCCTGCACCGGGACTGAGGTTTCCTGAAGCCAGAGCCCGCAAAACAAAGCCGAGACACCGGTATAACTGCAAATGAACACAAAGGGGTGGAGTGCCGGGAAAGAAGACAAAAACACAGAGGTGCCCATCAGCCACTGGCCTGAAATAGAGTCAGCCAAACAGACAAACGAGAAGACAGTGAGTAGAGGGAGATAAGGGAGTTCGAGAGGACCAAGATGATGCCCATGGCTCCGACTTCCTGAGATCCGCTGTTACTGCGAATGCGTTGGACTGGCTGCTTGTGCCCAGCAAGTAAAGGACCATGGAGCCACTAGTTCAGACCGCGAGACCCAAATGCACAAGGTCGATCCTGGAGAATGTGACTTCAACTACAAACCTGATAAGTCTGTCTGGATGGAGTGTGGAACAGCATCCATAACTTATTTTCACACTAAGGTTTTCGCTGTGCATGCGACCATTCATTTTGATAGAAACAAAGATTTTCACCAAGAGACACTCGATGAGGCAGAGGAAAGAGCAGAAACCAGTGCGCTCTGGGGGCCTCATTCCGAGTTCCACTCACTTAGAGAAATTGGGGCAAAGCCCAGTGATTCGAAAGCCACTGAGGAGGGAGGTCGTGCTGAAGCAAACCCCTTTGGCCACTCTCTGGAAATAGATGTTTATTTTCATCTAGTCCCATTCAAGAACTATTTTCATCCAGAGGCTGCTTTTGTATGAGGGGTGCCTCTGGATAAAAGCACCAAGGAGTTGGTTAAGACCAGTTTGTTGAGAATCATGTCAGTGGGTCTCACTTTGTTCCCAGTGAACAAAGGGAAATTATAAAGACAAAGGAGGCTCAAGGATTTCTACTTCCATTAGGGTGACTGGGATAATCCCCATTTACCACTCAGCAGAAACCATCATATCACTAACAATGGGAGATTGATTATAGTTGGAGCCAGATAAAGGGCATTTGATGGACTAACAAAACAGTATGTTACCATCACCATCATGCCTAGTATCCTCCAGTGCTAAGCCTAACACATATTTTCTCAATTTAAATGGGCATTATGTAGGTGTACTTATGAGTGCAGCAGCTGTGCATGGAAACATTTTAAATGTCTAGTTATGGGAACTGGGTGAATGCATCATGGCCCATCTGTACGACAGTTTTCCACACCTGCAAACCGAGTGAGGAGGACCTCTACACTCTGATATACAGAACTGGATACATCCTGATGTGAAAAGCCAGGTATAAAACTGTGTGTAAAGTATGCTAAAGCAGGGGTTCCCAACCCCCAGGCCGCAGACCAGTACTGATCTGTGGCCTGTTAGGAACTGGGCTGCACAGCAGGAGGTGAGCAGCAGGTGAGCAAGCAAAGCTTCATTTGTATTTGCAGCCACTCCCCAGCGCTACCATCACCCCCTCAGCTCTACATCAGATCATCAAGCATTAGATTCTCATAGGAGCACCAGTCCTTGGTACCAAAAGGGTTGGGGACCATCGCTCTGAAGTGTTCCCAAGTATGTAGTGGAATGAAAATATAGGCACAGAACATATATAGGATAGGGCAGAATTGAAAGCTAGACTTTTAGGGAAAAATCTTGTCATAGTGTTTTATTTGCACAAATGGATATATTTCACATAATTCTTAAACAATATTAAGTGAAAAAAGATAGAAAACATCAGTATCACTTGTTGTTCATTAATACATGGAATTACGCTTATAAGCATCATGCCGGAGCTGCTTCTTTCACTTCACAATGTGCCTCGATCCTCTTTCCACAAAAGCATAAGCACATTTATCCATTCCTTTCTACCACTGCCTAGAAATTCATATTATGGGTATATATTGTCGTTTTCTGTTTCCTATGTTTTTGATCATTCCTCAACTGATGAACATTTGAGTTGTTATCCAATTTTCCTGATCATGATGTTTCAACCAAGATTCTTGAACATGGCTCCTGTGCATTTTTTGCAAATACTTTTCCAGGGCAGAGGAAGTAGAATTGCTGTGTGATAGAGTACACACATTTAAAATTTTAATAGATACCAACAAATGATCCTCTAAAGTGGTTGTGCCAATACGTAACTTTTTAACAATTATTACACATGTGTTGTGGGAAAGTGCTGTCTCTCTAAGGACAGCACAAGAGAAATGGGCTTACGTGGCAATAGGACACATACTCAGGCAGTAGACAGTTAGTTATATGAGCCGTGGCCTCACAGCCTTCTAGCTGGGCAGGGGACAACCTCTCTGAGCCTCAGTGTGAGGATTAATTAAGACGGTACATGAAAAGCTCATAGCACACGACTATGTACATATAAGGCACTTGATGACAGTTATCATTAGCTACATGGAAAGGAAATGAGGACAGGGGAGGTTCAGGCTGTTTTTCCTGGAAAATCTTTAGGGACAGCAATCCCACATGGACCTACGTGCCATTTCCTGGATGCAGAAGACTGGATAATAACGTGTGGATGTCCAGCCAATTTAAAAGCAGAGCTATTAGCCACAAAAGCCATGACCTTGAGCTTGACAGGCCAGCCTGGGTGAGGTAGAAGACCGTATGGCATGGATATTTGTTAGCTTTTTATAAAAACTACAAATTCACAGGAAATGCTCTCCATGTTTTTGCCTTTGAAGTGTTGCAGTTTTCTAACCCTTACCCTCTTTAACATTCTGTGTGGTGAATGTGAAGGATTTTAGGCCATCAAGCAATGCCAGTAAAGTAGTAATGCTTTCATTTTGCAGGTTTTATTTTCCTATCGGCATGGTACAGTCATCTTGGCTCTGACCTATTTGAGTAGCCTTGAGAAAACTGTGGAACTGCTTTAAGTCCCAATCCTTTGTGGAAATTAAATGATGATAATATCCGTAAGAAAAGCTAATGCTTACGGAACACTTAAAATGTAACAGACATTGTGCTAATTAATCACTATATGTGTGTTATTGGGTTATTACCTAATTTAACGCTCACAATAAGAACTATGGAGTGGTTCCGGGGGCAAACGTGGGTTCAAATCCACTAGCAGGGTGGTTGTGGGCAAATTACCTGGTGTCTCTGTGGCTCAGGATGTTTTGTTGGGAAGGGTAATGGATTGATACATAAGGCTCCAGAAACACCCCATGGGCTCTCAGTAAGAGAGCCCCTCCCTGATCGTGATGAGAGAAAGGAGTAAACCAGGTACAGGACTCACCTGTGTGAGATGCTTCTCTGGTTCTGGGAATGAGGCAGGCCTGGAAGCCAGGGGCACAAAGACCCACGTGACAACCTAGGTAAATATAACCATGAGACCCCAAGTGCCAGACTGGGCCCAGCTCTCCTGAGAGGTGGCCTTCTCTTGGGCCTGGTAAGTGAGCCCAGTGTTGGCAATCCTTGGCTTGAGAGAAAGTAAAGGGGTCACATATCCCAGACCTGCTTCTGGGAAGCCTTCATGGTGATCTGATACTTGCACGGCAGATTGGGTCTGAAACCAGAGCTCTTGAATCCTTACCAGCTTCTTAAAACTATCATCTTCCCCTTTCATCTTTCCCTACACCCAACTCCATTGTACTGAAGGATTGCTCAAAGCGTAGTCCCTCATTCTCCAGCTTCTAAACTGCTGAAATGCAAGGTGGAAATTCCACAGGAGGAGCAGCCCGTTAGCATCTTGGCACCTTGCAGCTCATCAGAGCTGATTTTCTGTTAGACAAGAATGCTGAGATGGGGTAGTGAAAGATCAGGACACCAGAGAGGTCAGCTTTCATGGTAAAGATGTTTGGACACTTGCCCTGGGAAGGCAGGCTGAAGCATGGCACAAAAGAAAGACAAACAGACAGAGACAGAAAACAGGTAGAGGGAACTTCTGAAGAAAATCTTTATGCTCGTGACCACCCCTATCTCAGTGACTCAGTTGTCTCCCTCTTCACTCCCAGTACTATGAAGTCAGTTCTTCCTTCTCCAGAAGTGACAACAGTCATACTGTGCACACTGGGCAGCCTGGGAAGTCAGAAGGGAGCACTGCTTTCTCAATGGCGTCTGTAAATTGTTTCCTGAGACGACAGGACATGGGAGGACCCGGGCACAAGAGGGGGTGTCCGTCTGGGCATCAGGGGCTTTTTATCTGTAGGAAACTACAAAACTCAGAGCTCCCTCAACAGTCATGCTCAGTAGCACCATCTTTAAAAGAAAATCATTTCTTGTGTGGTTTACTTGTACTTGAACTGCCCTGTCCAAAACCAGCTTGCATGGTATTCTAGCCCAGGGTGTGGCTGACAAAGCACAAGACTGGGAGCCCCAAGACCAGGATTAAGTAGTCGGGTAACTTTGAGCAAATCTCTTTGGCACTGAGCTTTGGCACTTAACTCGTCTGTGGAGTGAGAGGCTTGGGAGACCGTCAGCTCACAGTGCGTGCGGTTGAACAGAGCCCAGCAGTTTTGGCAGAGGAGGCTTGTCTCTCAGTGAAATTGCCAAATATTCTCTAAGAAGTCTTAAAGCAAAGCTAGTAAGTGTGAGGGTCTCACGCAGTGTGAAGAGCTTCTGAGTTTCCAGATCTGTCTTTCCAAGAACACTATTCCTGGGTAACTAGCTATTCAGGTTTGCCCAAGACCGAGGAAAGTTCCAGGGATGTTGGACACTGAATATTCTGGGAGAGGGTGAGGCAAACTAGGGCCAGTTGGTTTGTACCCCAGACTCTCTTCCCAGGGCCCAGACCATAACTTTCTGCGCCTTGGTTTGGCTTGAGTGTAAAGCCAGATCCCCATGGCTCTGACTCACTGGAGTCCAGCACTGGGCTTGGGCACCTTGCTTTTCTTACCCAAGGGCTTGGTGTCATTCTCTCCTCTGTGTCTCAGCAATCAGCAGTCCCATCCCTCTCACCTACTCAGAGTCAGACAGTCCTGGGTTTCAACCCTTGCATATGTCATTTCACTAATTGTTCTCACCCGCACAGCGCACAATGACACACTTTGTCATTTTATCAGGTGTCAGGCAATGTGCTGAGAACTGTACATACCTTAGTTCATTATGTCTCACAGGAACCCCATGAGGTATTATTATGAACTGTATTATCAGGTATTATTGTTATCTGTATTAGTCAGAGCACTCTGGAAAAAACAGAACCAATAAAATATATAGCTATAGATAGAGATAGATATATTGGTATCTATGTTTCTATGTAACTATATATCCGTCTGTCTGTCTGTCTATCAAGAAAGAGAGGTTTGTTTTAAGGAATTGGTTCATGTGATTAAGGAGGCTAGCAAATCCAAAATCTGCAGTGTGGGCCAGCAGGCTGGAGACCAGGAAAGAACCAGGGAGTATGTTATGTGCACACTTCATACTTGCTGATTCCCTTCTCCTGGCTCTCTTCTGCTATTAAAAATGAGGCACGTGGCCATAGACAGTCTGGTTACTATTACTATTAGACTCAGATCTCTCATTACTCCTGAAGAATGGATTTTTAGCCAGGGGAGCAGTTGTTATATGTGCGTTTGTGGTGTTGGATGGCCGGAGGCAGTGGGGATGCTGGGTTGGCCACCTGCATTCCTCCGCATGTTTCCAAGCCAGACTGGGGCCAAGGCCTCAACAAGCTTGGAGCCTGGAGAGAGATAACAGGGCCCAGGGCTGGCCTGTAAAGTGTAGGGCCCTGAAGCCAGTAAAGCAATAAGGGATGAATCGCCCCAGGGGCCTTTCTGAGTCTGCCCTTTCAGAGCAACTACTGTCTCTGCTGCCAGAGGCCAATCACTGTCACTAGGCCATGGAACCAGTTAAGTGGTGATCCCTGAGGGCTGACTCATCTGACCCTCTGCTTCAGTTATCATCCATCTGACTTGAGACCCAAGATGAAGTGATCCCGGCTATGGTATGTGCAGATACTGCTCCAGCTTGTGCCTGCAGGCTCCTTGTGCCGGCCCCTGTTGGCTTTGAGTATGTGTGGGGGGTTGAGGGAAGTGACCAAGTGCAAAAAGCTCTGGGGCCAGCAGGCCTGGGCTCAAATCCTGACTTCATTTACTAACTTTACCTCTCTAAGCCTTGATTTCTCCATCTATAAAATGGGGGTAATATTACTGATCTCTGAGCTGTGGTTGGTTCAGTTAAAGGTGCTGACATATTTCAAAGGGCTTGGCATGGAACACTAGTTCCTTTTTTCCTTGTCTCTCCTTGGAATCACTCCTTGTCTCGTTAAGACGTTGGTCCTGAGGCCACCTCCTCTGACAATTGAACTCTGTCTTCCTTGAGTCCAGAATCATCAGTGAGGGCCCAGAGCAGCGTGGGGTGGGCCCCATGCTTGCAGCGCTGGCTTAGAGTAACTGACAAAGCCAGGCCAGGCTCCCTGTCCAGCAGGCTCGAGTGGGGAGGCCAGACTCAGCTGAGACTCAGACAGCGGCGACAGACTCCTGGCAGGGAAAACACCCCAAACCATTGAGGTGGATTCTTGTACCTTTCAGTTATATCTCCTGGGAACAAGTCCTGGCTGGCTATGATTGATTTTTTTTGGCTTTCAAGTTATAGCACATGGATTTCTAAATTTCAAAGCCCTCTAGCCAATATGCAAATGTTTTAATTTGAGGTATAACAGACAGGTGGAATTAACATTCAAAAGCCAGCACCTTCTTGGTAGATCCTACCATAAAGCTAATCTCAAAAAGCAAGATTTTTTTTTTCTGTAGAAATTGTTTGGATTTCTTCTACCTGGGGGTCCTTTTGGGCCACAGTGTTGAAGAGAAAAACATTTAAGGAGAAACTTCTAAAAATAAGAAAAATTTTCCCAAGATTTTCTATATGACACATTGTTTTCTGTGTGGGGGTTTAGCAGGGGTGAATTGGGTGCTGTTGTTTGGATGAGGACTGTTGGGTTAGTCTTGGATTGGAGGGGAAGATATTAGCCAACGTTGGGCCTTTCCTTCCCCAGAGGTCGTTTCGGTCCTTCCTTGTCTATTTTTCCTTTGTTCTCTAAGTCCTGCTGAGCTGCTTTTCTCTCTCTTTGAGGGAGAGGCTTTTCTGAGGACGGCAAGGAAGGAAGGAATTAGGAAGGAAGGCAGGAAGGAAGGTCGAAGCTAAGAGGAGGCAGGGTATTACATTGATCATCTTTTTGTGAGTCTGTCTTATATCTCTCTCTCTCTCTCTCTCTCTCTCTCTCTCTCTCTCTCTCTCTCTCTCTCTCTCTTTCTTTCTTTCTTTTCTTTCTTTCTTTCATGGGATACTGTGGTCCAACAGGAGAATAGCCCCTGACTAACTGGGATCAAGATAATGATTAAAAGCATGAGCTTTAGAGTTGGGCAGATGTGGATTCAAACCCTGACTTTTCCCACTTTCTGTCCCTGTGACTATGGGCACTTCATGTAACTGCCCTGACTTGGTTGCCTGTGAAATGGAAATAAAAACAGCACCTGCTTCATTTTGCCAGGAGGAAATACTTAAGTATGTAAATCGTAAGGTATAGCACATGATACTTGAAAACGCTCCCAGAATGTTTAATTCTCTGTTTGGTGTATTACCAACAAACTCAGATGCTCCAACGCACCAGCACCTAACGGGTCATATTGTGGTCCCCAACTGTGCCTAATACTCCATGGGGGTGACAAGAGGAAGATGGGCCCTATTTCTTGGCTCCAAGGAGCCCTGGGAGAGACAAGACTTATACCTGACTCGACAAAGATGAGCTAAACAGATTTAAGCCAATGTTTATTCAAATGGTAAGTTGAATAATGCATGTAATAAGAGGGATTGAAATGCAAGTGCAGAGAGGCAGCTGAGAAAGGTGAGGAGGTGCCTAGCACTTACTGAGCACTAGCTGTGTGCCAGGCTCCACAGGGCTGGACCCCTCAATTCTTACTATAGCCTTGGGAGGTGAATATTCCCCTCACCGTTTTATTCACAAAAGGGCACTGAGGCTCAGAGACATGCTATAACCCATCCAAGGTCATACAGCTAAAGTTGGCTAGAGTTGCCAACTCGTCCTAGTTCGAAGTCTGTATGATGGAGGGAGGCTTGAGCTGACCTTGAAAGAGGGGTAGGGCTGGGAAAGGCAGAGGTTAAAGGGACCTCTGTTTCTTGGTTTCCTGCCTCATGGGGCTGTGTCCTACATTAGAAGTGCTGCCTGGGGCAAGAGGAGGCCCCCTTGGTGCACACTGCAGGGCTTTACATGCCTGGCAGGCTGTAGGCATCAGTGCCAGCCAGTCCTGGCAGGTGGAGACCACATACAACTCTGCCTGGCCACAGCCCAGCAGTGAAACTCGACACACATCCTGGCCACACGAGGTGGCAGGCATTTGCCTCCTTATCGGCCCGGGCACATTCCATGGCCAAGTGGCCACCTGGGTTGCTTCTGTCAGGGCAGATCCACTTCAGGCTGTGTGCGCATTTGCATTGTTGTCTATCCTGCACATTTTGCATTTTTGAGAGTCTGGTCTGGCTACAGGGGGCAGGTGTGCTGGGTGTGTTGCCCTCGCTGCTACTGGCTCTTCGGCAGTGATGAGAGAGATATAGGGCACCCTGGGACAAGCACGGTTCTCAGTAAGAGGGTCTGGATCAAGTCCTGCTGACCTTCCTTGGTTGTATGACCATGGTCACTTCATCTCTCTATACCTAAGCTTCCTTTATCATAAAATGAGAATGGTAAAAAATACTTACCTTCAGTTTCATTTTGAATATCAGATATTACCAAGAGCCTGACTTACCTTGCTAGGTTCTCCCTAAAATTAATAATCATTATTTTTAATGATAGTAACTGCTTCTGAAACATGGAGGGCTCTGAGCTCTAAAATAGTGCACAGAGGGGAGTGGGCAGGGATAGGTCCAAGAATGTGCTGTGCGGCTGCTCTGATACCTTGCTCATTCAGACTTAGAGGAGCCCCAGCTTCAGATCCTCAGCTGCGAGGAGGAATTTGCACTGAGTTTGAGTGGGTGCTTCTCCAGATTGCTCAGAAAGGGCTGTGCGATTACGATAAAATTTTGCATCTAAAATGTCTCTGCTGCCCTGAAACTGGGTTTGAGGAGCGTTTAGCTAAACGATATTCTCCAGCTGGGAACTATAGCAGTCACAATGTGCGAACACCTGTAGAAGTTTCTCCTCCACTGTATCCAAGGCTTAGTGGAAAGAGAACACAGTATGCATCACATACAGTATGTGGGTTTAAACCACAGCTTACTACCATGTGACTTTAGGCAAGTTTCTTCATTTCTCTCTGCCCCTTCTTATGTCAGGGGGGCTGTGTTCCTCTACTCCCTTCCTTCCTCTTGGCATTTGCAAGAGCCCTGTAAAGTTGGAATTATTATGATTATTATTATGGTGAGCAAATCAAGCTCTGATCTCTTTAGTCAGCAGTCCCCAACATTTCTGGCACCAGGGAATGGTGCTCCTGTGAGAATCTAATGCCTGATGATCTGAGGTGGAGCTGAGGCGGTGACGCTATTGCTGGGAGGCGCTGCAAATACAGATGAAGCTTTGCTTGTTCACCTGCTGCTCACCTCCTGCTGTGTGCCTGGTTCCTAGTACCCGTCTATGGCCCAGCGGTTGGGGTCCCCTGGCTTAAGTGACTTGCCTGAGATCACTTGTCTAAGAAACCCAGAAGGAGAAAAGTTGTCACATCTCAATGTAGCCTCCCATGTTAAAAACCTTAGCCAGGTCCCCATGGGACCCTCCTGAAAAAGTTCTGGACCAGTGGTCCATTTTGAGACCTTGAGTCCTTGCTTTGGCTTCCCAGTCACTGTGCTTTTCCAAACTAAATTCCTGTTCTCTGGTGATATCAACTGGATATTTGCATAGTGTGTCTCTGAGAACAATCTCAGGGCGAAACTCTGATGTTTTATGAGAAGTTAGCTAATTTTATGAGGCACCATTGGTCTGCTGCCATGGAGCAGATAGGGCAGACTGACTATTTCAGGGGCTTGTAAAAATTCTCTGCACAGCCTTTGCCAAAAAAAGCTTTAAAATGGACTGCGAGGTGTTTTTACAGAGACATTTTTGGGGAGGGTGGATCTTGCTTTATGGAGAGTCATACAAAAAATTGTCTAGATCAGCCTGGGATTTTGATTTTGATCAACTCAGCCTGAAATCAACTTTATTCTCAAAAACCTGGTCGACCAGCCTACAACTCTGAAGCTCCGGTCGGGTGAACATTATGCAGAGTCGGGTGAGAGGGTGGAGGGCAGTTCTGGTTCACTCAGGGCTCTCCTCTGAGTTTTAAAAAAAAAAAAAAAAAAAAAAAAGAATGACCCCTTAGAAATGACAGACCTGTGGATAAAATAGGAAAATTTTATTTTCCTCTAGCAAATGAAAGAAAAATTCACAGTGGCTGGAGGAGAAGCCGTGATCTTTGTGGATACGACTTTAACACTGTTTTCTCTACTTGGCCTTGCATTTGTTAGCAGTGGAAGCCGAATGCTGTGAAGTGCCAGGGAGGAGGATCTGCACTAGGCCAGGAGGAGCAGTTTTCTGCAAATCACATTCATTGCGGGTGAGTCTGAGACTTCTGTTTAATCTTGGCTCACCTAGCCCCCTGCTTGGAGAGTCAGGTATAATCCCTATTCTACTTGAGGAGATGAGGCTGGAGAGAGACAGGTAATGGTTGCACGAATCAAGCCCAGATCTGGAGACTTAGGTGCTTGATTGGCAGCTTTCAAAACATCTCACTGGAGCTTGGGAACTGGCTGATCTCTTAGTTTCAGCCCTCCATTCCTTTAGTGGGTGTCATTCTCCCAGCTTTACAGGCTATCAATGAAAGAAATAGAGGACAAAGAGGGCTGGCTGCTTCTCAAAGTATTCCTTGAAGAAAAGGTAACCCAGTCCTGCCCTTCCCAGTATGACAAGCTGCCAAAACCCATCTGTTTTCTCTTTGAGTGTGTTTCTCTTCTTGGCTCAGGTGGTGAGTTGTTTCCTTTTCCTGGAGGAGTCAGAAGGCGTCCCACAGTGAATAGTCTAGTATTCTCACCTTTGTTCTCTTTTTTTAAATCAGCATTTGTGATACGTTCTTGGAATAGAGTCCTTACTTTTTTCCTTCCTTCTTTCCTTTAACCTCTTCTGCTCCTTGGTTTTCCTCTTCTTTCCCCAATCTTTAAAAAATTACACTGATTTTGGTCCTTACCCTTGACAATCTTGACTCTTTAATAGAACTGTGGGCTCCCTGAGGCCAGGGACCATGCCCTGAACTTGAAAGTTATCTGGCATATGCAGGAACTTTCTAGAAACATTTGTCAGTGAGGTTCTCAGTGAGGCTATATATTTCTTGGCCTCTTACTCTGACTATGCTGCAGAGACCAGAGCAGGGGCACTACCTTTCTTCCCCAAACCCTCCCGGGCCACTTTCTTTGGCTGTGACTCTGGCTGCTATTGGGCAGCTTTGGTAGCTGATGGTTGTTTGTCTCTTCCCTGGATGGCTTGTCTTGTCCCAGCCCAGTGTCATTTCCATAGGTGCTTATTTCTATACATAGATCTTTTTTTCAGTGGAAGAAGAGGTCTTGGATACCATCTAGGCAATTCTTGCATTCCTCTTTTGCTGCATTTCTTTATTCCTCTGCTGGCAACAAAAATTCTTAGTGGTTGGAAAAACTGAATAATATCTGAGCCTTAAGTTTCTGATTCAGTCTGTCTGAAAAAATAACACAAACAAAATCAAAAATGAATTTGCTGAACTCTACTCATTTCGGATGAACATATATTATTAGAACATATATTAAATTTTAATGGAGAAATCTCAGTTTTCTGTTACTATGGATTATGACCACAATGCTGAGATGCATGGTGGGAAGGGAGGGTAGGGTCAAGAAATCTCCATGGAAGGGCTTAGTTGAAACCTTAAGGTTAAATAGCTAATGCTGATGGGCACCCGGTTAGCTGCTTTGTGTACATTCTCGAGTCTTCAAAGAACCATGGGAGGCAAACCAGCGATATCTTTATGCCCATTTTACGCATAAGAAAACTGAGGTTTAGGAAAGGGTAAGTAGTTTAGCCAAGCTAACATGCCCAGGAATTCAAACCTGGGATGACTCTGATTGGTCCTTGTGCTCTTAGTCCCTCTATTACACTACCTCTAAAAGGAAAAGTAGGGTGCCAACGTTTAGAAAGCTTTTAGAGATTAGGCACTGGAGTTAGGCAATCCAACCTAGAATAAACTCTCAGATTAAGAAGCCATCACAAATGGATTATGATGCTTGCCTTTGTTTTATATGTTTGGGTCCATGAGATTAGTCCTGTAAAAGTATATTGTTTACTTCTGGACACCATTACTATAATTTGTGTGGCTGCCACAAGGTGAACAGTCATCTTAGTCCTTGCTACTCGGAGCATGGTCAAGAGACCAGCAATGTCAGCATCGACCCAGAGTCCATTAGAAACGCAGGCTCTCAAGTCCTGCCCCAGACCCACCCAATCGGAATCTCCCTTCTCCTGAGAACCCTGGTGGCACGTGAACAAGTGAGATGTGCTCATAGGCTTGACCTGTAGCTATGTGGCCAAGGTGGTTGATTTTTTTCTCAAGAGTAGAAAGCAGAGATAACTGATCACAATTCGGTCCATCCTTTTTTCTATAGGAACATAACTTGTTATTATTTAAAAAATATTTAACCACTTGTGATGTAACTAATAACAATGACTAGCTTGTAAGAATTAATTACTTAAAAACACTTCTGCTAAAGAGTGAAGTTTACCGAAACTAAATACTTGGGCACACTTCAAGTACCTTGTCCACTGAATATCACCTGTTTTCTGAGTAACTCCACAGAATGAGGTCCCTGAAAATAGCCCAACAAAAGCATTTAGCCACCTGTGTGCACTTATTAGAAAGAAAAACAAAGATAGCAACCATTTATTAAGTACTTCTACTTAGATTCAATAGCACTTTACTTGTATTTCTATTATTTTTTTGTTTGTACTTAAATTTTTGCATCTCTTCTAATTTTTTTCTCTCTATAAGAGAATTTCACATAGGATTATAGGGCTTTGTCAACAGGGGCTATGTCTTAATCACCTTTTCACCCGCAGGGTGCCTGGTTCAGTATTTTATATGTAGTAGCTGTACAATGAATGTTTTTTGAATGTTGAAGAGCTTATTAACTCCAGGCTTTCCTCAAGAATTCTTAAAAGGGCCTTTTGATTTTTTTTAGATCATTAAAAAAAAAAGTTCTATGACATTGTCTGAAACAGCTACACTGGAGCAGTTTCCTTGTAGAGGCCATGATAATATCTGTTCAAAATCTTTTAGTTTCTTTTTGGTTTTGCACCATGTTTTACTGCATAGCTTTCCAATTCAGCATTTTGTTGTCAGAGTCACTGATACTCTCATTCTGCTGATGAATAATGCTGAACATTGTTGAAGAGCGAATCAGTAGTATGAACTACCCACCTCAAGAGAATTCTGTTTTAGAAGCATCGGGGGGCCCTTTCCTGTAGGAATCAGGACATAGATGATGAAATTAGACAGCTTTAGGTTTAAATTGTGGTCTTAATTTATTGGTTTCATTCAATTCATTTGGAATTGATTAATTTGAAATTTATTCATTTGAAATATGGTGTTGGAGGAGAGCTCTAAGATACCTTGGACCATCAGAAAGATGAACAGTTGAGTCCTAGAGCAAATTAAGTCTAAAACATCACTGGAGGTAAAAATGACAAAACTGAAGCTGTCCTACTTCAGGCATATCACGAGAGGCAGATTTCTTTGGAAAAAAAAATCATGTTGGGAAAAATAGAAGGCTGCAAGAAGAGAGGAAGACTAAATAGGAGATGGACTGACTCCATAAAAGAAGCCATAGGCATGAGTCTACAGTAGGAGCTGAGAAGGGCTGTGGAGGACAAGACATTGTGGACGTCGCTCATTCACAGGGTCATCAAGAGCCAGAGCCGACTCAATGGCACATGACATATGCAGTATATTGGCTTGTGCATTTGACTCAATCTCTGCATTCCAGTTTCCTTGATAATAAAATGAGATAACAATACCTACCCCATAGACCATTAATGGGGACCAAATGAGATAGTGGCAGCAAGGTGGTCTGGTAAACACAAAATAACTGGGGAGCTCCAGCTGCAGGGTGTGACCACCTGAACTCAATAAAAACATGATTTTTTTCCTAGAGCGCAGAAACACGTAAAAACCGGACCGGCAGGGAAGTCTTTTCTGAGGGAATGAAAATGACTCTTCCCAGACATTTGTGCCATTGATACTGCTGTTATAATTCCCATCCTCTCCAAGACAAGATGGCTTCTTATCTCACTCAATGCCTTAGAGAGTTTGGAAAGATCTGGATGGTCTGGCCATGTGATGTGACCTGACTTCCTGGGACGACACCTGGTATGAGCTCTTTTTGATCGATAATAAAAAACAATTAGCATTCCAGAAGTTGTTTCTAGGACAAAACCAATTTTGAAGAGTTTTCCTGAATGAGTAAGTTTTAGTCCATTGCTTTGTGTACTTTTGTCACTAAATTGTAGCCCAGAGAGGTTAAGACGCTTATCAGTCTCACAGAGCACATAAGTGGTAGAACTAGGAATCAAATCCAGATCTGTCTGGCTCCAGAGCACTTAAAGCTGGGCTATACTGCCTTGTGTAAAAATGATGGAGTCCATGTCTAGGAAGCTAAATTCCTCTCTTCCTGCTGCAGGAAGCGGTACAGAGGTAAACGGACCTTTCTCCTGTAGCATGAGTAGGTGGGAACACCAAGGCCCAGGCTATGCATGATTAACCAGATCAGGAGGCTCAGTTATGTCCTCCACAGATGGCGTCCTCCAGTTAATCATCAAGGCCTTGCTCCCCAGCCAGGGAGGAGCAACATGCCAGTGCAGGCTGGAGGTGGCACAGGTGGTGGCTCACCCAGCAGGGGGTCCTCCTTCAGTCATTCCCACAGCAGAGGAGACGAAGGCTTAGGAAAGGGCAGCCAAGCCATTGTAGCTTTGATCCCTTCTTTATCCCCTGCGAAATCTTGGGCACAGAGAGAAAACCTCAGCGTTTTCATTTTCTTATTCACAAAGCTTGGCTGCGAGAGACTGCTTAAAACTCTTGAAAGAGAGATTTAAAGAAGGTACAGGGAAATTCTCCAGCAGTCTGTGCCTAGTTTCATTTACTAAGCCTGTAGTCGAGAGACAAGCTGCTCAGGAGTAGTCTGTCTTCTCAAACCCCATTCAAACTGGCCATAGATGGTGGACTGGTGAGCAGGTCTCATGGGTGCAGTTAGGGAGTTGGGGACAGGAGCTCCAGGGTTCCGATCTGCCACAGCCGTCTCTGGGGACCCACAATCCACTGCAGCTTTCCTTTGCCCAGGCTTCAGTTAAAGTTTAGATGAATGTCCTTTCCGTATCTTTCTGTTTCGGGTAAAGGGTGGTGTGCAAAAAGATTTACTAAGACAGATGAAGTGCTTGGATAAGAAGGGCTTAGGCTGGAGCCATCTCTCCCACAGAAGGGCCATTTTTCATGGACTCCCCTAGATGTGCTATATTCGACAGAGAAAGCAGTTTGAGGCTACTGTAGAAGGAAGAAACATTTCTGTGGCTTAGTCAGGCCAAAATCACATAAAATGAAGACACCGAGCCGCACAGAAAGTAAGTGAGCTCTCCCACCAGCCTGGCTCAATGCCTCAAATGGAGCTGGAAGGAATGTTCCCTGAGGAGGACATGGCAAGTCATATCAACAAGTTGGACTATGTGTTCCCAGCCATTGAAAGTGAAGCAAGCGAAAGGGGCCACACAGAAAGTCCGAGAATCTGAGAATGTCCACATGCTGCCAGACCTGTGATCCCTCCAGGCCAGAATTCTCTGATAATAATAATGAACATGGGAGGATGTTTATTATTGGCCAGGGTCCATGTTTTTTTTTTTACAAATCTTTAAAAAATGTATTTCAGTAACCTGTGAGGTTGGCAGGGATACCAAAATTTATGCTTTGTGTTGTCCCTTAAGACAATCTCAAACATTAGGCATATGCCCTTTTTACCTCTTGTTTCAACCCTCAATCAGCTCCTTTTTAATAGCACATTGTTGGCCTGTAGCAACTTTACTCATAGTAAAGAACACTGGACTAAGCAAGTCCACTGCCTTCTCTCCTAAGATATGGGAGTGTCCCTGGAACAGTCACTTTACCATTCTGGACTCACACACACTGAAAACACATAAATGCATACATATAAAAAATGGTAAAAACTGAATAAAATTTGTAGTATAGTTAAAAGCACTGTACTGATGTCAACTTCTGATTTTGATGTTGTACTATAGTTATTTAAGATGTCGGTCACCATAGAGGGAAGCTGAGTGATGAGTCCGTAGGATTCTATGTATTTTTGCAACTTCGTGTAATTTCAAAATAAAGAATTTTTTACAAAAACCCCTAACGCCCAAATCCCATACCAGAGATCGTGATTCATTGGTTTGGGGCATTGGATATCAATATATTTTTAAAAACCTCCTTAGGTGATTGTAATGTGCAGCCAGGATTGAAAACCACTAAACTAGATGATCTCTGGGCCCCCTTCCAACACTAAAATATTATCAGTCAAATTAATCTCAGTCCCTCTTGAAATGATTTAAGTGTTCAACTTGTAGGGGTAATATTTTTTTTAAGTTTATTACTCTCTGGTAAAAACTTTCTTATTTGTCCTCCAGTTGACTCTTATTTGAGCGGCCTGAGCTCAGCCTCGTTCACTTTGAAGCATTGTTATCTTCTAGCTACATCTTGGAACTGCTGCTTCTCAGTCTCTGCCCTTCCCTGAGATTCTCGCCTCCACTGTGGCCACCACTCACTGGCAGCAGATCACTCCCTGTTTGCTCTGGACCACGAGTCCCTGCAATAAACGCTACTGGCTCTGCACAGGTCACAGCACAGAGGGGTGGATCGGGCAGGACGTGCTTCCCTTTCAAGAATCTTCACATTAGCCTGTCAGTCTCGTACTTCCACCCAGAGCTCTACAGGGAACCAGACTCCCTGGACAGTCATGGTTAACTAACAGGAATTACAGTGTGGTGGGAGGGGGACAATTCAAGCATAATGCTGAATAGGATGGTGCTCAAATAGAAAAGAAAAGCGCCCCAAAATTAAACCTCTCACAGGGAGCCCACTTAAAGATGTATCCCAATTCTTATTTTAGATCCTCTGTCCCTATGAGCCTTCCTTTCAGAGAATGCCTCCTTCTTTAACCAACCAAGATTATTTTCCTGCCCTCCTTTAGGGAGTGTCGCACACCCCAAAATCGATCTTTCCCTAGAGCTCACCCCTTTCTCCCACCAGGGAAAACCTAGGACTGCAGTAACCCACAGCAGAGCTCGTCTCAAAATCTGGCTTGTTCAACCAAGAATTGTACAATGCAGGAGGGAGGTGGCGCCTTTAGATTTTGGGGACTCCAGGTCCAATCCTAACAGTTTAGAGAGCGATGTCTCTTCTTTCCTCCTGACTATTCAGGTGGCAGTGAATGGAACACACAATTCACATTTCCCAAGGACCAACTGCATGTTCTCTCTCCATATTAAGGAAGAGAAACTGTTTTCTCAATGAACACAGATTCCTACCCTCAAAGAGTTTGATGCTTTCTTATTGCACAGAGCTGCATCCTCTCAGATTTGTTTATCCTCCAGCCCCCATATTTTTCCCATAGACCTATTGGAGCATAAGAAATGGGGCCAATTACCCTACCTATTAAAGCACAGAGCTTCCTATGCCTGAATGGTCCCCCTCTGGCCACACTAAATTCTAGCCCCCAAGGCTTTGAGATACCTCCAGACCAAATCTTTTTTTTTTTTTTTTAAAGGCAGGACTCTTCATCCCTTTATCTGTAAGAGGAAGGGAGGCAGTATGAGGATTAATTACTTTCCTGGCCAGCCCTGCCACGGATTGTACTAGGGTTTACGTAGGCTTTGAGGATTTAGAAATGAAGATAAGTCGTGTTTAATTTATATCATTCACAATTTCATTGGCTTTGATTCTAGCTCTTTTTGCCTTCATCGTTCTTGACTGAATAATGATTTTTAAATACATTATTTTAATCAAAAGGTAGCACCCCACCTCGACCCCCTGCCCCGACCTCGGCTCCATTATTTCAGTTATGCTTATCTATACCTTGCTGCTTGATGTTCACCTGCAGGCTTGGGCCAGATGTCAACTCTCTGGGACACTGCTTGAGGTAATAGTTTCCAAATGTTTACTATCTTCAACTTTGCCTCTTCTTATCTGTCTCAGGCTTCAAGGATTGACCCCTAATTTAAATGTCCCAAGAATTTAAAAATCAGTCTATGCCCATCCTAACTGAAATTCTTCAAGTTTTAAAATTTAAAAATCATATTCCTTTTTAACTTTTGACTGCATTCTGAAAGCACGCAATCAGTCTTATATATGGTAGGCACTTATTGCTTTATTAATCTCTCTCATGGTTCTGATTAACAAAATGATAATTCTTTTGAACTTCCATAATAATCTTATTAAATGCTTCTGTGATATGAAGAACTGGAAACAGATATACATATGATTTTTAAGGCAGAAGATCAAATTCCTACAAGTATAATGCATGGAAAGTTTGTTGAGGCCATTGGTGGTTCAGACAGTGGCATCAGACAATGTGAGTTGGAGAACTACTCTGGTTTATAGGTTATGTGACCTTGGGCAAGTTATTTTATCTCTTCCAACTTCAGTTTCATCATCAGTAAAAATGAGGACAATAGTGGTATTTATTTTGGAGGTTGTTCGAACATTAACTGAGATAAGGCCCGTAGCACTGGCCCATAGGAAGGACTTAGTCTGCGTAAGCTATTATTACTGTGTTGCTGTGAACAATTCAGACATTGACTATGTCAGTGTCTTTCAAGTGTAGACAGAAAACCATTTATATCAGAAGGAGCTTAGGTACATTTAAAAAATGCAGATGTCTGGGCCCTACTGTGGACATATTTAATCATGCTTTCTTACACTGAGGCATAGGCACCTGTATTTTATACAGCTTCCCAGGTATATGTCAATGAGAGGCACTCTAGATTGTCCCAGTGCTGCTGGCCGATTTTCTACCTGCAGCTGTAGGGGTCCTGAGCTGTTCTGTACAAGCTACAGCGATAAGAGAATAGGTAGGCAGCATGCATCCACTTCATTGTGTGCCTGGTGACCTGTTGGTCCAAATTTAAGAAAGATCTTAAAGACCAATTTAAGGGGGAGTTAGTCATTGTGATGCATGGTAGCTGTATTAGCCCTTGTCTTCCATTCCTTTATGAATCTTTTCACACACTAGGTTTAGGCAAAAACTCAGGGACATGTGAAAAAAAACAAGAACCAAAGAGGTAGAAATGTTCTCTGTTAGAGCTACAAGATAACTGATTCAGAAGGCAGAGAATACAAGTGGTAAATAGTAATAATAATAATAATAATAAAAATAATGGCATTTAGAAAGGGATATTTTGGTGTACTGGACATCTTCGGGCTCTCTGCTTTCTGTCCCTTGGGAATAGGGTAGAAGGTACACAGAGGCTTTAGTCTGTGTGAACAGATTGTTGACAACAGGCCAGTTTAAATTTAGTTTGAAACTATTAAAAATTTAGTTCTATTGGCATCTCAAAAAGGCAGTAATTGTTCTGTTTCTATTGCACATCTATCTCATGAGGCAGGTTGCAACTTGTCCTGTTTGCCCAAGCCTTAGTGGAGTCCCCAGGGAGAGGACAATCAGACAGTGTCATCTTGAAAGCATAGCTGCCTCTTAATAGAAATAGGTTCACTGAAGTGGTAGTTGGTCAGCTTCTTCCTCTCAGTCCCCAAAGTTGGGGTCTCTGGTAGCTCTTGTGCTAGGCATCTTTGTATCCTGCAGATAGTCCGGCCCTTCTGGGGAGCTCTAACTAGTTGTGCTGGACACATACCTTTTTGTGTATGAGGAAGGTGGGGTTTAATGGGGATGATCTCACAGGTTTTTGAACAGTCTTTCTCAAATGGCAGATCAAACATTTTACCACCAGAGAGTGAGCAAGAAGCGTGTCTTTCATGTCCTTCAGACCTAAGTTCAGGTGCCTATCAGCTGCATGACTTTGGGCAGGTGACTGAATTTTAGAGTCCTTATTTGGCTACCTATATTGTTGCGAAGATTAAATGAGAATGTGTGAGAAAACCCTTAGACAATTCTGGCACACAGGAAGGGCTTGGAAAATGGCAGCTATGGCCAGCGCCCATGGTACCAGTATTGCTGTCATTGTGCTAAAGCTGGGGACATGGAAAATGCCTCCCAGATTTTACGGCAGTTAGTGCCCTCAATAAACAGGATTTAATGATATAATCTAGCATAGATAGCTTAAGTAACTCTCTTCACCTTGATAGACAGTTGAGTTTGTCAAATAGATTAATCAGAGGAAGTAAATTATGAAATTCAATTGTAAATAACATGGCCAATCCTATAAATCAATCTGTAAATGTGAGCGATGCATATTTAAGGACCTAAAGCAGAAATTCAGAAATATAATATAACAACAAATTCTAAAACTTTGGGCTACATCAAGTGCAAAGCAGCCCTCCAGAGAAAGAAGATTAAATATTTACCCATAAAGTTTACAAAACAATACTTTGGGGAAAAAAAAATATCTACAAGTTAACATTGCTGTAGGTAAGATGTGCTTTTTGGTTATATTACTATTTCATTGACTAATTTTAGATATGGAAACTAATGATTCATAAAAGTCTTTCTCTGATGTTGCTCCAAGATGTACATACACTCTCATTTAAAGGTGCGGCTGACTTTCACTTTTTTGCCATCACAGCTGTGTGCACCCTCCATCCTCACGGTAGCAAAGGTGCCTCACTGCATTAAAATAATTCGAAATTCATGAATAAGTAAGATTAAACTACTGGAGAGTAATTAGTGATTTCTAGAAGTAATTGATATTATTCAAACCAATCAGAAATTATTATTCAAAAATCGAAAACCAAGCCAATATTGAATAGTACAAAATTATTTATTAGTAAAAAAGAAAAATTAGAATTTGTTTGTTACACAGCAAAGTAAAACAATTGAACGTTCCCTACAAAAATTTTAACTGTAAGCATACAAAGTAGGAATGGCACAATGACCAGGTCTGAGGACTTCAGCTTAATGCCTAAGTTAGCATCAGAAAATTGAAAATGGTGACATGTAAACTGTGCCCATGATATTTTGTTAAAAGGCTGCCTATTGAGTTGTCATTTTGTGTGACAGAAAAATAAGTATACACACGTCATGTTCAAATTGATGAATTTCTATGAACTATAGCAGATGTCACAGTTTGTTTCCCTCATATAGAAATCACTGGTTGCTGCTACTGAGGGCGCAAAGTTCACACAGTCTGTGCCGGGATAGGCAAAATATTCGGATGCTCTGATGGTGTCCAAGTGTTCTGCTTCACAGGACGCACAGTAGCAGCTGGAGGTGGTGGCCGAGGAGAAGCAGTCGTACTGGGCGTGCGAGGCCAAGTGAGGGTAGGAGTAGTCTTCTGAGGAATAGCCACAGTTTCTGGCGTCCAGGGAAGGGGGAGAATTGTAATTCTCTGGAGTGTACAAAGGTAGCTGAGCCGGCGAGTAACTGCAGTCTAAGGAACTGGAGAGAGTGCAGGAATCTGAAGGCGATCCTGGGATCTAGAGAAATGAAAACCAAAGAACAAAGAGCTCGACAACTTAGACAGGCTTAAAAGAAGAGAATAGAGTAGATTTATTAACTCAAAGTGAAAACAGTAAGGGTAAAGAAAAATAATACAACAAAACACCTAACCCAACCCAAGTCTGCAGAAGTAATTTTATTTGCTGATCGCACGATTTCATGACACCAGATTCTATATTTACCTACTTCTTTCCCAACAATAAATTGCCTTGCTTCACTGGCTTCCTTTGTTATAATCATACTTTAGAGGATGTTTTGTCCTTAGACCACAAAATCCCATTGTGCTTCAAGTCACCTGTATATCAAATCCTGCTGTGTACCACAATATAAGCTGCAGGTGGCACCTTGGATGTTTCTCCACATCCTTGGGTGTAGAGAACAAGGTGAACATACTCAGGTGGAACTGGGATCTTCAATGGTCCAGTGTCTGGGAGACTCCAAAATGCGAAAGTATTCTTACAGTCACTAAAGTCTTGTCCCCTGAGGAGAAAAGTACCTTCTGCTTTCTCTTAAGCAGGGCTACAACTGTTGCTGAGAAAGCCTAACTTGGAAGCTGGATGGGAACTGGATGATTGGGCCCTGTATGCATATTCTACGGAGTTAATTTCCTATGCCCTTAAAATTTAGCCTGATACTTACACAGACTTTTGACAAACCAAAAGAAAATATCATTTACACTAAAAAAAAAACTTACTTTGTTAAGGTTTTAAAAAAAGTATGTGAGTGTCTAAAGGACATTAAAATAACTGGTGTCTACTAATACAAACCTTACTCCATTTTAAATATCACATTTTCAAACATTTTGAGGTCCATCAAAAACAGACCATCCAAATTAAAGTATCACAGCTTCATTTATACTAATCATCTCAGACCCAAATGAGTTCTTGTGCCTAAACCAGACCAAAAGCACCAGTTAGTAGGGCCAATTCAATGTCAAAATAAATCAAAACCCATTTATCAAAATGAGAGTTTAGTACTGTATAGACACAGCTTTAATTCCATTTTCAAAAAACCCCAAATCCAATGGCCATTATTTAAATCAGTGATTTCCGATTAGTAAATGTCTCAACTTCACAGTTTAAAAATATTAAATATATATTGGCAGGAAACTATTTTATTGCCATACACTAAATTTGGCATAGCAACTTGGGAAATGTGTGCCTATTTCTACCTCCACTGAGAAGTAAATGGTTCTCTGTTTGCTTCCTGGATGATTTCCTTGTTGATAAGTGTTTGATTCCTCACAAGATGATGCAAACTCTCTTACAAAGTATTATTACCCCATTGTAAGCAATAAATAGGTTTTGTTAAGATTGAGATAAATTACCAGGCTCTGGTTAAAGCAGAAAGGGGCATCCTGGAAGCTGTCTGGAAAATAATGTGGAGTACTTTGCATGGAATTGAGCAAAGTGTCCGCGTTTGTCTCTGTCTGAAGGTAGGAATCCAAAATCTCGTCAAGGCAGCTTGGGTTTTCTTCACAAGAAACACAACTGGAAAATTCTCGGGGTTGAAAATAATTAGGTGTAGAAGAAAATGATTCAGGTTCGAAATACAGTCCTAGAAGAGAAAGAAAAAAAAAATTCTCTTTTTATTTAAAAATTGCACTTATGGATTTGAATAAAATTCTATTCTATATTTTGAACATTTATTATGTCTAAGGGAAAGGAGCTTAAGAAGTTCTAGAAAAGTAAACAGGCAGACAGTCTGGATTTTTCAATTGCCTTAACTAACTCAAGCTCTGGTAAAGTGAATCTGGTTAATAATGTGGAAACTGGCTGTGCATGTTGCTAAGGCTAAAATTTCAACAACAAACAAACAAACAAACAAACAAATAAATAATGATGATCCAACCTGTGCCCAACTGTTACAGTCAAACAATGGCTCAAACCTCCACTTTCTTGGACTAACAAAAGCATCCATATCCAGCCTCTATCTGCAAGTAAACCTCTCAGAAGTAGCTTAGAGTTATTTAAGGCTCTAGAAAAACTTCAGATGTCATGGGAAATAATTCTCTTGATTTAGGGTTATTACGTACCTAAACTTTTTATAGTTATTCAGTAACTTCAATTTTGAGTAGTGATATAATTGGCAATACAAATTACAAAAATAGAAACCAGGAGTGTAGAGGACAAATTAGCACTGGTTCTAAATTACAAAAAGCAAAAATGCTTTTTGTCAACATGATAATGGAATTAAAATAAGCTGTTAAATACTAAACAAGAAGACTTCTGAAAATATAACTCCTTTTCCATTTGAGTATTAATAGGCTCAAATTGTGGTTATTATCCTTAAATGCTCAAAGAAGATAGGTTTAGAGTATGTCCATCAGAGGGACCACAGAAAGTTGAATTTTTGAAGTCTCAAGGTTCCTTTGAGGTTAAGCGAAAGCAGCACATTCAATGGTGAGCTACCATAAGCATGTTCCCTTATACATGAGCTCTTTAAACCCTTAGCTGTTGAGTGGCACAGGAGGAGTGTTTATGTAACAGAGTTATTCGTACTGCGCTGAGAAAACTTACACTTGTTTGAACTTTATGGGAAAAGAGAAAAGGGGAGAGAAGCCCCTGTCGGCTAGAAACTGAATAAGAACAAAGGCATGATTCTAGGACTTCAGGATGCTGTGTATTCTATCTAATGGTACACAAAAAAGTTAGCAAGTTTCTAAAAACAATTCTGGTCTTGCAGTCTAGTTTAGCTGCCCGGAGATGAGGAACCAGAATAAATGAGAACAAATTGGGGATAGATTAGACAGCAGAGAATAGACAATTCAGAGAGAAGAAAACATTTACACTTTATTTTCTTGAGGGGCTTTCATCTGGAGTCACTATGCCTTTTTCACCTTCTGATTGGTTGGATTGCAATTAAATGGTGGTGCCTATCTTAACCCCTGAATCAAGCGTTGAAAGACTTTCGAGATGGACTTTTGAAAGAGTTTTTGAAAGAATTGTAATGCTGGCTGTACTGACCTGCAGAAGATGCTGTGACTGGATCTGAAAGGTGGACACTGTTCCCTCCAGACAGCTGCCAAAGCAAGAATATGACCATAAAGCAAAGTGAAATGAAAGTTCTATAAAGGGAAAGTTAAGACATTTTGATCCGAACTATGTTGCTTCTGCTCTAAGGTAAGCCGGATTATTTCTTCTAAAAAATGTTGCTGTCATTAAATACAACCAATGTCATAATTCATTTAGATTCAGTTTTTAGGTTTGCTTGTCCCCCACCCCCCCATATAAGATTCTCCCACTTAAATTTTAAAGGCTATTAATTTTGATAAAAATTTAATTTAAATGATTTTTATATTACAGAAATGTAACTGTTCAAGAAAACTCAGTAAAGAGCATTTCTATTAAACTATTTATATTTAGTCCACATTTATTTAATCCCAACTTCTATGACTTAGTCAATCATTTTCTTCAAAATTTTCATATACCATCCTGCTGCTTAGCCTTAGGAATTCATTTTCCCCAAAGGACACAATTCTTAACTTTGTTAATCCTGGATAGCTCAAAATATTCACATAGTCTTACTAGCTATGAAAAATAGAAAATGTTTTCTTAAACCTGTAGTCATCAAGTTGGAGCCTATCTATATTCTAGTTAATGGTCAGGAAATATTGCAACTCTTTGTATGTTTTTTACTAATTTTTATAAAAGTTGCTTTTTTAAGTGACTATATTTAAATACTTGAAGTTTATGAGAGTGTTCCTTTTAAGCTAAAGTAAAGCAGCCTGTATCTTCTAGTTGAACTGATAATTATACTAACCGAGAAACTTAGAATTTATTATTGTTATTTTCTTAAGGTTTCAGGTGGTGGTTTAAAGTTTAAAGGAACCAGCATCGCTCTGTGCTTCTGTGCTAGGAAGCTGAGCTCACTACATCTCTCTCTTGGGTTACAGGGTATACTTACTCCCGTACAAGAAGCCACTGTGAGACTGCACAGTCAGCCACTGCTGAAACAGGAGGTGGTGTTAATTTTGAAAATGATCCATGCCATAATGTCATGAACCAGGAAGCTGGAATCCTTCACCAGCTCTTCATGCAAATATTTGGCTGCAGCTTGAGCTAAGGACTTGGAAGGAGTGGGGTTTAAAAACTCTGCTTCACTGTAGAGCTCTCATTAACCCCATCGCTCCCCCCCCCCCCCATGGTCTGTTTGTCTGCCTCCCCGCCTTATCTCCCTCAGGTATGTTTACCATATCCTACTTGATATTATCTTTCTAGTCACGGGTTCACTTTCTACTTTGCTCCAAGAATACAAAGAAAGGCACCTCTCTCTTAGATTTCAAACAGCACAAAAATTCATAATCTACAATTAAAAAATCACATCAAGGCTGTTAAAAAATTAATGGTTAAAAAAAAAGGCTAATTATATCTTTTGATAAGTACTAACTCAAGTTTTCCTTTATCCTAAAGGTAAAATAATTGTGTGTGTATATGCCTCTCTGCCTCTCTGCCTCTCTCTCTCTGCCTCTCTCTCTCTCTCTCTCTCTCTCTCTCTCTGTGTGTGTGTGTGTGTAAGGCTGTTTGCAAATTGATCTGGCCTGGCCGAAATAAGTTTTTATTTTTTAATTAAATTTACAAATCCTGCATGCACACATTTCTTCTGGCATTGTTAGACCATGATATTTGTCTCCATCTGTGACTTACATTCACAATTGCCTTCTTAAAATTTCAAATTGTGGATACTACTCTGACTTTCTAACAAATTAAGATAAGTTTTTTCCTGCTTTGTATATTTAATAAAATTAACTCTCTCCTTGCCTTAAATCTATCTAGAGGTGTCCTTCAACCATTGAACAAGTCAGAGATTATCTCTGTTAAACCAGAAGATTCTACACCAAGAAGCAGGCATCCATTATTCCCTGGTACCTGCCATCCTTGCCTACTGAGCATACCTTCACAGCTTTCCTGGAATCCCAGATCCTTCTGATGGTTCCCAGGGAGAGATTTTACATCTGGCTCTCGTAATTAAATCATCTCTGTACTCCTCCTGCCTGTGAGGGCATGGGCGGATATAATATTCAAGGAAGCGAAGTGGAGAGCAGGCTTTGCCCGGCAAAGCACTGGTTCAGAAGTTCTGCTTTATTATTTCTCGGGGGCGGGGGATTCAGAAAAACTTAGATAAGTCAGATCTCTCCAGGGAAGAGATACTGGTCAGATATGCAGGGGAAATATTTAACCCTTGCCTTCCTTTCTAGCTAACAGGGGAACAGTGGCCAAACCAACCTGTAAGAGGCCAACAGCAATAAAACCGCCATGCCCAATGAGACTACTCCAGGCTCAGCTGAAGCAGAACACTACCATGTACCAAAGTTCCATAATGAAAGATTACATTTTGTTATGAACATCTTGATCCTGGTTTTATTAACTTTATCATTATCTCTGGATTGAAGGGGTTGATGGTTGAGGCAACCAGACTCCTGCTCAGCACAGCTGGGTCTGCAGAAAGATGAATTTAGGGAGCCAATCGGTGAAAAGTTTTTTTGTATTAAGAATAAGAAGAATTTGGTTCTATTTTGAGCTCTACTGGCAGTAACTACAAGACTTTGAACTTCAGTCGTTAATAGAGGCACACAGATCCCTGTTCTACTTACCTCCCCTAGTTATTTATAAGAATTAAATGAGATAACGAGTGTACAAAAATGCTTTAAAAGAACCACTGTAAAATCCTCTACAAGTGGAAGGAAGTTTAATTGTTAGTTGGAATTCTGCATACGGAGGTACTAACTTCTCCAGCGAATGTAAAATTTGTGCTGTATGTGCCATATCACAGCAAGCTCACTCCTGAATTCTAACCTCTTAGCAAAGGGTGTAGATGAACATTACAGAATGCTAGCTTTCAAGCCTTGGTTGTAATTTTATTGTAGTTTATTGTAGTATTTTTCACAAATAATAATGACAGCTAACATTAATTGAGCATTTACTACATGGAAAGCATTCTTCTAAGTGCTTTATCTGCAATGACTCATTTAACCCTCACAAAATCTTATTATCTCCAGTTTAAAGATGAGAAAACAGAGGCAAGGGAGATGGAGTAACTTGCTCAGAGGATACACTCCATGGAGGCACTGAGATTTGAAACCAGGCCACTGGCTCTAGAATCTATGTTCACCACCCCCACTTCATTTGCCTCTTCCCACAAAGGCCCATTTCATAAAATCGTGCATTGCACAAAAACAGCACCAGGCACAAATATCGTTGTGGGGCAGATGCCACTAAGCTGGAGACAGGACCCACGCTAACATTGGCAATATGGGCCCCATCTGCCAGATCCTACATCCACACCCAAACCAACTCTCAAGCAATCGCATGATCAAGGGCTTTCATTGATCAATTGTCCTCTCCTGGAGGATAACCTGACCTAGTTTATTTGGTTCTACTGCTGCCCTGAGAGCTCCTGGCAGTACTACTTGCTTTAGAATGTACGTAAGTGGTGGGGGACCTTTATGGCTGCCTAGATCAATCTCGTGATAATCTGGAACTACTCAAGGCTTCATTACATCTTAAGGAGGTGGTTCTATATTCCAAGCTGTCTCCACTGCAGAAACATGGCCCCCTTCTGTCGGGAACTTTATGACTGGTGATTTACAGATAAATGACCTCAGAGGCTGGGTTCCAGAAGAATAAGAGGGAGGGGGAGGGGTTCTCCACAGAGATTTTATCCTTCCTAAAATAAAATGAATTTCTGGGAGATATTCTTTGCATATGTGAAGGAACATACACTTCCTAACAGAATAACAACCAACTTACCTGCTGTCTGCTCCTCTCCCTGCACAGGACCAACAAGCCCTTCATACTCATGATCAGTGAGGGATGGGCTCCCCCAAATCCTGAGCCCCACAACATGCCACAGCTATTCTTTGTGGCTTCCTGCGGTGGACAGGGATGAAGCTGGACTCTAAAGTTATAGGAACGCTTGAGGAAGGCCAGGTCTAGGGGTGGTGACTGGGGCCGAGGGTGGCCTCTACACCTTCTCAGATGAAGGATTAAGAGAGGCTGAACAGGAGTTGGGAGTAAGTGAAAGGTTTATGCTTACAGTTCCCCCTGAGGCTGCTTGGTGAGCCCTTCTCTGCTGCAGCAGCTCCTTCACTGTGATCTTCACGCGAACACCTTGATACACCTTTGGTTTTTCTGGGGAAAGGCAACCAAGTCAGTAGTCAAGTGTGAGGTCTGGGTGCCATGCTAGGGTGTGGGGGTCCTCTTTATAGACCATGGCAACTGAGGCCAGTTTCTAGATTTAGAGAACACAAAGGGAATGCTAAAAGACAAGAAAAGAAACTAAAATTTCTCAAACTTGAAGGGGCGAAGAGAGGCTGGGCAGGTCTCAGGGCCTCAGTGGGAACCAGAACGTATGGAAATTAATGGGGCCACCCACCCCAGGCTGGGTCCTACCCCCAGAGCAATAGCATATAGGTTTTTCTGCTCAGGAATGTGCAGATCAGTCCAGAGAAGCTCATCACCCTGGCTAATAAGTTGGGGGAACCTGGGTCCAGCGGCTGGCCCGGGAGAAGGTATTAGGGACCTGGGAGGGGCCGGAGGCAGGCACAGGAGCGCTCCAGCTGACCTAGCCCACCCTTCTGCGATGCTCCCACTGGTGTGCAAGCCCTGAGTCCCTTCTTTCTCTACCATGCCAGGTGTAGATTCCGAGGAGGCTCCGATCTCTGTATGCCCTTGGTCTAGAAGCCAGCCCTAGGACAAGCTGTGGAGTTCGGCGAGCCTTGTCCTTGGGCCGGCGAAGGACCTGCCAGACTGATCCCAGTAAAGGGCCTAGACCCGGGGAACTCATTCCCTCCCTCCCGTCGATCTTTTTCTTCTGCTTTTCCTCTCTCGTCCCCTTCCTCCGCCTTTCCCGTTCTCCACTCCATCTTTTCCTCCTCCCTCCTCAGGTCCCGCTCCTGTTCTCCCCTTCCTCCCGTCTCTCCCTACCCCCTCCCTTTCTGGTGCAGGCATTTCTCGGCGGCGCTCGGAGGCTCCGAGTCGTCCGCGCAGCGCGAGTTCCGGGAAAGCCGTGCTGGGCTCCCGCGGATCGCGCGCTCGGCCGGGAGGCCGCCCTGCGCGAGCGGCCGCCCCCGGGGCCGGCGGGGCCGGGCCGGACTGACCCGGCTGGCTGGGCCAGCCGAGTGCGCGCCCGAGGGTCGGCGGGGAGGGAGCCTCAGCGGGCCGGGAGCGGGGCAGCCGCGGTCGCAGGGCTCCTCTGAGCCGCAGTGAGTAGGTCGGGCCGGGTTGTTAGGTCACGCCGGGCCGGGCCGGGCGAGCTTTCGCGGTCGGGGGTGGCCGCAGGAGCCCAGCGCGACTCCGACTCTGACCTCGACCTTAGTGTGAGCGCTGGGGGAATCACAGGGAGGGGCCGGGCCCCGCGCCTTGGGGCGGACGCGCAAGGAGCCGGGGCGCCTGGTGACAGGGCCAGGCCGCCAGCGCCTCGCCTGGCCACTGCGGAGACCGCAGCTAGACAGCAGGGAGCCCCCTAGGCCAGGTCCCGAGAGCTAGGGGTCTCCCCAGGAAAGAAGGTTGCGCCGTTTGTTGCCCAGACCCTGGAAATCCCGTGCCCGGCCTGCAGGGCTTTGGCGCCGCGCCCTCTCTGCAGTTCATTCGATCCCCTCGATTTCCTCGCGGGGTGCGCGGCTCCGCGGGCTGCGGGCGCGTCTCGGGGTCCGCACGCGGACTGGCACAGATCAGCTCTGTGCGCCCCGCGCGCAATGCTAGCGTCCCGGGCTCATCGTGAGCCTCTAGCTCCCCCCGCTGCCGCTTCTAGGCGCGCAGAATCCGCGCTGCGAAGTCCCAGGGTCACTATTGTGGTAAAGTGGGAGGGCGGGTGAGGGGCCGGGGTCGCTGATATCCGCAGCGGCCGGCTCGGCCTCTGGACCTCTGCTCTCTCGAGCAGGCGCCGGCGAGTGGGAGCGGCCACAGCGTGGCCCGTGCCCTCTCGAGAGCCCCAGCACACCCTTGCATGCTCTGACTTTTTGCCTCTCTGTTCTATGCAGGAAAAGCTGTGGAAATACACCCAGATCCAAACACCCCTGGCCCGCGGTCACCCTACCCCAGGAGAAGCAGCGGAGTTACCCGACATGGTGGTCAGAAAAGCTGGGTCCGTGACCGGATGCTGCAGCTGCAGGGACTCAGCGCCTAGGAGGGCTCCTGTGCGAGGAGAGAAGCAGAGATGCAACATTTTTAAAGTTTCACAAAGCATCCAGCTGCACCCAGGTTCCTGGAGCAGGAGACACACAGAATTAATGTTTTATACCTTCGGGTATAGGTTTGAGTTTTTTCCCCCTCATGCCAAGTATTTAAAACCTCTAGAAACCCATGATTTGACAATCAATGATTGCGCGGTACTTTCAATTTGAATATTCAAAGGCTTAACAAAATGGACTATCTTCTGCAGAAAACCTGCACACAGGCACCCCACAGAGAGTCCAGAGAAACAGGGAGTGAGACCCCTTTGGGTCCTGACCCTTGCATTTATTCGATTTTGAGCTTTTTGCCCACCTTCCCACAGACAGAGCAGGAGTGCTCAAAGATGCTCTGTATTTCTGCCTCTCAGGCAGCTGCAGGAGTCCTGAGTGACTGAGCCTGCCCTTCATGACCACCTAAGCCAGGCTGACCAGCAAGATTGATTCCCACATCCCCAATCTCTATTTTAAGGGGAAAATCTCAAGTTTAGGGGAGTGAACATGGCAGCCAGTAGGTACAGCATAGCAAGGAGTCACTCTGGGGCCACGCTGCAGCTGGAGGCCCAGCAGAGGCCTTAGCTCTGCATCTCACCTCTTTCTGGCCTCACCTGGCCACGTGCAGGCTTCCCTCCCCTTTCGTCCCTCTCTGTCTGGGCCCCAAACACTGAGGTTTCAACAGAGAATGCCTGCCCATTAAAACCTTTTACCCCTCCCTAAGGAGCTGAGGATGCTCGTGGGGCCTCACAGTCTGGAGATTTTCTTAGGCCGATGGTTTCTTCACTGTGAAGTTCCCTCTTTTCTCCTCTTTCTCCCTCTAGAGCCATCCTGCAGGTTTGCTGCAGGAGCTTGTGTTGAGAAATGATAATAAGCATGGCTCCTGCTCATTTTAGCTGAAAGGACACGGATGTGTTCAAGCCTTCACACTTTGGGGTGGGAGGGATTTGAGGTCAGGCCTGAGCCCCTTGGTTCAGGCCTGAGCCCCTCACAAATGACTGTGTACTGTGTTAGGTCATCTTCTGCAAGCACTTGCTGTGCCTCTTCTATGTGATTTGGAAGCTTGAGAAGACAGGAGCTGTCCAGAGAGGGAGAGAGTACCAGGCCAAACCCTCCTCTAGTACCCAGAAGGAAGAAGGCAGCACTAGAGGCAGGGTGGGATTCCCTTTATAAATAAGCCAGGACATTCCCATGAAGCAAGGGCAGGTGATAGTTATAGGCCTCATCTCTTGTTCCGAGTTCTCTGAAATACATAAGTGGAGTTGAGCCCAATAGGCCACAGAAAATTATCTGAATGCCCTCAAATGTGTCCAATGCAGGGAGGAGCATATGGTGATGGAGTAATGGGGCTCTCTGAGAGTGACAAGACACCAGAGTCTGTGATGGGTAGGAGTTGCTTGGCAGCTAAAGCCTTGTCTCTGGGAGAGGGGAGCAGAGCCAGTAACACCTGAGCTGGCACCTGCCAGTGAAGTGTCGTTGTCTCCAGCCCAGCTGGACTCTGTCAGTTCCTAGAGCCTCTTTCTCCAAAAGCTCCTGACCCTGTGTCCTGAGTGATGGAAGTCAGGCTAAAGACCAGACTCATGAGAAGGGGAAGGACACTGGAATTCAAAGGGCCCCTATTTTCGTTCTCCCTGCCCTGCCCATCAGTCAGTGCTCTTTCTGAAGGAACAGTAAACAAAATAGTGTGGAATTAGGGATGGTCTCTCATCCTCATAGCTTTTTCCATTATTTCTTTTCTCTTTTGTCCTCCTTTTGTTTTACACTTAGTTTTTGGTTTTTTAAAGTCTTCCTCTTTATCCTTTGGCATTTTTTGTTTATTTTTTTCCCCGAGTTTCTTTTTCTTTGTTTCTCCTCCTGTCACTGCTTTCTCCCATTTCTTGCTTGCACTGTAGTTTTTCTCCCTGCCTCCCTGCATGTGTTTGCTTTCCCCGGTTCTGGATGGATGCTGTCTCACTTTTATAGACTCAGTCTCCTTCCTAAACTTTCCTTTCACATGGAGATGGACAGGGATGGCAGGAGGCCCTAGAGTTCTGTTGGGAATGGCACTTGGCAATGAAGTTGATGCTGATAACTGGCTGCCCTATAGAGAATGCAGGAGAAGCTAGGAGAGTCGAACTCCTTGGAAGTCCCTGGGGTCTATAGGGCAGCAAAGAATTCTTTGCTTCTTCCTCCAGAATCCTCTGCTTCAACCATGGCAGTAGTTCTGGGGGCTTGCGTGTTGGCCCATGCTGCTGGGATGGATGTTCCAGTGCTGTTGCTGGCCAGCAACTTTAGACAACTGGGTTTTCCTCAGTTCCTGTTTTGAGGAAGAAGCCCCCCATTTTTTAGCCCAACATTGAAAAGTTTGAGTTTCTGCTGTTTTTGTAATTGTAAGACCCCAACACAGGTAATCAGGAGCCGAACACTGCGATTGTGGGAGTAAGGGAGAATCCTTTCTTAAATGCATCTTGGGAATCCTCTTTACAGATCTGCAGGTGTCATGAGGCCTGAAACAGCCTGGTCTGTCCTGAGACCCCATAGAGTTTGATGTTCCTCATAGGAGACTTTTTAAAGCTATCATTTATTGACTGTTGATTGGATGCCAGGTACAGTTACTGTACTGTATAGCCTCCCCATTTCACAGATGAGGGAACAAGCCCACAGGGTCAAGCAGCACACTTCAAGATTACTGGACATATAAATGGCAGGATTGGGAATCAAACTGAGTCCGATGCAAAGCCCTTACTCTTCTCTTAACTATTATTATTTTCCTGATTGTTTATAGCAGAGCCTTTCAAACTTTTTTAACTTCAACCCACAATAATTCATTTTACACGTTCACATACTGTAACAACATCTACATCTTTATAAGGCAAACTTCTCATGAAACAGTATACATTTATGTACATGAGGCACTGAAATTTTCTATTCTATTCCATCTTTTCTATTTCATTCTATTTATGAAAAATCTATGTTGGTTAGGAATCACTAAGATAATTTAATGGTTCATGAATACATTGTGACTAATTAAAAAAGTACTGCCTATAAGACATGCAAACAAGTGTGTGCTGCACACGTGGAAGTGTTTTGGTGTGCTGTTTCACTGTCAGGGTGTGCGAGGAGACTAAGGCATGGCTAAACTGACAGTATTCTGTAAACACTGGGGACACCAGAACTGCAGAAGAAAAAGCTGGCGAGAAGAGAGGATGAACTGTTAATTGTGCTAATTAATTTGTGCTTCTCAGACTGGGAACTCTTCTCTCTTGCTGGGGGTGTTGTCACCTCTAGGGAATCTTGATAATCATTTTGAGGTCTTAATACAAGGCTGAAAAATGTTGTGGCATTTCAACAGGCTTTAGTAGGCCGACTTACTTAATAATATAGGGTCCTGATGTTTGGATGTTGGCAGGGATCTATGAGGTGCTGAGAGAGACTTAGTCTTTTTCTAGCTTTCCTGTTAATGGTCTTCCAGCCTCAGGCTCCCTCCCTTGCTCCTCTGGGCCTAAAGGTGTGTGTTGAGGAAATGGGAGCTCACTATGCATCAGGCAGCCTGTTCCACTATTGGACTGATTTAAATATAATCATCATTGATTGAGCCGAAAGCCAATTAGGTATTAATCGAGCAACAACTATGTACCAGGCCGGGTATCAAGTATTAGAAATACGAAGATAAGTAAGTCCTGCTTTCTGTCATCAACTGCTCTGTGAGAAACATGAATAACTGTTTCCTACTTTCATAGCACTACTTCTCCACATGGGTTCATTCGTTCGTTCATTCATTCATTTATTCATTCATTCAACAAGCATATGCTGATTGTCTACTCTGACTAGGCCTAGTGCTAAGTCTAAAGAAGTTATTGTGCTCATGTCCCATGTCCCAAGCCTTTTCTTTCTGAGGCTCCCCATTCATAACTTCTCTAGTTCTTCATATATTACAGTTTATCAGGTCTCTGAGCCACTGAGCTCAGAAACCCTTTAGTTTGTCATTGACCTTCTTAAAGTCGCTCAGCACCCAGAAAATAGGATTAGAATACATTTCTTTTTAAAGTTTTAAATTGAATATTTTACTTTTTTTACACAAATTTTAATTTATTATTAGTTTCGAGTATACAGTACATTGGTTAGATATTTATATGGTTTATAAAGTGATCCCCTCAATTACTCTTTCTCGCCGCTGGCTCTATACTTAGCTATTACATTATTAAATTGAATATTTTAAATGAATTTTTGGAGCAGACTTTTGAATGAAAATGACACTGTATACTGTTACATTTTGCCCCTAAAGCAGACGATTTTATTGAACTTAGACATATGGACATGAAAAGACTTTCAGTAGAAGGAAAAGGGGTATTTATTCCCTCCAAATTTGACTATAGTTCTAAACTCTCTTTATTAATGCACAATTCTTTTGTCACTTCGACTTTATGACACTGTTACCAAACCTTGTGGGAAATATCAAGTTCTAAAAACAAGAAGGAAACAAGTAGTTACTGGGCCCAGAGTAAATGTTTGGTCCATATAAAAATGACCAGGAGGACTATTAGGTGTGGTTATTAATGATTTGTGGTAAGTCATTCTTTTCCCATAAATCACATTCAGAGTTTTAACTTTTCCTTAGGAAGCGTCCACGGGGAATGAACATTTGGTAATTTATCATTTAAAGAAAAAAAATACCACCAGACACTGCTTGAAATGTTTATTTTTTACTTAAAACATTTTTATTATGTACTATATGTTGTACAAAAACATGTCTAAAGATTACCATGCTAAAAGCCTGTGAATATCCTACCAAGGTTAAGAAATTACACAGTTGGATGATCTTTCATTTTTGACCAAATGAATTTATTAAACATTAAACTTTTGGGTTATTCTACTTAAGATATTTAGTTAGAGAGAAGGTTATTAGGGACTATTATCAATTTTCCTAATACAAAAAAGCTAATTCTTAGATATTATTTGTTTTGTCTATATATTTTTTCCTTTTGGAACTTGTAAAATTTTTTACTGTGCTCTCTCTTGGCTTGTAATGTACTATCAATGATATTGCATACAAAAATCCACACATCTTATTTATCCGCAAGTATGATTTGAGGACACTTTTATATCAAAGATGAAAGAAAACATGGTGTCACCATTTGCAGATAATTATAGAAGATTTTCTCACTATTTAGCCTGATCTTTGGGGATTCTAGTTCCTGATCTATTTTTTATATTTGTTTTTATCACAATGGAGATAATATCAAACACTGAATAAATTTTATTTATAAGACTTCTTAACATTATAGTATGTATAGATACTAAATGAATATATAAACATTTTTGGTGCTACTTCAAAGGTTCAGTAATTTTCCTTCTTAGAGACATTTAAAAATACTAAATTAATCATTTAAAATATATTACCCCCCAATGCCTAATATCCACTACTCTCAGCTTTCACAGAGCATATGGCTAATGTTAAATACTAAACATGATGAAAGTTTTCTTATATCTCGGTCTCAGAAGTTGTCACCCACAGAATAAGGGTCCAGTTATTCATCTTTGTGGTATAATTTTAGTTAAATTTAACAAAGATTTTGCTGAGCACTCACAACATGCCAGATGCAGGAGACACATTGCTGAGACATTCATAAGCCCTCCCTTTGACGAGTCTAGTTAGAGAGTGACTCTTTATCTAGTGTATAATTTTGCACTTAAGCTCTCTAGAGTCAATAGTCATTGAATATGGTGTATAAGAGGAACAGTGTCTTGTTATTTTGATTAGAGAGGATGCTTGAGACAGAACCCAATGATCGAACCTAAAGAAAGAATATAATTTTGGTGTGCGATTGGTAGAATCACTGTAATGTAAAGTGACTTAAACCTTGGACATTAACTGTTATTGCAGTTCTTTTTTTAAATTTATTTTTTAATTGAAGTATAGTTGGCATGCCATATTAGTGTCAGGTGTGCACTATATATCTTAAGACATCATCACCACAATAAGTTCAGTAACCATCTGTTACCATATAAAGTTATTACAATTATTAATAGTTGTTTTCGCTAGGCTATACATCACATCCTGGTGGCTTATTTGTTTTATAACTGGAACTTTGTACCTATTATTCTTCTTAATCTTTTTCTTTCATTTCCCCACCCACCTCCCCTCTGGCAACCATTAGTTTGTTACCTGTATCTATGAGTCGGTTTCTATTTTATTTCAATTCTTTAAATATAACTGATGCTTCACTTTTTATAAATGTATTATTTAGATTTACATATTGAATAGTGAATCACAAAGTTACTAGTAATTCTTTTGTACGTACGTATGTATGTATGTATGTATGTATGTATGTATGTATGTAAATATATATTTTACTCTTAGGGTTAGTAATTCTTTTCCCTTTGTGGAATTTCTTATAGTGTACTGTAGTTCTAGAATACTTCTTCCCTTACCACAATAGTACCACCATATTATATTATTAACTGAGCTGTGGCAAGTCATAATGCTCACTTAGAAGCATTTATTAAATAAAAGATGTGGTTTTCTCCTCACATTTTTAGAATTTGCATAACATTGTAAGAGACATCCAAATACTTTCAACTGCTGCTGTGATGTCTGTTTCCAGTGATTTATGAAAGAACTATCTATACTGTAGCTTTTGCATGGGAAAATTTTGCTTTCAACTTCTTTTTGACATCATCATCTAGTCAGCCTTTTTAAATAGCTGGCACTTGACATCTCTGCTTACTTTAAATCTTAAAGGGCTTGAAAGAGATGACATTTGGAACCCAAGCTTTCTAATTTTCTCTTGCTTCCCCAGGAAAGCTGTGAGTCAGAGCACAGCAGGTTGAAGGAAGAAGGAAAAATGTGTTTAGTCGTCCTGCATGCAGTTAGAAATAGTACTCGAATGGGAAATGGGATAGCTTGGTTTCACTTTTTAACAAAGTATTATAAATTCCCTGAACAATAAACTAGAACCAAATGGAAATATATGTAAGATAGAAACACGTTGTCAAGCCAAATAGAATTCTTAAAAATTATTTACCGTGTGGAATTATTAGCACCATTCCCCACCCCCATCTCCTTTAGACCAGATAGCTAAAAGGATTCTACACACTGTATGGACTTGTGTCTGTCTCTCTCTCTCTTTTTTTTTTCCCATAAATTAATTCTGTCAAACACCGTGGAAGGGCTTGGATGCTTTAAGAATAATGTAGACACCACAGATTGCTGAACCGTATTTATCTGAGAGCCAATGCATCCTCAGGTTGTAAAGATTTGAACATAATATGTGAGAACGTAACAATGAACTAGGAGAAATGAGCATAACTAACATTTGGTGCTACAATCAAACAAAAGTTAAAGTAATGGGAACATGTTTTACACAGCCATTATTGTGCGTGTGTATTGCTTAGTAACAAATAGTAAGCAGTAGATGACTGTAATTATTATAAATTTCATACAATCAATCCAGAAAAATGACCTTGACACATTTGTGAAGATCCCTAAATTTATAGAGGGACCAGACCTCTTCTTTCTGATGCAGAGGACTGCTGTCCAGGGATGAGTGACACTAGATGACAGATGGCTTTGCCAAGGATACTGGGAACCCAGACTGAGGTCTTAGGTTTCTGTGGATTTAAGAAAAAGCAGTATCTTTTGGACAGCAGAAGTTGCCCCTAATCTATTAAAGAGCAAATATTAACAAAGTAAAGATCCGGCTGTGAAAAGGAGTGGCAGGAGGGAAGGAGTAGGGCAGGGGACCCAGGAGAGTGCTGCTCAGCCTCTGAGGACCACCAACGCTCCTAGATCTGTACTTGCAGGGATGCTCTCCCAGGAGGGAGCCAGGAAGCGTGAGGTCAAGGAAGGTGCGCTGTCCCAGCCTTTCTCTGAGGGCTCCACCTATTAGGAGTGTGTTTGCTTAATCAGGAAATACCCTTAAAGGCCTGGAGGAGGAATGTCAATTATTCACTTCTAAGTGTAAATTAATGTATTTACTTGATTTTCTGGAGTCCTACTTAGCTGAGATAGAGTGTGGAACACTGTCACAGAGGATATGATGGCAACTCTTTAGGTGCTTTGGGGAACCAGGTAGAAAATGAAAGCATTGGGCCCCCAGGAAATAGAAGGAAGAGGCATTGTATCGGGAGGGGCCAGAGGGGTCGGAAAAAGGTGTTAAGAGAATAAAAAATAGTGGCAGGAAGATAAGAGGAAGAGTGTGGGTATAACCTGTGGGCCTTGACTCATGTATTGCAAAGTCCAATTGTGTGCAAGGCATTTCGATGGCCTTGGCCTGCAGACACACACTGCTTGGTGAGAATTACTTTTAGAACTTAATTGGCAAGGAAATCCACATCAATCAAACTTATATGAGACAGATGAATGTTTCAGATGTCAGTTTCTTCATTTATACATAGCAAGGGCTGTACAAATCTGACCAACTAGACACCAAAAGATCTTCCTTTAAATGGAGATGTATGTAATGCTACTTGCCCACACCTGACAATATGTCTTTCTTCAAAGTTTCTTTGCTTCTTGGTGTTTTGTGGTCCGTTGTTTCTTGCAAACGGCTCAGTCCTGCTCTCTGTATTTTCTTTACAATGCTTTCATTCTAATTTAATCACAAATGTCTATTTTACTATCCGCTCTGATAACTGGAGGTTTATTCCATCAGAGAGACAATGTCTAGCTTAATTGCGGCCACCATTGATCAAAGTAAGTGTTGGCCTTTATTGTTTTTTTTTGGATTAGATAATTTTTGGACATCTTGGACTTTAGGGCAGAGTCAAAACCATATATATGAAGCCATAGTCTCCTGACCTCAACCTATTTTCATAATAATAAAGCATTTATATATGGTGGCATATTTGTTATTGGGCCTTTACATGCCATTTTAAGGAAAGAAATGTATATAACGCTTCATGCTTTAAAGTCACACGGTATAAAATGAGGTTTGTTTTATATGCCCTAATCTATATTATACCCTATGCATTCTCTTTATTAAAGAACATGTAGTTCATATCTAAGAAAAATTGAACATAAAAATTAGTATGTTTTACGATCTGCAAAAACTTTTCAATGGGATTTAAGAAAAAGTATCAGAGCTAAAAATGTTACTTCAAAGATAACAGAAGATGCAGAATATAACAGGCTACTAAAGTTCTGAAAAGACCTCATTGTCAGGTTGTCTCATTAAAATACGGTGCCTGATGAATGGAATTAACTTTGCATTGTCTTTTGTGGGGTTATGGTTGGGAGGATTACAAATAAATGCCATCGTCCATTAACGAAGGGTGGCATGATGGCTTATCTTGAAAATCCAGTTCTGAGTGAGCTGCCACACCAAAAAACAATCTGTGGAATACAGAACTCAAGTTAAAGAAAAGCAAAGAAGTTCTTTGGTACACCCCTTAGTAAGCTCTGCGGAACTCGTATGACCCCCATGCCATGCTCCCATCTTCTTTGGTCCACAGAGAAGGGTCCTGAAGGGTGGAGGTGTCTGGCCCCTCATCTGGGGAAAGGGGCACCACCTTGGGGGGTGGGTCGTTGGACATTGTTGTGAAAGGGGTGAAGGGGTAAGGGGGAGGGGTGGGGTACCCTGGTGTGTGGTACAGATCTTCCAGTGCATGTAGCGAGTAGGACTGAGCCCCAGCTAGGGGAGCCCCCCAGCTCGAGCTCCTGTGCTGGGGGGTGCTCCCCACTTCCAGCTGGGAGAGGCAACTTGTGCTGGGTGTCAAGTTCTGCAGGGCGTCGGTGGGCATGGGGTCCGGCTGGCCGAGAGCATCTGGCACTGTTTGCTCCCACGAGTCCCTCTGAGGAGAATGAAATGGTCACTGGGGTTAGTCATTAGATGATACTCTGATATGGACAGATTTCTTCCTCACTCTGGGCACTCTGGGGTGCCGCTGGACCATGGCCTCCGAGGAGAACTTGGTGTCCACGCTCTGTTATCTGAAGCTTCCTCACCATGCAGCTTTTCCTTCTGGTGACTGACACCAGCAGTGAAAGTTTTAGTTCTCTTCTTACTCTAGAATTAAATTCCCTGTATGTATTAAGATTCCTTTCCCCAGGAAACAACATTAAATGAGCGAAATGTAAGAATAATAAAATGAACACTTACACAGCATTTTGACATTTATAATGCACTATGTCCTGCATTCTCGTCAGTGTCCTAGAATGCCCTTTCCACAGTGGGGAAGTCAGTCTGGCTGCTCCTGAAGGAGTGGGTCTCTAAGCCACCTAGCGGGCTTTTGGGTGGGCTGGGAAGGCCGCGGTGCCCTCAGTCAGCAAAGAGGCAGGAACCTCTTTGGAGCTGGAAATATTCTGGGTTCAACTCATGGCTGTACCACTCTCTACCTTCTTGAGCACCTCACTTTGTTTATCTGTAAAATGGGGCTTTAATAATTAGATCCTGAGATGTTGCAAGTATTAAATGGACAAAGGCACACAAAAGTTTCTGGTTGGAGCGGGCACTCAATAATGTCAACCCTCACCTCACCTCCTTGTCTAAAATCCCAGTTTTAGAGATTCATTCCTTTGTGGTTGAAGGCTTTACAGTTTTGTATAAGAAGGGAGTTAGTGTTCTTTAGGTTTTTAAGGACTCATTTCTTTAGAAGGACTGAGAAAGAACAAGGTTCTACAGAGTGGAGATGCTGTGGAGAGGGGAGGCAGGGGACTGGGAGGAAAGAGCAGCCCAGAGGTACCCGTCAGGGACATTTCGGCCTAGCCTTGTCTCTTCCCTTATGCCCTGTAGGAATGACAGGGAGCATCTGGCATAACCAGTTGAATATTAACAAAATGGGGATATAAGTTCTGCCATATCCCTAGTAGACCCTCTTGCTGTCATGGGTGGCACCGACCTTTGAGGAAAACTCCTTAGGGGTGTATCCTGGCAGATGGGTCTGTCCTATCATCTCTGTGGACAGCTGCAGAGCAGCCTCACCGGTCTCCAGGGCATATCAGACCTGGCTTCAGCCTGATTGCCAAGCACATGGACTGACCTTACTCCCTAACCGTGAAACATCTGCATACTCACCAGCACGAAGTGAGTGGGGTCGCTGGAGAAGGGCGGCGGCAGGAGCGGCGGCAGGGGCGAGGCGCTAAACAGAGAGCCTGTGTTGGGGGTCAGGGCTGGGGAGCGGTGCTCCCCGTAGGGCTCCGGGAAGTAGGAGTCCAGGAGGGCCGGGTGGCTCTGCACTGCGGAGGACTCACAGGGAAAGGGCTTCGACATGATGGAGGTGCAGGTGTCATTGGCAAATTTAGTGTTGTGGAAGTCGGAGTCAGATAGGAAGGATCTTCGGACACCATAGTAACCTGACATGACTGGTGAACCTGTTGCCAAATGAAAACAAATGGGCAAATTTTCCTTTTGGGAAAGTCAGCACATATCTTTTGAAATTGAGTCTCTCCACTGTGAAATGCCTGACATCAAAGGTAACATTTAAATAATGTCTTGAAAGTGTTAAATACTGCTGGATTACCTCTTTCAACCCATCCAACGCAAATAACTCATATGTTGAAAGTTCACTTTGCCTTTGGGGATGAGTTCACTTTAGATGATACAATAACTTTTCCATCATTCACTCACTCAACATACATTTATGGTGTACCTTCTATGTGCCAAGCACCGTGCTACGGGGGTTGGGCTTAAAGAGATAAGAATAAGAATCCCTTGGTTTTTACATTGTATCAGGCAAAGCGTCTTTCCCACAGCTTCTGAGCTCTGTCCTCTTACATGCAGGGCGGTTAGTTAACATGAGGCTGCTTCTGGGCATGATTCCTGAGATTTAGTATCTCTACGTAAGGTGATACTATGATTCTACCCCAAATCCTAGGCAGTTTGTCCTCTTCTAATTCTTTGTATGCTGACTGACTTTTAACACCATGTCTCTCACCTAGCAGGCATGGCTTGCTTACTTTGGGATGATAGGGTTTTTGTATAGTCAAGTTAGAGGACCTCAAAAAAAAAAAAAAAAAAAAAAGTTTCTTGGCTTTGAGGAGTCTCATGTTATTTGCTGCCCTCTTGTGGCCATACTGTGTCCCTCACTTAGCTCACCAGGGCCCCACAAGTTTGGGAAGAGAATTCCTGACACAGAGTTTCCCTTGGCGAAAACCGGGGAAGAAACCGAAACTTAGAAGAGTCTTACTTAAGGTAATGCCAGTGACATGGGCGCAGAAGGAAAGAGACGAGTTTGCTAAAGACTCTCTGACAAAGTCTGACGGTGTAGCTCAGTTGTAGCAGGAAACATGTTATCATTTAGAGCACATCTAGAGGCATTGACTCAAGGTCTGTAAAACTGATTGTTTCCAGCTGGTGGCCAGTATGGTCTAATTAGCTAAGACCTACACACCAAGGCCACAAAAGGGCTGAGCTGGGAGGAAGATGCACATGCTTGACTTTCTTACCTTCCCCCAACCACAGTATATCACTTCTAAGCTTTGTCCCCGCCCACCCTGCCCGCTCTTCTGCAGGAAGTCAGACTCATCAAGACTCTTGTCTCTTGTTATGATTCAGTCATACGTTACTCTATACACACAGCACTTTGGCACTTCTTATTATGTTCACTATTCTCTCACCTGAGTTGCAACCCTCTTTCCAATTGACCTGCAGGCTCCATGGGGGCAGAGCTTATGTCTTAAACATTTTCTGTAAACCTCGTATTTTAATACTGTGTTCAACAATTACAAGTAAATTTATTCATTCATTCAGGAGAAATCAAAACCCCTCATAGAAACTTACGGCACAATTCTGCTCACTCCACTTTCAACTTAAATTTTTTAGCCCCAAACCTCTAATATGCTTATGAATTTGAAAGCTTCAGTTAGTGGTTTCATTATAAGTGTACTTCCCTAGGGAAAAAATTGGAGCAAATGAAAATTAATCTCAATAAATAAGGTTCTGTTTCACACCATGAATTTATGTCCACGGGAGTGGTTAAGGCTGAGAACAGAATAAAGAGTATGTAAACAAGGCTTCTAGAGCTTACGTCTATATTTCCAATTTCTGAATAAAAACAATCACAAGGAAAAAGCCTCTCTGCTCTCTTAAGTATATATTTTTCTTCTTAAGAAGAAGAAGAAGAATTATAGATAGTAAGAGAAGCTGTAGAAATTTTCTTCTATAAAAGGGAGCAGATTCCAGTGATAGTAAATGTGATTGGGAAACAATGTAGAGACATTCAAAAATGGGAGATCTTCTATTTCTCTCATTCATTTCCCTTATCCATCTCTGAAGGTTACTAAAATTGAGAGAGTCTATGCCCTTTCTGAGTTTGGGATCTGGAAAGTGTGTGTGTGTGTATGTGTGTGTGTGTGTGTGCACATGCGAGAGTACCCAATACTATTATCAAGAACACCCCCTTTTTTAATCCCTCCAGGGGTATTGAAACATATATATTGAAATGAATACAAGATGCTTAACTCAGTGCCTGACGTATCGAGAGCACCCAATAAGTGATCATTCTTTCATCTGCCCATGAGTCTTTATTTTTGTGTTCTAAAGCAGGTACATAATCCATTACATCATGGTGCCAGCATTTTAGAGACTTTAAAACCATATCAAGGGCCTAAATGCTGTTTCTTTGGCCCAATAAGCTTCTGCTAGGCAAGAGATCAAAAGGCTACCTTTATGATAAATGAATTCTAACTTTACGAATGAATGAATTATGTCTGTCTTCACTGATTTTATATTTTAAAAACAACTATTTTAAAGAAGCAAAATTTTGAAAGTGCTGTAAGAAAGTTATAAAATAATGGAAGCCCAAATGTCTGATATAAATTCAAAAGGGAATAAATGAATTGCTCATTGAACTAAAGGACTCACCTGGCATCTGGACAAATGGAGCCGGAGGGGAACTGACACGTCCCTGGAAGCAAAGAGAGCAGGTGTTTCTTCTTTAGTTGAAAGTTTGAATTTGAAAAAAAGATTAGGAATATATTTTAAGAGCTTCATCTGCTGATACTAAGAAATGTTATTTGGGGGGATTGGGTTGGGGAGTCAATTGAGAGTAAGAATGCAAATTCCAGAGAACAAAATTTTACAAGGGACAGGAAACAACCAAAGTTTTAGATTCTGGTAAACACAACAAAAAGCATTGGCTAGATAGATGAAATGGAATAATTTATCTTTTTACTGTTTGCATTAATATCCTCCATCAAATATATATTAAGTGACAGTAACTATGCATATATCCATGTAGAAGTGTCAGTGATACAACCTCACACTAAAGAACACCAAGGATTGTCAGGAACCACCAGAAGCTAGGAAAAGGCAAAGAAGTGTTCTCCCCTAGGGCCTTCAGAGGGAGCCTAGCCCTGCAGACACCTTGATTTTGGATTTTCTAGTCTCCAGAACTGTGAGAAAATAGATTTCTGTTGTTTTAAGTTACCCTCTTTGTAGTAATTTGTTATCACAGCCCTAGGAAATTAATTCAGGGAGTGACTGATGATGAAACAGACAATTCGCTATGGTGTAAAGTGTCTTGGTTGGGAAAAGATGTGGGGAGGAGGGCACCTAAGCTGGTATTAGGGATGGGATGGAGAACACTTCCTGGAGGAGATGATATACCGACCTGAAAGGTGTGTAAAGTCTTAAAATACACAAATTCAAGATGCCCAGGAGCAAAGTTAAATGGAAAATGTAGCTGTCATAAAAGTTAAATATCCTCAGTATCCAGTTCTGTGGATCTGAGCCCTTAGCCCCAACCCTCACAGTCCTATAGACTCTCAAGCCTGGAGAGGTTTCATAGAGTCTCATCCAACTTCTCAGTCACCCAATGCTGAGATCCTCTCCATTGTCAACACTGGGCGTGATGAAGAAATCAGCACCCCTGAGAAAGTCCATTTCTTCTCTAGCATCCTCTGACTGTTACAAAGTAGGCTGAAGAGTCACTTTTAAAATTCTAATCTCTTTAATTCATACAGAAGTTTAACCCTTCTTCCATTATGGTTCTAAAAATATTTGAAGACAAGCTATCATTTCCAATTGTCTTACTATAACATATGCCACAGACTGGGTGGCTTAACATTTCTCAATGATGACATTTCTGGGGGCCGGAAGTGTGAGATCAGGGTGTCAGCATGATCGAGGTCTTGGTGAGGTTTACAGATGGCTGGCCTCCCGCTGTGTCTTCATGTGATGGAAAGAGAGATCATCTTTCTCATGGTCTTTTCTTATGAGCCCACTGATCTTATCATGAGGTCTCCACCCATATGACCTAATCATCTCCCAAAAAACCCACCTCCTAATACCATCACAATGGGGATTAGAGTTTTATCATATGAATTCTGGGGGTGCACCAATGTTCAGTTCATAGCTCTAACCTGGAATTCGATCTTCTCCATGCAAGACAGGCTTTGACCACTCGGAAGTAGCACAGTATTTAAGAGTGAGGGCTCTGGAACCAAAGTGTTTGAATCTCAACTCTCCTCTTTTTAGCTGTGTGATCTTGGGCACATGAAGATTAAATGAAATCATATATGTCAAGCACTTAGAATAGTGTCTGGCATAGTGTAAGCAAGATATGTGTGTTAGCTGTTATCACTCAGATGTATTTTTATGTCCCTTCGAGTCTGTGATACAGTCCTCTAAATATATTCTGATTTGTGTGTTTTCCTGTTTAATAATTTAATGCTTTTTAGAAGCAGAGGGAACTCTTGGTCATTTGAGGCCAGAGGTGGGTGTAGATTAGGTGCCTTGTATGGCAAAGAAAGGAGGCAGTAATTAACTATAGAAGTATTTGTGTCCAGGCACATTTCCCCATGTTGCCAGGGCCCGTGTTATCCAGTGTTTCCTTCCAATTCCCAGCTTTGTCTGTCTAGGTCTTTTGTTGAAGTCCTGTTCCAAGGCCCATACATCCTCTGGCTTCTTCTGATTCAGCTTCCTTCTGTGGGTAGCAGGGTGTGGGAGGGTGGTAGCTGTCCTGGGTGCTGCCTGGGGAGACATCTCATGGCTATTTCACCTCCTTGCTCTGCCTGATCTCCTTAAGCTGCTCTGGGTAAGGCTGGGGCCAGGAAGAAGGCTTCTGTGAGACACAGTACACATGCCCAATTTGATGGACATAAGTATCAGCACTCTATTCTTCCCTCAGCATCTGTCAGCCATTCTTTCATCAGCTGGCATGGCTCTGACTCTAGCCTCTACCCAAGGCATGGATAAAGCTCGGTCTCTGTTGACACAGCTCCTTCAACTTTTGACATCTCTGCTGTAAAAGTGTTTCTATCTTTCTCTTCCACCACCAACAATCCCTAGGATCTTCTTATGTTCCTCTTCTTCCTTCTTCCCAGGCTTACTTATTACTGTGGAATTCCTGGCACCGTACCCTTCCCAACTAAATTTTAAGGCCTAAAGACTCTACAAGGTTGCACATTTATGAGTGTAGTTGATTTTATTTTTTACATGATGAAAAGAATCCTCTTGTGTTCATTGCTCCTACATAATTTTGCCCTCTACCTGCTATGAAAATTAAACACTCTATTTCCATTCTTTATGGTTACCCACAAAATATTACCTTGCATATTTAACAAAGACTAAAATGATACCTTAAACCTCCCACTGAAAGACAAGATACTTAGAATATTATCTCTTAGGACTGCTCTCCTAATTTATGTGTATGTTATTTTCTTCCATTTTAGCTTTTTTCTTTTTATTAAACTTATACAAAAATGATCATAATTATCATCATTCTATTATGTAAATCTGCATTAGATTTACTTACATATTTACTATTTTTTTTTTGCTTAACCTTCTTCCAGTCTTTTTTCCTAGATTCATTTTTCCTTCTTCTAAAGTAATCCTTTAGAGAATTCCTTTTGTGTAGGTCAGTGTATTGGTGGTAAACCATTTCATTTTTATCTGAAAACATCATTTCTTTTGCCCTTGTATTTGAAAGATAATATTGCTGGGTTTGCAATTGTAAATTTATAGTTATTCTTCTCTCAGCACTTTCAAGATATCACTCCACAATTGGCTTCCATGATTGCTGTTGAGAAGTTTGCTGCCAACCTTAGAGTTATTCTTTGTGACAATCTTTCTTTCCTTCCTGACTGCTTTTTAATATACTCCTTTTGTCTTTAAGTTTCTTCAAATTCACCTCGTTTTAACTAGAGGTAGATTTTAAAATGTTATCTCACTTGGTCTAGGATGTGCTTCATGTGTCTGAGGATTTATGTCTTTCATAATTTCTGGAAAACACACCCATCCTCTCCTTAAAGATTGCCTTGTTGGTATTATCCCTGTGTTCTCCTTTTGGGACTTTGTTTAGATGCATGTTAAGCCTTTTACTTTGATCCTCTATACGCCTTAACCTCTCCTTATTTTCTCTATATCCATGATTCTCTGTTCCACATTTTGGTAGCAATTGGTATAGATTTCTTCAAATCTATATTCTGTTTACTTATGTTTTCTTCAACTATAGTTAATTTGTTGTTTAGCTCATATGTTGAGTTTTTTTACATTATTAATGATTACGTATTTTTTCATTTCCATAAATTCCACTTATTTTTCAAAAAATATATTTGGTAATTTTTGATAGTCTTGTTGAGTGTTCATTATTTATTAAGTTATTGCATATTTTGTATCTGGTAATTCTAACATCAGAAAGTTCTGAGAATGTAAATGTATTGTTTGTTGTTTATGCTGACTCTCATTCATAGTGGTTTGTTTCCTTATGCATTTGGTGATCTTTGAAATTCCTATCTGGTTAACCTTAATCTGTGAAAATCAATGGTCCTAAATTGAAGTTTCTTTTCTTCAGAAGATTTACATATGCATTTCATGAAAGCCCTTCCGTGTTCCCGAGCTTAATCCTGGGGTCCCAGCTTCAGCTTCTCAACTTTGGCAACAGCAGTTCAAGGACCAGTCTTCACACATAAATCTAATCTGGACACCCGGCCTCAGGAACAGGTGTCCTTTGTCCTTAATGGATATTCTGGTTTCTTTTGGGGGTGGGGGGAGCGTAGGGTAGGGCTCAGCTTTATTGAGATATACTTGACATATAATAAAATTCACAAATTTTAAGTGTAAAATTTGATGAATTTTGACAATGGTTACAAATTTGGCCTTTTTGGTGTGATCATCTTCTTATCATACAGTGTCTTAATTTTTGCTCAAACCTTTCCCCAACCTCTCATGTCAACCCTACCCAACTCCACACCCAGCTTTGGAGATTTCCCTTACTTTTTGCCAACTCAACAATTCAGGAAAATGTGTTTTATGCAGGATCCAGTTTCACTGTGGTCTTCCCATCCCCAAACCATCTAGTCTGCCTGAAACAGAATCAAATCCCTGAATATTAAAACTAGATGCAGATAATTTCCTGGTTTTTATAGAGTACAAAAGCTTTTATATTTTCATGATTTTCAATATTTTCCAGCAGAGATTTAAATTATAGTAGAAGTAATTCATAAATACTTATAGTAGTTTTATAAACATACTGTTAGGCACATGGCCAAATGTGTTATACGCATTATTTCATTTGATTATCACAACCACCCCAGAAGATACACAATATTATTCTCATCTTAATGATGAAGAAACTAAAGCACAGAGAGAATAACCCAAGTTCCCATGTAGGTGGGTTGGTGGTGTGGTGGTGGTGGGTGGGATTAAATAAGGACCTTTCACCTTCTAAGCATTCTAATAACTGGAAAACAAAAATGTGAAAGCATCATAGTTAAAAAAATTTTTTTTTAGTACAAAGGAGACTTAGGGACATCTAGAAGGATCGTATAATTATATAAAAACTCACAAAGATGATTGAGTGGGATTTATACTTTTCATCTTGTTATCTATCTATCATCTATCTATCTATCTATCTATCTATCTATCTATCTGTCTGTCTATTTATCTATCTATCTATCTATCTATCTATCTATCTATCTATCTATCTATCATCTCTCTATCTATCAATTATCTCTACCTATCTGTCAGTCTATCTCTTTAGTTTTTCAATGGATATTCTGTTTTAGGGGTTCAGTTTTATTGAGGTATAATTTAAATATAAATTCACTAATTTTAAGTGTATAATTTAATGCATGAAAAATTTGACAAATTCCTGTGACCCACCATCAAAAATTATGATATAAAACATTTCCATAAAATTAATTATTTATAGTTATAATTAGTGCTTTACAATAGCATTCCCTATGATGGTCTGGAAAATACTTAGATGGATAAATATAAAAAGTAATGATAATGCATTACTTCAGTGAGATCTCACAGAACATAGAAGACTTCTAAAGGGCCTGTATTGAGACTGGGAAGGATTTCACTGGACAGATTTCAGAGCTGGTACTTACTCCCCCATCTCATTCCCAGATTTCACAAGTTGAGAAAGGATATACTAAAACATGAGCCTTCAGCATGAGCACTAGTTGTCATTGCTTATGTGAAAACTCATATTCCTTTCTTCCTTGTTCAAGATATTATACTCACAGTTGCCTCTTATCATATGAATCCTCCAAAAATAATATTTAAATTAATATTGAAGAGCCCATAACTTTTGACCAAGTGAGATGGTATATAATTTTTATTTTGCATACTGCAAACAACAGGATCCTGCAATGCCAGGTAGACAAATTTAGAGGTTTATATTTGAATGAAATTTGCCAGTCTGCAACTTCCTGTAGCTAGCACAACAGCTTCACAGCTGCCCCAAAAGCCCCTCCATGAAAATGAGTTAATTTGAACTAATAGGTCACCAAGGTTGTAAAGTGATAAGAGTTGCCCTTGAGTACATTTCTAGTCATTTTTATGACCTTATAACATCGTTAGGTGTCAAGCTGGTTGAAGGAATATATTGAAATGTACTAACAAAGAGATCTCTGGCTAGCATACAATTTTTCACATGGCTATATAACATACTTTTAAAATTTTGATTGTATAGTTTAGGAAGTGTCTTTTTAAACTTAAAGATATTGCTATTAATGCTTAAGTAATAATAATCATAACCACTTGTGAATAGCTGGGCCCCTTTTCAAGGAATTCATAGTATTTTATGTATTTAATTTCTCATTTTCATTATATCTATGGTTGGGAGAGAGGCGGAAGAGATAATATTATACTGAACATTCTAAAATCATGATTTAATATCTGAATTTAGACCCACATGGATTATATGATTTCCCTCCAACTCTGAAATGAATGGAAAGTTAATGCTGGATGTAACACAGTTAGCCTTTACATGTATCCATGTGAGGTTGAAATAACATCTTCCTTAAGAAGAAAATGGGCAAAGGGAATTAGATGTCTTAGTTAATGTGATAAGCACGTAGTAGAACCAGGGGCATTCTGACTAGGGTGAAATCATATATAGTAACTAAACTATACTAAACCATTCTAATAAATCTTACTAGTTTTGCAAAGTTTGAAACAAGTTTTGATTTCTAGACCACTTATCTGAGTTACATAGTTATTTAATCATAGTTAGGAAAATCCCCCATAATAAATAGGAACTACAATTATAATATCTACCATGTGCCAGGGGTTTTATATAATATTATCTTGTTATAAAGTAGTTATTATAATCTCAGGTGTACAAAAGAGGAAAGCACAGAGAAGTTAAATAATGTGCCCCAAATCACATATCTAGTAAATTACAAAACTAGGCTTTAAACCCAATCTCTATGACTTCCAAATTTATGCTCCCTGAACCTCTCAATGACATAACAAGCAGGTTCTCTGCGATATTCTTTACATCAAACCACAGATATTTATTGGGCACCTCTGATGTGCAAGGCACAGTGCTGAATGTTGCAGGTGCTAGAAAGAATGTAACCAAACAGCTTAGGTTAGGATCTACTTAGGGACACAAGCCATTTATGGTAGATTAAATATGACTACAATTTCTTTGCAGCTCCTCCCATCAAGAAGTGGAGTTTATACCTCTATCCCTTGAATCTGAGATTGTTTTGTGACCTGCTTTGACTAATAGAATGTGGCAGAAATGATGCAAGATAAGTTTCAGAGTCTAGGCTTCAAGGAGATTTGCTTCTACCTTTGCTTGTTTTAAATGCTGCCTTACAATTTCTTCTTAAGAAAGCCAATATAGCCTCCTGGAGGATGAGGGACCATGTGAAAGTGAATCCAGGCATTCCTGCTGACAGCTAGCACCAACTGCCAGACATGTGAAGGAGCTTTTTTAGACTTTCCTGCAAGACTGACTCTCCAGCTAAATGCAACTGCATAAGTGAGCCCTGGGGAAACCAGCAGAGAAATTCCCAGCCAACCCACAGACTTGTGAGAAATTCTAAATCATTATTAACAATTGCTAGGATTTGGGTGGGTTCTTATGCAGCAATAGGTAACTGATACAGACATATCCAAGAAAAAGTAGCTCATAGTACAGAACAGCATGTATCTAGTTTTCAGGTGCATAGTTTGTGCTCTGCATACTCTAGAAGCCAGAAAAAGGGGAAATCACTGTGCTGAGAATTTGGACATGAAGGATAAGAGGATGCAGAGAGGATAAAGGAAGCTCCTAGATGCAAGGAATTTTGTTAACCAAGCACAGGGGTGGGAAAGCACATCTACTACTTATTCGTCAAGGAATAATAAACAAATTGGTTTTTCAGGAGCAAAAATTTCATTTAATTGAATAAATAAAACTGTATTTAATCATTTTATTAAACTAGCTAATAAAAGTTTTAAGAGAATTCAGGGGGTTTAGGCGGCTAGCAGGTGTCTACTATTTATCAGGATTATAGTAATTTCCAGAAATATAAAGAGGAATAAGGCATAGGTTTTGTTCTTAGGGAGCACAGGGTTCATAAGGAACACAGTTGCATGCATATATATATATATATATATATATATATATATATATATATATAATGTGATTGGTGCAATAATAAAGATAAGTGTTGAGAGGAATAGCATTTCATGAATACCTACTTCATGCCAGACTCTGTGTCAGGCACTTCACATATATTAGTATGTGTTTCATAATTTTAAGCAACAATTACCATTTATATATATATGCTTTATGTGCTTTGCACTGTGCTAAATAATTTATATGTGTTATCTCATTAAATCTTTACCATTAACCACTGACAAAGATTATTTTAAGTTATTATCACTAGATTATAGATCAGAAAACTAATAGACAGTATAAAGGACTTGACCAATGTCACCAAGCTAGTAAGTGACATAGGCTGGATTCCAATCTAAATCTACTGTAACCATGATTTAGTGTAGGTAGGGTGTCAGGGGTAAGGATGAGGGTAGACATGGAGGCGAGTTGCTGTCTTGAAGGAAGGTGACTAAACACATCATATTGTAGGTGATATCTGAGTCCAGTTTTGAAGAATGAAAGGAAATCAGTAAGCAGATAGGATAAAGGGTATTGTAGTTGGGTAGCAAAGCAAGGCTTGAATGTGTGGACAGCATGTCACCAACATGGACTGTGTGCTGAAATTGTGCAAACAGAAAAACTAGAGAAGCCGGAGGAGGCTGTGGGAGCCAGGTTGTAATAAAACTTTTTGAGCCATGCTAAGAAGCTTGGTCTTTGTCTAGGCAATGGTCCTTTAGAAGTTTCTTAGCAGTGTAGACATGATGAAAGTGGCATTCTAGGTATTTAATCTGGTGCTGAAAATGGTGGGTCAGGAATGGTTGCTGAGGTCAGTGTCTGGGCTATCGTAGTTGTACAGAGATTCAGTGATGGGGTGTGATGAGCTCTCGGTTGTGCTGGGGTTTTAGGTGGCTAGCAGATGACATTTATATTCACCTCTTTTTGGCTTTGTTTCAGAGCCTGACATGGGCTGTTACTCGCCCTGTGGGTGCCGATGTACCTATTTTCAGTGTTCTTTCTCTCTTTTCTTCTTTATTTCCAACTGCCCCCTGATATCTGTGTAAAGAGGGGGCTGGCAGGTCTTCCTCATACTTCCCTATTTACAAAGAAAAAACCTAGCATTCTTAAATAATTTAATAGTACATTGTATAGGTCCAATCCTAAGGCCAATAAGAATTTATGAGGAAGGAATATTGAAACATATATTCTTGAAAACATTTATTTATCTTGTGTTTACAAAGTCTTAATTATAGGGCATTTTATATCACAAAGAAAGAGCTCATCTGGTTTCCTATACCTTGTTTTCATTATCACTAGCCTCGGGCAGCAGGGGGTACTATGGAGAGTAAAAAAGGTAAATGATTTGCTTAAGGCCTTCACATGTATATGTAAAATGAAGACTAAAAGACTTGTTTAAGTTCTCTCTTGGGGGAGGGAATTTACCATTGAAACATTAATTTCTGCCTTTGTAATAGTGCATAAAAATGTCTGACATAGATTTTGATGTTTATTAACTTGGTGCAACAACTTAATTTCTTTCTAATTTAAAATTATAGTAAAATTCTAGAAGATCGTATACTATACTCAGTGCGGTGACCCCTGGGAGGTAGGGGGAGATGGGTGGGAGCAGGGGAGGTTGGTAGACTTCCATTTTTGCTTTATGCTCTTTCGTTCTGTTTGAAATTTTACCATGTGTTGCTTTTGTGATTAAAACAACTAGCTAATAAAAATTTAAATAAAAATATAATTTAGGTCTTAAATCTATATTATAAATCTCAACTTAAAAAAAATGTATAATTCCAAATGTCTTAAATTTCTGTTATATGAACTATTTTATGTCCTTTGGAAAACTAACATGGTTGCAGAATTCCAACTTTCTAACAGTTTTTTTTGAAACTTTGCTGTTAAAATTCTCCTGCTTGGCATAAAATTATGCCCATGCTGTCTCTGTGAGGAAGTGATTTCTGTTGCCTAAGTTACAAAATGAAACTTTTTTTTTTTTTTAATTTTTAACTTCTGGATCTTGGTGTGATTTTTGAATGCCTTTTGTATTTATGTAGCTAAGTTAGAACAACAGGAACCACTAGGATACAGGTTGATAAGTGTACACTTTGGCTTGAACAGAATCTGCAGAATTTCAGCCCTGGTAGGTGGATTTGCTGTGGCTATTGTGCTGCAAAACTTGATTATTTTTGCAAGATGCGTGAAAGAATTCACAATCAGGAAATATTTAAAATTTCATGACATTTTATAAAACAACAGAACCAATAGAACAGCTGAAAAAATAAGCTGTTTGCACAAGGTTCACCTTTATTATTATTATTATTATTATTTTAAATTCCACAATTGTGAAGGAGCAGGTGGTTGGGTGGGGAACTTCGAAAGCCTCGGAAATGTGGTTCAGTTCTCTAAACAGGGCAGAATTGTGGGCTAATTAAAGTCAGACAATGGGCCATTTTGAAAGCCTTAGATAAAACATTCATTCAAATGAATGTGAAGAATATAATGTGTACCTCTGTATTCAAACATTGGCATTCTGAGTTTACAAGGCATTGCCTGCTCAGAAAATGTTTTTTTCTTTTTTAATTCTTTCTGGGCTCATGAAGAGGGTTAGTTGGCAACATTAACAAGCAATATGCAAAGCACTGTGCTATCAGAGTGAGCAAAAATGTGTACCAGAGTAGTTACTGATTCCCTTTATCAATAACCTTGCAAACATTACAAATAAGCGGATCCTTCTGCTGGCAATTCAGAAAAAAAGCAGGAAGGACAAATGAGATGTACTTATTAAAGAAAAATTATCATTTCCTAAGAGATTTAATAATCAAACATAAAGATAACAGGTGCTGCTAAAAATAAGAAAAAATAAAAATAATATAAGAGAATTAAACACTATCAAAGCAGGAAGACACATACTGGGCCATCTGATGGCCATTTGCTATGCCCAGGCAAACGTGAAAATCTTAACAAAGCTGGAACACATTGTAGGATGGGTTCATTTTATGGGCATTGAAGAGATGAAAAATAGTTTTTATGGTAAGCTTTAAAAATCAGAGGAGAGTATGAATATTTCTCGTGATAGCAGTGGTACAGACTTTTTTTACACTCGTATGTCTTCAGAGATGGCTGTCCAAAGCCGACTCTTCTAACCATGGATTCGATATAACATATAAGTACTCTGTTTTCAGATTTGATAATACAGTGAGGCTGAAACAGTTATGATTTTGTTCTTGAATTTACCTACAGATAACTCCCTAAATTTAAGACATGGATAATCCGTTTGTCGTCTTATTTACATTCTGCTTCTTTCTTCTTTTGACCTTTTTTACTGTTTAGTACCACATTAGAATACCAAGGAGAAGTAGCACAACGTATAAACTGTCCAAGTTTTAGCAGAGTCTGGAGGGTGTAGCGTGGTTAAAATTAAATTTCGTTATTAGTAAATGCTTCCAAAAGTCTTTTATATGAAATACTAAAAATTGGCTTAGTACTTACATATGAAATACTAAAAATCGAAGTCATTGGCGGTCCTCCTTGTCTTATCTTTTCTTATACTTTCATAAGAAGGTAAGAGCATGAGAAAATTACCCTCCCTTTTGCTTAGTGGCCATTATATTTATTAAGAATGTACATACGATTTTTACTGTGTAAACTATGAGAGAATGCTAGACACCATAGAGGTTGGGAGAGCATCTAAGAGGTGGATTGCCAGACATGGCAGGTCGACAGAGTTGGTCAGCTCTATGTTTTATTGGGCTCAGTGATGTTATGGTTTCTGCCTTCTGAAGTGGGAGAAGTGGCATTCTGCATTCAGTCCCAGGAGTGAGCCATGGGATACCAGCCTTCAGGTCAGCTTTACAATACATTTCGTCAAAAGGCATAGCAGGTGAGTAAGGTTCAGGCAAGAAGAAAAGTTCAGCCTGGAATGGGTTGGGTGAGATGGACCCTAGAGAGCTCTGGAAAGGCAGCAAAAAGGCCTTTGTAAGGTCTAGATGGTACATTTTCCTCTTTTACAGAGAAGACCAGGTGCCATGGAGAGCCTGAGAGATCAGGGGGTCCAGGAGTGGTGGGGAATGACAGAGAGGAACTATATTCTGGAAGCGGGTTTGGGACAAAACTAGAGAAGGTTGTAGAAGGAAATTAAGAACTTCTTGCATCCAGATATCTGGTATCACAGGAAAGAAAGGTTTTGGTTTTGATTTGAGCTGGGCGTGACATCATTGGAGCAGTCTACAGAATCATTGCAAGGAGGCAGACATGAATTGGAGAGGAGCAAAAGTCGTGCTTGGGGCCCAACATTAAGAATGGAGTATGAAGGGTAGGATGAGCACTGAGTAGAGGACCTGAGCAAAGTGGTTGTTCCAAAATTAGTCCTTACTTGGACCAGAGATATAAATTTAAGAAGGCACCACATTGGGTAAAATAAAGACCTTGGAGTCCAAAAAACCTGGGTCCAAATCTAAGCTTCACTGCTTTCTATCTGAGTCTTAGTTTCTGCATCTAAACAATAGATGAGTACCACCCTCTTAAGGTGGCTGAGTTTCTTTTGATAAATGAAATGTATTTAAAGTGAAAAAATAAAATATTTGGGAAGTCCCTACTTAGGAGCCTAGCAGTAAATGATAGCTATTATTATTAAGAATTCTTATTTGTCTCAGAGAATGAGCTGATAAAAGGAGATCCAGGGCTACAAGTCACTTCAACTGTCCCATCCATGCCAATCTTTGACTAGTTATTAAAGTTAGTGTCACAACGTTTGCATGCCACTTAATCGTTTTTGTGCTTTATGTGATTTTTCCCTATTTCCCTTGATAACTCCACCTCAAAACTCTAGTTGAACTAGAGGAGATGGAATTTATATTTCTCAGAAGAAATATAAATTTAGCTTGGCCTTGGAGATTGGGGATAGGGATGCCAGTGGACGGCACATATTCTGAGTTCGGGTAAAGGTTATCCAATCAGGAAGAGTACAAGCTGTACCCATTGGGGAGCGAGGGACACATTAAAAGTGCTGTGAGTACCAGTCCCCTCCCATCTGCACTCATAAAATTATATGAATCTTTGTAATTGAGGAAATATGAGTTTCAAAAAGTAACATTATCTTTTAAGTCAGTAAATTGGTAGCAAATCTTGATCAAAATGTTAAGACTTTTATCTCCTTTTTCCTGACATTTGAAGTTGGAATTTTCATAAAACAGTAGCCCAAGATGGGTGAATATAGAACTCCATTTGTTATCCAAGATTGGTTAAGTCTTTGGATATTTATAACTGCAGAATGGGAGCAGCAGAATTTATCTTAACGAAATGAACCAAGATGGAGTTCAGCTCTAGCCTTCTTGTCTTACAGAATGGAGGGGGATCTCATTGCTGAGTCAGAATAAAAATAAGATTCCTGATTGTGGCTTATGTTTCATTGTTTCATTCCTCAGAATGAATCAATTTTTCAAATCTACAAAAGTCACTCAGGGCCTTTCTAATGGTTTGACTTATTTATATTATATTAGAATCTATAGTAATGAAAACAGGAGTATCTAACCCCCAAGGCTGATATTAAGAGCTGGCCACAATTTTGTGGTTATCTACCTTTGTGCAGCATACTTTCACTGTAACGTTTATCAAGTGCTACCATGTTTCAAGTACCATAAAAACCATAAAAGCTGCCATTTGCTGAGCATTTACAACATGCCATGTAACAGCTGTACCAGGGGCTTTATATACATTATCTAATTTCATCTTCATGACAACTCTATGGTTGTATCACTATCCCCTGTTTACATAAAAGGAAACTGAGGTCCAGAGAAGTGAGATCATTTTCACACATTAAGTCAGATCTTCAGTCTGTCTAACTCCTAAACATGACTTTTAATCCTTCTATCATACTGCTGTTCCTCCTGGGACAAAGATGCCAAAAGGAATAAATGGAACTAGAAAGACATTAACTAGTTGGGGGAGAGATTAAACAACAACAACAACCACAATATGCTAGAGGCTCTGGGAGTAGAGGGGAGTGTCTGGGAGAACTTAGATGAATTTTGCAGGGTCATGTATCAGGCCAGACCTTTCAACCTTCTCTTTCACTTAACACTGCAGACCAAATTGAAACACTCATTGTATATCACAGAGAGTGCCAGTTCTCCTTCTAGACCATTCCATGTATTCTGTTTGGACCCCACCCCTCCTCACTGCTCACCTGAGTTACCTCCTTCCTTCAAAGCTTAGCTCATGGCTCATCCTCCAAGAAGTCTCCTTCTACTTACCTTGTCCACCCTTTGCTCACCCTCTACTGAACCTCCACAGTGTTCACTGATACCCACTATCATGTGTTTGGCACTTGGAGCAAAGCCATCTTTTATTTTTAATGATTTCTTTCCTGTATAATTTCTTCTCCCACAGCTGAACTGTACATTTCTTCAGGTCAGAAAATTTCTTACATCACTTTGCATTCTAATGTTCCTTGCACGCAATCAATATTTAATAGCAATAGCGTTGATTGAACATATACCATGCACCAAGCACTTGACAAATATTAATCTAACCCTTATGGTAACCTTGCAAGGCAGATATTATTATCTTCCTTTGACAGCAAGCTTAAGTCATTGTATAGTTGGCAAATGGCAGAGCTGGAATTTGATTTCAGATCATCTGGATTCAGAGCCCAAATCTTCACTGTGCTATGCTGTCTGTGTCTTAGATGATGAACTGAAGTGTTGTTAGTTCCCAGGTGACAGTGATCGGAAACATCAGCTCAAAGATGATTCAACTTGAGTATGAGCTAGTTCTCAGAGATTCAGATATATTTTAGGTCCTAACCAGTGAAATGGGAACACTGAATAAACAAATAACAATAATTAACAGGATAAAGTAATGGGATAAACTTTTTAAAGTTTGAGTATTAAAACTGAATACTGGAACAGGAGGGACCCAACTCTCTACTTTCGTTGATAAGGACATCGAAGCCCTGAGAGGAGAAAAGAATTGCCTGAAACCACTGATGGCCAGAAGGAGGGGCTCAAACAGACTGAGGAAGTAATTTCTTTTTTGGTGTATAAGAGCTATCTTGGATCCATTTTCCAAAGCTTCAGGGAAATTAAAGAAACGTTGAGTTGCTATAACATACAGTTTCCAACTGTGTATTCTTTTCTTTTTATACTTCACTAGAAATCCAAATGCAAATCACAGATATGGACATCACAATGTTTACGCTTGGTGGTAATTGAAGTGTGCTTATGATTGGTGCCACAAAACAGCAGCTGGATATATAACTAAACAAACCTCTAACTAGTACTCCTGATAGAAAAAGAGACAGTTATTAGGGATGGAGCTAGACAATGCACATCTGTTCCGCAGTTTGTGTTTACCCACCTCTCAACAAAGATCAAACACTCTTAATTACTCTATGCCATAAAAGCGCTATGTGGCACCCATTTTCATGTTTGTGCCTCCAAAATTTTCCATTAGTAAGTACTATCATCATACTTCTTTATGTGCTTACAATGCTTTCCTTCTAAAAATAATTAGGAAACATTTTAACCAAGATGCCCAGCTGACAGTATGGCCTTATCTTATGTGTCCTTGATGTGGAGATTTTAGCAGCTAATTTATAGACGGGGATTTAGGAAAATATGGAAAAAGAAAATATTTGTAAGTAATTGTGATCTGAAAAGCAAACACTTGATGTTGGTATAAAAGAATGGTGCCAAGTGGAAATAGTTTAATTGTGGACTACATATGTATAATATGTATAATTCAAGACTGATATAATCCAAATAAATTTCCCACTTGGGATATATCTCTTCAACATTTTCATCAGTTCGGACCTTTCAAAACAACCAGAAATCTTCACCAATTTTTCCTCATGTTTACGTCCAATATTAACTTAAAATAACTTTTATAGCTACTTTCTTATTGTTCCTCTCTATAGCTTTTTGACGAATGAGCAGATCAGGAGAGCTATCACCGTGTCCATAAACAAAAAAAATAGGTTGAGCATGAGACCTCAATTTCCAGGCTAATTCTAAGTCTCCCCAAACTGCATTGTATCACTCCCCCCCCAATCCACTATGCTATTTTAATGATAAAATGATTTTCATTTCCTACTCAGCAAGTTTAAAATTTTTTCCCTCTCATGCTAGCTATTATATATTTAATGATTATACGTAAATCTTAATGATAGCTTAAGAAAAACTTGATTAGAATGCTCAATAGCCTGAAAATTGTTCATCGAATTTCAAAGCAAAATAAAAAACTGTGGTTATTAGGCTTATTGCTTCTTTTTGTGGTTCCCATTTTTCCTTTACTATAGATAATTAAGAGTTCGTTCAATTTTATGATGTTATTAAAATTTCTCAATGATTTCTCAATTATAAGTAGTATAATTGAAAAAAAAAAGGCAGCATAAACCTACAATAAAAGACCAAAGATATATTTTTTGGTACCAGAGATTGGAGAATGGCTCATATTTAAATATTCTGGAAGAAAATCTTGTAACACAGTAAAGAATAATAGAAAAACATGAGAAAGAAGGAGAAAAGCCATTATTTAATAACAGATATCCACCGTAATAGTGTGAAACCACAGGATTATGACTAAAATGTACAGAAATAGTTTTAAGTTGTCTTTGGTGAAAGTCTTTTTTGATGTGAGGGATTTTTCCACCTTTGATTCCTACTGCAAAGATGTGAAAAACATTTCATGCTATCAAAAACAGATGTTCTTGTGGTAAAGATGGATCAACACAACCTGTGTAAACCTATCAAACTGTTGCCACAAAAAGCAGAGCAGCAATTTGGACACCAAATAGGCACTTTCTAAAGGATACTTATTCAGGGGGACTTAGTTTTTATAATATATATTTTTATGACCTAAGGCTGCTGTAACAAATTACTGCAAACTGGGTGACTTAAAAAGACCAAAACTTATTCTGTCATAGTTCTGGAGGCCAGAAGATCAAATCAGAGTGTTGGCAGGGCTGCACTCCCTATGGGACTCCAAGGTAAAACCAATTTCTTGCCTTTTCCAGACTTGGGTGTCTGCCTGCATTCCCCGACTTGTGGCTGCATGACTCCAGCCTCAACCTCTGCAATTACACCGCCTCTTCTGCTTCTGTGTGTCTCCTCCTCTGCGTGTGCGTCTCTCTCAAACTCTTGCTCACAAGGATACAACGATTGCATTTAGGGTCCACTCAGATAATCCAAGATAAGTATGTCCTTAACTTAATCACATATTTTGTCACATAAGGCAATATTCACAGGGTCCATAGATTTGACATGAGATATTTGGGGGTCCATCTTTTGGTCTAGCACAACATATATGGTAAAATTGAATGGTAGGGTCTCCAATCTTCTCAAGTTAGCCTTTGACTGGTTATTCTCTATGTTGTCAGTAGCAAATTTTGAATATGCCTAAGGATGGATTCCCTATCTGAAATGATCTAAGATATCCAAGTCGCTGTCACTTAGTACATTGGAATGAAAAGTAGGTAGCTTCAGTATCGCCCATGCAATTAGAGCCCCCAAATGCCTGCCAGTAATGTGAGTTTTCATGATTCCTGTTCACTGGGTTGCATTTGCAACAGGAACAGTAATAGGTCATAGAAAATGGATGGTTAGTGAATATATTATCTTTCTTGGGATATACAGATATTCTAGAATAGTGGTTGAAAAAGTTAAACATGAGCAGGTAAACAGTAAAGTCAATTCGTGGAAATACCTAATGTCCAAATAACCACATTTCAAGTTTATATGCATTTAATTACCTGAATTTAAAGGTTATCAAAGTGAGGATGAGAGTAAGATACCAGTGTCGAGATGTTCCTACACAGCCTATGCACTTGACGTCTGAGAATAAATGCCATAGTTAGAGCTGGTTTGTACCTTTCTGGTCCTAGGAGTTCTTTTTACATAATATATTTTCTGTTTTGATTTTATTCGTTTACATGTGCTATGGTCTGAATATTTATGTCCTCCCCAAATATATATGTTGAAATTCTAATGCCCAATGAGATGGTATTAGGAGGTGGGCCTTTGGGAGGTGATTAAGTCATGAAGGCAGAACCTTCATAAGTAAGATTAGTGCCTTAATAAAAGAGATACCAGAGAGCTCCTTGGGCCCTTTCACCATGTGAGGATACAACGAGAAGTCTGCAACCCGGATGGGGACCTTCTCCAGAGCGTGACCATGCTGGCACCTTGGTCTCAGACTTCCAGCCTCCAGGACCGCGAGAAACTTTTGCTGTTTATAAGCTACCCAGTTTGTGGTATTTTGTTATAGCAGCTCAAAGGAATGAAGAGAGGATGAATGAGAGATTTTTCTACTCTATTCCACATTTATCTCTCCCTTTAAAAGGAATATGGAATTAGAAGTCAAAAAATCTGCCACTTGCTAACTGCGCAGCTTGAAAACAATCACTTCTTCTGTTCTCAACTTTTTAATTGGTAGAATGAGAAACCATGTAAATATCAATCTCACAGGATTAGTGTGTCTATCAAACGAAGTAACACACAAGGAATTGTACTTTAAACTGTCCTTATGTAGATAGTATTATAATTTTTAAATTACATGGCCATGTTGTGTGGTTTTTTGTCTTTAGCATTCAGTATAGTGCTTGGCTGTCTGGTCTTGTGTTTTTTTTAAATGTGTATTTTTTTTTCTACCAGGTAATTTGGCATAGACTATGTACTACGTATTTCTTGACACTTTCACTGTCACCGGGCCAATAGCAATAGTTTGACAAATTCTTATCTGGGCAGAGATAGGAAGCTTGGCTGTGGTGTAAGAGATTTGGATCCTTGCTCTTTTCTCGATGGTAAAGTTCTCAAACTATAAGGTGTAAAGAGTCACCCAAAGGAGCTTGTCAACAATGTCCATTTCTTGGCTCCAGACCAATAACTTTGTTAGTAGACAAAACAGGGACAAGGAATCTGCATTTAAAAATTAAATCAAATAACATGGCTTATTATTATGTTTATATTGTTATATCTCAAAAAGCAAAAACTTATCAAAAAAAGAAAATAGAAAATGCACTATTTGGCAGTCACAGATCTTGAACAAGAAGTCATGTTAGGTAATTTTTTAAAGAAAAATATGTTCATATCCACCATTTGGATATATGCCTTCTTGTCTTTTTATGTAACTCTATCAGGTATAGGGCCTTATCATTCATTTATTGGCATTGATCACAATGCCAAGGAGGGAGTTATACCCTTACTCACACAGGGCAGATACAATATCTGTTCCTTGATTAAGCTGGTATCCTCATTGTCACTCTTGTCTTCCCAGCTGACAGTTTGCCTGAAATTTTCATCAAGTTTCACAAGTTTAGCTGTAGTTGTGGCCAAGCAATTCACATTGCTTCCGTGAAGCTGTGGTTCATTTAGAGTAGACTCTGAACTTTCTCCCCACCCCCACCCCCCATTGGTATGGATATTTTTAACATACACAAATGATTCTGAGCAAGCGCTATGAGAAACACTGCACTAGGAGCAGACAAAGAGTCTATTATTTAGATCTCTCTTTATCAATTAAGCTCTATCTGTTGAACTAGAAGAGAGGACATGGCTTAAAAGAAAGGGAGTCATAAAATGTGCAACAAAAGGTGTTCTCGGATGGGAGGAAATCTAATCTTGGATTGATCCCTTAAAACATGTTCTAGAAGTTTGATTTTGGAGCAGTATTGAATGAACATGGTGCCAACATTCTGGGCAGACACACTGGAAAAACCAGTACCTGCTGTGCACCAGCCCTGTGCGAGGTGCTGTACATGGTTGCTTCATATACTCCTGGTCACCTGCTCTCATGTCCTGCACCCAGCCTTAGCAATGCCTGACAGATGCCAGACATTCCTGTTGTTATAGTTTACCGAATAGAATAAGGATTAGATATCCAAACTGATAGCCAATTGTTATTTCCATTCTAGGGTCATTTTTTGGAGAACCGGTACAGCAATGTAAACATTTTAGGCACAGAGTGGTGTTATTTATTTATGAAGACACAATGGCAGGTAGAAATTTTAGACTTAAGATGTCTACTAGGATTTTAAAATCTGACTTTGTGTTTTACCAAGAGGATTTTTCTAAGTTGTCTTATAAGGTTTAAAATAACATGTGGAAGAAAATCAGCATAATTTTTACCAGCTTAACTTTTGTTAATTTATGACTAGGGGAAATGAAAAAGTCAGGACACGTTTTTCTTTCATTGCTACCAGCCGAAATAGCCAATAAATTCATAGAGCTGTTGGAATGCTTGCTCAGTTTGACAGATGCGCCATAGTGTTAATAGTAATTATATTGTTTGTGCCAGTTGAAGGAGAGCTTTGCAACTGAGAATATCAGACTCAAGATGAGGGGTTGGTGTGTAAAGGGAAAAGAGAGATAACTAACCTTACTTAACAGAGGACTTAAACCCTCAAAGACTTCATAATGTATTAAATTGGCACTTACATTAAATCTGGAGTTACTTGTCTGCCTGGATCGTTTTTCTGCCAGTAGATCTTTAACTGTGTGCTTCACTCTCACGCCTTGATACACCCGTTTGCTGTAGTCTCCTGGGACTTAAGCAAATGGTACAGTAACAATCAATGGAACAGCAACAATCAAATGTGGATGGAGTAATTAGGTTAACCTCTGGAGGGATATATTCAGGGCTGATAATTGTAATGCTGTTTTCTAGTTAGAATGATAGACTCAAATTTGAAATAGCTTCAATAGAGATCATTTAGTCCTATCTTCTGTCCTTGATAGAAACTCATTCAAGCTCTGCATAGGTGAAATACTATTCCACCTTCTAGAAAACAAAATTTCAAAGTGTCCTCTTTTTTGTACTCTGGTTTGCCAAGGTTTACTCTTGTTATTTTTAAAATTTATGCTTTAATTACAAGATCAGGGATTAGATGCAATTGGAAATAATGCTTCCTACTACATGATGCAAAAGTTAGATTTGCATGATTCAGGTTACAGGGTGACAGTATTCCTGCCGCATCGTATTTCTACTGGATGTAGGTAGGCAGGTCAACCGGACTGTTTTAAAAACATTATGTTCCTAAGAAGAAAGTCACTTTTTTCTGTTTACTGTACCAATTTATATATTTCTTATTTTTGAAAACACAGTGGTTCGACATGAGGAGCTGCTGCTTTGAAACTAGGCCAAGGATAAGGGAAGAGTCATTTATTCATTTAACTAATACTTATTAAGCACTTACCATTTGTACTTATTGAACATATAACAGTACTTGACAAGTTATGTGCATTATCTTATTTGTTCTGTTTTACAGATGAAGAAACTGGTGTCTGGGGCTACGTTATTTGCCGAGGTCTCAAATAGACTTAGTAGCTGGGATCCTGACTTGGGTCAAATTATAGCCTTAGCGACAAGAAAAAAACTTGCTCTTTTTATCCTGAGGAAATTACAGAGAGATAACAGACTACAGAGAAAAATATTCTCCCAAGGTTCTGAAATTGGTGACATTGCTTCTGGGGATAATGACTTCTTTGCCACTGGGGCTGGTCAAACAAAGATAGGAGAACCTTTTGTTTAGGTTATTATAGAAAGGATTAAGCACTGAATTAGTAGTTGAACTAGAGGAAGTATCAAGTACTTTCTAACTCTGAAATTGTCGCTCTGTAGAAGGTTGGATGGTTTCAATTCATTGAGTGTTGCTGGCTTCCCAGCAATTTCAGCTGGCACAGCATTCAGCATCAGTGTGTATGGCAGAACATACTAATGTATATGTATTAGGTATATAACCAAAAAAATTCTTTAATCTGGTTAATGTGTAGACAGTCTAAGATATATTTGATTTATGAGTCAAATCTTATTACAAACAGAATGAAAGAAAAAAATAAAGGAAGAAACCAAACCCAAACCACAGAGTGATGCAGAAGGCTGCTGGTCTAGGAGTTGGTATTATACAATGAGTATTAGTCACTGATTTGGGAAAACTACCATCTCTCAGCACCATGTTCTTCGTCTGTAAAATGGGTATAATAACTACTCTATCACTGACTTCAGAGTTTTAAAAAATATGTATATGAAAATACTTTGGAAACTACCAAGTTTTATGCAAAATGCCTGTACAAAATGAAGGAGAAAAAATCTAGGTTCTAAGACAACATTTTATTTAATTCAAATAAAGCCACACACAGCCTGATTTCAGCAAAACAAAGTTATTTGAGTGGTTTGTGGGTCTAATTTTGATAGGATGTGGTCTATTTATCTTTTAATTAAAGAATCTTGAAGTTGGGGGCGGGGAGGGAGTTAAGGAAGACAAGGTGATGCTGAGGTAAGGGGTATATGGTAAAGGCAAAACGGACAAGAACGTTCAGGTATAGAGGACAGAATGGCCAAGGGCCTGGAGGCAAGAGCAGAAAGAGGTGTGTGAGGGAAGATGTGGCAGGAAGTGAGGCTGGGGAAATGAAATGAGTAAGGCTCAGTCATGAAGTTTCTTGGGTGCAAAGGAGTTTGGACTTCATTTTGTCCACACTAAGCCGTTGCAGGCTTTTAAGCGTGGGAGTAATGTGGTTAGATTTGTGTTTCAGATAGAATTTTCTGGCAGCTGTGTGGAAGGTGGTCTTAAAAAGCACAGAGAGATCAGGCAGGAGGATTCTAGAATAATTCAGGCAAGAGGTATGGGTCTGAGTAGTGGTAAATAGGAGGGCAAGGAGCAGACAGATTTGAAAATTATTTATATGTGGGAGGGAAAGGAGAGGAAAGATTCAAGGGTGATTTTCAATTTTCCACCATGGGGTGGGTTTGGGACAGCAGATCCAGAGCCATCATGTTGATGGCAATGAAATCTCTTGGGGAGTGTTTGAAAGATAGAATCACATGATTGCACACATAGAAACAATATGTGCCTGGCACATTGGAATAAACAGGCCAGGCTACTCCCAAGGGCTGAGAGGATCAATATCTTGGGAACTCTTACAATGCTGATTCCTGAAACACTAGTTGGGAAGCTCTGGACTAAATGGTTAAGATGGAAGCCTGGGGAACATCCTCATTTGAAGGGTTGTCAGAGGAGGGGAGAACTCCCTATGAATAAGAAATGGTTGGAGAAGAACCAGGAAAAACCAGGGGAATAAGACATCACAGAATTCAGAGGTAGAGGTTTCAAGAAAGAAAAGCATGAGATGCAACAGAATGATCCAGGGAGATGAAGACAGCAAGGCATCCATTGCTTTCAATTCAGTGGTTGGGGTGTTGAGCCTTAGTAATGGCAATTTTTGAAGTGTGGGGTAGCTAGAAGCTTGTTTCATGGTTGCTCTGATCTCATTTCCTAAAACTCTGTCCCTTACAGATAATAAAGTCAAGGGAAGAGGTGGAGACAGGGAAACCACTTCTTGAAGTCTGAATGAGAAAGGGAAGCAAGAGATTGGATGATTCTTGGAGAGAACTACAGGATCAAGGAGAGGTTCGTTTATGTTTTTATATCTATGTATTTACGGGTAGAAGAGATTTGAGGATATTTAAACGGGACAGAGAAAGGGACTAAAGATTTAGGACAGAGGGAGAAAATGATGGAAGGATGTCTTGAAACGGAAGCAAAAAATTAGGGTCAAAGGCACAAGTTTGCTCTCCAGCTCTGAGACTAGAATAAAGAAGTGTGGTGGAGGGGTGGCCCCGGTGGGTCTACTCAGTGACTAAGACACTTTCAGGGCCTCTAGAAGAAGTGTGGTTTAGGAGAATACCTCAAGTGTGTAATATCAGAACAAAGCAAGGGTCAAAACCATACAGATAAGTGAGAGTGAGAGTATACACCAGTGATTCTCTGAACCAGCAGTGACAGTATCAGCTAGAAACTTCTACATGCAGATTCTCAGGCCCTACTCCAGATGTATTGACTCAGAAACTTTAGGAGTGGGGGCCTAGCAATCCACGTTTTAATAAGCCCTCTGGGTGATACTAATGTTCTCTGAAGTTTGAGAATCACAAGTATACATAAGAGTAAGGAATTTGTAAGGTTCCTGTCGAGGTGGGGACCAATTCTACTCAGGTATCCTTGGCTAAGCAAAAAGGGGAGCACCTGATTGATTGAAGGCAGGTGTGGACCTAGGTATGAGAAGGAGTTGAAGAGGTCTAGGCTGGATCCTTTGTGTGTTGGCAGACAGTCTTGGCTTCACTTTTTTCCAAAGGGCTTTTTAATTGATGATTTCGATCTATGTATCTATTTATGCTTTATGTGTATGCCAAAAAGCCTAGAGGCAATATACCTATTCTAAATAAGTTTAACAAATAACCACATTGTAATAAATAGAGAGATAAAGTTTATGAAACGGCAAATAACCAGATCAACACTTCTGAAGTTTTGTCATAAAACAATCAGTCTATGTACTAGTTGGCACTGACTTAGTGCAAAGTATAGGGCTATATGCCACAGGGGATGCAAAATAAGTTTAGAACATCTACTGGATGTCCTCAAAGAGATTTTATTTAGTGAGAAAAATAAGACATTCATATGTGAAAGAGGATGGGAAGGAAAGGGTACCCTTTGGATTGTTGATGAAGGTTTTATGGGAAAGGATGGGACTTAGATTGGACTTAGAAAGATATGGATGGGTTGGGAGGAGGGAGAAAGGTATACTAGGCATCAGGTATGGTGTGAGCAAAAGAAGAAGTGGGAAGGAACAAGGCAAGTATAGAAAGGGTAAGGAACTAGTGGAATTGTGGTGGCTTAATCAAATAAAATAACCTACAGCTAGATCAGGATCTTTGATCAGGGCTAGAACTGCACATTTAAGAAATATTTTTAAAACATGGTAATTAAAGCTATGAAAATAAAGTTCTCCAAGGAAGACTTTGTAGCAAAAGAAGACTAGAAATCTCAGCACTGAGTCTCAGGGGAAGGCTACGATTCTGGTGCTCAGGGGTGGTGGTTGGGTGGGGAGGTTTGGAGGGGAGGTTAGAAATGCAGGTATGCGATGTACCAGAGTGGCAGCATCAGAGCGATGAAGGAGAGAGGGGGTATAGAGAAAGAGGAATAACCAGTGGTGCCAAGAATCTGGCACCTAGTAGGTGCTCATTAAATACTTGCGGAACAAATAAAATGCCTTAGAGAAATTGAGGAAAATGAAGACCTAGAAAGACCATAGGGTTTGGAAAGGTGAAGATCTTTTTCAGAACGTAGGAGAGCAGTTTCATAACAATGGGGATGAAACCCTTTCTCTGGAGGTGAGTAAACAGGGGCAGTGGGGATAAAGCATGCTCTGAAGCAGTAATGCAAGAAAGCAGATACCAACATTTTACATGGCACGTAAGGTGAATTAAAATAAATTTTAATTAAGCAATGGAAACTAGTACAAATTCTTTAATCATCTGGAATATTCGTGTTTTTGAGAATTCCGAAAGTGCCTTTACCTACTCTGCCCTTCTTTTTGGAGAGAGGACTGATATTTAGAGTTTTAAAACGTTACAAGTATTCCTACTCCCAAACATTGTTTTCCCTGTGCATTGTGTCTATTTAAAGACTCCACACCTGTATGAACCAGGAGCCACTTAAGAGTTTTTATTCAAATACTCTTGATACAAACTTGCATTCGGATCAGTTGTTGAGAAAACAAAGACTTGTGTTTCCTGAGAGAAAGCACAAGAAAATTTATTAGTAAGAATCAATTTGTCCTTCAGAATTATGGGGGGAAATGTCCTGTAGTATTGGGGTAATGCATATGCAGAAAACTGTCCCAGTTTGTCTTCTCATTCCTGTTTGCTTTGCTGAAGAATTTGGCCCATAGTAAACTTAATGGTGCTGTTGCTTTACTATTGTTTTTGAAAATTAACATTTTCTGTATCAAATCGAAATCTATATTCTGAAATCAAATACTCAAAATGTAGGTGATTCCTAAACTGTTTTGAGTTGTTAAATATCAAATACACTTATGAAATTTGAAGCTCCTTATTTTACTATTTTTGATGATATTCTCTGGAATAAAATTTTTGCTTTTAAATTCCTATTTTGAATTACATCATTAGACAATGGCAGAATTAAGATAATAGATGATGTATCTCCGAATTGTAGACCTTGAAGGTACAAAATATAGGCACACTATCACTCAAGACTGGGCAGAATAAAAATCCCGAATGATGGCTTATTGGTGGACAGCGTTCACATTGATTCTATTTCTCTGCCTGTTAGGAAAGTACCAAGAATGAGATCTGGACAGTCCAGTGCCAATAGAGTGTGTTGGTGCACCATCTGGCTTAGTTTCCAAGCGTGGTACTATGGGTGCCCTTCTCCTCAAGCCACTAACCTAGCTCAGCCTGCCTTGCTGAGGATCAGAGACCCCTCACCAGGGAAGACAGCTACTCACTGAGGAATAAATAGTGCTAGGTCTAAACCCACTAGAGGCTCAGCATTTGTGGTTCCACTTCCAATCTGGGGAAAGGACAGAATTTTAGTTTTATTTTGGGAAACCTCCAAAGGAATATAAGGAAAGGCATGTTCAGCAACTAATCTTGAAATGTGCAAAATATTAATTATTAATTAATTATTTTGAAACCTTAAACTGTAATAAAGACTGAAACTTTTAAAGAGGTGAAGCCATTAGTTAACCTGTTGGGATTTTGTAGAAGTTTGGTTTGGTTACACAGCAGGAATTCACAAGCCCCTCCCAATAGCCACCCCTCTCTCCCACCTTTTAAACCTTATAGCAGGGTTCAAAAACTTAGAATTTCTGTCAGTAACCAATTCCATGCTGCAGAACACAGATGCTTTTATGGCTCTTGATAGCTTCTTAACTTTTGAGACTAGACTTTGAAGAGCTGGAGTGTTTTAAAAAATATTAATTTTTCTTTCTAGGTACTTTACAACTCATTTTTGAAACATCTCTTGTCATTATTTATTAACATTTTAAATGCTAACTTTTTAACCTCGAATTTGTTCCTAAACAAATTCTATGTTGACACTAACATATGTACCTTCAGAGTGAACAAACTGAGAAAGATCTATCTATATATAGTTTGAATTCATGAAGTAATAGCCCAGGCTCTATCTTGTGTATGTGGAAAATCCTTCATCTTTAGCCTAAGAGCCTAAAGCAGGATGCATAAATATAAGATATTCAGGTTGCAGGTTGTATGTAAGTGTGAATTCTTCTCCTGCACTTTTCTTATAATTGCAGGTTAACTGAAAGTTGTTAAACTTAACATCAAATTTCACTATATTGGAAAAGAACATTTTAATATTCAAGTCCTCATTTGGGTTGATCTTTCAGAATAAATATCTACCTAAACACTGTGCAGCAAAGTAAATCTAACAATTATTATTTAAATGTGACTAGAATTATAAAAATGTTACCAAGAGTTCTAAAGTGTTGTTTTCTGGTTATGTTATTATATTTTCATATATTCTAGTCAAAGTTAAGGGTATGTCTTCTTGTCCTTTGTTTTATGTTATGACTTTGTGATGTCAAAAATAAATATTATGATTATTAAAGGGTTTTAAAAAAATTTTTAATAATTGACATTGACTCACCACTTTCCATTCTGAACAATTCTGGTGAATTTCCTTCTTAATGGTGAATGGCGTATCCTCCTTGATAAGGGATCCTGGTCTCCTGGAAAGGTCAGCCTGACACTGATGGGAAGTCTTCTGTACATGGTAGTGATGCTTCTGAAATGACTTGCTTTAGATTTGATTAAATGCAAATCCTCCAGTGTCTGTTTCTCTACAATTTGCATCCCTGATGTAGATTATATATGAAGGTACTTTTTCCTCCCCAAGAAGATTTTTATTCAGTAACAATGAGTTTCCATTATGAACAAACTCTTTTAAAAGTTTATTATGGAAACAAAGAATCCATTATTGGTTCATGAATAACAGGGACATTTTCTGTTCCTTTAATGTAGAGGTAGGTTTTTAAAAATAGTACATATGAAAAAGTCTGTATTTCTCACTAGGAAATATAGGTACTATGCGTGTAATACTTAGATTATGGGTATGTGATTTTTAACAACTGAGTATCTTTCAGATATAAATAGAACTCTAAGATGATATTTTTATTTAGGAATAAAAATCAAAATTAGTGTCATTTTAATATAATTTTTATTTAGGAATAAAAATCAAAATTAGTGTCATTTTAATACAATTGGATAGTCATATATATATTTACATACATGGATATATATATATATACATGTATGTGCATATATATATATGTATGTATATATATATTGGATATATAAAATCAAACATCAGAATCACCAGTGGAGCTAATTAAAGATATCTTTGCTCAGCCTCTATCCCCGCACTAATTCAAAATCTTTTGAAGTAGGACCCTGATAGTTGTATTTTAAAATGAGCTTTATGAATTTTTTAAAAATGTCTTTTTTTGGGGGGTGGTGCACAGTCAGTGTCATGAACCAAGAAACCAAATTTTAGGTACTTTTTGACATTTCCTTCATTCATCTTCACCCATAATTGCTCTTTAACCTAATTTTGGTTCTGTCTTTTGATTCTGGACAGAGCTACTTCCTGGACACCTTCCTAGTCAGTCTGGATTTGTATAACGCTTGATATTTTAGGACTTTGAATGGACGTTATTTAGCAGTCCTTCAAACTGGCTCTGCATCACATGTCCTAGTCAACATTTCAGACCACTGAAGTGTACAGAACAGTGATTCTCAAAGTATGTTCTGGAGTGTCGCAGAAGGAAGTCCTGGAGATTGGTTCAGGAAACCTGCAAAGTTCAAACTAATTTTGCAATACAACTGATAAGTTATTTGCCTTTTACTCTCTCATCTTCTCACGAATGTACAGAGGAGTCTTCTAGAGGCTACACGATGTGTGATCTAGTAAGAGATTGAACGAAGAAATGGATTTGAGAATTCAGGTGTTTTTTATGAAGGCAGACATTCAAGAGATTTGGAAAATTGTAAAACGGTGTCACCCCTCCCAATAAAGATTTTCGATAAGGAAATCATAATTATTTTTTATTAAAAGGTAATTTATATTAACATGTAATTGTTTATTATTATTATTTGAAATGAATATTGAATATTTTTAAATTCTTAGTTTTAATATCTAAGTAATAAATATATGTAGATGTAAGTCATATCTTAAAAAAAGCTCTTTGAGTTCCTCAATAATTTATAAGAAAGGGGTTCTGAAACCAAAGGGTTGAGACCTACTGATCTGGAAGGATATCTGTAGTTTAAATGAGTTTCTAGGGTATTCTAATACACAGCCAAATTTGAGACATTTGTGTCTGTGCTTCTTTTACTGATAGAATATACTTCTTGTGGTCACTACATTTCTAAAAGAAATCCAATAAGACAAAATTTATTTGATTTCTCAGTTTCCAGCACCTATTTCCTTTACTCCTTTAAGCAAAGGAGAAGAAGGAAGATCATAACCATCCTGATCCTATAGCCCCTGTGATTTGTATCTTTTTTTGAAAAAAAGCAGGAGTGCCCTAGCAGTCATCCCAATTTATTCTTGCTTACTCTCCCAACCATATTAAAATAAAATATAAAATTATTAAATGAACTTAAGAACTACTATTTCTATAGTATATTCTTCAAGTATGTAGATTGTTTTAAATACTATACTTTTAAAAGAGGTTGGAACATTCTAAACCTTTCAAGCAGGATGGAACCATTTAAAAGCATAGTTATGACACTCTACTGTTGATAGAGTAAAGTCCAACCTCCTTAGCATGGCTTTCGAAGCTTTCTGTGATCTGGGCTCATCCTATCTTTCCTCTTGTCTATCATTTCTTCCCTCCACACAGCCTTTGTGCTAGTGCACAATGTGGCCCTGGACCACCTGCCTCAGAATCACCTGCAATGCTTAAACAATGCAATCTATCCTAGATTTACTGAATCAAAATATCTGGTGATCATGCCAGATAACCTGCATTTTAAATAAGCTCCCTCCTGGCTTGCCATGTGATTCTTAATAAATATGAAAGCACCTGCTCTAGCTGTAATTGATAACTCAGTGGTTTTCAAGATTCAATACAAATGTCACCTTCTCCCCATAGTTTGCTTGCATATTCACCGAGATGGAGTCAGTGAAATGGGCTTTCATAGTGCCTCTTGCTTGAATCTCTGTAATGACGCAGATTTCATGCTGCTTTCCATTTTGGCCTGTGGTTTGCATATCCATCCCCCATCCCCAACCAAATTGTTTATCTCTTCTTCTCTATGTTCCCACAGCCCTTAACTGTGTTTATAGTGCTGTGACATTGTAGGTCCTCAATGAGCACCAGCCATGCTGAACCCTGCTATAGAATCCACCAGAGATTGTGGTTTCTGGATATGAGGCAGCAGTATGTAAAAGATAAAGCACAGCATAATTTTTCATGGTAAAGAAACATAGCACATCTAATTCCTTTCTCTTCTGTGAAAAGAACACAACACTGAACAGTTTGTAACCATTGCCCTGTAGGCTGGTCCTGTAGCCAATACTCAAAAGTTGTGATGATTTTCTAGAAGTTTGGAGCAGAAATGTCCAGAAGCCTGCAGAAGCATTGCAGATGTTAGACGTCATCAGAAGAGCTGAAATGCATTGAAGCTGAGAAATTGATTTGCAACAGATACGCGCTTCTGCTTTAAAACACCCTCTAGTGCACTTGCCACATTTGCATAGAGCTCCGGAGTTGTTTACATAGAATTACGCACACTTTAAAAAACTCCAGAAAAGTTTGTTTTCTTATACCAAGGAGATGAGTCTTGGGCAGATTTGAGTGGATGGTTGTTGCTGGATGTGTGTTGGTGATGGATATTGTCTGCTTAGCTTCAGTTGCTGTTGAAATCAGAAACACTGGACATGGGGAGTCAGGAAGGTATGATGATGGTCTGGGCAGCTTGTTAAGAAGGAGGGGAAAACCAAGAGTAGGTTTTGGTAGAGTAAACACAAATCCACAGAGTAGAGGCATGATTAGTATTTATCCCTTTATCTGATATCAGGAACACCCCTCAGAACCTCCCACACAACGTTTCTGTATCAGCTTCCTTATTCATTCCAGGGTAGGGCACCTGCTGTGTGGGTTGGGTAGCTCCTGACAATTTGGCAGACATGTGGCAGTGAGGGTGTGGAGGGCAGGTGTAAGCACCCCAGGAGCAGGCACTTCTGTTTCCCCCACCCCCAACTCTGCCTTTGTTTCGGGGCTTTCTGCTTCTGAAGCCTATCTGTGAGGGAGAGTTGAAGGGAACTGTTCAGGCTGCTAAGTGGTTTCGGGCAATGTCATGCTCCATTTTCATAGTGCATAGGAGCCCAGAAACACCCGTACTACAGGGTACAAGAGAAGGAGAGAAATGATTATACTAGGAGGTAGAGGACAAGTGTGCCCCTAACCCACGAGATGCCTCTTAAATGAGGAAAAGATAGGGAATGCAGTCAGCATTAGTGTACTGGCTATGCGTAGAGCCAGAGGGAAGATAGAGTAATCAGGGGGATTGTTTCATAAACTATATAAATGTCTAACCAATGATGTATACTTGAAATTAATAATAAAATAAAAGAATGGACTCAGAAGACGGATAGCTGCCCAACCAGCAGCCAAGAAGGGCAGTACACAAAGATCTTTCGGCAGTGCCACTTCCAAGTACGTTTCCTGCCGCTCCCATGGATGTTATCTGCTCCTGTAACAGGGCAGCACATCTTGCTGCCATCAGTCTGAGAAGGCAGATGCCCCTCAGTTGAAATAACCCCTTTTTCTGCTTGTGTGCATAAAAAACTCTGCTTGTTCTTGGTCAGCAGCTTTATTCCTGCAGCTTCAACCAACTGTCACTAAAACTTCCCTACCTTGTCCTACCTTGTGAGTAATAGAAGGCATTTCTCACCCCTCTGGGCCTCCCGGTGGTTTTTTCGGAATTCCCAAACTCAGGTGCTCCTGTGTTACGCATTGTGACAAAATAAGAAATATATATTTGGTTTTTATTCTTGATTCTTGACACAGAGCTCCTCAAACCCTTGTAATTTCCTGAGTGATAAGGGTGCTGGAGCATCTTTTTTTTTTTTTTTTTTTTTTAATTTGGTCTTTGACTCCAGTTCCTGACACAGAACTCCTAAATTCCTTGGAATTTCCTAGATGATAGGAGTGTCCTTGTTCTAATGGCTCCTGGATAGCTTCAGGATGGGAGCCGGTCACCAGAAAGACAAAGTCATGAATAGAAGCTTGGCACCTTCTGACTTACCATTCACCCTTCAGGAAGGGAAGAGAGGCTGGAGAGTGAGTTAATAATTAATCACACTTACATGTTAAGCCTCAGTAAAAATCCCTAAACTACACCGTCCCAAAGCTTAAAGGTTGGTGAACACATTGAGGTACTGGAAAGGCGATACCCTGAGAGAGGGCATGGAAGCTCTGCACCCTTGCTGTGTGCGTCTCTTCCATTTGGCTATTCTTGAGTCATATACTTTATAAGAAATGAGTTAATAGTAAGTTAACTCTTCCTCTGGGTTCTGTGAGCAGTTCTAGCAAATTATTGAACCTAAAAAGGGGGTCGAAACTCCTAATTTATGGCTGGATGGTTAGAAGTACATATGACAACTTGGGACTTGTGATTGGTATCTAAAGTGGGGAGGAAATCTTATGGGACCGAGCCCTTAACCTGTGAGGCCTGCACTAATTCTGGGTAGTTAGTGTCAGAATTGAGTTTCATTGTAGGTCACCTAGTCAGCGTCCCCTGAGAACTAGAGAATTGCTTGGTGGGTGAAAATCCATATATTTGGTGTCAGAAGTGTTGTGAGTAGAGAACTTTCTTTTTTTTTCTTTTCTCTTTTTTTTTCATGCAGTCATGAACAAGCACATGCCCAATGGGCCTAGTGGGATTCTCACATGCAGATAGAAATTTCTTTCCTCCTTACACTTGGATTGAAGAGGCCCAGGCACCCCTGAGGAGTGGCTGCATCTGCCCTTGTGGCAAGTTTCCGGGTCTGCTCCATCAGCTTCTAACTTCTCTGTGGGGGAGGGGCATAGTTATCCTGATGAAGACTGAGCAGAGAGGAGGGGCTTGACCACCAGAGTTTGCCATGTAAGAGTGAATATGGCTTGATAATAGAGCTAGTGACTGGCCTGAGCTATAGTGAAGGGCAGGGAAGATGCCAGATGTGGCCACTCTAAGCCAGCTGAACTCTCATTTGGAGGGACCTGCCCGGTATTCACAGCAGAGGGACCTGGCCACTTATCATCCAATTCTTCTATATGCAGCTAGTTTCATGGCCACAAGCTTTCACTCAAATCTGAAAACAGCTCTTTTGCAAATGCTCTGGCATTTGGGCATGTGGAAACTCAGTTGGAGACTAAAGTGTGGATAACAGACAATTTCCATTGGGAGGGACACTGGAGATCAGGTAGCCTACATTCTTCAACTTGCAGGGGAAAAAAATGCTGCCCTAGATGGCGAGATCAGAGTGGATCCTCACCCCAGAAAAAGTGATTAAATCCATCCAGGCATCTTGTTTGGTATTGCAGGTGCATTGGGGTTATATATAAGAGGGGCCCAGAGGTTCTCCCGAGGGGGGCTGCTTTGGTGGCAGGGTATGCTTCAGGGCCAGGCTGACACCTAGCCCTGGGAGAGGATGAATAAGATGGCCTAAGGAAAGCTTTGAGAATACCATTGCTTTTATTTCCCAGGCTTCCCTTATTTTGTGACACCCACTGGCTCAGGGATGAAAATAATTCCTCTTCCTAACCATGACCTTTGATTAGCAAGATCATTAGGATTTTAGAACCATACGGTTCCTATGTATTTAGGTATCTTGAACATGGCCTTTGAAGTGGAGAGCTTGATTATGTATATGTCAACAAGTAGATTGAGTAGATTTTCTTTGAATAGGGATTTAATTCCACATTATTTGAGTACAAGAGGTAGGTAAGCCCACTCTGAAATTCTTGTTTTCTGGCTGGAGGTAGGCCTGAAGCTTGGTCTGAACACACCTCTGGGAGGAGCTTAGAGGACTTGATAAGCTGCCCTGACAAACAGCTTTTAGTCAGGCACAGTCTGGTCTGCTGATGATAAGGAAGATTTTTGCATTTATCTGAAAGATATTTGCATTTATCATTTGTTATATTTCTTTGAAGCTAAGCTGCCATTAATTGTAAGATACGATGTTTTCATGTATCACAGAGGAAGAAAACAAAAACGTCCCTTTAAACCATCACTGACTATAGTCCTGATATAGGAATTGGTTACAGAGGTTCTCCTTGCTTTGAAATTTCTTTCATCAGTTTTGTGGGATGTGAGGATTTTTCCTGCCTTTAGATGCATTGTTTTGTATGTAAATATATTTACTAAAAATATGTTTTTGCAATATATTTCCCACCTAAAAGTGTAACACATCTCTGTGAACTTAAATTATCAACTTAGTTTTTGTTTTATACCAAAACGTGGAATTGTGGCCATTTCTCCAAAAATGGATACTTGTTTTAGTTATATCAAATTTATGTCCCATGGCTGTTTCTGTGCTTTTTGTGGATGTGACATTTTGAAATTTAAAGCTTATCACAGTGTACTTTGAAGACATTTTGAATGACATTTAAATCTTACATATGTGGTATTGACAAGCTGCAAAACCAGGGTGACCTTCTGTCCATGTTTGCGTGGGCAAGTCCCCATTTACTCTTGTCATGGCATCCCGTTTGGTTAGTGTCCCCTTCCACTCTCAAAAGAGTCTTGGTTTGGTAGATAAAATTCCGTGGTCACCTTATACACACCTCAACTGCGGTGGTGGAGTGAACTGTAGGGACTAAGCTGCTGTGACACAGGCAGCGACGACCAGCCACGACTGCTGCTTGGATGGCAGGAACTGCGAGGCGCCACTGAGTTTCAGAGATGCTGAAACGTGAATGTGTCTTAGAATCCTCAAAATAAGGAAGAACTCATGGGGTTTATGTGCCTGAGTGTTCCTTTTTCCAAGCTGCCAACCTTTACCTCTAGTAAGAAATACAAATTCATTCTCACTCAGTCCTTCAAATGGATCACTTACTGTGTGCAAGGAAACTACAAAATCTACTATCTTGAGGGACTTGTGGTTTAGTGGGGAAGATAGATAAATGAATGATTACCAGGCAGTGCTGTAAGTGCAATTTTGAGGTTATTATTCCTGCCCTAATTGTTTACAGTGCAGTGCGTTCTCTCTTGGCCGTTTAAAAATTCATGTTTCTTTTTGTTAAACGTTAAAATCTCCTCCTTCTAAAGATTCAGAAAATGGCACCTTCTTTCCCATTTTTCCTCTTTCCTCCTTCCCCTTCTCCTTCCTCCTTGTACTCCTCTTTCATCTTCTCAGAACAAATAATTCTACTTAAATTAAGGTAATTTAAAGAAGAGCATGGATTCTTTAGTATTGTCCTAAATGTCTAAAATTGACACAAAATGTCTATAAATGTGTAGAGGTGTTCAGAAGGCAGGAAGGGCTCTCAGAGAGGGAGGCATTTGATCTGAGTCTTGAAAATGTGTGTGTGTGTGTGTGTGTGTGTGCACGCGCGCGCAATTAAAAGTTTCTTATCAATCCAACTTTATAGATGATGATTATTATTTGTTTCTTCTGTATTTTTTCTGGAGTTTCTTTATGTATTTACTAGTACATACAAGTATAAATTCTTGTTTAGCTCCCGTTTTCTGTTGCAGAAATGTTGCGAAAATCAGACTGGGGAGAAACAAGCACCACCTGGAGAGTTGGAAACTCAGATTTTTATGCTGGCGGTCTCAGAGGAGGTAGCATCTTTGTGATTACACCGGGCCCATCTAGATAATCCAGAAAAACCTCTGTCTTAAGGTTTGCTGATTAGCAACCTTAATTCTTCTTTGCCATGTTACTTAACATATTCAGAGGTTCTAGGGATTATGATCTGGACATCTTTGTGGGGGACAGCATGATCCTCCCTATCACACCCACTACCAGTGAAAGTAAAAAATAGGTGCTCTACCATTACTGGTGAGAGGAAAATTACTGCAAGGACTATGTAATTTAGAAATAGTTCTCAAGATTTAAAATGCATATAAACCTTCACAATATATACATATATCAAATCATTATGTTGTACACTTTAAAAGTAATACAATGCTAGATGTCAATTCTATCTCAATAAAACAGGGAATTTTAATAAAATTTTTTAAAAAATAAATAAACAAATGCACATAACCCTTAATCCAGGAATTTCACTTTGAGATCTGTTCTACAGATACACTTGCATATAGATGAAATGATGGATATCTGTGACTTATTGTAGCAATGTTTTTGTAACAGAAGATTGAAAATAACTCAAACATTTATTAGTAGGAAACTGATTGACTTAATGATGGTGCATTTATATAAAAGATACTATGCAGAAATTTAAAAAGATAATCTTGAAGACAATTAAGCTAGGAAGCAAAAAATGGAGGGTGGAAAAATAATGCATACAGCATACTAACTTTTTTGTGGACTTTCTATCTGTTCCATTAGTTTATTTATGTACCCAAACACCATTTGAATTACTGAGAGTTTATGTTTTAATAGATAGGGATAGTCACTCCTCTTTGCTCCTTTTTTCCCTAGAGTTTTCCCAGCTATTCTAATTTTTTTCCTATATGAACTTTAGAATTAGATTGTTTAGTCAAAAAAAGAAAATCATGTTACTTTTACAAATTAATGCTTTTTTATTTGTTCAATAAAATATAGCTTCTTTGGTATATTCCTATAGTATTAAATTTTTATTTATATGTTTTGTCCATTTTATTAAGTTTATTCCACTTACTTTATCTATTTTGTTGATATTGAAAATGGAGTCTTTTCTTCCATTATACTATAACTTATAATTGTATATATGAAAGCTGTTGATTTTTATATATTAATTTGGCACCTCTTTATGTTACCAATTTCTTATTGTTTCTAGTAGTTTTACAGTCATTTGTATTGTGTTTTTAAAATATACAATCCTATTGCAGAATAATCAGACTGATGAGAATCCAAGCACCACTTGGAGAGTTGGAGAACTCAGGTTTATTATGCCGGTGGTCCCTGAAGATCTGGGACCCGAGCTAGGAGATAACTTTGTTTTTATAAGGCTTATCCATGCAGTTACAGTTAATTTGTCCTCAGGCGGTTACAGAACATGGGAGTTGCTATGGGTTACAGAGAGTGAGTTGCTATGGGTTACGGAGCGGAGCGTGGGAGTTGCTATGGGTTACACAGATCGAGATTTTCAGACAGGAATTTAGGAAACACATCTGTTATCTAGACAGAACAAGTAAAGGGTAGGATGAGTCTTTAGTTAATCTCGATATCACCCTGCCCTTCAGCCTATGTGGCAAGCATATCTACAGATGCAGAACAAAGAGCTGATTTATAAGTTTAGCCATTTGAGTGAAAAATTCCTCTTCACTATCATCTGGGAATGTTTTAGGTAAATTACACATCCATAAAAAATTACTCCTTTAATCTGAGTAGAGTTGAGCAAAAAAGACTATTATGATTCTTTTAATTTCTCACTATATGTGGTGGTTTCTCACATTTTTCTTTATGTGTATATTAGTGCTTTACCTTTTTATTAATTAGGTTAGCTAGTAGGTTGTTTTTGTAAAGATATATCTTTTGCATTATTTGTTCTATTTTTCTAACTCATTAATTTCTAATTTGTTGATTCTTTTCTTTACCTTGCTTTTGGTTTATTTTGTTGTTCCTTTCCTGACTCCCTTATGTTCTTTTCCTAACTTCCCTAACTCACTAATTAATTCATTTGATTTTATCTTTCCTAGTTTACTCTAATACTCTCCTGAAAGTTATGACTTACACACTAAGTATCAAATTCAATGGCTTCTCTTCCATCTGCATCATCCTGGAGATCTCTTGGTTTTTGACATTGTTGGCCTTTGTTGAGAACTCTTTCTTTTCTCTCCCAGGACACAGCACACTTCTGATTTTTCAGCTTTTCAGATAAGTCTTCCTTTTCCTGAAGATTCTTCCTTGTACAATTACTGAGAGTGGGTTTTCTAAAGTCCCACCAACCTCCTTGCTTTAAGCTCTCTTTCTCTGCAATCTTGTATTCTCTTATCCTTCCAGTCTCTTTCTCTACAGATAACTCTACAGTGTAACTATATCTTACACTAGAAATAACTTTATCTTCTCAGCTTCAGATTTATGCTTTGAACTGTTTTTAGAAACTTCTGAGTCAGCTAAGAATAAAAACACATTTGAAACTGAACCGTTCCCCTTTCATTCTTTCCCAATCTCGCATACACGCCTTAACTTCCATATCGCAGCAGCATCACCATTTTTTGAATAGCTAAACCTTGACCACTCGAAGTTATGTTTTATTTCTCTTTTTCCCTTCCAATATTCAATCTTGTCGGTGCTGTCACCTTTGTGGGTTCTCTTAGGCTCCTTTCTCTCTACTAATAACCTGATTCCGGCCAGTGTGGTGGTTTTCTATTAGCTTCTAGTGTTGTGGTTTTCTATTAGTTTTATTAGTTTTCTATCTCAAACCACCCCCTTCAGTCAACCTATCCAATAACTTTAGAGTTCTGACCATTCCCTCCTCCCCTTGAAATCCTCAAAGACATGGGATTTCAAAATCATTCAAAAGCGAAGTCTTGGTTCCTCATCTCTTCTCCCCTCCAAGCCTTGTTTTGCAAATACACTATATTCTTATGCACATCGCTTTCTAGATTTTGTACATTTTATTATATTCAAGCTTTTGCTCATACTGTACCTTTTGTGGGTAACTTTTATTCTCTTCTTCTTTATCTACTAAAATTTTATTTATTCTTAAAATTCCATCTTATGTACAACTTCCTCTGTGAAGACTTTCCTGTTGCCCCTGAGTTGAAGGCTCCTCCCTCACTTCATCCCTACTGGACTCTCTATTGTAACATTTCTAAACTGCAACATGAGAGAGAGAAAAAAAAAACTATTTTTAAGCCACTGTAATTCGAGGTCTCTTTGTTACAGCAGTTTAGCCTTTCAAATACAAGGTGCAACACACATAGTGGGAGGGAATGTCATCAACATCCATAGAGGGAGGTTCATTCATTGATCTCAGGGGATGCTAATCAGCTCCATGTGCCAAATTGATGAAGACCTAGGGGTGAGTCCTTCATCCTGAATGAGTTTAGGCTGCTCTTTGGTGGTCTGAGCCTTTGCAGTGGGGAGAGATACAGGTTGAATGGCTATGGCAGGGGTCCAACTCAGAGTGCAGAAGCTCCTCACTTGATGGCTCTGACTAGTAAGGCCACATGACCACTAGTGAGACTAAGCCCTGAGCTCAGCAAAGAAGCCACACTTCACCCAAGGATAGAACCAACCCTGAAAAATGAAAGTTAAGGTGAGAAAAAAAAGACAAGATAAGGTCAGGGGAGCCTAAAGCTTTATAGACTTGAACATGGATACTAATAGGATAGCGAAGGAGTGGACTGCAATGCTAGTCCAGACGTACCTGAGGCAAGAATTCCTGAGTGTAAAATAAGAGAAATACCATCCTTTGCCTGGGAGGTTGAGGGGGCTAGGGTGCCTACAAAGCAGATGTAATAAAGCCTAAGGACAGAGAGAAACATCCGGAAGTTCATTCTCAGAAAACATACTAGAATCCTGGTTCCTTCAGGGTCAGGGGTCTATCATACCTAGCATAATGCTATCCTGAACTGATTTGGGACCAAGTCTGTGTAGACTGACCAATACTCAACCTGACATTGGTTGACACTGCATTTGGCCACTTCTCGAATCTACTTTTGTCTCCTTAGACCTTTTTTGTCTGATCCTTTGAATGCTTGGAATTTCTCCTACCCAGAGTTTTTGAGGAGATTGGGGTGGGAGGAGCCCAGTCAGCTGCCTGGTTTCCTAGGTCTGGGCCCTACCACAAACTGTTCTCAGCCACCCTGAATTGACATCACCAGTTAATGGCCTCATATGCACCTGACATCAGAGCATGACCATTATTCAGAATTCTAGAAGCTGCATTCATATACTGTTTCCTCAGAATGCACTTCCTACCTGTCCCCCTTTTCTATAATTCTTGATTGTCACATGCCAATCTAGACCAGAGTTGTTAAGGTCGTTGACCTGATCTGCAAACTTGTCTCCTGTAGAAGCGTGTGACACTCTTGTCTCAGGTGAATTGCCTTGCTCTTGCTTGGTTAGGTCCCCTCTGCCTGCTCCTTAATATGTGCCAAGTAAGGGACAAGGGATAAATATTCACTAATAACTCCTGACACCACAGGGAAGAAGGGGTACACTCTCTCATCATGCATTCTGCAGCCCTTCCCTTTGTTACTATGAAGTTTTTGCATGAGCTCAGTGGAAACTGTTCTTCGAGAACGAAGAAGCATCTCTTCCCCATCTCCCCTTAATCCTCCTGCTCCTTCATTGCCACCAATCTCTCCGGTGAGTGTCCCTTAGATCTTGAGTAAGGTGCACAGTTCTGGAGAGAGATTTAGGAGATACAATATTTCAGTCTGCTGGAGAGTAAGCCATTGGGGACTGGGGTTTAGGTCTCCTAGACTGTATCTCTTGCTTTGTTCTTAATAAACTGGGTAAACCCTCAGATAGGCTGGCATAAAAAAGGACATATTTTAATGATGTGTGGCTATAAGCTACTGGAGAATACAGAAAGACTGAGTGTGCGTCATTTCAGTCATTTCATCTTTCGGTTTTCTTTTCCTGCCTTTGACAGATGGCTTGCCTCTTGAGTTTCCAGGGACTTCGTTTGGGAGTATTTTCAGGTTAAACCACTAGGTGGTGCCTCAACTCTATCAGTCTCTCACCAATCGGCTCACTGATAGCTGGGTTAAGAGCAAGGCCTTTTTTTGGAAGAAATGCAGTGACATGGAAAAAATGTACTCTTTTCTTTCTGAAAATCCTGGAAGTAAATCAACCTAAATGTTCTTTCCATGGCTGCCTGCAGAGAAAGAGGTCATTTCCCCAACTTCTCCTATTCTTCTGACTGTTTCTTCTGCCCTTTGCTGTTAATTAGAGTAGGTAATGGCACTGACTAAAGAAGGAGCCTCTTTCTTTGGGGGATCCTGTAGTGGAAACTCCAATCTCTTCACAGGAGGCAGCCAAGCCAAGTGGTTAAAAGCACAGGCTCTAGATCTATTGGGTCAGGTTTGAACTTGGCTCCACTAATAAATTATATAAACATGGATAGTCACATGACTTCTTTATGCCTCAGTTTCCTCATCTATAAAATGGGGATAAGGAAAGTGACCTGCTTCAGATTTGTTACATTGTGGTAGCACAGCTATTATTTATTAGGTCTGTTCAGGTTAGATACTAGATCAAACCAAGCAAAGTTTGTCCTTGGTAGGATCGATCTGCCATCTCAATGGCCTAAGTGAAAGAATTCAGTCTATATCTTTTTTAGTTTTTTCTCGAAGAAAGAATTTTGGCGTGCCTCCTATTCTCAGGACTTGGGAAAACTCTACTTATGACCGCAAAGCTGGTAGAAGACTGGTAACCTGCTCTTATGGTCTTGAACTTCTCCCAGTTGACCATATCCTGGGAGGCAGAGCCTCCAGACCATACATCAGTGTTCCAACGCAAGGCTTGCTGCCTCCTCTGCCCTCTGCCCTTTCCCCATCAGCCTGTTCTTGACACTTCTTGCCTTTATAACCATCGTGTATCTAACTTGGCATTTTTTCTTTCCATTTTTGGTTCCTCTGCTAGATATTAAACTTTCTAAATCGGTTGCTTTAAAACATTTGTTCAGTTGTTTTTATGGCCAGATGCTGTGTCAGCATGTTTTGTATCTGCTGGGATATTGTTACTGGAGTGTGTATCTTTACTTCCAGCCTCCTACAGGTAGGGACTAGCTCTGTTGTCCCAGCTAATAGTAGGGACTGTAAAGTCATCAACTGATTGGGTGACTACGGGGGGAAGCAAAGCTGTGAAAGGAGAGAACTGAGTCCCCATAATCCCCCAATCAGTACTAATGGGAGAAGATGTGGTATACGAATCAAGTTTGAGATTCAAGTTTCAGTTGGACTGAGTTTAATGATTGAAAATAACTGGGCTCTGAGGTTCCTCTCCTTATTGACCATCTGGCTCTCAGGATAATATTAACTACCTATAGTCACCCCCAAATGATTGGTGTTCAAATAGCTTACCTTCAAAGAGCCCATATGAGAGTTCCTGTTGGGGCTGCTGGGCCACAGCCCAGCACATTTCCCTGACTCAGGAGATCTAGCTCTTCTACTTCCTCTCCCTACAACTTACACCTTCAGAGGACCATGCCACACATTATGGCAACTAACACCTGGGTGCCCTCAAGCCCAGCTACCTTTGACTGTGTCCTCTGGGCCCATGGGAGACACAAGTATCCTCACCATGGCCACACCTCTCTCAATCCCACCATCTCCCAGTCCCGTTTCCCCAGCTCAAATGTGATCAGATGTGATCTGCCCTGAGCAGATCAGCAAGTCAAATAAAAAAACACTTCTCTCTGCTTCCATCCTGCCGTTATATAGGAGAGACTAGGCTTTGAAAGGAGATTAGGAGGAGGAAGCTCAGAGCTTCCCATGTCTTCTTCCTCTCTCAACTCCAAGGATCTCAGGTAAAAATTGTACTAATGGGAGAAGATGTGGTATACAAATCAAGTTTGAGATTGAAGTTTCAGTTGGACTGAGTTTAATGATTGAAAATAACAAGAGGAGTTTGTGTAAGGTGTCACTCGGGAATGCCAAGGGCAGATTTGACTGAGCTTGGTTTAAGGCAGTAATTAGAGAAAAACAAAACTAAACCATATTTATACACCACTGAGTTGAAACAGAGAAATATACTCGTTAGTAGCCTTTTAAAAATAATTTGTCCCAAAAGAGTTACAGACATCTTTAAAAGAAGTATTTATGGTATAAATTGGAGATCCTTTTATTAATAGGAATTTATAAAAATTTCTGGTATAAAACAAAATGTTTCCGAACACCAATACCTTAATCAAAAGCAAATTATAAAAAGCCATTTGGTGTTAGCTGTTAATAGATTTCCATGTACTTTGAGGTGAGAGTGGGGGACTAAGATTAAGGATTATTGGCCTAAATAGTTCTTGCTAGCTTTCTTAGAGTAGGTTCAAAATCCATCAAGAATTTAAAAAATTATTTTATTAAAAATTTCTCAGGGCAAGCTTACATATGGGAACATCTTTGGAGCTATTCTAGAAGCCGCATCTGTCCTGACTGATTGAGTTTAATTACACAGCCTCCAGGAGCTCCAATTAATTCCTTTAGGACTAAGGGATTCCTATAGAGCTTAGTAACTACCCCCTACCCCGCCCAACCCCAAGTCAGGAAAAATGTACCTACCTGGTGTGTATCACTAGTCATGGCTTCTCTTAGCTGATTTTACTTTCCTTGTCTACCCATTGCCATCATTCATGACCTTAACTCTGTCTAAGGGTTCCTTCTTATTGTCCCTTACCATGACCTCAACTTAGTCTAAATTATTAAACTCTCTTGTTAGGTCAAGACCTTTGCTCTGCCAAAAAAAAACCCCAAAACAAAAAGCTCTTCTGTCTATCTTGGTTAAACATTTTTCAACAGTGCCACTTTTTTTTTTTTTTAAACCATTTTGCTTTTTAAGAACACAACAACGGAGGTGAATAAGGATAGCAGGTTTTTTTTTCTGCAAAGGAAAGGGTGCTGGTCGGAAAGTATTTATAGTAAGGCTTTATCTAGTATGTTTTCTGACATAAGTTCTGTATATCTTTCCCCTTCTGCTCTTTCACTGGTGCCCTGGGGCTGTTTCCCACTCTTTAGCCCACAGGGAAGCAGAAACAATGGCTGAAAGGAGCCCCTGGCCTAACCCAGGAAGAGAAGACTCCGATTCATACTTATATTTAACTAGAGTTTTCCACCCCAAATGCCAGGCAAGCCTGGAGCTAGAGGATATGGAAGAGGAAATGGAGGGACAAAGCAGACTTGAGTATTTGAAGTGAGGAGGAGAAAAAACCCATGCTTGCTGAGGATTAGAGGTGGAAGTGAGTGGGTTGCTCCTTGGCATCTACTAATCCATCCACTGCTTGTGCATACCTTGTTTATAGTCTTTGATCCCTGAAAGCCCCTCAGTGGAGAGTGAGGGATTTGGAACATCTTGTGTGAGGAAGGGGTTATGAAAGTAAAACTTCAAAACTTCATTCCTGCTCAAAGAGGAACTGTTCAGAACCAGTCAGATTTCCATTTGACCCAAGAAAACCCAAGGCATGTTTCTACTGTTACATTTTTCAGCATAAACTGAGCTGGTTTGTTAGCTTGTCAGCCACCAGTATTTATTGAGTCAATTTTGGGATGGAAATTATGTTTCTGTGTGTGTGTGTGTGTGTGTGTGTGTGTGTATGTGCACACGCACATTACAAAGAAGTAGAAGATATGTTTATAGCACTTATAATCTAGTTAGAGAAATAACATAAAATCTATAAGTTTATATTTAGAATTGTGTCTTATGGCTAAATATTTCTTAGTCCCTGAATATGCGCTTATATACATCTAAAACAGGATATTTAGATTGAAATCTCAAGTGGGGCATTAAGATATAAAAATGCTATTTTTAGATAGCATTTATAAAAAGAGATGAGAGAAAAAATAGAATTGGAGTCATACAGTATGTAGCCTTTTCAAACGGGCTTCTTTCACTTAGCAATATTCATTTAAGATTCACCCATGTCTTTTTGTGTCTTGGTAGCTCAATTCTTTTTATCATTGAATATTATTCTAGTATATCGATGTTTTGAAGTTTGTTTATCCATTCGCCCATCAAAGGACGTCTTTGTTGCTTCCAGTTTTGGGCAATTATTTAAAAAGCTGCTGTAAACATTTGTGTACAGATTTTTGTGTAGATATACAAGTTTTCGAGTCAGTTGGGTAAATACCTAAGAGTGTGTGATGAAACTGTATTTAGCTATGAAACTGCCAAACTGTCTTCTAATGTGACTGTATGGTTTTGTATTCCCATCAACAGTGAATAAGAGTTCTTACTCTCATGCATCCTTGGCAGCAATTGATATTGTTACTTTTTTTTTTTTTAGACTTCAGCCATTCTAGAAGGTATATGGTAATATCTCAGTATTTTAATTAGCAGTTTTCTAGTGACAAATGATGTTGAATATCTTTTCATACACTTACCTTTTTTCCATGTATCTTCTTTGGTGAGATATTTGCTCAGACATTTTGCACATTTTTAAATTTGGGTTGCTTGTTTCCTTATTGTTGAGTTTTATGAGCCTCCTCCCATACCACCCATTTTGGATAAAATTTCTTTATTAGATAAGTGTTTTGCAAAAATTGTGTTTTCATTCTCTTCATAGTGTCTTTCACAAAGCAGAAGTTTTTAATTTTAGTAAAATTTCAACTTATCATCAATTCTTTCCATCATGGATTTTGCTTTGGTTATTATATTTAAAAATTTTTTGTCAAACCCAATGTCACCTACATTTTCAACTCTATTTTCTTCTAGAAATTCTATCTTTTGCATTTATGTCTATTTACATTTATGTCTATTCTTGAGTTAGTTTTTGTAAAAGGTGTAAGGTCTGTGTCTAGGTTGATTGATTGATTATTGATTTTTTGCTTATGACATCTAATTTGTTAAAAAGACTATTCTTTTCCCATGGAATTGCTGCTCCTATTTTCAAAGATCAGTTAACTATATTTATTTGTGTCTAATTCTGGGTACTCTATTCTGTTCTGATCAGTTTCTATATTTTCAATAATACTATGCTGTTTCGATTATTGTAGCTTTTCACTTTTTTTTTTAACTTAAATATACGGAACAGTACCTGCCTTTAGTAAGGATTATATAAATATACGGTATTATTATCTCACACTCATGTGTAAGATTGAGTGGAAATTGATGTGTGGATTAAAGTCCTGAACTGCACTTAATTTTTGAAATGAGACTATTTTGTTACTTTACTGTGGCAATGTCTACCTTAAAATAAATAGAAAACTTATGAGAACTGCTGAGTTTTTATCTATTGCAAGGACAAAGCTTTATTCATTGAGTATTTTCAGAGGGCATTGAAGAGCCAAAAACAGTGTTGAGTTTTAACGAAATCTCACTCGGTAGGCCAATTCAACATATATATTCAACATAATTATGTTAGAGCTCAATTAGCATTTAACAGTTATTTCACAGATTTGGGTTAACATGGGCAAATCATGTGCCTTCAAATATTATAACTATAGTCAGCAAGTAAGTACTTGAAATGTATCACAAAATATGAGTTATAAGTTAAATTGTAAGTATTAATTCTACTTTCTTGTACCACATTTTGGAAGACATTATATTTTATTTTCTCTTCCTAATTTTACATTGCTATAATCCAGATAAAATGTAAGTAAGTCCAAATAATGCTTATGTTTTGTTTCTTAAAAAGTATAAATATTAGGTTGCCTTAATAACATTATAGTCTATTAATTATTAGTTCTCAATGTTTGTAATTTTTACAAACTATGAGTCTCACACCACATCAATTGTGCCTTACATTATATAGAACAATTATTACCTAAGGCATTTTCTATGCCATATAGTTTTACGTCTGAGACAAAATTATAATGTGCACTCTCCTATGCCCTTTTGCTGCATTTAGAGGATGTAATCATAGGTATTCTTGTGAGATGCTTGCACAGACTCCACTGTTGTCTGTAACTGCCTTTGTCCACTGGGAACAAAGTCAACCATTAAGAATTGACCAATAATATTAAAGTAGTTCGGAAACTATTAAGCATTTGCCTAGTAATTTGTCTCATTATTTTGTATTTTTTCATGTTTGTATTTCAAAAAAGAAAGATATTGTTGGAATTCACTTCTTTTTGGAAATAAACATTTTTTATGTGAGAGCGACTAGTTAGCTTAGATCAAGGGTAGACTAACTTTTTTGATAGATATTTTAGGCTTTCTGGGTCATGCAGTCTCTGTCTCAATCACTCAGCTCTGCCTCATAGCATGAAAACAATGATGGCTTATGTGTAAACTAATGAGCTGATTTCTAATAAAATGTTATTTGTCAAAACTGCTAGCCTTTGGCCTGCAGTGATTCATTTGTTGTAGCATTTGTTGTAGTTTGCTGACCAGTGATTTAGAGAGTAGAGTGTCCATTTTAAACTTTTTCTTTGTTTGAAAGGAAGTGGAATTAAATAAATGCTAGTAGGCAACTTATAAACTTCAGCATGGAGCAGTAACAACAATGAATGCTTTTGCTATTTGCTTGCCAGGAGTCCTTCAAGAAAACTTCTGCAATATCAGAATTTTCTTTGAAAATTTTTAAGAATAAGAAAGAACTAATATCAAATGTCATCTTGTCTGAACAAAGGAGGAATCAAAAGAAGAGAAAATTCTATAATGGTGCAAAAGAGTCACTGGAATTGATTCACTTCTGACCTGGAGACTTGCAGACATGCTTGGCAATTGCTCACCATTTCAGAGGGAGCCTCTAGTGACTCGGTTGTCTGGGGCAAGAAATAGACACACATGCAAAGCTTGAAAAAAAATGGTTCATGTACCCATGCTTACACACTTTTCTCACATGAAAGACTCTAGCTTCTCACTAACAGCATATTTATTTTTACTTTAGAATAAATTACCCAATTTCATAGTCCTGGATGGATCATAATTAGCAAATTAGTATGGGGGAATAAGAAAGTTGCTGCTGTGGGCTGACAACCTCAGAGTAAAGGAAGGCATAGGCTTAACATAGACACACAATTCAAAATTCTCATCCTCATGGTCATTTGCTGCTGGGATAAACAATGCTTATGCACCGATTACTGCTGTTGATTTTGGTGAAGATAATATGAAACATGGACCAGATCGATCAGAAACATTGTGGTAACAAAGTGGCTATTAGCATACCTGTGTTTACGAAGAGAAGTTACTAAAGCTCAGACATTGACTGAAGTAATGGCTTAAATGGATGTGAAAAAGAGCAATTTTTTAGAGAAAAATTTACAAATTGTTTAGCAGCCCAAAGTGTATAAGGAACTACTACCACTATATATATTTCCATAAGACAAACATGATTAAGAGTCCTTTGGAATTATGAGACAAAATGAGATAAGGAGCCCAACTGATCTTGACCTCAGGTCAGTATGGAAACCTTAATCATATTCTGTGGAAAATCTTTAAAAAGGGGAGAAAACATCCAAATGTGTAATCACTTTCCCAAAATAATTCCCATCCAAATGGTTAAAATTATTAACAAAAAAGTCTTGGAACTTAAAGGCATACAATTATTTGAAACACTTCACTTCACAGTGATGTTGAAAAAATAAATCATTACTCTCCTTAAATAAAGCCAGGTGTAGAAACAAATTACTTTTTTGTTGTTGAACATTTTGGAGATTTGTACTTGCATAAGATTGTTCCCATATAGTACAAAGTGAAGTGTGGGTTTGACTATTATTTGGTAATTATAATCAATTTTAAATACTCAAGAATAATTTATTCCTCACATGAATTAATTTCACATAAATTTTAAGCTTAGATGTCTAACACTGATACAATTAACTGAATATATGCCAAATGTTTATTTTTTTCCTATGTAAACAACCTTTATGTTGCTAAGAGATTATTTGAAGTTTTTGAGTTATCTAAGGTTTCTAATCTTAATTGCCAAGAAGAACTGACTGAACATATTTTTCTATTTTTAAAAATTTAGAAGGTGGAAAAAAAATGGTGCAGATGATAGAGATTCTTTTCATCCCTTTGGCGACCAAATCCAAGTTGTTATAGAAACAAGGAGCAAACAACAAGGAAAAATTGCCTGAGATCTAGATGAACAAGCCATACAATCTAAGAAATCGCCCTGCAATGGCAGAAAGTAGGACGGGGTGAGGATGCGAGGCTGCCCAGTCCCCAGCGGATGAGTGGGACAGTAGCAGCATGGCAGCTAGCAGCCGCAGACGCTCCTTAAAGGGGCTGTGTCCACCGAGTAGACTTTTGTGGTGATGAACCTGCTTGCTCTGAGCACGAGTGCTGGTTCAGCTGTGCAGGAGGTCCCAGAGACTTGCAGGGGGACACTGAGTTGTCAGAGTGATGGCTGAGATGTGACTCGCTCTGTACAGAAGTGCTGGAGGTATCCATTGTTCCTCTGTCTAGCCCTCCCCCTCCCAGTATGCGGACTCAGCACCCTATAGTGGAGATGTCATCAAACTGGATAACAGGTCACTTTGCCTCCCTCAACTCACGGCCCCACCCAAGCCACATTCAGGTTTTTCCTCCATAAGTTAGGTGCCCCTTGCTGAGCAGTGCCTGGACTCACATTGGAGGCAGCTGGCCTTGGTTTCTGGTGTGGCCTTTTGAGATAATTATAAGCACAGCATCTGTGGATTGCTTGATGAATCTTAACAGGTGGCCCAGGAGGGGCCCGGGCTGGGGCTAAATTTAGCCTACAGCTGAACCCCTCTAAGGACTGTGCCACTGGACACCTACTATACAAAGCTATACTATTAAGAGTGGGAGACTTAGGAGCTTTGCTTAGCACATAGAAACAGACGCAGAAAGGTAGCCAAAATGGGAAGAAAAAGAAGCAGAAACCATATGACAGAACAGAACAGAGCTCCAGATATGATGGAGTCAAGTAATCTAACATACAGAGTTCTAAACACTGGTTATAAAGATGCTCAATGAACTTATGGGAGTGTAGGTTAATTCAGTGAGAACTTCAACAAAGAGGTAAAAAACATAAAAATGGAGATAGAAATTATAAAAGGGAACCAGTCAGAAATGAAGATGAGCTTCCTGGGGTTTTATGTCTATTTCCTTCTGAGATGAGAAGTATATTAAATGGAAAAACAAAGTGAATAAAGAAGAGGATCAGGTGATATAGAGGATGGGAAAGCCAAGGATACTCAATCAGAATGGCAAGAAAAAAAAAAAGCCAAGACTATAATAATAATTTAAGGAGCCTGTGAGACATTTATTAAAGATAAAAAGTATTCATGTCATAGGGGTACCTGAAGGAAAACAAAATGTTGAACAGTTATTTGAAGAAGTAATGATGGAAAACTTCTCTAACCTGGTGAAGTAAATAAACATAAAAACCCAGGGAGCTCAGAGAATCCCCAAAACTGGGAACCCAAAGAGGCCCACACCAAGACACATCATAATTAAAATGCCAAAGTTTAAATATAAAGAGAGAATCTTAAAAGCAGCAAAAGAAAAGCAGTTAGTTACCCAAAAGGGAGCACCCATAAGATTGGCAGCTGATTTCGCAAGAGAAACTATGCAGGACAGAAGGGCTTGGCACAAAATATTTGACGTGATGAAGACCCAGGATCCTCAACCAAGAGTACTTTATCCAGCAAAGCTACCATTTAGAGTTGAAGGACAGATAAAGAGCTTCCAAGAAAAGAATAAGCTAAAGGAATTTATTATCACCAAGCCAGTATTTCAGGAAATGTTGGAGGGACTTCTTTAAGAAGAAAAAACATGTATCAAAAACAGGAATAGAGAATGATAACAACTACATTTCTATCAATAAGTACCTCAGATGGAAAAGAATTAAGTGCTCCAATCAAAAGATAGAGTGGCTGAATGGATAAGAAAACAAGACCCCTACATTTACTGCCTATAAGAGACTCACTTCAGATTAAAAGACACACACACAGACTAAAAGGAAGAGGATGGAAAAAGGTATTGCTTTGATAGATCTAGAGGATATTGTGCTGAATGAAATGGGTTGGATAAAGACAAATAATGCATGATTTCATGTATATGTGGAATCTAAAAATCAAAATCCATAACAAGAAACACAAAAGTGGAAATAAACTCATAGATATAGAGAATATTTAGAGGGATACTAGATCGGAGGAGGGTTGGGAGGACAAAAAAAAGGCAACTGGATTAAGAGGTACAAATGAATAGTGGCAGAATAGACATGGAGATGTAGAGTGTAGCATGGAGGAGACAGTTAATAATATAATAAATGCGTAAGGGGGAAAAGGGGTACTAGATTTAGTGGGGTGATGGTGATCACTTTATGAGTTATGTGGATCTCTGATCACTATGCTGTATGACTGAAACTGGTATATTATTGTATGCCAACTATAAGTGAAAAAAACCTCATCGAATTGTACAATGTAAATACAAGCAACTAATTGTCTATTATATTTCAATAAAGACAAAAAAATGGACATGCAAGTAATATTTATGATATTAGATGTTAAGGAATGTACAAAATGTTTTGTACCCTAAGAGAATTTTACTAAGCTGTTCAGTCTATGGTCTCCTTTTATTCACTAATTTTTAAAAAACCATTTTTTTCTTTCTATGAACAAATATATATTCCCATAAAAATAAACAAAGTTTTTTTTTAAACCCACCACTTGTCGTAGTCTTATTATTATTAAAACTGACTTGTTCTAATTGAAAAAAAAATTTACCTGTTACTCAGCTTTAACTCTTTTGCCTTGTTTCATGTTTCTCTCTCCTTTTTAATGTAATAGATAAAACATAATAGATACAGATGAAGATCCATTTGTAACCAACCCCAAACCCACTACCTTCTTTCTTACCCCAGAGATAACCTTTATCCAAACTTATGTTTTTTATTTTTTTGTATATGTATTTTAATTGCTATGTAATATTCTAGTGTATGAATAAGCCACAATCAATTCTCCATTTATCCATCAATGGACGTTTTAGTTGTTATATCGGTTTAAATAATAATGAAATTGACTTTGCAATGTTTGTTTCCGTGTACATGTACTGGAAGTAGCATTTCTGGGTATGTTTATCTCCAACTTGGTTTTTATCGCAAAATTGCTATCTACTGTGGCTTTACCAATGTATAGTTCCATTGGTGTGTGAGAAGTATCATGTATTCAGATCTTCAACAAACTCAATATCATCGGGCTTATAATTTAAAAAATTTGCCAATCTGATTGTATTGAAAACGATGAGTTTTATTTTGTCTTTGTTTAACTACTAGTTACATTGAACATCTTCCCATATGTCTTTTCTTCTTTCACATTTGTTAAAGACTGTATGAGATAACAGAGAATGATAATAGGTTGGGTGCCAAAGTTCCATGGCAGTAGTCAAACTCTTCAAAAAATGAGAGTGACAATTACAAGTTGAGGAGATATCAGCTATGAGGAGAGGGAGAAGGTGTCAATAATCTCTCAGGATCAACAGCATGTGAATAGTGGCCCAGAAGACCCCTACCAGAAGAACGAAAGAACATAAGATTGCTTCCAGAGGGTTGAGACAGCAGGGGGTCAGGGAGCCTCCGCAGGAGAGAGCCAGGTATTAACTTAAGGCACAAAAAGAAGTAGAAGATACAGGAGAATTTGCTAATTATAGATTGGGAGGTCCAAAGACTCATTTGATGGATTTGTGAAGGAAAGAATAGGTCAGAATTAGGCATAAAAGAAGCAGTGTGGAGATGAGAGTTTCAGGATAATGAGTGTGACAGCATGATGGGAGTGGACCTGACATGCTTTCAAAGGAGGATAGAAACCTCTGCAGTGGGATGGGCCTTCCTTGAGTGCCTCCATTGACAGCTCCCAGGGAAAGTGACTGGGCTTTTTGGTCTTATTCATTTGTGGGTTCCAAGAACCTAATGTGGTGCCTTTGTCTGAGTCAACAGTTTCTTATGCTTCCTGTCCTTTAAAAGGCCCAGCTATCTGCAACCAGAATCTAGAATCAGAAGCATTTGATAATCTCTGTCTCTAGAATAAGGTTCACAAAAAGAATTCAGAAATTAGATATAAAATTCACAAAGGAGTTACCGTGAAAAGTCCTTAAAAAAATATTTCAGTTTTAACTACACAAAAATAAATGTTTATTTTTTTAATTTAGACTTTATCAAAAATTCCACAAGAAAATATTTTTATTATTTAAACATGGCTTTCCACTGGGATTACATTCTATGTAAACATCAATTCTGAATGAGTCATGGATTGTTTGGCTTCATATAGAGCCCAGAATTTTTTTTTATTTATGCACATTTATCTATATTTAAAGGGATATATTTTGAGGGCATTTGTTACTAGGAGTACTCTTGATGCTTATAAAAATCAAATTTTATACATATAGTGAAATTTGGTGCTAATGAAAAACTGTTTTCTTCCATTGTGTTGCATCAAATTTATAACAGAAAGCATATGCAGCATTAAAAAATACTGAAATTATAAATTATCTAAATCAATATACTACTCATAATTTTTTGGAAATGAATGAAGACTTTTCAAATTTACCAAGTATCAGTGATGAGGTTAGACAAAGGAATTAAGGCTGGAACTTATTGGGCTCAGTGCTTCATGTTACATCAGATGATGGACAGGCACATCTTACTCCTAGATTTTACCTATCACCATGTGGCCTCTTGTCTTGAATGTCTGTTACCTTTGTCAAAATTAAGATAATACATTTCTTGTAACTGCATCTATTTAAATACCTAAATGTATATTTAAAAATTTTTAAAAAAGTATTCGAATGTTGGTCTAATAAAAACTATTGTAAGAAATTAGAGAACCATCCTTCAAGAACATTAGATCTTACTTCAGTTTAACTTCAATTCTGTCCTTTAAATTTCCTATATTTGCACAATGCAACTGGTTTTTCGGTTTACAACATTTCAAAGAAAAGAAATTTTCCACTGAAGTAAGCATTCATCTAGCTCACACCTTGAGGTCAAGTAAGTAAGTCAGTACTAAAGGCCTGGATAGTTAGCCTGAGACAGGGTAACATGCTCTAGAAGGCTCAAACTTGCTAACATTCATTCATTCAACAAACATTCAGTGAGTGCCTACGATTTGCCAGCTGGCAATACGGCAGGGAATAAAACTCTGATGAATGCCTATCTGTAAGTTTAAATTCTGCACCGAAAAGTATCTGAGCAGAGAACTTGCTTCCTTGTCTTCTCAGTGTCTCAGTGCTTCCTGTTGTCTTCTCTAGTCCCAAGTCTGAGGCCAAAAAATAAGAAGTATTTTCACTTTGTTTCCCCTGAGAGCGCCGGTCTTTCAAGAGATCCCGAGAGAGAAACAAAGCCTTGTCAAGAGTTGCTGATGTCATGGTGATTGTAACTGATATAGAATGCAGACTTAATTGTCAGAGACATTCTCTTCCCCCTTCAAAGCATGTCCCACTTTTGACAGCTTCTCCTGAGCCATTTCCCTGTGCCAGATCGTGGTCCCTCAATGCCCTACCTGTTTTCTAGTCACTTCCTTATGTCTCATCCAGGCACATCACTCTAACTCTACTTCAGTGTGTATCTGGTATATATGTGGAGCTTTAAAAAAGGAGCACCCAATAGGTTCCTCCCTTCTAAGAACTTAGTTTTATTGAAGATTTGAGGCATTTGAGATGTGACCATAAATAAACATGTCTGATTAGAAAAGTGTTTTCAGCAACATTATAAAAGTACATACATATGAATATTAGGTATATAATTTTTTTTCTTCAGAGTGACCTCTTTAGGTTAGATCCATAAGTTCTAATATGTTTCTTTTTAAAAAAATAGTTATATTGTTATTGAGAATAAAATGGATTGTAAAACCGAAACAAGTCACTAAATTGCGTGTATTAATACACCAAACAAAGGATGGTATGAGGCAAGACATAATCTGATGGTATACAGAATGCCATGGATTATGGTAAAGGTTACATAAGTGTGGGTTCTAGTAATAGAGAAAGACTCCACAGATGTTTTGACTCCTAAGTTTGACCTTGAGAGAAGGATAAGATCTGCATTGAGAGGAGGGTAGGAAAGAGTGGCAGGAATGTGTTGTAACCTGGATGGTGTGTCAACTGGTGCCCTGGTTGCCACATTTTGGTGAAGGGTAGAGTGAGCCCTTCATACCGTGTATCCTAACCAAGACATCCAGGGACTGGACCAGCTTTGGGGTATGGGAAGATTGGTGCTTACAGCATAGTGCCTAGAACTGGAGGGCTCCAGGGTTTCTAGAGAAAGAGGGTTGGTGGGAGAAATGGTGTCCCTCTGAGAAGAACCACTGGATAGTAAATGGCTGACTGGTGATGAGGAGGAATGGGAGTCATTGGTTGGAGTGAGTTAGCTTCTTGTCAGTTCTTACAAAATGATGGGAAACACTGGTTTTACATGAATAAAAGATATAATGGATGTAAAGAATATAAAAGAATGAATTAAGTAAAAAATTAATTGGTACAGAGAGGCAACAAAGAAGCCTATTTGTCATGGGTGAAAAAAAGTTCTTAAGAAGTGTTAATGACAAGCTCATGCTTTATGTTGGCTTGGGCTTTGAATTTATGTTACCTGTTAAAAATTAAACAAAAATTTTGTCCTGAGCCAGTAATACCCTGGCGAGAGGGAGAATAAAAGGACTCTGGAGGGACAAATTCTTACTGTAGTTTGCACAAAATTCCCATTGATAAGACCCTGTTGAAGATGAACTCACAAACCAAATTCAGGTAACAGCATGTTAAATTCAGTGTTTTTTGTAGTCTTGGAATTTTGACAGGAGCCCCAAAGGCTTAGAACAACATGTGTCAGATTGCATATGAAGAACAAGTGAAACTTGTAAACCGATTTTTGACCTGCCTTTAGAGTAAGTAGATAAGCTTGAATATTGATTAAGAGGAATTTCAAAGTGAGGATTTCTTTAGAGAGAGAGAATTAATGAGCTAGGTGTTCCCTCCTGTTATCCCAGTCCAATGGGGGAATGGAAGCCTCAATATAACTACTTAAGACAGGTTTTTCTCTATCCTCTGGGATTTAAGAGATGTAGAAAGTAGTTTCTATTTATGCTTGGAAATATTTAACAGCAAGAGGCTGGCCAGATGCCCTGAGGCGGAGTGAGGATAGATGGCTACAATGGAAAGAAGCAACATTTCCATTGAGTGCGGGTAACAATGAATGTTCTTAGGGGCCAGATGTGGACTCATTGGAAGAGAGATCCTGAGAAAGGTTTTGCTTAGAGGAGTGATATGATTACAACAGGAAGATTTTAGGTGTAGAACTCAAAAGCCAAGGATTTCAGGGTTCTCCTTAATGATCCCTTGAAAAGGGTTGCTCATACCAGGAAAATTCAGATATGTAAGTTCTCAGAAGGGGGAACCTCTGAGGAACGCAGAGAGCATTCTGAGAGAGAAAGAAAAGAGCATTTAGTCATTTTCCACAACCCGAAGGCACCAATGCCATAGTACTACTGTTCAGTCAAGAATTCCCGCTAAACCTTTGAACCCCATGTTAACAGAACTGGGATAACTATAATTCTTGGTCCATGACACACTAATTGTATTCATCATTGGTCTAGCATAGCCTACTTGTATATTTATTTTTCAATAATGTAATAAGAACCCATGAAACCACAATCCCGATCAAGAGTCAGGAGCTTGGTGACAGCCTAAATCTAATGGTATGGTTCTCCCATCCCATTCCTCTGCCTCCCTCAACTCAAAGGATTCATCATTCTGAATCCTGTGTTTAACATTCCCTTGCTTTATTTTTCTTTAAAATGATTTTTGAGCTATAATCAACATGTAGAAAAGTGCACACATCTTAAGTGTACATAGCAATAAAATTAAAGCTACTCTTTAAAAATATTAATAAAATAGACAAAATTCTGGCAAAGCTTATTAAGAAAAAAGAAGATATAGTACAAATAAACAATAATAGAAAAAAAGTAACAAAACTGTAGATCCAGTGGATGTTAAAAAAAATCTGTGAACAGCTTTGTTCCAATAGATTTCAAATATGAAATAGAAAATACCTGGAAAAATAAAATTTAATGAAACTGACTTAAGAAGAGAAAACCTGACTAGATCTAAAGTTACTAAAGCAATTGAGTCAGTAGTTAAAAATATAACATCCAAATCCCTCAAAAGGCAAACAAACAAACAAAAATGCATGAGACCAACAAGATTTTACCATTGACTGCTAGGAAATGTGAAACATATAATACCATTGTGTTACCAATTTTTGTGATTCTGAGTTTCCATTTTGAAAATCACTTTGCTTTGTAGATGAGGTTGAGCCATGGCCATGTGAACCTAGACATGGCCTATTATAAACTCTCGATTCTTCAAGAATAATGCCATAACAGGATCTTAGAGAGATACAAATGAAATTTTGATTCCTTACAAATTTCTATAAACAAGTAAGTGAGCTACAGTTTTAATGAAAATTAGTACAGATTACCTTGAAGGAACATGTTTCTTAGTTTGAAACAGCGAGCATTCCAGATCAATGTATCCTTTGTTAGCCAACTTTACTAATCAATTCATACCACTGGCTTCAGAAGCAAAATATTTACAAACTACGCAGGAATTACTGGGAATCAGCCCTATGGTCTAACTGTGTTACGGTAGCCCTTGCCTTGGCAGTTAACAGTATTTTATGAGACACGACTCAGTCCAAGTTATGTCTAAATCCATATTTTAGTGAGCCCTAATACAGTAGGATTCTACTGTGTTTTCTTCAGAATTAAGATTTTTACCTCATTATTTTATTTCATTTTTTGGCATTTCTTTACTAGTTAACTCCACAGCTCACATAATATTGCCCTGATTAATTAGTGGCTGTGGATTGTTAACTTAGTTTATAGGTAATTTCTTTCACAAAGATAGGTTTCAATCTTTTGTCTGAGCTAACATGCAGAGATTTTTGCATGCATTTCCTTCTTTGGGTAAGACAGTCTTGATACTATAATTCTTCAGTCAGTCATTTATTCGGGTCTCTATATATTTGTTCATTCATCAACCACTTATTTTTCATCTTCTGTGCATCAGGCACTCTTAGGTGCTGGGGACACAAAGATGAATAAAGTTTAGGCCGTGGCTTTGAATTAATTCACAGTTCAAAGGGAGATGTGAACATGTCAGTAAATTTATTACAATGGCATTGAATAAATGTTATCATAGGGACAGGAACAGAGGCCCAGAGCTGTGCAGAGAAGGGAGGGACTAATTTTGCCTCAATGGAGGAGTAGAGTTTTAAGCTATGTTTTTAAGGACTATAAAGAAGGAGATTAAGTAACGGCGATAATAAATACAAGGAAATAAGTTTCTGAAAGTATCTAGGAATTGCTTAGATGTTCAGTATGGTAGGAGTATGAAGCACAAATGGGAGATTTGGAAGATGAAATCAGAAAGATATTTTGGGGACAATGTTAATTATCTATTGGTGTGAAAAAAATTACCTCAAAATTTAGCTTAAAAACAAAAAATTATTTCACAGTTTCAATGGTCAAGAATCGGGGAGCAGCTTAGCTTTGTGATTCTGGCTGGGGCTCTCGTATGAGGCCACAGTGAAGATGTCAGCTTGGGCTGTGGTCATCTGAAGGTGTGAATGGGCTGAGGATCTGCTCACATGCCTGGCAAGTTAGTGCCAGTTTTGGACAGCAGACTTCAGTTTTTCATGTCGTAAACCGTTCCAGAGGGCTGCTTAAGTGTCCCCATGACATGTTCACTGGCTTCTGCCAGAGCAAAGTGGTCTGAAAGAGTATAAGGCCAGAATGTCTTCTGCGACCTGGCCTTTGAAGTCACATTCATCATTTCTACAATATCCTAATGGTTACACAGGTCAGCCCTATTTAATACTGGAGGGGACCACACAAGGGCATAAAAACCAGAGGGCAAGAATTATGAGTGTCATCTTGGAAGTGGCTACCACAAGCCACACTATAAAGTGTAGAATAGCTCAGGAGTTGGATTTTAGAAAATAGTTATGAGGAAGTCAGTAAAGTTTGTTATTTTAACATTTATGAAAGTAACATATATAATTGTAGAAAATTTGAAAAGTATATAAAAGTACAAAGAAAAAGTACTTATCATCTTATCACCAGAGAAAATCACTGTTAACATTTTAGTTTTTTTTTTCAGTGTTCTCCTGTTTATAAAGTTTTTGTACATTTACTCCCACCTTTTTAGTGTAAACAGCTTTTCATATAATTAAAAAATCAACAGAGATTTCTAAAATAGAGAAGTTAAGGAAGCTAAACTGGGGTCTTGAGAAACTTGTGAGAGAGACCACTAAGAACTCTAGTAGAGAAAATGAGATGCCGGACGAAGCAATAATCATAGAGTTAGCAATAAAAGAGTTGGGAGAAATTTCTGAGCTGGAATCCACAAAATTAGGTGACTAATTAGATGATTGGCATGTGGAAAGGAGCTATTAGGGACAACCTTAAAATTTCTGGAGAACCAAAAAGAACTGTAGTTGACAACATGTGTACACGTGGAGTAGTTAAGGGTTCATGTTTGAAATTTATTGATGGAGGTGCCTGCAGGACATATGGGCACTCTTCAAGTGTCCAACAGTTAGAGAAGAAATAAGTGGAGAGAACAAAATTGAAGATAAAGAAAAACGTGATGAAAATTGATAGAGCATGGTCTTATAGGAGGCATGAAGCAAGGGGATCCAGGCACATGATAAAGGTCTAACCTTGGAGACGATAAAGTTCCAATATTTTATTGAGTATTCATCATGTGTTAGGCACTGAGTATATATTATCTCATTTAATTTTATAATGACACAGTGGAAGGTATTATTAGCCTCCTGTAATAGGTGTGGAAGTTAGACTAAGAAAGGTTAAATGACTTTTTAGGATCACTAAGCTCATAAGTAATAGGATTCATATCCAGTTCTTGGAGAGTATAACAAAGAATTTGACTTCATTTTTGATCTTTTACTGCTGGCAGTTTTTAAGCGCCATTACTCCCCATTCACTTTTTTTTATGCTCCTGTCTGGACAAGCTGGTAAGAAAGTTTGAGTGCTCCCTTCTTTGGTGCTGGTGGGGAGTCCAGACCACCAGATCATGTAGGAGAACCCTCACATTAGCCCCAATCCTTAGTCACAATAATAGCCAAGCCAGTCCCCTGTCTGCTCCCTAAGCCATTTGTTGGACATTCTTGGGAGCTTGCCTCGCTCTGGCTGGAAAGTCTCACTATGTAAACGATAAAGCTTTCATACCCTTTTGGTGCATGCATGCCAGCTTCAGACTCAACATCTGAACTGATATTTGGGTAGGATGATCTATCTCCTCTGTGGAGTAATCATGATTGATTACTGCCATCATTGGAACATGACCAACACCACTAGTGGTCTTTCTTCTCTTCCAACAACAGAGATGTGTAATGTTTCTTCTCTGAGATAGTTAAGGAGAAAGGTTGGACACATTAATATGCAAATTTAAGGAGGTGGTGAAGCAGCAGACAAGGTTTTTGGAGGCAAAGAGGAAGAATGGTGATTTGGTGAGCTTTAGCAAGGTGGTGAGACTTGTTCATTTGTTGGGGTTGGATGGTCGAAAGCATGAAAAATTGACTCAGGAGAAATGAGAGGATTTCTGGGTAGCACTGTGGGTCACCCACACATTGTAATGGCTCTAATTTGCATAGATGTGTAATTTTTATCTAGCTTAAAAGTGCAGTTTGGGAGAATAATCTGCATATAATTTTAAGATATTCATGGACACTCTGAAATTCATCTAGGGGATCAAGAACTCCAAGTTAAGAGCCTCTCTGACTGAGAGGACTTGGAAGAAATTGATGGGGGAAAGTAGGTGACTATAATTAGAAAGTAAGGTTATACATTCTGTACACAGAAAAGCCATCTCCAGTAATAGCCATGGAAGCCACTGGCCAAAGTGAAGAGGATGGAAAGGTCATTGGAAGGGAGGAACCCAGGTGCCCAAGACCCTCAAGAGTCAAGATGTTTGTTGACCCAACTACACAAATGTTGAAAATACTGTAGGTAATGGTAAGAATTGAGATGAAAGAAAAAGGGACCCATATCCTCTATGATGGCCAGATGGTGATGATGGAGCAAGGGTGGGGACCAATGAATGTCATAGGCCTCAAATGAAGATGGGCTTTGAATAACAGCAAATGAATGGACACAGGCAGTCTGGCACTAAGAGAACGTCAATCCATGGGCATCCTTCTCTTGGGATTTTTTTTTTCAGAGAAAATTAGTTAAAAGAAGGTGTATCATTTTCTTAAGACTACCATAACGAAGTACCACAACTCAGTGGCTAAAACAACAGAAATGTATTTTGTCCAAGTTCTGGAGGGAAAAGTCTGAAATCATGGTGTGGGCAAGGACATGCTCCCTCCAAAAGTGCTGGGGAAAACACTTTCCTGTCTCTTTTAGCTTCTGGTGGTTGTTGGTAATTCTTGGTGTTCCTTGTTTTGTGCCAGCATAACTCTAGCTTACCTCCATCTTCATATATTTGTGTATTCAAATCTCTGTCTCCTTGTAAGGACACCAACCACTGGATTTATGGCTACCCTAATCCAGTATCACCTTGTCTTATTTTAAATACATTTGCAAAGATGTTATTTCTAAGTAAGGTCACATTCACATACATTGAGGTTTAGGACTTCAACATATCTTTTGGGGGCACAATTCAACTCCCAGCAGAAGGAAATAGAAGAGAAATTGTGAAATGATATTGAAGGAAGAGATTAGTTTGTTTATCATAAAGTGAGGGCTTCATAGAATTAAGCAGAAAGGATTAGACAGGAGGTAAGTAAGAGATGACTTGTCAGAAGGCATGAAGCAGGAAGGGAGAGCTGTAGCACTAATGCCCAAAGAAAAGAAATCTCAAACTTGGATAGCACTGGGAAATGTCAGCTACTGTCAATGACTCAGGCAGGCTTGTTGGGGAGTATAGTGAATGGACTGGACAGCATGTACTTAATTTGAAGGAGCAGTCAGTGCTCAGCTCAAGCTGGTTCTTGTCAGAAGAAAATGAGACCCAATGTTGCCACATTTCCCGATTTTCTAAAAAATCCAGTACACCAAGATTCTCTGGCATCTCCTGAATTTTAAACGACGACAGCTAATTTACAAGTGTTAATGTATTGTACAGACTACAAATCCCTATGTAGGCTGGATTTTTTTATGCCACAGAAGGTCAGGGTTCATGTGACTAGGGGAACTAGGGTGTAGGGGACAGGCAGCCAGGACAAAAATATAACGTGCAGTTCAGGATACCCATCATCATGCTGCCTTTCTCTATGATTACTATTAGGCTGCAGAGGCTGAGCCCTAGGCAGTGAGAGTCACATGATGGTTTCTGCTGAACAGGTAGCTGGAAATAAGTTATCTTCTCTTTGCTAGAAACAATTGTGGCCCCGCCTTCAAGAAGCTTACTGTTTGTTTGAATGAACGACACTATTGTACATAGGATGGAAGGTTTATTTTTGCAAACTACCTATGTAGCCAGAGCCTTCAAGGTGAAGAGCATTTAGATATACAAAAGAAGTGGCATCAGGGTAGTCCAGGAAGGGAAAACAGCACAGTGACAAGAAGGGGGGTGGTATGTGGTGGAAGAGTGAGGAGCTGCTGTGAATGCAGGATGCCAGGTAATGGGAAGATCTCCCTGGGCTCTAGATTCACTCTCCCCCTTGCTGTGCCCCAGGAGGCTGACCCCCCTTCACTGAATCAGCTAAGCTCCCTGGCTCTTTGGTATCTTGTTAGTTTCAGCCAATGGGAGTACGAGTGAGGGGTAAGAAGGAAGTGAAGTTGGAAAAAATGGAGGTCAGAGAATTTATTCCCTTAGGAGCCATCCTTGAGAGGCTGTGGGTTGGCAGTGGCTCAACCTGAGGTCACTGCTCCTGCTGGCCCTGGGCAGCCCTCTTCTTCAGCCATCACTGAATTTCTATAAATGCTTGTTCTCCTTACCTCATCAGGTCTGGGGGTCAGGACAGCTTCCTGCTGTTGCTAGCTCTGGAGTGCTCCACCATCCCTGGTTTACCTTAACCCTGCCATCTTTGTGAATAATCCCTTCATTAAGTTCACCTCAATGATCCTGTTTCAATGTGCCATCTGTTTCCTGTTGGAGCCATAAACAAACAAATACACATATTTTTTCTATATTACATATAATATTATGTATACATATCATATATACATGCATGTATATTATATATATATAATATGTATATATATTATATGTAATATACATTTCGTATATGTCTCTTTGACCTTAAAATGTCTTTTATTAGGTTTAATGTTTAGCATTGTAAGAACAACCAAAAACTATGAGGAGCCTCCAAATAAACTGATTCTTTCTGCGATCACCGAAGTAACAGGGGACTTGCTCCTAGAGTCCTATTCCCTTGATCTGTGCCTTTGGTTTTCACCTTCGAGAGTGTGCTGCCCACAGGGGTCTTCTTGCTGTAGCTCACCCACACTCAACCACTAGAATGCAAAAAACTAACTCTAAGAAGATCTTAGGATAAAAAAGTACAAAGATACAGTGTAATTATGGCAAAATCAGTATGAGTGAATAGAGTACAACAATCAGATCTCTAATAGTGTCTACAGTTTTACACCTGAGTCACCGGATGAAAACCAGAGTATTTCCCTCCCTGCTTTAATTCTCAAGGAATCAAAGACTTGTTTTCAAGTTTACCCCTGGTTCTAAATCAGAGATGTAGTCTCTGCAGCCTCTGAACCACCAGATAACTCCTTCTGTGAATTCCTTCCTGGTCAGAATTCTTCAGTTAGTAGCTCTCACTGTGGTGCCAGTCCAGTTCAGAGAGGCTTCTTGGTTCTTCCTGCTTGCCTCTCTCCAGTCTCTTTTTTTCTCTGTCTCTCTTCCTCCTCCCACCCCCGCTGTCCCGTTTTCCTTTGCTTTCTGATCTCTATTCCTTCAGAGCTCAAGATTTTCTCTACAAATCACAATTTCTTTTCTCTCTTTATATGGAGCTTCTAAAAATGGATTTCCTTTTATTTTCAACAGTCTCAGTCGAGACCAACCCCCAAACTTAGTGTGACCATGCCCAGGAGTTATGTCAGCATTTTTACATCTCATTGCTTTCTTGGTTCAAATAGTGGCATATAAATCAGCACATCTGCAACCCAAATTGTGTTCCCATTTTTTTTTTTTTGACCTCAGTTGGGTCGGTTCCTTTTGAAATTATACAAGGAAACTGGGTGTTGTGAAAGGGAATTGTGCTGGCCTATAACTAAGTATGATGTGAGCTCCATGAAGTCAGTAATCTTCTTTGGATCTCAGTTTTCTCGTCTGTGAAATAGAGGGAAAGAGAGAAGTGTTTTCAGCTGTGCACACTCTTGTGAAATATTATGTTATATTTTTCAGTTCACTTTTATAACATTTACACATCATAAAGTCAGTCAATGAGAGTGACAAATTCTGTTTTAACAAATCGGCCAATTTAACTGGTGAAGAGTGGACAATGGACACTGTCAGATGAGCCTTATTTCTAGTAAATGTAAATCTAGGGGAGCAGAACCCGTCTGGGATGCTTAACAGAATCCTAGAGTCCTGTGAACCCAGTTTTGTAGTCACTGGGCTAAGAGGCCTCTGAGATGTTTCTATTCCAGTGTGACCTCAGGTGGCAACATTAGCTGCACCTGAGAGCTTGTTAGAAATGCAGAGTCTCAGGCCCCACCCCACACCCTCTCGGTCAGAATCTGCCCTTCAACAAGATCCTCAGGTGATTCATTTGCCCATTAAGTTTTGAGAAACAGAGATTTGGAACATCGTGTCTCAACCTTGGCGGCGCATTGGAATCACACAGTGCTTCTCAACCTTTAAGTCACCTTAAACCTTTAAGGGTCTAGTTCTGAAGTCTTTTTCAGCTCTGAAATGCTACGATTTTAATATCTGACGAATTTGGAGCAGAAGAGATTTTGGATGAATATACAACTAGTTTGATCAGTTAGTCCTGACTGTTTTTTTTTTTTTTTTTAAATTTAGAGGTTGGCAAATGGTAGTAAGGAAGTTGGTGTTTTAGATGTGAATGAGTCTCCTTTATTATCTTTATTATATATCTAGATAATCTCTGGAACATTAAAAAAATAACATCTCAGTAAGTTTCTAAGGATATATCAAAGAGAAACATCCTTAATATAAAAATGTTTTCTGTGTTGGGGGGAATAACCCTTGAGTGACCATGTCTTAGAGTTCTTACTTTTATTTTTACTTTCATTAGTTATCTGAAAGTAGCTCTCATAATTCAACATATTTTATTACAGCAGATCTACTTCCCCTGAAAGTAATACCACTTTGCTTCTGGTCTAGACCACAATGTGATGAACTGAGGTTTATATATATTACTGTACCTGTGAGAGTTAGTCTCTTCTAATGAGGGTTATCTTGTCAATCAGAGAAAGCATCTGTTATTATTAGTCTTTTTGATATGGGAAAGGTTCTTATATTTTTTATTTCTTTATAATTTCTACTATAAACTATATTTCAATGTAAATGCAACCTATGAATTTGATAACATTTAAAGCCTCACTCCTCCACATTCTTTCCTTTTGTAAAAATCGTATGCATATAAAAGTTCAACAAGAAGTGTGATGAATGATGAAAATAGCTATTTTTACTTAAGCCAGAAAACTATTCCTAAAAGAATTACCGTTGCCAAGGAAAATGAACTTTTCTCTGGGGATGTCACTAACATGGTTAATGCATTCTGTTGAATGTCTTCTAAGGCAGCACATAAGGTTCTAATTGATTAAAAGGAACTGAGGTGTATCCATCAGGTTCAAGGCCAGTTGACAGCAGAGTTTTCAGTCTTAAATCTTTTACTTGTAACTATCAAATGGATGAATAAAATACAATTTAACTAGAAAATGGAAGCTACTGCATTTGATAAAATGGGAAATGTAACAATTAGCCTTTCATTTGAAGGAAACTTTGTCTTGGTGTTTGTGACATTAGATCTGTGTTTATTATGATATCCCAAACATACTGTCCTTCACAAAAAAAGGGGTTCAATTACCCATTGGTTGTTAAAAGATTGCAAACTGGGTATGATCCTGAACAAATTAAGGCCAGAAGTTAAAGTCTGTCAGTATGAATTTGGAAAGAGTCCCAGCTTCATCAAGAAACTTTCTCCTGTTAATCCACCAACATTTGTATATTCAACTGTTGATGGGTTAATGTTTTTTTCTTTTTAAAATTGTACTCAGTACCAAACACTGGGCATTTCTTTATGTTGGGTGAAAGAGTTTCTCAGAGCTGTAGTCTAAGAGGCTGTATTTAAATTCACTAAAAAGAATTAGCTTAAGATCAGAGAGAAGCCTGGGCCCTCTCTACCCCTTGGGGGTTGACTGCAGATGTAGGGAGACTAGAATATAAAGACACCCAAGAAGGCTTGAGGCACTACAAGGGCTGAAACAGCTGTAGCTGTTTGTCCATCAAAGGAAAGTGTAACCAGAACACAAGGGAAGAGATATTTTTCAAGATGGGGATAACTCTGTGACTCTGGCTGCAAATGACCACTCATCTTCAGTTTAAACTTCTATGGATTCTTGTTGAGGGGCAGACTTTTGAATAATAAAATAGCTGATCTAAACCATCTGTCTTAAAAATACTCCGCTTGTCTGAACAGACTACATTACGTTGTAATTAGAAAGTTGAATCTGCAGCTCTGGGGTCTATATGAAGCAGGGGTCAGGTTATAAAATCTTAGAAGTGAGGGCTGCCCTGAGGTTACGACTCCCCAGAGGCTAGTGGACCTGTATAACACAGATTAATAGCAGAAAATCTTATGTTAGATTCTGGGGTTGCTAAATCAAGATTTCACCAATAAGCAGAACAGTTTCAACCTGAAATCGAGGGGTGGATCTGGGATTCAGGCAAAAGAAAGTTTTCTTTTGTTTTTTGGTTTTTTGTTTGTTTGTTTGTTCGTTTGTTTTTTTGCAGATGAGAAAATTGAGGCACATAAAAGGTAAAACAAACAATTGCCTAAAGTCACAGCTCTATGTGGTAGAGCCAGGATTAGAATCTAGCACTGTGTCCATGACCCTGTTTTCTTACACGTCTTGGACAGGGATTCAAGCAGGACTAAAACCAGGAGGAAGAGTTTGGACCAGAGAAAGAATATAAGAAGCAGAGGATTTGTGACTGCTCATCGTAGCTTGCTGCATACATTTAGCCTGCCGCATACGTGAACACACACGCACGCCACCCCCCCCACACACAGTATACACGTACCTATACACACATAGAGATGGTAAAGGGGACACCTGGGTTTTGCCTTTGAAAAAATCCTCACATTATTTCTAGTAACAGCATCTGAATGTTACTCCAACAAGCCAGAATAGGAACAGTGTGTCATTACAGTTGCTTTTATCATTTTTCATTTATGAATAATGTTCTTTTTTAGCTTATAATTAAGGCTAAATATAGGCTAAGAGTGAGAATTCCGAAATGTGGTAATTTTTGTTGTACCTATTTATAAGTTATTTATAAACAGATAATTAAAAGGTAATTTTAAAATACAAAACTAATGGGAGAATTTGGTAGATAATTTAATCTAATGATCTACAGAGTCACATCATAGAGAGTATAGGGGCTTTTCAGTCTGAATTAGAGAACATTATTATTTTTACCTACTGCTGAGGCAGTTTGGAACTCAGTGCCTTATACTGTTTCAGTAGCAACAGCTGTGGAGAGGTTGGGTAGATTTGTCTTCTGGTCTTGTTCATGGATGCACTTGTTTAAGGACAACACTTGGAGAGGCACTAACCTATCTAAACCACTGTGGGGAGCAGTTGGCTTAGTTGGGCTTGTTTGGTGCTGTTATAGACCGGAATGTTTGTGTTCTCCCAAAATTCACATGTTGCAATTCTAACCACCAATGTGATGGTATTAGGAGGTGGGGTCTTTGGAAGGTAATTAGGTCATGAGGGAGGAGCCCTCATTAATAGAATTAGTGTCTTTATAAAAGGGACCCCGGAGAGCTCTCTGCCTCTCTCTTTGCTGAATGAGGACTCAGTGAGAAAACAGCCATCTATGATCCGGGAATTGGCTCTTATCAGGCAGTGAACCTTTCAGAGACTTGATTTTGGAGTTTCCAGCTTCTAGAACTATGAGAATTAAGTGTTTGTTGTTTAAGCTACCCAGTCTATGAAATTTTTGTTATAGCAGCCCAAATAGACTAAGACAGATACTAAGGATCAGAATGCCATTTGAGCAAGCTTAAGTACACATGGGAAAATCACTGGAAGGATACAAGAGCACCTTACTTAACCAAGGATAAGAAGAGCATCCAGCTTCCTCTTTTCTCTCTCTCTCAGGGACTATGTGTTCTCATGTCATCTCTGCTCCTCTCTCTGCCTATATCAATGTTCTTTATTTTTGCAAAACGGCTCTTCTTTAGACGTACTTGACCTAACTTTAACTTTATATCACTTTAGGTGCATGTCAGACCTGACTTAATACAGAATCATGAAAGAGAACCTGATACTTGAGTTCGGTATCCACTCTTGGTTCAATTAGGTGCGACCATCTGGCTGCCCAACTGGAAAGATTGTTAGCACAGACTCTCTGAGAGATGGGACATGGGCACAGAAGGGAATGGGAAGAATTAATTAACAGGGAGAATGATTTGGTCACCTATAATACAGCAGTGATCATTTCTCCTCACTTATGTTGCTTGAATGCCCCAAGTCTTAAGAGCAGGTTTGTGTAAATGGGGGTCATACTAATGTTAAAACTTGAATATTGAGGCACAGAAAGATTGGAACAATTGCCTAAAGTCACAGCCCCATGTGGAAAAGATAGGATTGGAACCCAATACTTGATCCCTGAGCCTTTTCTCTTAAGCATCTTGGGCCAGGGTTGTAGGCAAGAATGAAACCAGAAGGAAGGGTTTGGACCATAAAAAGAAACTTGGAGCTGGGAAGATTTGTGATTGCTCACTTGTAACTTGCTACACACACGTACATACACAGACGTACACGCTCTTGTACACACACACACACACACACACACACACTCTCTCTCTCTCTCTCTCTCTCTCTCTCTCTCTCTCTCTCTCTTAATCTGAGCCCTTTTCTCAAGTATTTCTAAGCATACCCAAGGGGTGTACTACCTAGTCCAGGGGTCTGAGTTATTCTTATGTTGATCTCTGCCACACCAGTTAGTGCCACTGTGGTTCCAGCTGATTTTGTTCATTCAGCTTGAGCCTTTGTCCTATGATCCCTGCTGGTTTATCCTGGCCACTAATGGTGCCAGCACCTTCCTATGGCATGGGGCAGGAAAATCCTTCTTTCTTTTTGTGTTCCGAATAATTGGTTAAGTCACAGAAAATAAAATAGATCTCCATAGTTTATTAGTCCACTCAAAATCAACTTTGAACAAATTTTTACTTGCTTTATATCTGTTTACTTAAGTGTAAATATAAAGAACACTGTATATTCCTGCTTTAGAATTAACAGTTGGAGTGCATATTAAACTATTTATAGGTTTAAGCAAGTCAGATTTAAAAATGAATTACAAATTAATGAGTTTATCCTTAGAGTTTAGAAAGAAAGGACAAAACTCATTTCAAATTAATATAGTGAGTTTTCCTTGCTTTTTAATGAAATTGCTCTCTTTGTGGCTGACCTACTAGTGAAACATTTGCACTTCCTCTACTAGGCTCAAGGTGGTGGCCTTTCTGGTAGTGTTAGTATGCTGGCTACTTTAGGAAGGTAGAGAGACTTGTTTGACAAGACAAGCCAACAGCAATGAATCCTGGAGCTAAGCAGATGGTCTCTGTCCCAAGTATGTCCTATGGACATGTGATCTAGGATGGGAGGGTGTGTTCTCTTGACCACAGTTCATCCGCCTAAAGAAGAGCAGCTGTTCTCAGTTTCTACAGCTCAGAAACTATGCTTCCTAAACTTCCCTGATTATGAAAAGAATAATCGAAGGTACTTGGAGGACAGACAGCTCCTCAGGTCACTTTCTTGGAGGTTCTGATTCCACAGGAGATGGGTTGGGGCCAGGAAATTCGTATTATTAATGAGAACCTCAAGTAATTCTTTATAAACTCCTTGAGGGGAAGATCCAGTCATCATTCTTTCAGCAACAGTTTTAAGTATCCATTATGAGACTCCCAGGGGCAGTGAATAAGTTTGGATCTCTGCTCCCAGGTAGCTTGTAATCTAGTGAGAGAGACAAATAAGTAAATAGATGGGAATCACAACAATTCAGAAGGGCACAGAGGCTAGATGTGATTTATTAAAGAATTATACATAATTCACAGTCTAGGTATTGAATAAATAGATCTTTTTAAATATATGCTTTGCCATTATTTGATTAAGTCTTTACCTCTTAGTAACTCCGATTCTCTGTCTGTATATCTATTGGCACTGTATCTGTATCCTTATCTCTTTTCTTCCTGAACATCTGTAATAATTACTGTGTGGTTTTGGCAAATATTAGACAATGGTATACATTTTTTTACTACCACTGATGTACATTGTTAAGCTTCAAGGGGAACATTGCTTTTCTTAGGTCTCGTAAGAGAACTGTACAGGCTCAGCTTTGCATAGTTACCAGCATATGATGTGAGAAGGCAGCCCTGATTTTGGCAGAATCCATAATGCTATGGCTACATTGCCAGAAAATTGGCCATCTAATGTATCACATAAAGCAATGTTCAGATGCTGAGTTGACATGCAGGCTCTGTGCTATGCAAGGCAAAGTAAGGTACCAGCAGGACTGGGTAGGCAGCTGCAGGGCTTCTCATTCCAGTGGGCCATGGCTTGACCACACCAACTCTAATTAATAACTGTGGTTTGGATGAAGACTTTATATCAAATAACAAATGAGTAACTTTCTTTTCCCTTCATATTTTGGCAAGAATTGAAAATAATTAGTGATCTATTCAGCAATTACAAATACTTCAGCTGGTCTATTCAGATGAAAACTTTAATATATTTGTTAGATGGACTCTGGCTGGTCTTCAATGAAGGCTGAATTTTAAGCTATTTCTTTTATCTTTTAAAGGAGGAAATTGGACAAAAATATCAATTTAGGGGAAAAAGAGAAATAAACGAAATGGAACTGGGGTTAGTCTTCAGGATTTTTCTTCTCAGCTTTCTCTCTTTAGACTAACTTATCCACCTACACCTCTGACCTGATACCTAGACCCTGCCGGATTCTTTTCTGTGATCTTTCCATTCTTCTTCTGTTCCCCAGGCTGCAGAGCAGCCCCTCTGTAGCTGTCCCTGTCCCTGTGATCAGTGAAAAGACCACAGTAGATTAGGCTCTACTGTTATGCTGTATGCTCCAAAGTTGAACATGACCTAGCCCCTGACCTGGAGAGGTTTATTGTCTACCAGAGAAAATGATGCATGAACAAAGTGATGACAATGCTTTGTTATGAGTAAAGAAACCTACAAAATATTATAAAGAACAGCAGAGTAGATGAATGAAGAACAACAGATGGGACTGCTCAGAAATGCCTCCCTCCCCTTGACTTTCGCTGTCTCTCAGTAATCTCTCTGTCTTTTTGGTTCTCTCCAACTTTGGCTCTTGAAGGGATACTTCACTTCTGCTCCATTTCTCTCTGTCGAAGTTGGCTTCTCTGAAGCACGTTCCAGAACCATATGTAGAAGCTGATTCTTTCCTTCCATTAAGATAGTTTTTTTCTCCATTCCTCCAGGCTAGGGTTGAGGCCTCATTTGTTATAAATCGTTTCCCATATATAATAGTACCTCCTCAAAAGGATTATCAACTCCTAAGGGCAAGACTATGCCATTTACTTCCTTAATATGTCTCAATTTCAAGGCCATTGAAGTTGCTCCACAACAATTTTTGAAATTTACTTTTGTCAATATGGCCTCAGTATTTGTGTGCCTAATTATACATACTGAATCTGATGAAAGCCAATAATGCAGAGAGGGGTGGTCTATGGAGATTTTTCAACCAGAAATTATTTTGTTTGTGTATTTCAAGGTTGATTATTTTTCATTTGACCTTGTAAAAATACTTCTTGAATTTTAGAAAATAAACCATCTGCTCTCATGTGCCCAGTGGTTTACACACTGTGTCCATTTTGAGCAGAACTTCAAAAATAATGTGGTGTTTCATCATCTACTGACACAGAAGAAACGAAATGAAAAATTTCCCAGACATTTGATATTCTAAGTCCTGACTCTTAAAAGATGGAGGATGGCTCAGGGTTCAAAATGCTGATCTGTCATCTGAACTTGGCCTCTGGGAAAAGGAGGTAGGATTCATATAAGCTTTCAAAAATATTTCCCTACTTTTAATGCCTTTTGTGCTCAAGGTTTCTCATTATTCCCTTCAAGGGTTTCTATGACCTGTCAATTATCTAAAGGTTTATTCTTCACCCTGTAGAGATTATTCATTTCTCTTATGTTTCTTCCATCTCTGTGTCTGTGAGTGTATGTGCATGCATGCACACCCATTGTGCTCTGACTTTTCACTTATTCATCAGCACAACATAAGAGTACGAACAGGTCAGATTAAAATTTGAGCTATTTGATTTTTTTCATGGTTGTAATGAAAGGTTTGGTGAAAAAAGGGATTAAAATTACTGCTTTCAATGTGGTGTTCTCTGTTGGTAACTTGAAAAGCATATAAATTGCATATTTTATTTTCCTAGTAAGGAAGAAAAAATTTATTATGTATATAATACTTAATTAATTTTTCTATGAATAGTTTCCTTTAACAGAATATAAGATAGTTTGTTGCCCACACTTTATATGTATCTCTGTTGTTGGGTTTCCTCTTCAACTCAGCTGTGATTTCCTTTTTCTATTTCTCTCTTTATGCTCATTCTTTTATGTGAAAACTGCCTAGGGTCTCCCAAAACATGGTATTTTATAGGTACTGCTTCATCCTCTCACTGTTTTCACCTGGAGAGCAAGAAGTGATCTTGAAACCTAACCCAAAGCTCCACTTGCTATTCTATAGGCTGCATCCTCCACTTTCTCAAGCAGTTATTTTAAGAGAGTAAAAATCAACTTTGTTACTGAATAAGGAAGCATTTTCTAGTGTTCCTGGGTATTCTAGTTTGGCTAGATGCTGCATAAAAAATCTTCTGTATGTTTGGGCACATGGCTTACATACTCTATCTCCTTCTTGGAGATTTCCAATGCACATATTTCAATGTTCGATATATTAAAGGCTCTGTGAAATCCTGCCTTGACAAACCTGTTTACTTTTGTTTCCTTGTCATTTCTCCAGTGATCAACAAATTCCTTTTATTCTTATAGCAGACTTTATCACTTGGCAAAACATTCTTTGGGAGATACTGGGTAAAGAATTAGGGAATACAGCTCAATAAACCTGAATCAATTGCAGGTATGCAATGGCTAACTCTTACATTTGGCTTTTCAGGTTATTTGTTTCATCAGTGAATTGCAAGTTCCATGGGGGCAAGACCTTTTATCAGTTTATATCGTTCACTGCTGAATCTCCAGTGCTACAAGAGGTCCTGGCATGTTTTTGCACTCAGTAACCTCTTGCCGAAGGGGATAGTTCATGTATCTGTGGAACACAGACACCATGACTTTCTTAGCTCATTCCTGGGGGTGACCCTAGTTTCAGAAAGAAACTGAACTTTTACCAGTTGCCTGAATTCTTTAACCAGTTGTTTCTTCTCCCAGTTTTAACAACCAACTTCCTAAATTCTTCCTCTTTAGTAAATGTGTGGTGCATACTTATCCTATTCATATCTTTTCATCATATTTTGACAAGTCTTTCTGTGTATTTGGAGGAAATTACTTTGTTATGAGTCTTACTTCCCAATGTGGAAGCCAACACTTAAATTTCCAGGCCTTCTTGCAGGAAGATGCATGACAAACATAAGAGTAAGGCATCTTGAGGAAATGGGCTTAGTTGTGAAGCAAATGGTCCAGCTGAGGTCAATTTCTGATGCAGAAATGAAGCACTGATGGGGCCTTCAAGTCAAGTGGTATGGATTGCTCTGGGGTGGCTGTAGCAGGTCAGCAATTGCTTCATCGGGCCAGTTCTGCAGGGTCCTGGAAGTTTTGCTAAGAACCTAATTCATTTTAATATGTTTAAATGTCACTGCTAAAGGTGTCCTCTACCATAGAAATGTGACATCTATCCTATAATCCCACAAATCTCAATTCACCATTTCAGAAGATTTTTTTTGTCTTATTGTCAAAAATTTCTATACTTTATAGCTACCAATACCATTTCACTCACCTTTATTGATTGCTTATATACCCACATACACATACATTTCTCCTTTGCCTCTTTCTCCTGCTTGTTTTTCTGGAGTTTGATCATTCTGTGTATAGGACTTTCCCCTTCTAAAAAAATAAATGTCTGTGATTTGATTTTTACAAAGGGTCTTTTTTTTTTTTGATAACCGAGACCCATTGCAGTATTCCTAATCCCTCCTAAATTATTCTTTCCTATGCTTCTCTTGCACTTTCAAGATTTTTCTTCATTGAAGTGATCATGCACAGAAACTGCAGGATTCTATTTCCCCATAGTTGGACTCATTTAAGTTAAATTTTAACAATTTAATTTAATATCCCAGTCATCATATCTGTCAAATATAATTGGGAAGGAAATAGGGAGACACTATTATGTTTGACTGCTAGTAAGAAAGACCCAAAGTAACATTTTCTTAAATAAGACAAAGATGTATTTTTTTTTCCCCTTGAAAGATAAGTCCAGAAGTAGGCTGCTGAGGACATTATAGTTATTACATCGTTATCAAGGAACTAGTGTTCTTTAATCTTTCCGCTCCACTACCCTGAGTAAATGGCTTCCATCTTCAGGGTAACCTCATATTCACAAGATAGTTGCAATAGCTACAGCTTTCTCATCCTTCCTCCAATCTGAGTCAATCCCCTTTTCAAGAAATTATACTCAGCAAATTTTCTTTGGCCATTCCTATCTATAAAGAACAGTTAGAAATGTAGTTTTGTCTTTGGGCAAATTGCCACACCCAGTGATACATAGCTCTGTTCTCATACAAAAGAAAACAGAGGGAATATATATTAGGAAAACAACTGTCTGTGCTTTGAAGATTGTTAAAATTTTTTGCTGTTTTCCAACAGATGCTATCGATTTTAAATCCAATGTAACAGTGTCATAAAACATATATTTCATAAGAAACAATCATTCTTTGTATTTGGGGGACTTTTCATGAAATTTTGTGGTTTCATGGGCTAGAAGGTGGGTACCAATTACAGTGTTTATAGCTACTGTGAACAATTTTGTCTTCTTGGATCAAAGCCACACTTAAGTATTGGTATAACTTCTGAAATGCTTTAAAAAGAAAGCGTGAGATGCAAAGTATGCTCTAAATAAATAATTTTAATAACCTTCAACACAATTAATTTTTGAGAATAAGATTCACAATTCGAGGAATTTTGAGCTTTCAAAAAAGATTTTCATCTTTTAAACACAAAACAGAGTCAGTTTTCTCTGGGCTGATTTTAAAAACCAAATCATGGTCACTATCAAAGAAAATGATTTTGTTACTTTTTTAGGCTCCTTGGCAAATAATGGGAGGTTGGGTCAAAATAATCTAATTTCAAAGAGGATCCGCTCAAGATAAAGACAGATTATACAGAGAATAAATAGTCTGATTGATGTTGGCTTGGATAAGTTATGTTGGCATAACTTTTCTTTTGTCATATCTAAAGTGACAGGTTCAAACCTCAAACAAATGATCACATTCTGGAGTTTGAAGTATATGGAATATTATCCTTAATGATGCAAGGAAGAAGCACTGGATTTTAATCTAGTGATTTTTTTGAACACATCTGTGATGTAGTTACCTATTTTCTTAATCCTTGTATTTGAAATCCATCAAAAATCACTTTAAAAGCATTCATAGTACCCAGATATCCAAAAGTCAGAATTTTGAGCTATTTTCCCCAAGGTTATTTACTTAAACTAATAACAAAGAATTCAGACTTAGCAAAATGCTGCACACTTCTTGCCTTCTCTCATTGTCCTCCCATATAGTTTGTCTTTGTAACAAACAACAGGTTCTGCTCAGCCAGTGTGATATATACCTAACTACTCTCCCTTCTCTTCCTTTTGTGGTTTGCTGCTATGTTAAAAGGAGGATATAGTAATGAGTGTTTTATAACCAACTGAGAACACTAGCTTTACCAAAATATAAAGAGAATGACATAGGTCAGGGGGCACACCTCTGTGTCCCATTTTAGAGACATGGAAACACAGTAGCATTATACTGTCAGAGGATGTAAGTTTCCAAAGAGACAGGTGATTGTGGCATAGGTTAGTGCTGGGTGGACCAAGGTGTGCCTGGGGTTGAGTTAGCATGAAGGAGGTTGGGTACAGCAGTGGCTGTCCATCTTCCCATAACAATCACACTCAGTTTAATCAGCTAAGTCTTTCTTGCTACTCTTGGAGTTGTTCAAAGAACATTCTGGGTGCTGGGGAAGCAAATCATTCTTTCAGCACTGGTGAATTTTCCATTCGAACCCAGCCAAAACTCAGCCGAAGTGGAGAACTACCCATTTACCCAAGCCATCAGATTCAGGGCTGTCTTTGAAGCTGCTCCTCTGTGTAGTTCAAATGCATCCTTGTAAGGGTAGAGTGGTAATAGGAGTGGGGATGGGATAGGTGAGAGAGTTGAGTGCTGTAGGCACTGTGGCCACGTGTACATACAGAATGGCAGGTGGATTAGTGTATCCCTGTGCTCTTGGCTAAAAAGAAGAGATTAGAAAACACAGCTTCAGCTCTGTGTCACCATAAGACAGGTTTTGTGACAACCAATGCCATCCCTCACAGGTTTGAGAAATTAGACTCTGTGGTTTATGGATCTGCCTTGGTAAATTTCATTTAAGTTATTTTATTCCTTTACCACTTTTTTAAATCTGTGAAGAAAAAGATACAGTAAAAGTATAAACAATAAGTGTTAAAAACACTTTAAATGGAAATAAATCATTCCCCATTTTATGAGGTACATAAAAGAGCAACAAAATTTTTATACTATATATTTTATTCAAAACTTTTACCTAAAGTCATCTAATGAATATATCAGGCTAAAGCAGTGATTATTTTGTTTTGAGTTAAAATTAATTTGTCTATTTATTCACAAACTCAAAGTTATGCAGGAGGAAAAGCGTGGAGCTTAAATCATCCTCCAGTTCTTACTGTTTATTCATGAAGCACTTTCAGCAAGGCATTCACAATTTTTTAAGCTATTGCAAGAAATTAAAGCCAAAGATGAAGCAGAATAGAAATTCTGAGCATAAGTTTCAGGTTCTAGCCCCTGGTTTTTCTCTTCTTGAGCTTTGATACTGACAGTACAGCAGGCAGTCTAGTGATGGAGAAAATTGACATTAGCAGCTAAAAAATTTGCTAAAACATTTGGAGAACTGAGATCTTTAAACTATAAAGTACTTCAGAGTGTGGAAGATGAGGAAGATGTTTTAAGTGTGAGATGATAGATTACAATGTCTTAGAGACTCTGATGAAATAATGATGATAAAAGTTGAAAACTCTATTTTCTCCTTTTAGAGCAAAGATCATGAAGGTGCTAGATCAGTGATTTCTTTTTTAAAAAATACTTTAGGATGATATATTTATGGGTATGTCATAACTTGGTTTGCTTGGCACCTTTCTTGATAACATTAACATAATATTTTATTTTTCTCTCTCTCTGTGTATAAAGTATACATAACTCTTTGTTATGTAGAAGTTTATATATAGAAGTTACAGAAGCAATAGAACTCTTATTTTGGAAAAGAAAATCAACCTACAATCTGGAAGATGAAAAAAACAATTATAAAGGAGAAGTAGGAATGTCTGGCATATAATAGATACTCAATAAATAGTTGTTGAATGAATAAATAAGAAAAACTCCTTCATTAAAAATTCTTTGCTATTCTACAGAGAATTATATTAGTGAAAAAAACATGATATCATATAGTAACCACTTTTTCTGTATAATATAATTTTTATGCTAGCCTTTGGAAATGAGTAGGTCAGGTATCATTATCCCCACTTGCTGATGAGGAAATTACAATTCGGAGTTTGGAAAGACTTGCTCAGAACTGGTAACCGGAAAGCCCAAGACACGACTTCAGTCAGATGATTTTAAATTCTGTGCATTTTGTCAATTTTGATTTCTATCCTGTGGGGGGGGTGTGTGTGTGTGTGTGTGTGTGTGTGTGTGTGTGGTGAAAAACCCTAGTTTTCAGTGACTGCTACTGCTGTGGTATGAATATGTTCTCCTAAAATTTATGTGTTGAAAATTTAATGATCAAGGTGATGATATTAGAAGGTGAGGCCTTTGGGAGGTGATTAGGTCATGAAGACAGAGCCCTCATGAATTGAATTAGTGACCTTACGAAAAAGGCCTGAGAGAGCTCCCTTGGCCTTCTGCCACATAAGAATACAGGAAGTCTGTGACCAGGAAGAGAGCCTTCATCCAATCATGCTGAAACCCTGATCTCAGACTTCAGCCTCTGGAACCATGAGAAATAAATTGTTGTTGTTTATAAGCTACCCAGTCTATAGAATTTTGTTATAACAGCCTGAGCAGACTAAGATAGCTACTTAACCACAGTGTAAACCAATTAAGTCTTTGTTGTCAGGTCATGTAATTATTTGATTTACATTTGCTCACATTTCCCAGCTCCGTCTTTTGCCCCCCACTTTGTAATGTCCACGATATGTCACATTATCAGTTTTGAAATAGTTACTAAAAAATAAAATCTTTGAAGCATGAAAAGGGAATGATAAAAGAGAGATGATAAGCTTTACTACAAAGCTGCAGGTCTGCTGCCTTTGTGTTACAGAATTTTCTTAGGCTAGAACATTCATCTTCTATGTCTGCCCTTTTACACATGTGCACTATGTTTCAGAAGGATGTCAGTGAATTTAACAATAATAACCATTTGAGCTTCCATGCCTCCCTCTGCTCAGTGATGGGCTCTTAATTCTTTATGTGGAACAACAAGCAGGACAAAGAGGCACCAAGGAGTTTCTTGGCAGAAGCAGCAGCTCAAAGAACTAAAACAAACTCACATATCAGGGTTCTGTCATTCCTGGACCTTGGAGAAAATAGCTGAGATGGGGAGGTCTCTGTTTTACCACAAACCTTCTGCCTTGTTTCTCTTTTATGAATATTACCCTTTTCCTCTTGCATGCAAACTTTGGAGACAAGAGAGCATAATCTTTTTTTTTTTTTAAATGATGATTCTACTTCCCCCTTCATTGACACATTTGTGTAAGAGGTAAGATCTGCATATATATTATATTCCTAACCTTTTCTGCAATCCAGGAGTAGATTGTACAGTAACATTTTTTATTTATGTAATATATTATGCCTGAGAACCATTTATGATTTGGAGACAGCTCAAAGTGCCAATCTTTGCCTGCTGGTCTTCTCCAGCAGCAAGAACTGACATACTCACTGTCTTGGGAGAACCTACCTCCCAAGCAGACGACCTAGAAAGAGTTTCTAAGCCCATTTCAGAAACCCGGAGGTCTACATGAACAGGGAGATGTGGCCTTTCTTGCTTGTCTCAGTGAGGATGAAATGAGTTTAAGAAACTCCCTCAGCCACAGTCGTCTCCTTAAGGAAGCAGCCAAAGACATTTCTGGCCACGTAAGCTCCTTTACTTTCTGTCATAGAACCCTGATTCTTTGGCCACAATAGATTGGACAAGACACTGGATATGCTCATCTAACAGAAGCAATCATGTATGCACTGAATAAAAGAGATCTCATGACCTCTGAGGTAGCTAGGCTCCTCTTATGATCTTGGGAAATTTCAACACCACCACCACCACCACCACCACAACAACAACAACAACAACACACACACACACACACACACACACACACACACACGGCAATGAATCAAAAGGAGCCAGTAGACATAGCGACTAAATCAAAGGACTTCAGATCCCCCGAAGTAGGGAAAGAAATAACCTCTGACAAGACACCTGTTACCAGACGTGCCACAGTATTCTGAGCAGTGTTGAACCAATGTTTTCCATGCTGGATTTACATTTTTTCTTAAGGACTGTGTTTAGATATAATTCACATGCAATAAACTACACACATTTAATGTGCAAAATTTGATACATTTCAACACATGCATAAACCTGAGAAATCATCACAGTCAAGATAACATGTTCATTTCTCCTATAAGTTTCTTCTTGTCCCTTTGAAATTCCTCCCTTTAACCCCTCTTTGTCCTCTCTCACTTTCCCTAGGCAATAACTCATCTGCTTTGTATCACTACAAAGTAATTTGCATTTTTCAGAATTTTATATCAGTGGAACCATACAATATATACATTTTTTTGTCTGTCATATTTTATGAAGCATAATTTTGAGATTCATTCATGTTGTTGCATGTATCAATGGTCATTCCTTTTGATGTTGAGTATTATACCATTGTATGGCTATACCATGGTTTTTGTTTTTTAAATCCATATGCTTGTCTTATTTTTTGCTATTACTAATAAAACTTTTATGAACTTTAGAATATCAGTCTTTGTGTGGATACATGCAACTTTTCATATGCTAATTTACCTTCATATAGCTTAATATCTCATGGGTAAAAGAAATAAAAATGAAAATAGAGAGTATTTGGAAGTGAATAAAAATAAAACTGCAAATATTACAATTTGTGGTTGCTGTTAAACCATTGTTAGTGGAACAGTTATAGTACTAAACACCTGTAAAAGAGGAAGCTTCTTAAATTAGTGCCCTGGGTTTACACATTGAGAAACTAGAGGGAAAAAGAACAAATGAAATCCAAGGTATGGAGAAGGAAGGAAATAATAAAGATTAGAGCAGAAATTAATGAAATTGAAAACAAAAAAAAAAAGGAGAGAGAAAAGTCAATAAAACCAAAGTTAGTCCATTGAAAAGATCAGTATTATTGATTAAGTTCAACCTAGACTGATTATGAATACAAGAAAGCAGAAATTACCAATATCAAAACAAGAGAGGTGAGATCAGTAAAGATTCTATAGATATTGAAAAGATAATGAAGGAATATTATAAACAACTTTATGCTAAGAAGTTTGATGACTTAGATGTAAATGACCAGTTTCATGAAAGATATAAACTATCAAAATTTATTCAAGAGGAAATGGATAATCTAAACATCCTGTATCTATTAAATAAATGAAATTTTAGGTTAAAAATTTCCACATACACATACAAAATCCAAATTACTTACTTGGTGAATTATACCAAATATTTAAAGAAGAAATAATAGCAAATCTACATAAAATTTTTAAGAACATTGAAAAGAAAGGAACACTTTCCAATTCATTACATGAAGCCGGCCTTATTCTGGTGTCAAAACAAAGCACAAATATTGCAAGAAAATAAAACTACAGTGTTGAAAATTTTATTAATAAAATTTTATAAAATCTAATTTGGCAATATACATAAAAAATAATGCATCATAGCCAAATAAGGCTTATCACAGGAATGTGATGATGAGATTTTTGAAAATCAGTCAATGTAATTCACCATGACAGACTGAAACAATAAGAAAACCTGATACTCTCAATAAATGTAGAAAAAGAATTTTACTAAATTTAACATTTATTCCTCATAAAGACTCTCAGCCAACTAGGACTAGAGGACAAATTCCTCAGTTTGACCAAGGGCATCTAGAGCTAATATCATATTTAATGGGAAAATATTGAATACTTTCCTCTAGATTAAGGAACAAGACAAAAATGTCTGCTCTCATCGTTTCTATTCGACATTGTACTAGAGGTAAAGAAAAGATATAAAAAGCATATAGGTTATAAAGAGAGAAATAAAACTACTTTTATTTATATTTACATGATCATTTATATGGAATAATATTAGAGAATCTATAAAAAAGCCACTAGAATCAGCATGTGCATGTATGTTATAAGATCAATATACAAAAATCAATTGTATTTCCTTACAGTGACAATAAGTAATCAGAAATAGGAAAAAATCCTACTGTTTATAATTATGTAAAAATAAGGAAATATTTAGAGATAAATCTAACAGATAATGTGCAAGACCTGTACATGAAAATACACAACTATTCTGAGAGAAATGAAAAAGCTAGATAAATGGAGAGATGCAACATGTTCATGGACTGAAAGTCAGTGTTGTTAAGATGGCGATTATTTCCAATGAGTTTATGGACTCAAAGCTGTCCTAATCAAACTTTCAGGTTATTTATTTAGATATTAATTTTAAAATTCATTTGGAAATGCAAAGAAACTGGAATAGCCAAATAACTTTGAAAAGAAAAAAGCAAAGTTAGAGGCCTTACAGTACTTAACTTCACGATTTGTTATAAAACTACGGTATACAAGGTATTGTGGTAATAGCATAAAGATAAACAAATAGATCAGTGAAATAGAAAAAAGAGTCCAGAAATAGACCCACACTTAATTGGTTAATTGGTTTTGAAAAAATACAAATGTAATTCGGTGGAGAAAGAATAGTATTTTTAACAAATATTCTTGAAACAATTAAATACTTATATGCCAAAAGAAAAAATCTCAATCCATATCTTACAGCACATACAAAAATTAACTCCAAATGGATCCTAAACCTAAATTTCAAAACCAAAGCTATAAAACTTCTAGAAGAACATAGAAAGATAAATCTACGTAACTTTTCATTAGGCAAAGATTTATAAATATGTATACCAATTATATTTCAATAACATTGTTAAAATGATTAATCCTTATTTAAAACAAAATAATAATTATTGTGGAATTTATAACATGTATGGAAATAAGATGTATAACAATAACATAAAGAATGGAAAGATATAAATGGAAATATACTGTTATAACATTCTTGCTTTATACATGAAGTGGTATAATATTATTTAAAGATTTTCTGTAATAATTTAAAGAGTTATAAAGCACAGAATAACTTACAGACATTAAAACAAATAAAAAATAAGATTGAAATCCATAGAAAAGATAAAATGAAATACTAAACATTTTTTAGTTAACCGAAAATGGGAAAAGAGGTAAAAATGAATAGGAAATACATACAGAAAATGAATAGCAAGATGGTAGATTTAAACCCAGTCATACCAATAATTATACTCTATGCAAATGCAACAAACACTCAACTTAAAAAAGAAATATTGGAAAAATAAAGACCCGATTATGTGCTGTTCATAAGAGAAAAGGTATAAAAAGTTTATAGTTTAATACTTATACCAAAAAAGAAGAAAGATTTGAATCAATGAAGTTTTCACCTTAAGAAGCTAAAAAAAAAATTCAATTAAAAATGAAGGAAATAATAAAGACGTGAGGTAAAATCAATTAAAATAGAAAATTTATAGACAACAGAGAAAGCCAATGATACTAAAAGTTGGTTTGTTGGAAAGTTCAGTAAAACTTATAAACACCAAGTTGACTTATCAAGAGAAAAAGAAAGTGCAGATTACCAATATAAGAAATTGATAAAGCAAAACTACCACAGAGCCTAAGACATTTATAGAATAAAAAAAGAATATTATATATAAATTCTTGTTCGTAAATTCAACAACTGAAATAAAATGAACAAATATCTTGAAAGATATAAGTTAACAAAACTGATACAAGAAGAAACAGAATGCTGAATAGAATTGTATTTATGAAAAATATTGATATCATAACTCAAAATTCTTTTTATAGGAGAAACCCACCTGTTCACATGGATGAATTCTACTAAACATTTAAGGTAAAATAATACCAACCTTAAACAATTTCTTTTCAAAAAATAGAAGAGGAATTAATACTTATCAATTAATTTTAAGAATTATTTATTCATTTTAAGAATTTCTTTAGTACCAAAACTAATGACATGACAGGAAAACTGCAAAACGGAAATATTTGAGATTTTGCTCCCCACATATGTTGTCAGTTTGGCTCAAATAAACTCATAAAAGTTCTCTATAGATGCAGACATTTCTTACATTGACATTTCCTTGGCATAGTTGGCAGGATTCTGAAGAAATCCACCCAGGACCACCCTGGAACTGGTGATAGGTACAAGCAAAGACTCATTGTGTAACCCAGGCTCGCTGCTTCACAGGAAAAGGACTTGAGTGAGTTCTCCTTGGAATTACAGGCTTTTTTGTTGTCTGTCTGTTTGTTTGTTTGTTTGTTTGTTTTTGCTTTAAATAGCAAGCTATGACTTTGAGTTGTTCTTAGAAAATCCTAGAGGTAGTTAAGGGTTGAGATAACCCAGGGGTATAAATGGGTTGCTGCTTTTAATTTCAGCTTTTTAATTGGATTGCTTACTCAGAGTCTGAACAAAATCTTTGGTGTGTAAATGAGATACTGAACTCTCTTTAACTCTTACAGAAAAAGAACACTTGATTCCTCAACCCAAATAGCCAGTGGGGTGATGATAGTTGTTCAGATCTCTGAATCCAAAGTTGTGGAGATGGATGCTAGGAGTCTTCCAGTGCGGGAGGTCAGCCAATCTTGAAGAAGCTAGCAGGAGTCTGGGGAGAAGGGCAGGGCACCCTGGAATGAGTTCATCCCCAAGAGAGAGTCCCGAGAGAAGGGCCTATGTCTTAGGAAGTGTTGAATTCTGGAAGCATCTGGTAAGTTCTTGCTGGCCCTTGAAGGGATATTCTTAGGTGACTAAGGATTTTTGTGGGATTTCTTGAGAAAAGTTCTTCTAGGGGCATAAAGCAGCCCTACAGTGATATCCATGGGTTTTGGCATATGCACATAAGGGCTGGTTTTTCCTAGAAATTTGTTCAGACTCTATAGATCTCAAAATTAACATGGGAAACAATGCTTTGGAAGCTGAGAAGCCCCACAAAGTGTCAGCTTCCTTTTAATACCAAGATGGCCTAAATGAGGATTCTGTGATACTTGTAAATTTTTGCATGCATAATTAGGAAAAGCTGGCTATAAAATTAAGTAAAATGAATGGAAAACAAACACTTGTTCATCTTTTGAAGCTTCGAAAAGAGGATTTAGATAAATAGATCAACCTATGACGTCATTAAGTGTCGATCCAATTCTCTGAGGTATAAAAAACGACTGTCCTTATTTTAAAAGGGGGAAGGTCATTTGGAATTTGATTTGTCAAGGACAGATAACTTGTAAATGACTCCAGGGCAAGTTTTGGATCCAATTGTTCTTTTATAAAGAAATGAGATTTTCTCATGGCTAAAAGTTCTCTGTGTCTCTCTGTATGTATGTCTATATTTATGTATGTTGTAAATGTGAGGTAATTTTCTACCCCTGGAGGGTATTGTTAAAATTAATGTAAAGGCAAGTGCTTATAAAAATTGGATATTCTAAAATTCTCAAAAATGTAGAAATGAACTCAAATGCTTTTCAGGTTTATGTGATCTAAGATTAATCCTTAGTAAATGAAAGCTAGCCTACATTTGTTGCTTTAAGTAAAATAGACATGTCTTTATTTCACCTTGGTTTTACAAAATAAATCCATGTTAATAACTGGTTTTATGTCTGTGAAAAATGTTTGTAAAGGTTATAAAATGTCCAAACTAAAGAATGATAATTGATTACTTCTAGTTTTCATTAAACATGGAAGTTTATTAAAATCTCAATATATGTAAAAATAATTTTGCTGTGTTTCAGAGTGGCTCCTGGAATACCTCAAAGAATTTGAAATTGCATGGGAAGAATTGCAAAATAAGTGAGGAAAACTTGTAGGGTATAGTGTATGGGTAAACAGTGGTTGTAAATGAAACAAATATTTAGGGCTATGGGAAACCTCAGATGATAGCTTGGTTCTTCCCTACTCCCTGGCTCCCCTTTTTTTGTTTTTTTGTTTTTTGGGTTTTTTTTGCATTTCTTCATGAATCACAATGCATTGAAGCTGGACTTAGATGAAGGAACTTAAGAGCTGACATTATTGAAAGAAGACATCTCACACTATTGCTAAAGTTTGATGGAACCATTTCAAGAAAATGCCAAGTTGGTAAACGTTTCTTTTCACTGTGAATTCCCAGGAGACAAAGACTTTAGATATTGTGTTTTGGAAATGACATCAAATAAAATACACTCTCCAATCTTATTGGAAGGAACCTTATCAGATGTCTAACCACAAATGGACATCTACTCCCATCTCTGACATTCGCCTCTCCCTATGACAAGCATCAAAGACTCCTCTAGGATGAGAAGCTGCTGACATCTGAGGTAGACATCAACAAGGCCTGTATACCTATGGGTTAATTGAACTCAGAATCCATTTTGTTTGATTGTTTTTATATATTTGCTAATGATATTAATCATGATAATAGTTTAATTTTTGGGGGGTCTATATTCCATCTGTTTATGATTACATGTGTAAGATAGCTGTTAAAACCCTTTTAATAGCTTATCTAAGTGTTATATTAGATGCAAAATACAGGAATGAGACTAAAGGCAAAACTTGAATCATGATAGTTCACAAGACAGAAATGATCCAGAGTATGTTTTTCACTATGAAAGCCATTAATGTCTGTCTTTCATTTATCTGCTCTTCCTTACTGAGGAAAGATTCATCCTCAACTCAAATCTTGTGGTTATGGAATTGCCCCATTCCCAGCGGTCAACAAGACAACGTTGATACTGAGACTTTGTAGGCACGAGACTTCCTAATGCTGTGAGACCACAATATCTGACTAAAAAGTTGGTCATCAATGCATTCTTTGGATTGATTTATGACCAAAAGAGAAAACTGTGGACAAAACAAAAAAAAGGAAAAAGAAAAAATGGGTTCTGTGGAAAGTGACCTCACAGGGTGATCTGGTCATAAATTCCTAACTGGGCAGGTCATGATGAGTAGTCATATTCCAGGCATATAACTTTTCACTGAAAAGCTTATCTTTGTTTTAAGCCAGCCCTGTCCATTATTCTTGCGCACTTAGGTTAACACACCTATAAAATATCAGAAGTCATACCCCTCAAAGGGGGTATTAACCCTTATGAGTTCACAAAATCCTGTTAAATATCCTATAATTCAATCCCTACCTTGCTTTCTCCAATCTTCCTTGCATCCCCTCCCTAATTTCATATGGATCAAAAAAGCTGCAAGAACTGTTATTCTCTGGAGCATTTGAGATCTTCCTCCCCAGCATATGTTGTTAGTTTGGCTCAAATAAATTCTTATAAAAATTAAAAAAAGAAAACTACAAACCAGCTACCCTGATGAATATAGATGTTCAAGTCTTATCAAATTATTACTAGCAAACTGAATTCAGTGATATATAAAATGAATATTATATTTTGACCAACTGATGTTTATCTCATAAATATAAGATTGGTTCAAAATTTGAAAATTCATCAATATAACTTACCTTATTAAAGAAAAGAACAGAATTCATACATAAAATCTCAATAGAGAAAAAAATATTTGTCAAAATTTAACACTCATTTATTAAAAAAACTCTCAGCAGACTCGAAATAGAAGAAACTTTCTCAGTCTGATAAAGGGCATCTACGAGAAACATATAGCTAATATCATATTTAATAATGAAATAGGAAAAGTTTCCTCTTAAGATTGGAAACAAAGCAAAGATGTTCACTTTTGCTTTTTCTATTTACCATTGTATCAGAAGTTCTAGCCAGGGTAATAAAGAAAGTAAAACAAATAAAAGACATATAGATTGAAAAGGATGAAAAAAGTTTCTTTGTTTATAGACAACATGTTATATGCATAGATGATCTTAGAGAATTTACATAAAACCACTAGAACTAATAAGTGAGTTCAGTAATGTTGTAGGATTTAAAGTCAATATATAAAAAATAATTATATTTCTGTATATTGATAATGGCTTTCTGTGCAATGAGCTTCAATATTATTTAGAATAGCATGTAAAACCATAAAACACATAAGATTAAATTTAACAAAGGATGTGTAAAATTTGTATACTGAGAACTACAAAAACATTCTTGAGAGAAATTATTGGATATCTGAATAAATGAAGAGATATACCATAATCATGAATTGAAAGAATCAATATTGCTAAGATAATGGTACTCAACCAAATTAATCTATACCTTCAACAAGATTCCTGTCAAATCCCAGTAGGCGTGTGTGTGTGTGTGTGTGTGTGCATGTGTGTGTAGAAATTGATAAGTTATTTCTAAAATTTACTTAGAATGTAGAATAGCCAAAATAATCTTTAAAAAGAAGAACTGTGCTACAAACATAAGATTTTTTAAATGAACCCAGAGAGCACTAACCCATAAAGAAAAAATAATAAAAAATTGGACTTTATCAAATTAAACACTTCTGATCATTAAAAGATCAGGCCTTTTAAGATCATTATTAAGAATATGAATAGTAAATTCACAGACTAGCAGAAAAAAATCATAATACATATATCTGACAAAGGACTCATATCTAGAATATATAAAGAACTCCTGCAATTCAATAATAAAGAGGCAACCCAATTTATAATTGAGCAAAAGACTTGAATAGACAGTTCATAAAAGAAGGTTTTTGAATGGCCAATAAGCACATGAAAAATGCTCAACATCATTAATAACAGAGAAGTGTAAATTAGAATTATGATGTAATATCATTTTACATCATTTTTATGAATAATTAAAAAGACTGATGACACCAAATATTGATCAGGATGTGGAGTGAGGGTGTAAAATGGTGTAACCCTTTAGAAAACAGTCTTCCATTTTCTCATAAAGTAAAACATATACCTAGTTTTAGTTCTAGTAATTCCACCAAAGAGAAATGAAAACATGCATATATAAAAAAGACTTGCACACGAATGTTTATTGTCCCAGACTGGAAGCAGCTCAAATGTCCATTATCAAGTAAATGAATCAGTAAATTGTGGTGCATTTATACAACTCAGAAATGAAAAGGAAGAAATGACTAATAGTTTCAACCATATAGATGGACCTTGAGAACAGCATCTGAGTGAAAGAAGCCACACACAAATGGCACTACAGTATACTCTTCCATTTACGTGCGTGAAATGCTGGAACAGAAAAGAAACCACAATTTATATTGAAAGAAATCAGATAAATAAACTTGTGGAGTGAGAGTTGAAAGGGGCACAGGGAACTTTCTAAGATGATGGAACCATTCCACATCCTGTTAGGAGTGTAGGTTACAAGTGTGTTTACATGGGTTAAAACTCATCAAACTAATAAAGTAGTTAATGTCTGCACATTTTACTCTATGTAAAATTTCTTCCTTTCTCTCTCAATAGATAGACACATGACTGCTAGGTTACAGTAGCTGCCTAGGTACTGTGCATAGTTTACTCATAACAGTTTTGTCACTTTACTTTTTTCTTTTGGACCTGGGCTTTCTTATGCAAAATGTGGTAATTGAATTTCTTTGGGTTTTCAAGAACTTAGTTCACTTGGACATTGAGGTCCTTTTCAGCTGTAAAATGTTTTGTGGATTACTATTTGCATTGCTTCATTTCATCAGACCATCCGTTTGAAACTCCTGGAGCCCAGGTGCACCCTCAGTGAATTAAGTAGACCTACTGGGGGTAGAGATAGAAGAGCCCAGCTGTTTCTCATTACACTTGGCAGAGACCAGAAGAAATGCCTGTTTTCACCAATGTGGCTAAGTTAGTGTGGAGGACTCCAGTCAGATGAGTGGATGCATAAGTTGAGGAAGCATTGAAATGCCGTTTGCATTTTAGAAGCTGTGTGAATGCAAGGGGCAATAGTCAGTCATACTAGGATGTGGGCAGCTGACTGTCATAATGTAACACATATGTTCTCCCATGTCCAAGGACATCCCCCTGGAAGCCTAAACCTGTTTACTCACCTGGTTGATGTGTAGGTGAATCAAAGGAAGCACATTAGAAGCCCATGTAAAGAAAGTCAATTCATACACTGAAAAGCTTTAATAAAAGGAATAATGGAAGTCTAGAGTCTAGAAACGCCTACATTTTAAAAGAATGTCTACAGCGTTAAAACAAACACCTTCCACAAGACACCCAAAAGTTTCTCTTAAAAAGCCTACATTTGGCATGATCATTACATTTATTTTCTTCCCAGTTCTTGTTCAGAATGATTTTCCTATGGAAAGTGGCAACCTACTCTCTACCACTCACCACCCCTTTTTCCTTCTTATCTTTTATGAAAAGGGTACTTTAGTTTCTAGTTCCTTTTGTACAGCTGATTTTAATTTATGGTGATAACTACAGTTGTCCTCTCCAGCACAAAAACCTGGTTGGAGTAAAGCCACAGTTAGTAACTAACAAGAACACATTGTTATGGCTCAAAGTTCATGTTGTAGGGAACAAACTGAGCTGTGAGCTTACAATAAAATCTCGCTTATTCTTTTTACCCATTTCAGTAGCATTTCAAAAGCAATTTATTTCATTGGCAGGTGGTATGATTTGTGGATTATTTAACATTTCTTTCTTAGCTTTAAAAGACTTTAGCAGTTTCCTTATTGTATCTCAGTGGTTTAGAATTGTATTACATTTAGAACCCAGCATTTGATATAATATTACCCATTATATATACATTTTTTAACTCAACTTATATTTCAAACTGATTTTTTAGATTAAGCGCATGACAACATGTATCTGTTAAACTGTTCTTACAATGAGATGACATATGTTCAGCTAAAAGCAAACTCCCTCCTTCAGAGTCCTGTAGCGTATTGTACCATTCATTTGCCAGAAATTTGAGATTGTAAGCTTCCAGAAGTGGAAGGCTACATAGCCCAAACCTGTTCGCAGCTATGCAGTCAGTTCCCCTTCCCATCACTCAAAGTGACTATTTCCTAAGTTCTCTCCTGGGAGGGTATGACATTCATTTTGGTGGGGTCTCAGGAGAAAGAGGAGATGTACTCTTTCGGTCAACACATTCTGTGGTCCATCTGTTATCCTGTGGCACCTTTGATTGACTTCTAATGCGAGGTTTCTTACATCTTCTATTGACTGCAACTCCTTCTCTTTTCCCATTTGTTAACAGAATGCCACTCAGTATAGGCCAATGTAGGAACTCAGTTTGTGTTTTTTAAATAAATTGAATGCCTACTTGTTTTGTGTAGTTTCCCTTCTCCCAAGGAAACATAGTGTCCTCTATCAGGAGGCATGAGTTCAGGACAAGGCTCTGTTCTTTTTGCTAAAGCTTTGCCTATCACACCTAGCTCATATTCCAATCTTTACTGCACTTTAAAAACCTGTTCTTTACTCACTGTTGGACAAAATATCCTGGCTGCTCTAAGTATAACTACTATCATTACAAATACACCCTTGGGCATGTGTTATGGGAATCTTCTAAAACCTTTTTCCAAGGAAGCCAGCATTCATTGATCCAGACAATGCGTTCTACATATATCACCTGGGTGCTCATTGCTCACTACATCACTCAATCCAAACAATTAAATTATCCCCATTTCATAGGTTAGGAAACTGAGGACCAAGCAGGTAAGTAAACTGATCTAAGTGTTCAGGTTAGACAGTGTGCTACCAATGCTCTTTTCTATTACGTCTTATACCACCGGGCTCTCTGACAAAGATTATTTGAGGATGATAGAAAACTTATTAAACATTAAGCACACCGTGTTGATGGAATTGGGTGATTCTGCTCCATTCTCAAGGCTTCATAGGGGAGATGTGTTAGACTAGTCAGATCTGAGTGTCCTGACATCTTTAGTGTGTCCCATCACTCCTCAGGCTTTTTCATTACCCTCAAAGTCGCATTCTGTGCACCATTTTCCTTTATAAGCTCTTCTAAGTGTTTCTGTCTTTGAGTTAAGTATTTTTGATCTGTGTTTGGTTTCCAAATTAAGAAGGAGGCTGCACAGTTTCTATGGACTCAATTGGAGCCTGCTGTGTGATGCCCTTACCAGCCTGCTTGTAATTATTCCCAGATTCTGTAAACTCAGTTATTTTGGTCTTTGGCTTAAGGTAGAGATAGATGTATTACCATTCCAAAAATGTCATCTGATGAGATACTTTTTTTTTTTTTTTAATAGTAGCCAGTACAAACTCTGAGGAAGCCACCGGAACCCTGGTACTCACTTAAGAGTTGCTGATAATCAACTTTCTTTGAGTATAGGAACAGGGTTATATTTAACTATGACTTGCTAGTGCATGGCACATAATAATTAAGAAGCATTAGCTTCATAAAGAAATTAGGTGACATTGTTTGGTGTATTAGAAAGTAGTTATCAAACATTAATGTCCAAACAAGAGAAACATCTGTTTCTAGAAAGCCAATTTACTCCCTACTTTTCACATCTACTTATTTAAGATAAATCCAAGATAATAAAATTGGCATTAAAAAGGCCATTTCCCCTATTGCTTGCTATTCCGCTTTATTACATGTTTCAAAGATGTGACTTATTATTTTTCTTAGTGCTTCTATGTTTCATTTTTTTACAAGACAGTTACATTTGGGGAATTATAGAAATTTAGAACTATGAAAATTCCTGTGAATTTTGGAAACCCAGGCATGGACAGAACCAGAAAGGTATACAAGAAAGTTAAATGAATAACTTTATAAGAAAGCTAAATAAGTAACTTTGCTTAGAACAGTAGGACTGTTACAAAATACCTGTTGAACAGACATGTCTTTCTGCCTGGGCTCACCTAGGAATTGGCTAATAAACAACATTTTTTTTCCAGATCAGGGCCGGGGGTTGAGTTTTGTTTTCCCAGCAATTCACTAGTAATTTGAACATAGTTGGTATCTGGTAAGTGTTGATTGGATGGATTTATGAGGGAATTAATGGAGAAATCAAAATGATATTTATTTAAAAATAATCAGTTACATCAGAGGCATGGCAGCATAAGGGGTGCCCCTTATCTCACCCATTGAAGTTACAAGCTAAACAGCTATAGTTCAACCAAAGATTCCTTTCTCAACACACAAACACATCTGAGAGATTCACACATTGAAACATCTGAAGGTGTGTGAGTTCAGACAAATAGGGGAGGAAAGAAAGGAAAAGAGCAGATATGGATGCCACAAACACAGACCAGAGCTCACTGTGGGTCTCTCAGGAGAGGAGAAGAATCAGTTTGCAGCGTGCAGTCAGTTTCTGCAGCCATGAGGAGCAGAAAGGTAGAAAGAGTTTTCTTGCCTGAGTGATTCAGTATAGACAGCTGAACCTAGTGACCCAGGAAGAGAGAAGGCAGAGGTGCAGCAGCTGTGGTCTGGCAGCCACCGTTGCCAGGCAAAAAAACAAAGCCACAAAGCCACAAAGCCACAGAGCCTGGCCACCACCCTTCACCCTCCCAGAGCTTCCAGCTGTCCCCAAAAGCTGTGGCAGTGAGTGTCAGGTTAAAGAGCACACTCACTATCTGCAACCTTGAGAACTGGAGAGGCAGGAGCATTTCTTCCTGAAATTTCTTTCTGATTAGCTATGTCTAATCTCAGTGACAGGCAACATAATGGAGATCTGGCAGTCACTTGTTACTGGGAGAACAATGCCACAAAGGCAGGAACCGGCTTCTCCCAGCCCACCCCACCCCCACCATCCAGGGCACCTGGGACACCCAGGCAATGCAGTGAGGCGGCAGAGTTTGGTTGCTGGGGGGCAGCCCTGGGATTTCACAGGCTTGGGACCTTGTCACTAAATACTTTCCCCCATGGGGGAGATGCCCTGAGACTGAGGCAACCTGGTCACAGAGGAGATGCCCATCTTTTCAGGAAATACAGGGCATTTTCCATAGCCCTGAAGAGATCAAAGTCAGAGAAGTGCAAGAGAAAAATAAAAAAAACTTGCACTTCAGCTCCACCTACTGGAAAATGAAAGACCTCTTTTTATCAACCTAGAGAGCTGTCACTTTTTACAGTAAAAAAAGAAAAAGCAGATTTCATTCCCATAAATACCTAGGCAGAGAAATAATCCATCGAATACCATGAATAACCAAGGTGACAATGCAGCTCAGAAAGAAAATGAAAATCTCCAGAAAATAAACTTAAATATGCAGAAATATATGATTTAAATGACAGAGAATTTAAGATTATAGTTCTGAAAAGCTCAACAAGATACAAGAAAACTCAGGTGATTTAATGAACTCAAAATAAAATCAACAAACAAAAAGGGTACTTTATCAAAAAGAATGAAACCTTAAAAAAGAACCAAATAGAAATTCTGGGGCTGAAGAACTCAATAAAAGAGATGAAGTATGAAATAGTGAACTCAGGAAATAGAGCTGACCAAATGGAGGAAAGAATTAGTGATATTGAAGATAGAAACATAGAAGCTACACAAAGGGAAATAAAGAGAGATTTGAGAGTGGAAAAAAAAAAAAAAACTCTGCAAGGTCTGACACCATTAGAAAGAGCAGTATAAGAATAACGGGTATGGTAGAAGTAGAAGAGAGGGAACAGGGAACAGAGAGCCTATTCAAACAATAGTAGACGAGAACTTCCCAAACCTATGAAAGAGCTGCATCTTCTAATCTAAGAAGCAAACAGAACACTTATTATTCAATCAAAAAAGGCCTTCTTCAAGACACATTATATTAAAACTGTCAAAAATTAACAACAATCAAACAATTCTCAAGGCAGCCAGGAAAAAGAAGATGGTAACCTAACCTATAAAGAAGATGGAAACCCCATCAGATTATCATCGGAGTTTTCAACAGAAATCTGACAAGCTAAGAGGCAGTGACATCAAATATTCAAACGATTGAAATAGAGGAGTTACCAGCCAAGAATAATACATCCAGCCAAGTTATCTTTTAGATATAAAGGAGAAATAAAGATTTTTCCCAGATATACAGAAGCTGAATTTACCAACACAAGATCCACATAATAGGAAATACTGAAGGAAGTTATTCTACCTGAAACGAAAAGAAAAAAAAGATACAAAACTATGAGTAAGATGACTAATATGCAGACAGAAGTAGGAAATTGCAACCCTCATTTAGAATAAGGAACAGTACATTTAAATATAACCTAAAGGTTAAAGGAGGTAAAAACATTTTAAAAAAGAGAAGACAATAACTATTGCAACTCGGAAATAAACTTACAGCATAAATAGGAATTATTTGTGATAAGAAAAACATAAAAGGGGAAGAGGTGAATTTCTGAATTTGCAAAGGAAAATGGAAATAAGATGCATTTGAAAGAAAAAGGACTACTGTACATAAAAAACTTTCTTTTGCATAAACCACACATAAAAAATCCAGAACCAAGACACATAACATACAAAAAGAGGAAAGAAAGGAAAAAAAAATTATAGGATACCATAAAACTACAATAACAGACAGAAATATAAGGGAAAAGAAACAATGGAGATACAGAGTTACCAGTAAACAAATGATAAATTGGTTATAGGAAATTCACATTCATCAATAATCATCTTAAATGTAAGCAGATTGAACTCGCCAATAAAAAGTCACAGAGTAACAGACTGGATCAAAAAACAAAACCCAACCATATGCTGCCTTCAGACACACATCTCTGCTGCTAGGACAAATATAGACTCAAAGCGAAGAGATGGAAAATGATACTCCAAGCAAATGGCATCCAGAGAGAAGTGGGTGTAGCCATAGTTATATCTGAAAACCAGATTTCAAGATAAAAAAGGTAACAAAAGACAAAGATGGATATTTTATAAAGATGGATATTTTATATTGGACAATGCATCTAGAAAACATAACACATCAATATATATGCACCTGATCAGGGAATGCCAAAATATATAAAACAACTTCTAGCAGAACTAAAGAGAGAAACTGACAAAAGCACAATTATAGTAGGGGACCTAAACACCCCATTGGTAATTATGGATGGATCATCCAAATAGAAAATCAATAAGGAAATATCGGCCTTAAATGGCATATTAGACCAAATGAACATAATTGACATTGATAAAGCCTTTTATTCCAGAACACCAGATTATACATTTTTCTTTAGTGCACATGGAATATTCTCAAGGATAGACCATAGGCTGGGACACAAAACAGACCTCAAGAAATTAAAGAAGATTGAAATCATACCAAGCATATTCTCTGACCACAATGCTTTGAAATTGGAAATCGACTGCAAAAAAGAAGCAGGAAAAATCACAAATATGTGGAGATTAAAAAACATGCTACCACTAAATGACTGGTTTAAAGAACCTCATCTTGCCTGATCTTGGAAGCTAAGCAGAGTTGGGCCTGGTTAGTACGTACGTAGATGGGAGGCCACCTAGCAATACCAGGTGCAGTGAGCAAAAAAATAATAATAATAAAATAAAAACGAACACAAAAAAAGATGCATGTAGACAAAAGAGAGTGACAACATCACACATCAAAACTTTTGAGATGCAGCAAAAGAGGTAATGAAAGGAAAATTTATATTATTACAGGCCTATCTCAAGAAACAAAAAAAATTTCAAGTAAACAACCTAACATTACATCTTTAAAGAACTAGATAAAGAACAAATGAAGCCCAAACTCAGCAGAAGGAAGGGAATAATAAACATTAGAGCAGAATTAAATGAAATAGAAAACAAGAGAGTAGAAAAAATTAATGTAAGAAAGAGATGGTTCTTTGAAAAGACTAATGAAATTGACAAACTTCTGGCTAGACTAAGGAAAAAAGAGAAAAGACTCAAAATCAGAAACAAAAGAGAAGTTAAAACAGACACCACAGAAATAAAAAAGATACAAGAATATTATGAAAAACTATATGCCACCAAATTCAATAACCTAGAAGAAATGCACAAGTTCTTAGAAATGTTTAATCTTCTTATACTGAATCACGATGAACTGGAAAATTTAAATAGACCAACCAACAGTAAGGAAATTGAAACAATCATCAAAAACTTCTCAAAAAGTAAAAGTCCAGGACCAGATGGATTCGTTAGTGAATTCTATCAAACATTCAAAGAAGACTTAATACCTGTTCTTCTCAAACTCTTCCAAAAAGATCAAGGAAGATACTTCCTAACTCATTTTAAGAGGTCAACACTACCCTGAAACAAAAACCTGCTAAGGACAACACAAAAAAAGAAAACTACAGAACAATATGTCTGATGAGTACAGAAGCAAAAACCCTAAACAAAATACTAGCAAATCAAATACAAAAAAATATTAAAAAGATAATACATCATGAACAAATAGGGTTCATTACAGGGGTACAAGGATGGTTCAACATATGCAAACTGATCAATGTGATTACCACATTAAAAAAATAAAAGATAAATTTCAAACAATCGTATTAATAGATGTAGCAAAAGCATTTGACAAGGTGCAACATCCATTTATTAGTAAAATGTTCAATAAAATGAATATAGAAGGAAAGCACCTCAACATAATAAAGGCCATATAGGACAAATTCTCACCTAATATTATACTCAATGGTGAAAAACTGAAAGTTTTTCCTCTAAGGTCAGGAATAAGACAAGGATGACCACTCTCACTACTGTTATTCAACATAGTACTGTAAGTCCTACACAGAACAATTAGGCAGAGAAAGAATTAAAGGCATCCTAATTGAAAATGAAGAAGTAAAATTGTCATTTTTTGTAGACATGATTTATATAGAAAGCATAAAGACTTTACCAAAACAAAACAAAACAAAACAAAACTATTTGAAACAATAAACAAATACAGTGAAGTTGCAGGATACAAAATCAATGTACAAAAATCCATTGCATTCCTATATACTAACAATAAAGTTTCAGAAAAAGAAATAAAAAAAAATTCCTTTTACAATTACTGCAAAAAGAATAAAGTACCTAGAAATAAACTTAATAAAGGATATGAAAGACATATACACTAAAAGCTACAAGATTATTTAAAGTAATTGAAGACAACACAAAGAAATAGAAAGATATCTTGTGTTCATGGATTGGAAGAATCAACATAGTTAAAATGGCCAATTTACCCAAAGCGATATACAGATTTAATGCAGTCCCCATCAAAATCTCAATAGCATTTTTTAAAGAAATATAATCAGATTTGTATGGAACCACAAAAGACCCTAAATAGATAAAGCAATCCTAAGAAGAAAGAACGAAGCTGGAAGTATCACACTTCCTGATTTCAAAATATACTACAAAGTGAAAATAATCAAAACACTATGGTATTGGCAGAAAAACAGCCACACAGACCAATGGAACAGAATTGAGAGACCAAAAACAAATCCATTTGTATATGGGCAACTAATTTTTGAGAAAGGAGCCAAAAACATACAATGGAGAAAGGAAAGCCTCTTCAATAAATGGTTTGAAGAAGTTGGAAAGCCACATGCAAAAGAATTAAACTAGACTGCGATTTGTCACCATACACAAAAATTAACTCAAAATGATTAAAGATCTAAATATAAGACTCCAAATAATAAAATACATAAAAGAAAACATGGGAAATAAAGTTATGGACCTTGTTCTTAGAGAGGTTTTTATGAATTTGACTTCAAAGGCAAGAGAAGTGAAAGCAAAAATAAATGAAAGGGACTACATCAAACTAAAACGCTTCTGCACAGCAAAAGAAATCATCAACAAAACAAAAAAGCAACTGACTGAGTGGGAGAAGACATTTGCAAACAACATCTCCACTATGGGGCTAATATCCAAAATGCAAAAAGAACTCATACAACCTAACCAAAAAAATCAAATGATCCAATTAAAAAATGGGCGGAGGACTTGAACAGACACTTCTCTCAAGAAGACATACAAATGGCCAACAGATATATGAAAAGTTACTTAACTTCACTAGCTATTAAGGAAATACAAATTAAAAACAATAAAATAACACCTCACACCTATTGGAATGACTCTTATCAACAAGACAAGTAATAAGTGTTGCAGACCTTGTGCGGAAAAAGGAACCTTTATACACTGCTGGTGAGAATGTAAATTGGTATAGTTGCTATGGAAAACAGTATGGGGGTTTCTCAAAAAATTAAGAATAAAGTTACCATATGACTCAGCAATTCCTTTTCTGGATATCTACCCCCAAAACTGGAAAACAATTTTTGTATAGATAAGTATACTCCTATGTTCATTGCAGCAATATTTACAGTGGCCAAGACAGAAAAAACCCCAAGAGCACTTTAACAGATGATTGGATAAAGAAGACACACTGCAAATATATAATGGAATATTGCACAGCCATAAGAAGAGATGAAATACTGCCATTTGTGACAACATAGATGGATCTCGAGAACATTATGCTAAGCAAAGTAAGTCAGATGGTAAAAGTCAAGAACCATGTGATTTCACTCATGTACGGGATATAAAGTTGAAAGAAACAAGCGAACAAACAAGACAAGCAAACAAAGAAAAACCGATAGACGCAGACAACAGTATGGTGGTTATCAGGGGAAAGGGAGTGGAGATGAGGTAGACTAGGGTAAAGGGGGTCAATATATGGTGATGGAAGGAGTTTTGATTTTGGGAAGTAAACACAATGCAATATACAGATGATGTACTATAGAATTGTTTACTTGAAACCTATATAATTTTGTTAAGGTCACCCCAATAAATTTAATAAAATTTAAAAAATCAGAAGCACAAACTTGAAGATATATATCTATTTTTTTAATTTTTAAGTGATTTAAAATTTTTTTCAATTATAATCGACTTACGACAGACATTCTATTAGTTTGGGGTGTATAGGTCTACTTCTTGAGTGTGTATTCTTTTCAGGTGTTAGAGGGTGAAGAGAAGAGCTGCTGTACTTGGATCAAGTTTCCTACCCTCTGCAGGCAAGACCAGAGAGCATCTCAGCAGGGCAGTGGTCTATGCTTCTCCAGTCGTGCTCTGTCCTGCCATCTGCTTATCTAAATGCACCTTCACCCCATCCATGTGCTTGAGGAATATAATGTGTGTTAAGGATGATGGGTTCCATTTGGCTGCTTATAGAATACTTGATTTCACTTATTTAGATCAACGACCAGGTCATTTTGAACTCATGGAAAAGCTTAAGTATAGAATATTAAAAAGAAAACAAACAGAAAACGAGTACCAGCTCTGGCTTAGTGTTAAAAAGGAACTCCTGGGATGAGATTATCAAAACCTCAGTCAAAGCAGTAACAGTGTCTGCTAACACTGTAAAAGCAAGTTTGCGGCACGTTAGGAAGAATGTAGTCCAAAGTTAATGTTCTTGCTTTTTTTTTCTGCCAGATTATCAGTGATTGCCTTTTCTTTTTTCTCCATCCCCAACTATCATCTATCATCTGTTTATTTATCATTGTCTCTATCCCTGTTTATCTATTTCTACCTATCTATCCATCTATCCTATCTATCTATCTATCTATCTATCTATCTATCTATCTATCTATCTATCTATCTATCTATCCATCTATCCTATCTATCTATCTACCTATCTATCCATCTATCCTATCTATCTATCTATCTATCTATCTATCTATCTATCTATCTATCTATCTATCACCTATCATCTATCATCATCATCAGCAGCAGCAGCAGCAGCAGCACCATCTATCTACTAAATGAAGTGAGGTGAGATCATTTACAAAGTTATATGAGTGTTATAAGATTATATGTAGGAACCAGGCACACCTTCTTTAGTTTCTATTGCTTAAAACATGTATTCTCCTACATCATGTAATTTCCATCTGAAACAGCCCCCCTCATTTCTTGTTTGCCCACAGATATTATTTTTTACATTGTATATGTCTTCTACATTACATATTAGACATTAGTATGCTTATGATAGCAATGACCTTGTTTTCCTCCCAGCTGTATTTCTAGACCTAGCGCAATGCCATTAGGTTAGATACTCATAAAAATTTATTTATTTATAAGATTACAGAAACAAAAGAGTGAAATGAATAAGTGAATTTAGTAAACATATTTAAATACAGTAAACCAGTATAGGTGTAATAGAAATTGTATGGATCTTGGAACCAGACAGACAGGATTATATATAGACTCTATTAATTACTAGCTGTGGCAATGTGGACAAATAACAGCTTTTCTCAAAGCTGATTTCTCCATCAGTGAAACATTGTAATAATGTTTTAAATCAGAAAAACATTTTCTGTTTTTTTTTTATTTCTCTGTAAATAAGAAAACATTTTAAATCAGAGCTGGTTCCTTGGCCTCTGCTAATTATCTCCTTTATTACCTCTAATTTTATCCCCTTTCAGCATTATGAATATTCAAAGCTAACACAGGCCCAGGAAGTTTCACTATAGGTTTGAATTACATGTTTAAGAAAGCATTTCGATTAAGAAGCTAACCTTTAATAATCATTCCATTTTTAGTTTTGTGGGATGCATTTGATCCTGGAAAAAGAATTTAACGTTTTAAGAAAGAGATGCAGATCTTAATCTGAGCAAGATATGATTTCAGTAAGTTTAATTCCCAAGACTAATGCATTAGGTCTGTTGAATTTAAATCAAAGTGTTGTGTGCATTGTCCTAAGGTCTCCTGAGGAGCTTGATTCCAGGGTGGGAGGCAGTTTGAGCATAGGGGTGGACAAGGGGATATCCAGCTAGGGCCTCACTTTTGCCAAGATCCACCAATTTAGTTTTAGATATTGTTTAAAGTATTGATTTATTAAATATAACATTTAAAGTAGTATTCCACAAATTTTGTCACACTTTTTGTTTGGGCATTCATGTTTTAAAAAGTTATTATTAGATCCTCAAGAACTATAAATGACTTATTTTCTCTCAACTTTTGAAAGCCCTATAATGCTCTATGAGGCCCCCTTTGTTCTTATGTGACCAACATTTCCGCAAGAAGATATGCTTTTGCACATGAATGTCACAGATTTGCTTGGATTCCTTTTACCTTTCAGAAAACTAAGGCAAAGTTCTCTTTGCCATATTGCCTTTTTTCTTTTTCCAGATTGCTTTTTAACCTTTGAGTCACTAGGTGATATCCAGTAGTAGGATTACTAACAGTTAAATCTGATGCAAAATTAAGTGCTCTTGACACTTTGCACTGCTATATCTAGTCCCTCTATGTCAGGAACACAATTTCTTTGGCATTATCTAGACATTCAGAAACCTAATCTCTCAAGAAATCTCATGTGAAACATTTGCTTCTGGCTGTGACGGTCTAGGTGATTTGGATCCAATTGACATATTTTAGGAACATGATTTTAAATATAGAGACTTGTTTATTTTTCCTTGTGTCAGTTTTGCTTTATATATTTGGATGTCAAATTAGTGTATATATATATATATATATATAATATATATAAGTTAAGAATCTTTATATCTTTCTGGTGAAGGAAACCTTTTGCCATTGCAGGCAACCCTCAATCTGTAACTAATTTTCTGCCTTTCTCTATAGCTTTTCTTGAGCTCAACTATATTTCAAAGAAGAGATAATAAGGTTCATAAGAGGCCAGATTAACCTTATTTTAGTCCAATACTTTTATTATTGAAGCTTTGTGAACAGCCATGATATTTTCTACTCTCTACCCCTAATCTATATGGTTATTTTAAGATCTGCCTTGTTTTCATATGACCTTACCCCTGTAAGTGAGCATTTAACGCAAACTGAACAAGCACCATTTTTTTTTTTTTAGATTTTGACTAATGAGAGTGTCAGTCTTTATTCTGTGTTAGAAGTTGGAAGAAGTAATAGTAAGAGATTTTGGTACCATGTTTCCCATGAAACCCATGATGTAAAGTTGCTGTCATTAGTGAGAGAGAATAAAACTTCCTATAAAACAGAGATGAGGGGTAGAGAGAAAGGGTAGGTGGAATATCACTTGGGCTGCTTGTTCCAATAGTCCCTGAAGGCAGTTGTATTTCCAATATTTCAAAGATTTATCTTTGTCTTAGTCTTTTCTGGATTCTGATACAGTAATCCCAATCTTTTGCTCAAACTAGTTCAGGTTAGATATTTCTATCATTTGCAACCAAAACAGTTTTTATTAATATATACAGTGAGGAGTTAGCCCTTTTGGCTATAGGAGGGTATTAGGTCATAGTTTTCAGAAAAACGAATTTTAGTTAGATGCTCGGTAATGCCAGTTCCAGCTCTGCTATGGGATTTTAAGAAACAAGATGGCAGTCAATACCATACAGGAGTTAGCAAAGTCAGCATAACTTCTTTTAAGCAATAGTGTCTGGAAAAGTATTTTATCCCATAGGGTGCACATACAAAACCTTATCTTTGGGTTATGACCAAAGCCACTGTGTACAGAACCTGAAATCAGTGAGCATCAGTTGTGAAAAATTCCAAGCTCTCTAGACAAACACAACAGTCAAAAGGTTGAAGAACAAAAAATGTACATGATTAGGGGGTTTAAATTAGTCTCACTTTGAGGCTTTATATAATGGTAGCAATATTTGGGGTATTTATCAAATCCTATTTCTTCCTCTTTGTAAAAATGAAAATTAGCTTCAGTGGTTGAAATCTGCTTTGCTCTTTGAAGGTTTGGTTTGTTACTCTTATTTATCTAGATTTGCAGATAGCTGCCTAGTTCCCACAATACCACTGAAAGCACGGTCTGCTAAGGGGTTGCTACCACTCCCTGTGGCAGTAGAAAAATGTCACAACCAATAAATCTGAAATATTTCAAACAGATTCTGAGTCCAATAGTTTTTGTGTCTATTTAGTTGTAAGAATATTATGTTTTTCCTCGTCAAGAATAAGACTGTTTTAGGAGCCGGTGAAATCATAGGAAATGAGGCCAAGACAAGTTAGTCATAAATTACTCTTTCCACTTCTGCTTTTTAGTCTGGCATGTCAAATTAGCGGAAATTAGGAATTCAGATTATATAATATAATTGAACCTTAGAGAAATATTTACTTCAATAATTTCTTATGAAACTGTATTTGCAAACTTTATTTAACTCACTTTAAATGTGGATGTAAATCCCATGACTCAAGATGACACTGGAAACTGACCCGAGTATCACAAAAAAAATAGTAAAATGAAGTAATGATGAAGTCGTGCCTTATTTAGCTACCATAATTCGAAAATAAGGTGTTCTGCATAAGTACGTTTCCTAAATAACTGAAGTATGATTACTGAAGCTTAAAAATTTTGAAGTATTTTCATAGAAACATTTCTAAGACAGGTTGCATATTTCCTTTACTTACTGTGTAGAATATGAAGTACAATAAAACTTATTTATTCAGTAAATATCTATTAAAGACCTACTATGTGAGAAGTGTCCAAGTTATTAAGAAGAGCAAAACACACATGGTTCTTTACCCCATGGGGGTATATTTTAGCCATGTCTAATGACTCATTTATTATTATGAACATGCATTATAAAAGTGATGTTCTCAAGTGCTTTTGACTTATGCAAGACTCAACATTTTAACAGTTAATTTTGTTAATGATCAAATGCAATAACTTTTTTTTTTTTGCCTCATGATTTCTAATTTCAGAATCTTGTTTAGTAAGACTTTCTATATTGTTAGGTCACAAGAGTGTTCTGTATTTTCTTCTTTTGCTAATAGTTTTATCTTTTGGCATACAGTTGGAGTCTAGCTCTGTATACTGTGCAAGGAAGGGATACAGTTTTATTTTTCTTCATATTGTCAGCCAGTTTTTCTGATAACATTTAATAATTTATTTTTTCCCCATAGGTTTGTGAGACCGTTATCACCTAATAGGGCTCCATGGATCTTTTCTGTGTTCTAGTCTTGTTTCCCTAATCTGTTTATTCTTGTGCTTCTACCATACTGTTGTTTTATTACTCTGGCTTTACAGTATGACCTAACATACAATGAGTTTTTCAAAACTGACTTAGCTATTTATACAACTGTGTTTTTCCTTATAAGTTTTGGAAATCAAGTTGCAAAAAAAAAAAAAAAATCCTATTATAATTTATATAGCAATTGCATTAAATTTAGAAATTAATTAGGGGGAAATTGCCATTTTTACTATAAGATTTTCTTCCATGAACATAGTATTTTCATAGCTTCATTTATTTACATCTTCTTAATAACCAATTTTAGAACTTTTTTTCTCTATAAAGGTCCTGTGTATTCTGTTAGGTGAAGCCCTAAATCTTGTATGGGGTTTTTGCACTTGCAAATGTTATAATATTTTCTAATTGACTATTGCTGATGTAGGAGAATTCTATTGAATTTTCTAAGTTGATCTATCAGGCAATAAAGTTAAACGCTCACATTACTTCTATGAGATTATTTATTGAGTCTGTTGGCTTTTCTGATTATATGATTATACTATCTATATAATGAGAATTTTAGATTTTTCAAAACAAACTTTATATCTCTTAACTTTAAAATTTCTTTGCTAAGAATGATGTTTCCTTTAGGTTTTTGGCATTTGGTCTTTATAAAGTTAAGGAAATTCCATCTTATTTTTAAGTTTTTTTGAGAAGATTTTAAAAAGTTAACTCATCTCCTTTGGCTTACTAATTTGGTGAATTGCATTGATAATTTTCTGATCTTGAACCAACTTTGTGTTTCTGGAATAAACCTTACTTAATCGTAATGCAGTATTTTTAATATACTTTTGAGTTTGCTTAGCAAATATTTTTGTTTAGTATCTCTAAGGCTAGTGCCCCAGCAAAAGGCCCCAAGGACATCTGGTCCCCGCCCCTAGCTCCTGCCTGCTAGCCACCTGAAGCCCATAGACCAATCCGCGAGTGCCAAGACTGGAGTCAAACCGCTGCACCAATGAAGGAGCCCCACGCTGTGGCGCCACACTGCTGCACCAATGAAAGAGCCCCTTTCCTCGGGACTAGAGAACCTCGCCCAGGACCACTTGCCTTTCAATAAAGGATGCCTGTTAATCATGAGTCTAATTAACAGACTGAGACTCTGTCTGTTGAGCGGCCGAACCTTACAGTATCATGTACCAATGTTTCTGAATAGCCCTATGATTTTCTTTCTGTCCTATTCTTACCCACTATGGAAATCAAGGTTATACTAGTCATATAAAATGAAACGAACAGTGTTTCCTTTTTTTCTACATTTTATAATGACATATGCAATAAGAATATTCTTCAAATATGTGCTAAAACTGATTTATAAACTTATCTATGATGCTTTTGTTGCATGGAAGATTTTATTACCCTTTCACTTTTAAAATTGCTATTTATTCAAGTTTTTATTTTTTTTGGAAATAACTTTGGCATTTTATGTTTTCCTATTTATCTATGTGATTGAATTAGTTACTGTATAATTATTATTCCTTTAATTATTGTTGCAGATATTGTTATTCTCTTATAATGTAATACTCATATAATACATACTATTTAAATTTATGAATTAGAAATAGTATATGACATATATACACAATACTATATAAAATACTACATATATACAATGATATATATTATTTAGAAATATAAAAATACATTGTATTATATAGTATATATTTTAATATACATTTTTAATTACAATACATAAGTACAAGATATGATAAAAAATATATGTGTAACACACATACTACATATAGTATAAATTAAAGTTAAAGGTTATTATGTATATTATTCAGAGTTATTACATTTTATTCTGTATTTATTTATCTTTGTCTTTGGGTGTTCTCTTTCTCAGCTTTTCCTACAGGCTTCTCCCTGTGCGCCCCACTCCTGGCTTTACCAGTGGCTTATGTTACACATTTTTCCATAAAACCAGTTTCAGGCACAGTTAATCTTCTCTTCTTTTGTTCTGTCTTTCACTGATTTCTCTTTCTTATCTTTACTGTATCTTTTTCTTGTTTCTTTGGGTGTGTGCTTGTTCCTCCTTTTTTCCAGATTCTTGAGTTGAAAGCTTAGCATTTGTTTTCAATCTTATTTGCTGGCAAATGTATTGCAAACTAGGAATTTTCCTCTAAGTACTTGTTTAACTGTGTTCCAAAATTTTTGGCATGAAGTCTTTCCTCGTCTCTCAGTTCTGAGTATTTTGTAATTTTCCTTATGATATTCATTTTAACCCCAAGATCACTTACTTAATAGTTACTTAGTTTCCGGAAGTATGAGATTTAAAATAATCCTCTGTTGCTGGATTCTAATTTTATTGCATGATGAACAGAGAACATAGTCTGTATGATGTTGATTATTTGAAATTTAACATATAAAGATTTTATAAATATTCTATGTTTGCTGAAAAACAATGTATATTCTCTGTATACATCTAAATCAATCTATATCAAGCTATATCAATGAGCTTATCAATCGTGTTATTCAAATTTCCTATAATCCTTTTTCTTACTTGATTTAAATCAAGGGTTGTGTTAAAAATCTCTAATTTTCAATCTGTAGGATAATGTTCTACATATTTATAGAATATATTCTTAGATACATATCTACTCATTTTCATTCTACCTTTTGATTTATTATTGCTTACTAACATATAACATCTCTTGTAACCCAACTTTTGAGATACCAGGGAAGTGAGAAAATTCTAGATGGTACAAACATAAGGGGATTTAGTGATCGATCATATGCAAATGAGAAGATGGCTTCATGAATAACTCTAGTATTTGGCTTGGAAATCTGGGTCGATGACAATATTAATTACTGTGATAAAACACAGGTTTTAAGGGCAGCAAGGGTCAGAAAAGATGAGACGAACAAATATTTATGTATTTATTTGTTTCCTTGCTAGGTAAATATTTACTGAGTGCTTATTATATGCCAGACACTATATTAGGCATATTTTTTACAGAAAGTTTTTAGGGTAGGTTTAAGATGAATTAGTTTCATAACCCTATCAAAGTTTTGCTCATAAAGCATGAAAATGTAAAGACAATAATGATGTAGGTCTTGAGATGCAAGAAATTGAATGTGGTGGGCTTTACATAGCACATTTGGGGAGTTCTGCTAAGTATAACCTTTAATCATCTCTAGAGAATTCTCTGGCTGTATGTAGACTTACCATAATAGATTAGCATGATTTACAAACTACAGCTTGATTCCAAAATAAAAAATATTCAATCTACTATTACTCTTGTATCTGTAACAATCTTATCTGTTAGCACCAGATTGTACTTATAATACATGCTCTTTAAAGGTTTAAAGTAGTGATTTTTCAAACTTCAGTGAGCATGTGACTTACTTGGATGCTTGATAAAAGTGCAGATTCCTACTCTTCAGCCCCAGAGACTCAGGAGGTCTTGAATGAACACAAGAATTTACATTCAACAAGCACCTTAGATGATTATAATACTAAAACTGTATTTTGAGAAATGCTGCTGTAAACTCTACTAATTGATTATAGGCTGGTAATAACCCTTCCCGCCTCTCCCCCACCCCCAAAAAACTTACTGCCTCCTAGACTGGGAATAAAAAATTGGCATACCTACAGACTTATTTGGATGTGATTATTTTCCAGGTGTGGCAATTTTGCTTCTTAAAAACATTTAGAACATTTTTTGTAATGTATTAATAACCTAAAGGAAATAATCTTCATAGAAAATATGAAAAACATAATTTTTTTACATTTCCAGTTATACAAATAGTCTCCAAGCTTGTCTTATTTCTATATCTGCAAAAGGGCTGTATTTGTTACTCCTAGAGATTCCTCCTTTAATAATCTTAGGCTCAGTGACCACACAGAGTCTTCACTAGCTCCTTCCTTTGTGGAAGGACCATCCTGTTGGTAGTTTCCTGTTTTAGGAAAGAGATAGTAGTGAGCAATCTTTCTAGTTTTTCTTCTCAGATAAGAAGATAAAAATTTATTTGTTTCGACCCTGCTAAAATCTTATTTTCTCCTCTGGAAACCATTAGATACATGCACTAAGGCCAATACCATTTGATTTCTGGAAGCATCCTGGGAGCATTCTGGGGAAAACCCTATGACACGCCTATCCATAAGGAAATTATTTTTTTCCTCCCCTGACTAGGAAAACTCCCTTTTATATTGCTTTCTGCTGACAACTGAAGGAGGTTTGGGAAGCTATTCAACTTTAATAATGAGATGCTCTATGTAGACCAAGACATGATTCATTTCAAAGCTGTTTTCAGATTAAAAGGCAGAAGTAAGACTAAAAATTAGGATAAAATTGAATTAAATTTAATATTCATGGTATTAAAGAGGTAAAGTAATCATTGTATATCAGCACATATGGATCTTTAGACTAGGATAACAAGATTGCCCCAAACTGAACATTCAATAGATAACATAATGAATAAGCATATATAATAGGCCATTATGTTTAAGGCATCCAGTTAGAAAATTATAAAAATTTATGGGCAAGCAATGTTCAAGTGATTTTTCATAAAGTATCCTTAGTTGACAACTAGATTAAATGGAAAAACATGTAGAATATTGGAATAGGGCCATTGCGAATGGAAATGTACACACTGCCATCAAGCATGAGGCTGTTGGAGGACTTGGATTTAATCCAACAATGAACAAAGAAATCCCGCTGGGGAAGAATGAGAGTGAAGAGATACACAAGGCTGGAACACAGAGGAGGACACAAAAGTGCTCAAGATTGAAAACTTAGGAGCACATAAGTATTTCCTATAATGAAAAGAAAAACAAGTGTCAAATTTTGATGACCATATTTGGTGATTATAGTCTTCATTGTGTCTCTCTTATCTGCTGATCTAATAATGCCTTATCAAAATATTAGTAATCTTAACTCAGTATGAATTGTTGTTGCTTAGCCTACTTTGGCAGCTAGTGATACTGCTAGCCTTTTCTAAATATTTATTAACTACTTGGTTGATTAATTCTTCCAGAATTTTGATAGGGACTGGTATGGACTTTACAACGATCTAGTCATCTCTCCTCCTCCTCAAAAAACAGAGTAACATTTGTCAGTCTTAAGTTCTGGTTATTAGAAAATGCATATTAAAACCATCATGAGATACCACTAACACATTTAGAATGGATAAAATTAGAATGATTTACCATTTTAAGTGTTGTTGAAGATGTGGAGTAACTAAAACTCAGACACTGATGGTGGAAGTGTAAAATAAATAAAACCGCTATGAAAAACAGTTTGGCAGTGTCTTAAGAAGTTAAACATACATTTACCACATGATCTAGCCGGTGCACTCCTAGGTATTTACCCCGGATAATTGAAAACATGTATACATAAGACTTGCATGCAAATTTCCATAGCAACTTTAGTTGTAACAGCCAGAAACTGGAGACAGTCCTAATGCTTATCAGTACATAAATGGGCAGACAATTTATGATGTATCTATGCAATGGAATATAGCAGTTTCCTATTATCCATAAGGAAGATGATCTAAGACCCTCAGTGGCTGCCTGAGACTGAGAATAGTACCAAACCCTATGTGTATTGTTTTTTCCTATACACACATACATTTTTCACTTAAAGGAAGCACTTTATAGCTTCTCTTTGGCATATCTGAAATGCCGGCATCACTACTCTTACACTGTGGGGTGATTATTAAGTAAAATAAGAATTACTTGAATACAAGCACTGTCATATCATAACATTTGATCCCATACTAAGTGACTAATATTTAGGTAACGTATATAGTGTGGATCTAGTGGTCAAAGGGATCATTCATGTCCATTCATGCTACTCAAAATGGCATGCAATTTAAAACTTATGAATTGTTTCTATCTGGAATTTTCCATTTAGACATTTTGGACCTCAGTTGATCGTGGGTAACAAATTGCTGAAAGTGAAACCATAGATAAGACGGGGACTACTGTACTACTTAGCAATAGAAAGGAAAGAATTATGATACATGCACCAACATAAATGAATGTCAAAATAGCTGAATGAAAGAACCAGGAAAAAGTGAATATGTACTTTGTTATGTGATTTATTTAAAATTCTAGAAAAATCGAACAAATCTATTGTGAAAGAAAACAGTTCAATGGTTTCTAGTGACAGGGATGGGCAGGGAGGAAAGGGAGAAATCACAAAGGAATGCAAAGATACTTTTGAGGTGATATGTTCTTGATTGCAACAGTGGTTCCGTGGATATATACATATGTCGTCACTCATCAAATTGCATACTTTAAATATGTGCAGTTTATTGTAAGTTGACTTTGTTTCAATAAAGGCGAACAAAAGACGAAACAAAAAGTTACCACAAGCTTTCACCACTAGCATTGGGAAAAGACAGAATGCTTCTCAGTAAGATATGCACAGGTAGCCCAACAGTACTTGCGGAGGAAGGAACCACAGGGCTTTATATTTTGTTTCACTTGTATTTTTAGCTAACACATGTATGATTTGCTGGTAAGCAAAGTAAATTGTTTTGAACCTAAAAACTTTGGAATGGTGATAGTCACAAAAACAAATAAATATAAAAAATCATACAACTCAATAACAACAAAAAAACAAACAATACAATTGAAAAATGGGCAGAGGACCTGAACAGACATTTCTCCCAAGAAGATATACAAATGGCTAACAAACCTGTGAAAATATGCTCATCATCGCTAAGTATTAGGGAAATGCAAATCAAAACCACAATAAGATACCATCTCACGCCTGTTAAAATAGTTATAATCAACAGGACAAATAATAACAAAAGTTGCAGAGGATGCAGAGAAAAAGGGATACTTATACACTGCTGGTGGAACGGCAAATTGGTACAGCTGCTATGGAAAATAGTATGGAGGTTCCTCGAAAAACTAAGATTTGATCTACCATATGATCCAGCAATCCTTTTACTGGGTATTTACTCCAAAGACTTGAAAACTCATATCCGAAAAGATATTTTCACACTGATGTTCATAGCAGCATTATTCATGGTGGCCAGGATATGGAAGCAACCAAAGTGTTCTATGATAGATGATTGACTAAAGAAATTGTGGTACATATATACAGTGGAATATTACTCAGCCATAAGAAGAGATGAAATACTGCCATTTGTGACAACATGGATGGACCTTGAGATAATCATGCCAAGCAAAAGATACTAGACAGAAAAAGTTGAAAACCATATGATATCACTTATACTTGGGATATAAACCTAGAGGCAACAAATGAACAAGATAAACAAATAGAGACTCATGGACATGGACAATAGACTAGTGGTTACCAGAGGGGAGGGGGTAGGGGGAAAGAGGGAGATAGATGAGGTAAAATGGGGTCAAATATGTGGTGACAAAAAAATCCACCTACGGGAGGGGAACACGCGATGCAATGCCTTACTGTTGAATAATATGCCTGAAACTTACTGGATTTCATTAACCAATGCCACCAAAAAAATAAATTAAAAAAAAGTAAATAAATAAATAAAATTAATTGGGGGAAAAAAACCCATAAAAAAATTAAGATTGTCACAGTTGGTAAAAATAGCACTGACTTAAGAGAAAGAAGACCTGGGTTCTAGCTGGAGTATCCTCCGAGACATTATTGACAATTGCTGGACTGCGTGAGCCTGAAAACAGGCTCTGAAATTTGGTGATCATGTATACTAATTGCATATAGAAATAGACTTGTATGAAAACCCCCATTCTTGTGACATATCTTTGATCTTACTTCTAGCCTAGATTGCCGGCTGTTTTGATCCAAAGTATAGTCCCTCTCAGGGGCTCTTAAACCTGTGGTCCTTATTTTAGATGCAGATTCTGAGGCCACGGCCAAGATATTCAGAAAGTCTGAGGCCAGGCCCAGGAATATGCATTTCATAAACTGGTTGTGGATGTAGAGGGTCTGAACACCATGCTTTATTCTCTAGCCGGATAATAAAAAGGATGTATCACCTCTATCATTTCTCCAAATTATAGACTATTAAATTTACTAAACAGCTCCTCAACATGATAGCAGTGTCACATCCCTTCATGAGGAACAAATTTTAAACCACTTGTGTTGTTTCATCTACCAGAAAAGTCATTTAGAAATAGAAACACTCACAACATTTATTGCTCTATCATCGACCTTTGAGTTTATAGATTACTGAAACAATTGCAATATCAGAGGATGGATCCCCTCTGCCGCCCCCACCCCCCTTTGCCAGTCTGCATCTGCTATAAATTATTCTGCAGGCGTACTAACCTTGATAAGCTTGTACACTAGCAATTCAATTTCAAATGCGGGTTGGTTAAGGAACTGAGTGCCCTAAGTACAGATTCCAGAACATGTTAGAAATAACCACTACAAGATGTTCTGGAGTTGAGCTATAACATTAGCTTAACAGATATTGGCAGGCATCTTTTTATTTGATAAAACAAATAAGGCAGTGGAATTTATTGCACTGTTTAGTGGGGTGGGTGGGGAGGGGAGGGGAAGCAAAAACCTGTACAGAGGAAAAACAAAGAACTTTTGCTTCTAACAGAGGATCTAAAATAAATGCCTTATAAAAGGAGCTGCATAGCATCTTGGGCCACTTCTCTATGTCTTGACCTCAGCATTCGTGGTTTCTTCTTCTTCTGGGCCGACCCCAAATCCTCTCTTTAGTCAATCAATCGCAATGTTCTTACTGAATTTACCTACACAGTATCTCTCAGCTTGTTGCTTTCTCTCTATTACCTCTCTCCTGAGTCAGGCCTCTCTCATCTCTCTCCTGACCACTTGCCATAGCCAAAGCTAACGCAAAGTAATTCTCAAAGCATGGTCTTCAGACTAGGGGCATTGGCATCACCTGGGAACTTGTTAGAAATGCAAATTCTCAGGCCCCTCTCCAGACCTCTTAAAACAGAAATTCTGGGCATGGAGCCCAGCAATCTCTGATTTAATGAGTCCTCCAGGTGATGCTGATATGTGCTAAAGATCGAGAAACATTGCTCCAACCCATTCTCACGTTCACCAGTTTCTCTGCCCAGCTACAATCAGATAAGATTTCACCTACTACTGTCAGATAAAATTTCCAAAGCATAGATATGATCATATCAATTCCTAGGGTAAAGACCTTCAACCTCTCTCATTGTTAATTAACAGTGAAATTTCACATCTCCCGAGCACTTTCTACGTGCTAGGCACTGTGGTTCCCAGCTGGGCATAATAAATATTTAAGAAATGAGTGATGAATTGATGTGTGTCCACCTACTCTTTGTGGTGTCTGTTTGCAGAGCCCCTCACCAGTCATTCTTAGCCCTGATTGCACATTTAGAATTACCTGGGGCCTTAATAAAATACTCCTCCCAAGAAAAATTAAATGGGTCGTGCATCATATTTTTAAAAGCTCCCTTGGGTGATGTGTGTGCAACTGAGGTTGAGAACCACCAATCTCTGACTTCTACCTTTTCAGCCTATTTCTCTCAAAGCTAAGGTTGCTATGTCCCCATCTGCGATGGCTACTTCCCTGCCCCTGGTTTTGTCATCGATCTTGTTCTTAGACCAAGGAATGTAAGAAACCAGGGGGCAGTGCCTGAGCTGACTCCATATTATGTCATTTACTACCTAGCTAATGTCTCGAGTTTAGAATTTTCCTGGGCTTCTCTACAATCTACTTTCTACATAGTAGCCAGGGTAAGTTTGCTGAAATCTAAGTCAGACCATTGCAGAAACTCTCACAGGGCTTCTTCCCACTGACAGTAAAAGCAAAAGTTCACACAATGTCTTTTTCCTTTACTTCACACACCCATTCACTCATTGTCTCTCTGGCCTCAGCAACGACTACTCTCCCTCCAGCTTATTCTGCTCCAGCCATACTGTTCCTTAGGCATACTCCTGCCTCAGGGCCTTTGCACCTGTTGGTTCCTCTGCCTGCAATCTTCCTCCTCCACTTTGTCACATACTTTTCTCCTTTACCTCTTTCAGGACACAAATGTCATCTTCTCAGTAAGGCTTATCCTGACCACTCTATTTAAAATTGTTAACACTTTCCCAGTATTCTCTAATTTCCTTCTTCGCTTTATTTATTTCTGATATTTATTATTTACTTGTAAATAAAAACACCATAAGAAAGGGAGTTTTATCAGTATTATTCACTGCTGTACTTAGAACAGTGCATGATCCATAGTGGGTGCTATAATGGATAAATATAATAAATAAAATGGATAAATACCTGGCCCTATAGTAAGAGTGCTAATTTTATAGTCCGCTATACAGCCTAGGCCTCTGTCTTGGCCCCTGGGTGACTTCTCCTCCATCCTAGGTCCTCTAAGACAGGATCCGATCCCAGCTCTCCTCTGGCCCAGCTTACAGGAGCTGGTGAGCTGCTCTGAACACCACTCAGATTTGAGATGCTCATGCCTATTGCCATGTTTACTAGTCCTGCTTCTACTCTGCCTGTATGTCTTTGTGAGCCCATATTGGCTCACCCAATTCTGCTGGCTATTTCTATAGCTGCCTATTTCTAGGTACTGTATGTAGTCTATACCATTCTGGTGGAGGATACTTGTGAGCAGGCCTAGTGTCCATGTTCTTAGCCTGTCCCAGTTAGCTCTTATGCTCTAAGCTCCTTTATAGAAGGTCTTTCTTGTGTTAGAAATATTCAGCCAAATTAATTGTTATATCTATTTATCTATCTGTCGTCCATTCCCCTGAATGTAAGCTCTAAGACAGCAAGGATTTTCATCTGTATTATTATTATTATTATTATTATTATTAATTGCCGTTTTTCCAGAGACTAGAACAGAGACTGACCCATTATAATCACGCGATATCTATAAATATGTGTTAAATGGATGAATAAATAAATTACACTGTTAATGCTTAAGAACTTTGCTGCCACTGCTGAGTTCTCAGGTTATGAAAATTAAATAAGAAAGTCAACACAATGCAATGGTTGTATTTGAGTGAAGTTACAGAGTGAGCTGCCATGATTCTTGATCAGTTCTTCATCTTTCAAAACCTTGTTGCTTGATCCTGAAAAGGGAGTAAGCAAGAAATAAATCAAATATGTGGAAAGTCATTTTCAGAATGCTTATAAAGGTATAAAATAACATAAGTGGAATTTCACAGCCATATATTATAAAATCAATAAGCATTCATTTTAAAATTTGAAAAATGACATCTAGATGTTTTCAGACATCCAGACGAAAGGTAGTACAAGCAGAATATGTAGTTGACATTGTTACTTTTCATGGTAAGACTCAGCCTTAAGGAAATTAGAAGAACAATTGTGAAGCAAGCTATATTCTCCTGTGTGGAAAAAACAGCACTTTTGATGTCTATGATGAACAGCTTTGGGAACACCACAAAAGCAAAACAAAACATCCGAAGCTTCTGATGGTCACAGAAGTGTTGGTTCTCTCTCCTGCCTCAGACAGGATTAATAAAAATAATGACAATGACTCTTATTTTGGGGCACTGTGCAGGAGACTTACACACATTATTTTGTTTGGTCATCCCAGCTGCCTACTGAGGAAGAAGTAAGGATCCCCAAGTAAAAGATAAAGAAACCAAAGTTGAGCAAAATCTGAATGATTTAAGGGTGTTAGTGGAGCCAGGAAGGAAAACCCTTCCTTCCCCTTGCCTCTGACCTTGGCTTTCGTGCAGCTCCCATGTCCCAGTCTCTTCCCCTCCTCTGCTGTTTGCCTGTCTCTGCTCATGGCAGTGGACATACTTGCACTAATGTATAAGCATAAAGTATTTAGTATAAACACGAGACATAATCATATTAAAATAATCATTTGTTGTTTATCTGAAATTCACATTTAACTGCTGTCCTGTTTGCCGAATTTGACAATCCTATTCCTGGTATCTCCTCTGAAACAATTATTATTTTTGTGTTGTGATATAAGAGTTTAATTAAGGGTAAAGAATATGAAGGAAAAACTATAAAAAGTACTTATATACCTTCTTAATCTACCATCTCTTATACCTCATTGGCCTATAACATCACTTACCAAACTAGGTCTTAAACCATCATTATTCATGGGCCTGTTTTTTCACCAGTAGGTGATAAGCAGCTGGAGGGAGGGAAGGTATTTGCATGTCCTATTCCCTCTCCTTAGCACTTTTCTCCATGCCGCACAAGGGGGCTTCATCTGTGGTAGCCATCCAAGCCAGACTGGGCCAACCCAGAGGAGTTGGGAAGGACAAAGTGGCAGATGTCTAGTGTGAAAGTCTGATTTGGCCTGAGTGAGAAATACACTTGATCCTCATCATTCACAGGTTGCATATTTGTAAATTCGCCTGTCACTAACACTTATTTGTAATCCCCAAATAAATACTTGTGCACTTTCTTTATCATTCACAGACATGCACAGAGCAGTACATTCCCAGCCTAGGTGGAACAAGGTGTAGCTCTGCCTTCATGTTTCAGCTCTCACACTGCAAACAAGTATTCTTTTAATGGTGTATTCGGTCCCATGTTTTTTAAATTTTTGTGCTTTTTTTTGTATGTGTGTGATTTTACTGTTTAAAATGGCTGTAAAGTGCAGCAGTAAAATGCCATTCAGCGTTCCTAAGCACTAGAAAGCTGTGATGTGCCTTGTGGAGAAAATAAGTGTGTTAGATAAGCTTCATTCAGTCATGAATTAGTCGTGCTGTTGGCCATGAGTTCAATATGAATGAATCGATTATATATGTGTGTGTATATGTATGTATATATGTGTGTGTATGTGTATACATATACATATATATGTGTACATATGTGTATGTGTATATGTATATGTATATGTATAGATATAGCATCTTTAAACAGGAACATACATAAAACAAGATTATGTATCAGTCGTTGATGAAAATGCTGTGGCCACAGGCTCACAGGAACCTAACCTAGGAGCAATGATTCTGTGTTCTCTAGTTTAGTATTCATGGTGACCTTATAGAGCACAACTACTGCGATTAATGAGAATCAACCTGTATCACCTAGATTTTCTCATTTCTAGGATTTCAACAGACAATTCATCATGCTAGTATGAACAACTTAGGGGGCATGACAATAGGTTCACTAAAACACTTGTTCTCAGAAGAGGGAAAAACCAGCAGTCTATATTGTTAGAAACAGGAGAAGGGATGCCAATGGACTTGCCAGTTTTCCTACCCGTTAAAGATGATCTTTTTGAGAAAATGCCAGTGGGAAGCTTTCCTGCTTCTGGCATTTGTTTTTCCTTTGCAAACTTAATTTGTATTCCTACTTTTCAAGAAGAAAATTTCTTGGCAGCAGGTGATGGTACTTACGGGATTTTATCTTGGTATCAGATGCCTTTTTGTTCTGCTCTTAGAAAATCCAAGCAGACACATAGCAATAAATTGATGCAGAGCTTGACAAGCATAGGGTTAATATGTTCCATGAGATTTTTATTAATTTAGCTAAGGAAAGCCAGAAAGAGCCTATTTATCGATGTCAGTCCCCTTCACCCCATTTCACCTGAATAACTCAATCATCTATTGCATCTTGTTTCTTCTGGGAATTCCAAATGGTGTTAGAATTAAATTACCACCACTCAAACATTTTGTACTTATTGCTTTTGAAATAAACCCTTTACAAAAGGCCTTTATCTCCTGGAACGAGGTACAGAGATCTTTGACCAAAACCAGACAGGTAGATTAGAAGATGTTCTTTCTTCAAGTCTTTCTTATTTTTAAGTATGTTGCAGAGAAACGGGGTTATCAAGTCTTGACTTGCTGGGAGGTGTTTGTTAATCAATGGCCCCTTCTTTCCATTTCTCCTGCCTTGCAGCACACTCAGCAGGCCCAGCTTGAGGCAAGGTCTTGAGGAGACTGCCCTTGATATTTCTGCTTCTTTACCTCCCTATTCAAAATCCTTGGTGTTCATTCTCCATCTTTTCCACTTTCATTTTCAAGAAAATTACTAATTAAAAGAATTTCAAAGAGTAAAAATCAGTACTACTATTTTGTAGGGGCAATTGGTAATATCTATCAAAATTTGAAATGTGCGTGCCCTTTCACCTAGCTATTCCACCTCAGGAAATTTATCATACAAATAAATGCACAAAGATATATGTACAAAAAATCATCACAAAGTACTATTTTTAATAGCAAAAAAAAAAAAATCCAAAAAAGCAAAATGCTAGAATTAGCCTATAATGATGTATATGAAATTCATTAAAGTGAATAAAGCACATCTCTCTGCACTGACTTGGGATAATGTCTGTTAACTAAACATGGCAAATTGCAAGAAATATACAGTATAGTCTAGGTGTATAAAAAGAATATGTATGCATAGAAAATATATAAAAGAATAATACCATCTGCTGATAATAGGAATCTTGAATTTGGTATGGGGACTTGGGAGAGGGGAGAAACTGAGGGGAGGCCTGTCATTTGTATTTTATATATGTTTTGTTGTTTATTCTATTACAATGAACATTTTTTACTTTTATAATGCTATAAAAATATATTTTATTAAAGTTTCCCCCAAATTTTATTTTTTATTCTGGAAATTTCTGTGGAAAAGCAGCAAATGTTTACCTCTTGAGTGATCACACATGACAAAATCGGGCTGCCATGTTCACAGTGTGCTGCCTTGATTGTCTGTTTCCTTGGTGCTGCGTGGATTTGTATACTTTATACCTCATTTCTGTGCTACCTGCTCTACAAGTATTTGTGGCACAATAATGGAAAGGTAGAGAGAATATTTAGCCATGAAAAGAGTAACTGCCAAGAAGTGAAGTATAGTTAGATGAGGCTTAATTTGGTGTGTAAGAATTGGGAGCTCACAGATTTACCACATATTTACTAAAACTTAATGACCTAGACCAATGTGATTTGTTCTTAAGTAACACTCCCAAGAACTTGTCCTTGACAGATAGCAGGAACAAGAGAGTGATTAAAGTCCCGCACTGGCCTGAATCCAGGGTGAAAATTCCAGGAACTCTGCTTTCAACAGTTTTATCTATAATCAGTTCAGAAGATGCCTGTGGCCTAGACAGTATATTTGTTAAGTTGATATAGTTAATTTTGTGCTGTATGAAAAAAATCTTTGAGTTTTGATTAATTGATTAATTCATTCGGTTTTTCGACCAGCATCTACAAAACTCCTATTATGTGCTAAGCACTGAGCATGATTTAAATATTACAAGGATTGTTCACTTATGCTTAGCAAAGCCCACACAAAAATATTAAAACATTTCAATGCCGAGGAGTTGATTTGTTGGCATATGAAGCACTCATTTCCATAAATATAAAACAACACCACCATCTGTTGTAAGAGAAAATGTTAATGATGAAACTTCCCTGAAGATGATATGTAAAACCTCCATATTCAATTTTAAGCTGTCAAGTCTTAAAACATGTAGAAATTAGATAAGTCAAGATAGCAAAAAATTTCTTTTGGCTAAAGTCTGCTGACATAAATGGGGAAATGTTTTCAGTTCAGATTTCAAGGAAAATGTCAAGGAAGCATAATTAGATGACCTTATTGGAGGGCAAGAATCCATATGCAAGGATTACTTGAAAGGAAGACAGGAGACAAACAGGGGAAACAACATAAAGGCTCACCTTTGAGCCTTCAAGAAACATGAAATAGGTCAACATAGGAATCCTGTGTGTGGAGAGATACAGAGCGATGTCTGGTACTTCTTCATAAGCACAGTGCTTTTCTCAGCTCCCCTATAGTTCTCTTCTGGACTAACACAAGAAAAAACAAATTCATGCTTTCCTATGGATGCATAAGAAACACATCCACCTCCCCTCTTGCCTGAGACCAGATCTCTGGAGTTATATTTTTATAACCTGGCCAGACAGCAGCCACTGAAGATATAGGCATTGTGTGTCTTTTCCTTTCTTTGTTCAGGAACAGAGACCAAGTTCCATTTGTTTTTACATTCACTTACCTATTTATCACCCAACAAATATTTATTAAGAGGGACCATATGCTAAGCCCTGTGCTATTTGGTGAAAATAAAGAGATGAAAAATATTTTTCCAACCAGCAAGGGCCTTACGACATCATAGGGGAGATAGCTACGCAAGCAATAAGTTGCAGAATCACCCTGAGTGTCCTCTTTCCTTCATTACCAACATTAAGTCCTCTTGTCTGTGAGTCCAGAATGCATCCCCAACATGTCCACTTCACTCCTGTTCTACTGCCTACATCTGAGTCCAAGCCCCTCTCTTTCCTTACCTAGATGAACTGGTCCTCCTGCGTCTACTCCATTTCCTGCAATTCCTTTCCCTAACAACAACCAGAGGATATATAAAAGAATGCAAGTCAGATCATGTCGCCACCCTGCTAAAAACTTTCCAGTTACTTCTATTGAATTGGAAAAGAGTTCAAATTTCTTACATGGCTTGTCAAGCATCAACTAGCCTCTCTCTCTTCTTCTACCCCATCTGATATTTTTCTCCTTGGTGCCCCCTGTACTTCTGTCATACTAGCTTTCTTTCTGCAGCTCACTCCCCTCTCAGGTTCTTTGTATTTGCTCCACTTCTGTCTGAACAATCTTCCTCAGCTATTTGTATCATTTATGGGGCCTGAGCACAAGTGTTTCACCTTAGAGAGGCCTTTCCAAATCACCCTGTTTAAAGTATGCCTCTTTCAATTTCTAGGTAGCACATTATCCCATTTTATTTTTCATGGCATTTATTGCTGTCTGAAAATATCTTGTTTATCTCCGTGGTGCTCATTGATAAGCAGGGATTGAACTGTCTTTTCCCCTCAATTCCCCTGAGCATAGGACAGTGTCAATATGTATTCATGGAATAAATAAGTGAATATGTGTCATGGAAGTATCAGTGTGTATTTGTACTGTCCTCTGGTCACGTTATTTATTGATTACTCTTAGCACTAACAGAAATTGAATCATATGGCTGTTCATAAAAGTGTAAGTGTAAAAGAAGTGTTTCATGTCCATAACCCTCTGTCCTTCCAGAGTATCCTTAATCAGTGCTTTATTCTCTTTTTATGAGGTTTTTGAGGATCTGAATGAGCCTTGGAATCTCTCTATAGGAAAATGTGCATTTGCACGCACGCCCAAATTTCCACACAATTTCAGTAGGTTTATGTAGGGTAGCTGACTGCCCAGTGTTCCCAGGACTGTGGGTTTCTTGGGAGGCAGGACTGTCAGTGTTAATACAACAGTCCTGGGAAAACCGGAACAGTTGGCCATCTGTTTATATACCTCCGGAAGCCCTTTGTGAATCTCTTAATTGCCCAAGAATACTTCTTGAAGCTATTAACATATCAGAAAAATTTGAAGTAATTACTGAGCATCTACTAATAGTGGTTAGAGAAGTGGAACTGATGAAAGAAGTATGGATGTGGGAACTCTCTGTGGGAGGACCACATGCATAATAGGAATTTGGAGAAAGCAGGTGCTACAGTTGGTAATATAACCAATTCGCAGTGACTTGATGAACAGATATTCATCACTTTTGATGACTGTATTCTCATAGTTACCCCTAACCTCTGCCACTCATCAAAAATAACCCATAGTGCAAGTTATAGTGCCATGATGACCAAAGGCCAGTTTGTAGTGGAGATGCTCTCATAATGCAGGAAAGTAAATGAGAAGAGGAAAACTTAGACTATCTCTTCTAGAAGGCCTTCTTTAATACATAGGACATTGTGAGAGCCCAATAAATATCATATATCAGTCATCAGGAGTTGTGAGAGATGTGTAGTGCTGAGTCATTTGATCGACACAACCCCTAAGGAGGCTAATTAAGAAATTACTTGCTCTGGAATAAAGTTGTGTATTCACTTGGTATATGGTTTTTATGATCATTTTTATGGCTTATCTCTTTAAGAAAGGACACTAATCTCAGTGGGGTTGAAGATAATTTTCAGGAAGCTTGTAGACATGTTTTATTTGGGCTATGAACTGGAAAGTTGTTCAGGGAGCTGTTAGACATCTTATAGGGGAACTAGCTCTAAGTCATTTTTTTTTTTTCCTACATAAAACTTGCTAGGCTGGAATTATGCACCAGAAGAGTAAAGACATTTCTACTGCTTAAGCCCAGTTGCCTGCAGCAGGGGCGAGTGATTCTGGTGGACATCATTAGGGCTCTGCAATATCTGGCTCTCTTTCCTGCCTGGTAGGGGACTATTCACATGACCTCATCTTCAGAAGGTGAGGCCATTTTCTAAATCTGGCCAATGAATCTATGAGCAGAAGTAAAGCTCATCACTTCCATACTGAAACATGGAAGAGCAGGATGAAAGCTCCACACATTCCTTTTCCTTGTCTTCAAGAAGGAAGCTGTGTGTTGATGTGGTGGAGCAGAAGGATTGAAGTAGCCTAGATCCTTGAGTCACCTTGCGTAGAACGGCTTTCCTAGAGGGTCACCTGGATCCAAAGTGGATGCTGCATGAGTAAGAAATAAACCTTTGGGGTTTCAGTCCCTTTTCTGCTACAGTGTCATCTGGCCCATTCTGACCCCAACCAAAAATCCAGCTACAGGTGACCATGAAGAAAACTACTGCTTTGGAAATGCCTTATTTCACAGTTCCCTCCACCCCCACCCTGCCAACAGAGGAGTCCATGCTGGATGTTTGCAACCCAATTTAACTAACAGTTCTTAAGTCTACTCAAGAAGGATGAATCATATGAGCTTAGAGTTTGTATCCCCAAAGGTGACCCTGATTGCTCCATGAGAGCTGCTCCATTTCTTAGCCTCAGGAAGGCTGGGTCTGCAGTTGAACCCAGAAGAATATGGTGCCCATGTTGCCCTATACTCTCTTGCATTCTTGCAATATTCCCCCTGATATCTAGGCAGTGATTCTCAAACTTTTCCAATTACATGCCCCTGCTATCCATGGAGAGAAAACAATTGAGTGCAGAGCTTATCAGAAACTTGAATTTTCTTTGACTAATCACAATAGCTAACATTTATCGTGATACAATCTGTGAAGCAGTCAACATTTTTTCAACTTCTTGGCAAAGCTTTCTCTGACCACCTTATTTAAAACTGCAAGCACTCCTCATGCTATAACTCCTTATTCCCCTTCCCTACTCTTTTCCCTCCATGGCCTTTGTCATCTAACATATTAGGTTGGCTTAGTTCTTATGTGTTCTGTTTGCTCCTCCCACCAGAATGTAAGCTTCCCAAGGGCAGAAATTGTTGCCTACATTTCCATTGCTGTGTCTCCAGTGCCTAGAAGAGTTTCTAACATGTAATAGTGTTTATCGACTTTATTGAGTGCTATATAACCACATGGAGAATACATTATTCACCAGAAGCCTGCTGTGTGGATATTTAGGATTGTGGTGGGGAGTAAGACAGATGGCCTTGCAGACTGCTCCCCTGCCAAAGCAGCAGTTAGTGACAGACGGGCCTGCAGCCCTCAGGTGCTGAGCATAAGCCTCAGACTGAGCTGAGAACAAGGGGACAGGTGCTGAGCAAAGGGGGCGCAGAAAGAAGAGAGGCAGCAACATGGCTGAAGCCCCAGTTGCATGCAACTCAATCCCAGTCTGCATCCAGGACTTCAGAAAAATTACTAAATTTATGAAATGCTAAGTGTTATTGGCCTTCTTGCAATAAGATAAATAGATAAATAGATAGATAGATGATAGATAGATAGATAGATAGATAGATAGATAGATAGATAGCAAAAGGATAAAGCTTTGAATCTGGGTTTTACCATAGGGTCTGTGTGCTCTGGAGAGAAGAGAATCAAAAGACCCATGAACACAAATTTTCATCTTGTTGCCACCCCACCAGAAGGGGAGCTCTCCCTTACTACTTATTGTGCAATAGCCAGTGTGCTAAGCATTTAGCAAAAACAGGTGATATTTACTGAGTTTTTTTTAAGTGTGGGGTTACTTTACTATTTCACATGGATTAGTCACTTGGTTATTGTAGCACCCCCATAAGGCAGGTGTTCTTATTACCATCCTTTTTCACAGAGGAGAAATCAAAGGCACTGAGAGGTTAACTAACTTGTCTAAAATAATATCACCAGGACATACACTGAACATATGCTCTAGGGACAATTATTCTCCTAGTTTCACAGACGAGGAAGCTAAGACTTCAAAAGGCTGAGTAAACTTGCCCAAGGTCACAAAGCATTTCAGTATGGTCCCTGGATTCAAACTCAGATTTATTGAGTTCCTATTGCTCTCTTTTATAGCATTTTGTGATTTCATTTTTTTGACCTATTTACTTAAAAGGCCTGTGCTAATATTTCCTAGTTGGTGGAGATTGCTTGGTATTTGACAGGTTGAGTGAGGTCCTAGGTTCCCATTAAGGAGGCGAATGACTGTTATTCTTCATTTACACCCTTCCACCCTCCATCCATTCTTTTCTATATATTCTTCTCCCTCTTCTGCTCTTCTCTGTGCCCCGGGAGGCTGACCACTACAGGCCATCTCATCCTGGATCACTTGTCCTTTGGCTTTTTAGTGGGTTTAGCCAGTGGGACACACCAGAAAGATATCTGAAGTTGAGAGGAAAGAGACGTTGGTGTTTGGGTATTTAAGCCAATGCTCCCATTACCCCTGGCATTCTTTGCCTCCCTGCTGTGGCCGCAGGTCCTGTCCGATGGTTCCTCCTTAGGGCTCTGGCTCTTCCTGGAGTGTGATAACATCGCTCCTCCTTGCTACCCTCCACTCAGCTCCTTTAAGCCTAGTGATGGTAACAGCTTTCTGCTTGTATTGGTTTCTGAGCATTCCATCATCTCTTGTAGATGGGTATGCTTTTCCTGTCAAAGATCTGATAGATATAAGACCCTTAAAGAAGTTGTAAATTTTCAGAGTCTCGGTTTCCTTTCATGTAAAATGGGGAATATAATACCTACCAAAATGGTACTGTCATATTTCAATTGCTCGATGGCAGTACCTGGCACAAGGCAGTTAAATGACCATTATTATTATGAATATTATCTGCCTTCAGGACCTCAAGCAATGATCACCAATGGTATGTGACTAGGCAGCATCATCTTAAATAGTATCAATTTACTCCTGCTTAATGACTCAGTGAGAATACAAAAGTGAGTCTCCACTAGATGGCCAATAAACCCTTCACTTTTCACTGAGGGTGACCATTGGAAAAAAAACAAAAATAGTTCACATTTTGAGACCATACTTTTAAAATTTGCCATGTACTATGGCAAGTCCTTTAGCAAATTAATCCTCACAATGACCAATCATAACTCAAACAAAGTGATCTACCCAAGGTCAATCTCGGCCAGGCAGAGCTGTCTAACCCAGATCTAACTCACATCTCTCTGTCCCCAAAGCCTGAGTTCTGTCATCTCCAGGGGAGCTGGAGGAGAGGTGGGGATCAGCAACTCTCTCCATCTCCTTCCAAGAGGAAGCTGGCTTTCTTAGTGGTGTATGTATAAGAATATCACACTGATTTCTTTACTCCCCCCCCCCCAACCTACTTATTATTCTGTCACACTGGAGGCAAACTGGGTCCCCTGCAGTGACTAATGAGTTTAGTAAGCCAGTTAAAGGGACATTGCTGAATCTGGAGGTGGGCGTGTTTGATTAAGCTATGGAGACTTCAAAGTGAGGTCAGGGGGCTATGGAATCCATCAAAGGAAGCTTCTTGCCAGGAGCCACACAGAAGGATGACAGAGCAGGAGGGAGTCCTGCAGAGAGGGAGGGCTGGCTGGAGGGAGTGAGAGGGGGAGCACAATAAAGGCGTCAGCAGGAGTGAGGCCTCTGCATCCAAGTGAGTGATGGGGTTTCCACTAACGAGAAACCTGGAGAGAGAGAGAGTGGGCCCCATAGAACCTTGGAGGCAGAAGGAACAGATTAGAGGGTGTCCATTCCAGGAGCACTGCCAGAGAGCTTGGCTGCAAAGCCCCTGAGGATAGGGAGTTAAAATTTGCTTTCTCATTAGCTGAAATATTTGGAATAAATAAACAGACATCTCTGGAGCTCACGTTATTACATTTGGAGTCATCTTTCATCAGGTTTGGGAGGGGGAATGACACGGGGGCCTCAGAAGTGTAACCATTCTGAAAATACTTGAATAGACTATTTGATTACCTACAGGAAAGAAAAGATGAGCACTTAAAAGTTTTCTCCCTTCCCTGACCCTCAAAAAAAGAAAACACTCCGTGTATATGTTAACCTTAAAAAAAGAAAAGAAAAGAAACCCCCAGCCTTTCTTGCTGACTAAGAGAGAAAGAGAAGACAGCTGATACATTAGATTCAAAGACTGCCTCCCTAGGAAGCGCCTAGCAGGGACCTGGGAGCTTAAAACATTCAGTGAGGGGATTCTTCCTCTGTATAACAGCTTCTACAGATGGGTTTCGATAATCTCTAAGTAAACCCCATATTGAGTAAATACCTATAATAGTTTTTACCTGTTTGGCCTCTATTAGCTGGCGTCTCCCTGCTTCACTCCCCTGTAGATCAGTGAGGGGGTTACATTCTCCTGGTCATCTCCGGGTGGTCCTCAGTTTATAGATCATTTCACCAGCCTGCAGATCCAACCCCTGGTATAAAAGTAGGTTTTTCCCTTGATTCCCACAAAAAGACCCACTTCATAGGACATATTGTGTGTGTAGTGAAATCAGCTGGGAACCTTGAGGAAGAGGAAGCAATATCACCAAAGCAAATGGAAACAGGCTTACAATTGAATACTGAGCATCCCATACCTTACAGTCTTCTGCATATCCCACTCTGGGTATGTTCCCCTGATCATTTCACCTCATAAGGTCCCCCAGCCACTAGTCTACTTGGTGGTTCCCATCTCCTGTCATTTCACCTTGTTTTCTGTTGTTTCTTTTTTACACCTTTCACACACATAACACCATCACCAAGTTACTGGGTTTTTTTTTTTGTTTTTTTGTTTTTTGTTATGGAAACAGTTTTCATTTAAAACAATTTAATGATCACTTTTGATGCCACAGGTCACAGTGTCCTTACAGCCTCATCTTCTTCCGACTGCCTTAGTAAAGTATTGTTATGGACTGAAGGTTTGTGTCCTCATCCTCCACCACCCCCCACCCCCAATTCATATTTTGAAACTCTAACCCACAACATGATAGTATTTGGAGGTGGGCGTGCTTTGGGAGGTGATTAGGTTTAGGTGAGTTCATGAGAGTAGAGCCCTAACGACGGGATTAGTGCCATTATAAAAAGAGACACAGAGAGCTTGCTGCTTTCTCTGCCATGTGAGGACATAGCAAGGAGGCCACCATCTGTAAGACAAGAAGAGAGCTCTCACCAGAATCTCACAGGCTGGCACCCTGATCTCAGACTTCCAGCCTCTGGAGCTGTGAGAAAAGAAATTTCTGCTGTCTAAATCACCCAGTCTGTGATATCTTGAGCTGACTAAGATAGGTATTTTCCTAAATAAAAGCAGTTTCTCCCCTACCAGCCACCAGAAGTAATTTTGGCATCACTATTAGGACAACTGATTTTTTTTCGCTCATCTCCTTCCCATTCTACACGTGTCAAAAAAGAGAAAATCTTCTGTTTTCTCCCTTTGGTGTCATATGTAGGTAGGAGATCAGTTCTGACTTTGTCTCTAACTGACTAGTTGGCTCTGGGTGAATGATTCACCTCTGAGATTTAAGTTTATCTGCCGTTCAAGTGCAATAGTTGGAATAGATGCCTTATAAAGTCAATACCTGTGTTGAAATGCATGATTTTATGATTTACAAAGTTGGCAACCTATAGATAATCCCTGAACAAAAATGAAACTTTACTAATAAAGGTACCATAGAGAATGAGAATGCAAATGTTAGCATCTTCTCTTAGGAGTATATCTAGAATTCAGAAGGATGATTCTGGAAAGATGCTTTATACCTTACCTCACTTCAATTTCATAACATTTAAAATCAGAATCGAAGTATGAAAGAGGTTGATAATGTGCTCTCCTTTATATACCTCCATTTCAGAGCCTACTTGTGTGTATTTTATGCAAGCATTAAAATGAAATAGTTGAGATGCCTTTCAAGTTATTCCATTAGTTTGAACTTTTATTTTTTAGAAGAATGAAAATTTTCTATCCGGCATCATTTAAATTCTTTGTCATTCTCTAAGTATTCAAAACTCTTAATAATGTCTTCTGTTACTCTTGGTAACATGATCACTTATCTCAAAAAATGTGTTCTTTGATTCATCTGAGGATCTTGATCAAAATAAACTTTCTAAATCCCTTTTTAATTAAGGAGGATTCAGAAGTCCATTGTACCCTGTGCTCAAGCATACTTCCTTCTCGGCATTTGCTCCTGCTCTGTGAATCGAGGAATGTAGGAATCTAGATAAAGACCATTTGGTTTTATCTGGGCCAGACCTAATAGACTCCTTATGGAAGCATGAATTTCCTGCCTTGACAGAGACAAAATGATTACCAATTCCTCTGAATATGTAAAATAGAGAAAGTTTTGGGTCAGCAGCAGAAGGGATCAAAAAGCCAGGTGGACCATCCCTTTTAGGAAAAACATACAAAATTTTGAGTTAGGAAATAAGAGTTATGATTTGACTCTCTGTAACTTGGGCACAATTTCTTGCTAAAGGACATTGATAATGCTTTTTCCATTGGGTATCATATAGGTTAACTGTGGTAATATATGTGGTTAGGGTCTTTGAGGGAGCCTAATAACTAGCTCCATATTCCCTAGTCAAACCCTGAACCAATTGAGAAGTAAGATAAAAAGACTCAGTAAGCTTCTACTGAAAAAAGCTAGATTGGTGGATGCAGCTTAATGTAAGAGCCAAAATTAATATGCTAACTCCTGACACCCCAATCTCAATCCTAGAACAATATGGACTTGTGGAGACATTGCCATCTAACATTGGAGACTCATATGATGATATATTATGTGTTAGATTTCTTTGCTTCAAGTACAAAAATCATTCTGTGTCACTTAAGCAAAACAAATCTATCAGAAGAATAATGGGAACTTAGAGGATGGAAAGGAAGAAGGATAAATGCCAAGCTCCTCTGGTGGCTGGGTTGGGTCAAGGTTGGGTCGAGGAGGCCACAAGACAGTCTCATGGCAAAAATGTTATGGTAAGGACCCTAACCTGCTGCTGACTGGAGTGAGACGTGTTTGTGGTTTCTTTGTTTTTCTGCTCATGATTCAGGGCCTAAAGTGAAAGTGTCTGAATAACTTAGCTTGAGTCGCATGGTTCCCCACATACAAGGGTGAGTGGAGCTCTGGGTGGGTCCCATCCATCTATATGTAATTTTAAAGAGTCAATCCCTATGAAAAAAATCAGGCTTCTATTAGAAAGGGAGAAAAGATAGTTCTCCAAAATTAATGCAACCCAATATAGTCACTATCATATTATGAACTTTCCTTACCTTTGGATCTAGTCCAGGGTTCATATAAAACGAGCTTTAAAGTCTGTCTTGAGTTTAAACTTTTAAATTTCTATGTTCGTTTGTCAATTTTTTGCTCTTTGTGCTCTAATCATTTTTTTGTAAACACTATGGCCTTACATGCTTTTGCGTCCTGATTTCAATTGCCTAGAACACCCCTCTTACTCCCTATCTTCTATCCTTATGCCTGGAAAACTCTTATTCATTCTTCATTGCCCAATTTTTATGTTGTTTCTTACCTTCCTGATAATTCAAGGTTGAATTAAACCATCTCTTTTCCTTGTTCTTCTGGGCTTCCAAACACATGTACATGTCTCTACTATTATACTACTTACAAGAGTATGTTTTACCATAGTTGTACCATAATTATGTTTTTATTCATTTGTCATTATAACAAGGCCAGGGACTATGTATGTCTCATACTTTGGTGCCTCACACACAGTAGTGATTCAACATGTTTGGTTTTTGTTTTTCCTGAAATCTTAATGTTAAGACCACTGTTTTGTGATGAGTACTAGACTGGAAGTCAGAGAACTAACTCTGCCTTAGCCTTCCATCTTTATAGCCAAGTTATTATTATATGGGTTCAGTTTCCTTATCTGCCTAATAAAGAGGTTGCATTAAATCAGTGGTTTATAAAGAATAGAAGTTATAAAGGTAGAAGTTAATTTCTTTCTCTCATGCAATAATTCCTGAGATAAACAGTCCATATCTGCTATGGTGGCATCACAAAGTTACCAGGGACATAAGTTTATTCCAACTAATGCTCTTTACTTACAGTGCTGCCTCTAAGATGGCTGCTTGAATGTAGGCTTCATAAATACAGGAAGTAAAAGAGAGGAAGGAGTGAAGACTCACTCCATCTCTTTAGGAAAACTTCCCAGAAATTTCACATTATACCTCTTATATTTCATTGGCCAAAACTTAGTCACATGGCCAAATTTGGTACAGAGAAAGATGGGAAATGTAGCCTTTTAGCTGATCCATGATACACTCATTTCACATAAGAGTTCTCTCTGCCAACGGTGAAGGGGAAAAAAGATAATGAGAGGTAACTAGGGGTCTCTGCCACAGGGAACTGTTTTGGTTAAGATAATTAGAGAATTCTCTCAGAGGAGATTCAAATTCTGACCAACAACATTCCTTTATTCCATTTTCAGAGCTGGGCAATCTTCCCGCCCTTTATTTCCATGGCAATTATGATTGCCATATTTTGAAGATGATGATGTCTCCAAAGGGAAGGAATCTGAATCCCTGAGCCACTTCTTAGAAGAGAGCATTTCAAGCTCTGATATGAGTAAGAAATAATGATATGATTAAATCACTGATATTTTCAGGTTGTTTTTTACTACAGCATTTCCTAGCCTATTGGGGCTAATATAGATGAGTTTGAAGATTAAGTAAAAAGTATGACTTGAGTACAGTAAGTGAAGTGAAGTATGATGTGGGAGTGGTATAAAATGAAATTAGAGAAAGAGGCAAAAATGGAAACAAGGAGAGTATATAATGAAGTTATTACAATAATCCAGTACAAAGATGATATTTGAATTAGAGTGGTGACAACTGAGATGGAGAGAAGTAAATAGACTCAGATATATTACAGAGTAACAATCTCTCTCTCTCTCTCTCTCTCTCTCTCTCTCTCTCTCTCTCGCTCTCTGTTGTAGCCCCAGACTTATCTACAGAACCTTAAGATTCATGGTTATACAATTTGAAAATCACTGAACTAAATTACATTGAATATCTTTTCAGCTTTAATATTCTGTAATTTTACTCACAAGAGTTATAGCATGGCCTATTTTTAGGTTGTATCTTTTGTAAATTAAATCTTAATTTCAGGAGATAGATTAAAAAATAATTACTGAATTAAGCTACAGAAAGTAACTACTGAGCAGAATATCAAAAAAAAAAAATTAGATGCCTGGTAAGAATATATTTAAAGAAATATATGTTTGTTCTGGTTAAATGGCTAATGCATGTTCCTTATGTGACTAAAAATACGAAGGGGGGTTATAAAAGTAGTTTATAGTCCCATGACTCAAAAATAACCGGGATTCATTTACATTTTGGTTTTATCTAGGTGAAAATTGGAGTCTTGGAGGATGGCCATGTAGTGAATTGTCTGGGGCATGGGATTAGGATGAAATGGGTGCAACAGAGCAGGCCTTGACATCAGAAAGAAAAACACATACAGCGTAGATGTCTTTTTGTATCTGCAGGGACTCTGAGCTAGGTCTGTCACCACTCCTCAGGCTCTAAAGACTCCTATTGGGTAAAGAACAGGAGGTAGAATCTTGGTTTTCCAGATAAAATTGTAATATGAGAACCAGAAGGATGCAAGATGAGTGCTGATCCAGGTCAATACCTCCTTGGTTTACAGATGTGGCCTAGTGAGACACCATTGCTTTGTCTGTCGGGGAAAGCAGTGTGTTTGTGACTTCCTGGGTCATGCAGTAGGTCATGAGAGGCAATGTAGTATGGTGGTTTTGAAGACAGAATGAAAGCAGGCTGCCTGGATTATGGTCCAGCCCTCTAAATTACTCGCTACGTGTTTTGAGGCAAGCTACAAAACTTTCTGCTTCAGTTTTCTTTTCTTTAAAAAGGTGATAGTAGTAATTCCTGCCTCATAGAGTTTCTGGAGAGTAAATGAGTTATTATAGATAAAACACTTAGAACAGTGCCTGGCACACAGTAACCTCTTAGTAAATGATAACCGTTATTACTATTATAGTAGGTGAATTGGGACTTGATAACAACTCAATCTGACGTTCATCACCAGGCTTTTCTTCTTAACTTTCTTGTACTGAACATGCCTGCAATTCTATGTGGCAATCACAGTCAGGTGTTAAAAACATAAATCTGATCATGTTGCCTTCTGAGTCGAAGGCTTTAGTGGCTTCTCATTGACCTGGAATTAAGTTTTAATTGTTACCTTGTCTAATCTAGCCTTCCTCTACCTGGTACTTTCCCGCCTCCTCATGCACATCTCTCTCCCTGGCCTCCCTGGGCTCCAGCCATTCTGTTCTACTCAATTTTCCTTTAATGCTCAACATTCCCTCTGTTTTAGGACTTTTGCTTGTGCTATTTTCTGCATTCGGAACATTCCTCTCTCTCCCCACCACTTTTCATCTTGCCAGCTCCCGCTTATCTTGCAGAATTCAGCTTAAGTGTTACCCCTGAGTAAGCAGCCTTTATGGGGGCTTTATTTGATTCCCCATTATGTTACCTGCCCCTTCCCACATTATATGCTCCTGTGCTTCCATACTTTGTATGAAAAACGATATTATTCTATATAACAGGCACATATGCATGTATTGATTAATAAAGACTGGAAATGATGAAACCATGATCAAAATATAAATTAACTGTGGTTTATTTCCGAGTTTTGGAACTGTAAGTGTCTTCGATAGTCAACCTCTCTCTCCCTCTGTCTCTCTATCTCTCTCTTCATAATGAGTTTTACAAAACCGCAAGACACTTTTGTTTTCCTTCCCTTTCCTAACACTTTTAATAGTTCCTTCCCTACTAGTTTATAAGAACCATGAAGATATCATTCTTCTTATTATTATCATAATTATTTTATCATTGTTCCTCTGTACCTAGCATAATGTACATAATGATGCTTAATAGGTATTTGTAGAATAATCGAATAAAAGAAAGAATGAATAATACATTTAGTGATATAGCATTTGTAAGTATATAGTGAGGGGTGATATCTGGCAGAGTACTTCTCTTCTTGATCACCCATTATCTTTGAATATAAAGGAAAGTGGATATTTGTAGATTTTTAAAAAGTATTTTTTGGATTCTTTGCAATAGCATAGTACATTTGTTAAACAAAACTGCAATGAACATGACATGTCACCTGATTTTTTTGCTCTATGTCTCATTTTAATTTATATAACATCACATTCCTACCGCCCTCCCAAAAGCATCAACTGCTTTTCTCAAGCCTTGCATTTTTTATAAACAAAGTATTTTTTTAGTGGCATCTCATCTTATTCTTATCTTAGTCTTATAACTAAAACATGCAAAAATATTTTCCTTCCTTTCCCCAGATCATCTCATGTATTAGTTTCCTGCAGTTGCTATACCAAATGACCACAAATTCAGTGACTTAACATGACATAAATCTATTATCTTACATTTCTGGAGGGGGGAAGTCTAAAATGGGCCTCAGTTGGGACAAAAATCAAGATGTAAATTGGGCTGCATTCCTTCTGGAGGCTCTAGGGGAAAATCGTTTCTTGCCTTTTCCGGTTTCTAGAAGTTGCCAGCATTCCTTGGCTCATGGTCATATCATTCCAACCTCTGCTTCTGTTGATTCCTATTATTCTCTCTCTGACCTTCCTGCTTCTCTTGTATAAGGATCCTTGTGATTACATTGGCCCATCCAGCTAATCCAGGATATCTCCATCTCAAGATCCTTAATCACCTTCACAAAGTCCCTTTTTGCCTTATAAGGTAACATATTCACAGGTTTTGGTGATCAGGAAATGGATATCTCTGGGGGAGGCACAAAATATTTTACCTACTACACCACACCCTTCAGAGAGGAAGCTGATCTAAATCTGTCCTCCCATCAAATAGACTTAGATAGGGGCTTAGAAGCCACCCAGTTTAATTCTCTCCTCTTATAAATGAGAAGACAGACTTATTCAGGGAAGATGCAACATGTCTGAGTTCATAAGGAAAATGGATGATCACTCAGGTCCCTGACTCCAAGCCAGAGCTTTCTCAGTGCATGATGTCATCTTAATGGTGAAGGAGCAGAGGCTAAGTTTATGTGCAAGTACTAGAGGCATCTCAGTGGGCCTGCATTTCATATGGTAACATGAACAGCTAACTCCTTCAATTAGAAGCATTAGTTGCTAGAACCAGAAGGAAGAGTTAGGAGCTTTCCTTATACTGGGCTGTTGAAATGAAATAGATTTTACCCCAAGAATCTGCTCCATATTTATGCCTTGCTCTAAGCTAGTTTTATGGCAACCTGATTAGAATCTTACTCATATTTGATTTTGCTCCATTTCATGCATGGCCTTTTATATTTTAAGGCAAATATTGCTCCGATTTGGGGGTTGGTTGGTTGCCATCTGTACCAGGCATAAGCCTGTGATCTCGGGCCCAATCAGTTAAGACCAGCTGAGAGTGTGATTACTTTGGTTGTAAGCACATTGCTTTGCAAATGCCAGAATTTAAAAGGAAGCTGTTCTCATGCAGACGCTAGGGAAGCATGGTCACAGCTGAGCACTCTGAGGCTTATGGCCTACCTAGAAATGCACATTTATATAAAATACAGGGCAGAAGAGGGAGCTGGCCAGTCACCCCAGTTTTTTTGCATGCATGTTTAACATCTGACTTAGCTGATTTTTTGAATGAAAAAACCCTTTTTGGAATTCTTTCTTTTTGAAATAACCTTTTTTTTTTTAACTTAAGTGAAGAATTGACAAATATAGTTGTGTATGTTTAAAGTGTACACTGTGATGGTTTGATGTAAATGTACAGTGCGAAATGATTACCAAGATCAAGATACTTCATACCTATGACACAGTTAACTATTTTTTTGTATGTGGTGAGAATGCTTAAGATCTACTGTCAGCAAGTTTTAAAGTATACAATATCATATTACTAACTATAGTCACCACGTTGTACATTATATTTTCAGAATTTATTCTTCTTATAATTGAAAATTTGTACCTTTAACCTACATAACCTCAATTTTCCCCTCCCAGTACCTGGAAACCACTATTCTATTCTCTGTTTCTATGAAATCTACCTTTTTGTTTGTTTGTTTTTAAATTACACATATAAGTGATATTGTACACTATTTGCCTTTCTCTGTCTAGATTATTTTACTTAGCACAATGACCTCTAGGTTTATCATTACAAATGGACAGATTTCCTTTCTATGGATAAATAACATTACATTTTATATATGTACCATATTTTCTTTATTCTTTAAACCATCAAAGAATACTTAGCTTGTTTCCATATTTTGGCTATTGTAAATAATGATGTGATGAACGTGGGTACGTAGGTATCTCTTTGATGTTTTGATTTCAATTCTTTAGGCTATATACCTAAGACTGGGATTTCTGGATCATAAGGTAGTTCAATGTTTAACTCTTTTGTAATTTAAAAAAAAATTAATTTATTTTTTAATTATAGTTAGCATACAATATTATATTAGTTTCAGGTGAACAAAATAGTGATTAGACATTTACATAACTTACAGTGTTAATACCCTGACAAATCTAGTACCCATCTGACACCATATGTAGTTATTACAATATTGTTGACTATATTCCTTATGCCATACTTTGCATCTCCATGACTATTTTGTAACTACAAATTTGTACTTCTTAATACCTTTTCTTTTTCACTAACTCCCTTCAACTCCACCTTCCAGCTGACAACTATCAAAATGTCCTCTGTATCTATGAGTTTGTTTGTATATTGTTTGTTTATTTTGTTTTTTAGATTCCACATATAAGTGAGATCATATGGCATTTGTCTTTCTCTGTGGCAAGATTTCATTCTTTTTTTGGCTGAGTAATATGAGTAATCTTCCATTGTATATATGTACTACCTCTACTTTACCCATTTATCCATTGAATGACACCTATTTTTATTTTTATTTTTCTATTTTTCTATTTTTATTTTTTTATTTTTTCCCCCTCTTTAATTCCCGCCCCTCCTCCCCTCTACCCTTGACCTATGGATGTTGCTGTTTCCCCTTAAGAATCGAATCTCTGAAGGCAGGGCATCTCCTCCCACATGCTCATGGAGTGTACCTGGGGCCTGGCACCCCCTGCGCACTCAGGAGGCTTGGCACACCCAGGGTATGGTCCGTGGCTCCACCTGGGGTGCAAACCCAGGACCTTCTACATGTAAAGCAGATGTGCTAACCATTACACTATGGAGCCACCTCACCAATTTTTAATATTTGAAACTTTTTTCCATAGCGGCTATACCAATTTATATTCGCACCAACACTGTACAAAGTTTCCCTTCTTCCACACCCTTGCCAATATGCCAATACTTGTAATCTCTTGTCATTTTTAGAATAGCCATGCTAATATGTGTGGTTTTGATTTGCATTCTACTGATGATTACTGATGTTGCGCACCTTTACATGTACCTGTTTGCCATTTGTATGTCTTTGGAAAATGTCTGTTCACGCCATTTGCCCATTTAAAAAACTTGAAACCAGATTTTAAAAGAAATATTAATTGGGTTGGATGCTTTTACAGTCACTCAATATAGACCATTGAGATAAACAAACCCAGTGAGAATAATTTTTAGGTGCTTAGAAGGTAAGATGTTGTCTTTGGCCATTTGAAAACATGGACAGGCATGCTTAACATCTGTTTACCTTAAAAAGAAGCTTTTTGGGGGGGGGTTAAAGGAAAGTTTGTCTATATAATATTCTAATACGTTTAGCATAGTGGTTTTATATAAATTTATACATTGGTTGTTTAAAAGCGAACAATTTTGAACTCTTCCCATATTTCACACACACAAAAATTAAGCTAATAGGAAGAATAATACATTTTTCTCTCATGTACATCTTTTGTGTCTGATGCTACTTGTTTAATATCAAATTAGCATGTATCTATTTAATTTTTAAAAAGCTATTATGCGTAGGCATATAAGTATTGCTATTTCATGGTATTTCACAGAATTTCATGACTTTTGACACCTCTATTACTTCAATAGATTTTAGAATATAGTTTGAAAGCCCTATTATAGATTTTTATTTCGATCTATAGACCTAAATATCTAACTACATAGTGGACATGGTCACTTAAACATCTCTGAGACCCTTCAAACATGATGATTCCAAAATGGAAAACTTCCCTCCTGAGTCTGCTCATCACCTTGTTTCCCTACTATTCACCTAGTTTTCAAAGCTTGAAACTGAGAAACATCTTTGATTCCTTCTTCCTTCAATATATAATGGGTCGCCAAATTCTGTCAAATTTACATTTTCAATGTCTCTGTAATTCATCTCTTTGCATTGTTGATTTTATTACCTTGGTTCCAGCTTCTTTCTTGAGAATAAGATACTAAAGCAACTTTCTAATCTCTTCCTGGAGTCCTGCCCCTTACATCTTTTCTCTGTGCCACAATCCAGAATGATCTTACAAAAACATAAATGTAATCATTGTACCATCCTGTTGGAAAAGAATTTGTTGGTCTCCAAATAGAACGCAAACTCTCAGCATGGTCTGTAACATCATCCATGAATAGTGAACACACTCTGTACTCTTTAAAATATAAATTATCTCATTTAATACTTATGATGAAATAAATAGGTTACCATTATTAGTGCCATTCTATAGAAAATAAAGGTAAAATCTAGAGAAGTCAAATAACTTGCCTAAGATGATGCAAACAGTGAGCCATGATTTTATTTCAGGTCTGTTAATTCCCATTTTCAATGATTTTAGCTACTACATATTAAAAATTAAGAAGATAAGCAATTACGAATGCCTCTGCTTGCAATTATAGTATAGTTCTTTAAGAAACTTTTATACTTATAAAATCTCAAGATAAAAACATAAAAATTATAAAGAATGTTGAATTATTTTATAAAATAAAAGAGATTGTTTCAGACGAATGTGGCAGAATAAACACACAGGTTCACTTCTGCTTCTTTCCCAAGTTTCACTTGAATGACCATAAAGGAACTTTATAAAAGGCACAAATTTACAAGTACATAAAGGCGTACATTTATATCAGATAAGTAATTTAAAAGTTTTTGAAAGCAGAAATTTGGAAGAATTTGAAATAACAAACTTAACTGACTTGAAAGATCTGAAATAGAAGCTTGGAGCGTGGAAAGTTAATAAAAAGCAAACTGATTCATCCTACAGAACTTTAAAGAGGCTCAGGAAATTTGGACCAGTGGTATTTAAAAAAATAGGAGGTGGAGGATGGAGCTAAAAACAGATGAATTGGTTGAGAAACTTTTTATTAGCAGTTAAGTCTCCTTATCTTTTTCCTCAGGCCAACTACCCCTCATTACTCTGGCCAAAGGTTTGAGCTTTACTGTCAAGAGAGAATGAAGCACACAGTCTTTTAAATTAAAGAGGCTGTACACATTAGAGGGTAAGATAGAGGCACTTTACTGAAAACAGAGGATGTTAGGTGAAGATCTGTATGCTCAGCCCCTACTCAGCTTCCTGAACACTGACAGTAAAGCTTGTAACCATCTCTCTAATCTTAAGCCCTAAGACTGGAAGATTCTTATTTGGGAAACATAAATAGCCCGATAGTAAAGCACTACAGAGACTACTTTTGTGAATCTTTGAAAAGATAATTGTGTCCCTGGATCATCTGGGAGTGAAGCCCACCAGTCAACAAATCCCACATGAAGGCATTTCATTTCCAGTAAGGTACCCATGGATCAACAGATTTTGAAAACAGACTCAACAATGAACTAAGCAAATAGAAAAAAAAATAACTGAGCCTTTTAATATTCCCAGAAATATGAGAGAAGAAAATGTGTTTATTAAAAAGAATAGATTGTTTTAAAAAGAAAGATCTTGGATATTAAAATATGATAGCACAAGTTAAAAATTCAGTGGAAGTCTTGGTAAATAAAGTTAAGAAAATATTTTTAAAATATATGTCCCAAAAGTGGTGAGAAAAAACTAGAAAACAGAAGGGTCCGTTGAGGAGTTCCAAAAGATCTGAGTAAGAGAAGTTAAAAAAAAAAAAAGACAGAAGAAGTAAAGAAAAAAATTATTAAAGACTTATTCTAAAAATATTTCCCAAACTATAGGAATTAAGTTCCAAAGAAAAGGCCAAATGAATGACTGAGAAAAATGGGTGTTGAAAAACAAAAATTAAAACCAAAACAAGGCATATTATCCTAAAAGTATTAGAATACAAGAGATAAAAAAAAAAAAATTTCTAAAAAACCTCCAGAGAGGGGTGGAAATAGATTACAAATAAATGGCTGAAATTGGAGTAAGATTAGACTCCTGAAAACAATATGGAAGGCTAGAGACAATGGAGTCCAACAAAACAGAATTCTATATCCAGTCAAATTAACAGCCAACCACAAAGATAGAATGAAGGCATTTTTGCACCTGAAAGTTCTTAAAAATTTTAGGTTCCAAGCATCCTTTTCAGGATACTACTGAATATGTGTGACCCTAAAGATAGGATATCACCCTAGAGAGAGAAGGAGAGATGTCCTGAAACAAGGTTTATAACATAGTGATGAGGTGAAGGCATTTCCCAGGATGACCCAGAAGGAAAGTCTTAGGACAATTGCTGTGTGGCAGGCCTCTAAGGCAACCAGTCCAACTCACAGCAGAGGGACAGGGAGCTCCAGCAGGGATGCCTGTAAAGAGGCAAAACTGGGGTTTTTGCTGGAGTTCAACTCTGTCAAAGAATTAGGGAATTAATTTGCAGCAGTTACATAGTAAATCTAACAATTGAATTAAATGAGGAAATTAGTAATTTTAGTGAACAAATATAATAGGAGAAAGGAAAGGAAATCATAATATATTATGCCGATCTACTCTGCATTGTGTTTACATAGTCATAAAATATAAGCAATAAGCCTTGATTAAACCAAAAAGGCTGATACAGCTATTTTAAAAGAATAGGTAAAGATGAATTAAAGTTTGTGTGTGAGAGGGTGATGGAGCTGGCTATGAGAATTAAATTTTCATTTATATGGTAGAAACCAATAAATAAGATTTAAATTAAACAAATCATAAAACAGCAATATAAACCAGCTATTTATGAATATGAAATAAGATACATTAACAGTCAAATAAAAAGTCAAAAATATTGAAAGTGGTGCTTTTGGGGAGTTGGAATTAGAAAGGAAGACAGATGGGGCATGTATCTGCTTTCATGTGCATTATTTCAATTAATAAGAATAAAATTAAATTTAAAAGAAAAAGTGCTGTCTTAAAAATCTAACAGTTTGATAAATATCTCGTTATATAATTCTCATGGAATTAGCAGTATTCTGGCTGTTTTGCCAAACATTTAAATGATGAGGTATCTGAGAATAGTTACAAAGTAGTAAAGGAGAAAAGCTACAGTTTCTTGTTCCTTTCTACGAATTATTTGAAAAACCATGTAGTCTATTTGAAAGTATTTCATAATACCTAAATATTTTCAGAAGGGCATTCAAGAAATATTTTTGAATAAAAAATTGAGGATGAGCATTAAATGTTCCAACTTTTTAAAATAATGAGGCTGTATTTTTTCAATGGTAAAAGTTACACATTATATGCTGTCTATATTTTAAGGTCAGTGCTACTTAACACAGGGTCTGGCCATACATATGGGCGATCTTGCTAAGTGTTTGGATGGAACTGAAATTTTTGAGTGCCCTGGAGACCTGAGTGAGCCAAGAATTAAGGGAAGGGAGTGCTCTCAGCTGACTTACTACAATTTGATTTCTCACTTTTCTGTTGGAATGAAAATGAAATTCACAAATTCCTAGAGGCTTTTACTAGGAGTGAAATTCCAAATTTTTATGATCCTTGTCTGTAAAGGAACTTACTGGACTCTATGTCTTGGATTTCTAACCTGCATCTGGATTCTAGATGGATTCACAGTTTTTCTCATAGTCTGTAAATCACATGCAAAATAAAACCTCTTTTAATCTACTCCAGCCCAATTTACTTGTCAGTATTTTGTTAACAAGTGAAAAACTTGTCAAATAAAATGTCTTTTTAATTTAGGAAAGTTTTTTTTTTCATTTTATATTTGAATGAATATTCTCCTGCAATTAAAAATTTTTTCATGTATTAACTGTAATGAGAATGATAACATTGCCTTCTTTAAGTAATCTTTCCCACTTATTTTTAAGGTTAATATTTAACCAGTACGGCAGTCCCCATTATCCATGGGGAAAACGTTCCAAGACCCCCAATAGATGTGAAATTGCAGATAATACTGAACCCTATAGATAGTATGCTTTTTCTTTTATGTATGTACCTATGATAAAGTTTAATTTATAAATTAGGCATAATAAGAGACTAACAACAATGATTAATAAAATAGAACAATTATAATATACTACAATAAAAGTTATGTGAATGTAGTCTCTCTCAAAATATCTTATTGTACTGTATCTACCTTGCTTCTTGTGATGACGTGAGATGATACAATGTTTACATGAAGAGATCAAGTGAGGTGAGATGATGTAGGCATTGCGATGTGGTGTTAGGCTACTATTGACCTTCTGATGATAACCAGAAGAAGGATCATCTACTTTGGGTGATCCGGATCACCGAGACATGATGATTGACTGCAGGTGAGTGAACCCGTGGAAGGTGAAACTGTGGATAAGTGGAGACTACTGTACATACTCATCGTTTATTGGAAAATGTGGTAGAAAACACCATCCAAAATATAACAGCTTACAAAATGCTTACCACAGGCCAAGTATTGTTTTGAATATTTTACTTTTCAAAACTAACTTGGTCCTCTTATATTAGGTTTCTACTACTGCTGTAACAAATAACCACAAATTTAGTGGATTTAAACAACACCAATTTGTTATTACCTCACAGTTCTGTAGTTCAAAAGTCCAACATAGCCTCACTGGGCTAAAGTCAAATTGTCAGAAGGATGTTTTTTTTCTTTTTTCTTTCTTTTTTCAGGATGCTTTTTTTCATTTTCTGGAAGCCACTCACATTCCTTGGCCCATGGCCCTTTCCTCTATCTTGAAAGCCAGCAACACAGCATGTCTTTGACACTGTTTTCATTGTCACATCTCTTTCTCTGACTCCCTCCTTTTATCTCCCTATTCCACTTGTAAAGAAAGCCCTTGTGATTACCTCAGGCCCAGCTAGAAAACCTGCATACCCTCCCTATTTTAAGGTAAACTGATTATCAACCTTAATTCCTGAATTAGCAACAGAATTTCACTTTCCTGTGTAAGGTAACATATAGGTTCTAGGGATTAAAACATGAATGTTATGGATATATTATTCGTCTACCGTACCTCTCAACAACACTACAGTGTCTGTGGTACTACTATTATTATTAGTCTGACTTTACATGTGCAGCGAAACTATGTAAGTTCCCTGAGGTCACAAAACTGATTTTAACCCAGCCAATTTGGTTAATGGAGCCCTTGCCCTTAAAAACTACATTTATACCAAGATATAAATGTATCAATTTATTGTTGTCCTTTTTACTTTGTGTGTGTGTGTGTGTTTCTTTTTTGATGCTTTTTACATAATTGTTAGATTATATGTATAGTTTTTACATTTCCTCTTTCAGATCATTTCCTCAGTAGAAAAATAACATCTAGATTATGATTATTACTATTAAATATACTTTAGGCAAAATACCCAAATAATACTTGACAAGTAATTGTTACTCAGTAACTTATTAATTTCCTCTGTTTTGGTTCCATTTTCAGTATACACTATTATAAAATAATACTTCATTGAGTATTTGTTATTATTGACATTTTTGCATTATTTATTTTAGGACAAATATCCAGGAGTGGAATAGTTATGTTGGAATGGTTAAAAATATTTGCTAAATTAATACAATTGAATCAATTAAGATAAATATTCATATCTTGGATTTAAGTATGAATTTCCCTAAAAGTAGATAAGTGATATTATTCTTATATTTTACTTAAAGTATAAAGTTTTTTTTTATCATTTCAGAAATATATTCGTCTATTCTCAGTAATATTTTAAGCCTTTCAAGGTATAAAACTTTCTTTTATGCTTTAAAACAGTCAGAATTTTGTTTAAAACTGAAATGTAATGATCTCTGCCCTTTCTGGGCTGATTGAATTGCTCATTTACTCTAGCTCTGAATCTCCTTTGATTTCTTAGAATTGGTGCCAAAATTATTTCCTCTGAAGTTTTTTTTTTTAATTTAACAAATCTTGCTAATTTAACCACTGCTCTTAAAAATAGACTCATCATCAGTTTGTTGCTCTAGTTGTCTATATCTTTTCCTGGTCTCAATTTAGTAACAGCATCTGTGCAGAATGGTATGAAAGCTATTTATTACTCTACCATCCAGAGGGAATACTTGATTTCTGACATTTATATTCCCTTGAACATGAAAGCCAGTTAAAAACAAAAATCAAACTTCGTGATTTGGGGACTGAACAAATTGCTGACCGCGGTTAGTAGAGGACACCCTCCCTGCCTCCTTTTCCTGAATTATAAGTACATTTTTGTGGATTGTGGCTCTGAGTGACCAGGTATTTTTCTTTTAAACCACATCTGTTGGGATAATTTGAATTGGGGGAAAAACACTATTGGGCTAGAGAAATAGTTGAATGGTTAAGGAAATAAGCCTTGGAGGTCTGCAAATCGGAATGTGTCATCAGCGCCTCCGTGACCTGAGCCAGTGGCTTTGCCTCTACCCATCAGATTCCTGAGCTGTCAGTGGGAATAATCAACACTAGTTCCAAGTTTGTGTAAGAAGTAAAAGAATTAATGTATACAAAGTGTGTGCAAGATGCCAAAATATTACCTATTGTAATAGTTAAGGTAGAAATAAAATGAACTGTACATGCAAAAATGTGTACATTTTCATCGCTGCTGCCAACTTTAACAGGTTTGCCTGGCCCTCCCACTGCAGCTCTTTCTAGTCCACTAAAGATTGGAATGCTATAAAACTCAGAGGCGTCTCGCAGTAATAGTTTTAACTTCTGTATTGAACTACGCCTTTAAAAAAAAAAAGCTCATTCTTCTTATTTTGGCACAGTAAAGAAGACTCTAGTGTGGTTATGTTGATAATTCTACAGAAATAAAGGTAGAATTTACATGAGCAAGAAAATTTAATTATGGCAGCGTTAGAATCCAAGCTAATGAGAGATTTATTATCTAGGCGTTATAAGAGGGAGCTAGTTGAGGCATAAGGAAATACTACTCCCTAAAACATCCAAAAAACTGTAATGGGATACTAGATAAATGAAGAAGAAATCCAGGGATAAGGCATTCCGAAATGTCAGAAATTCAATATTACTGAGTATCTTTGGGGATATCCTTAGGGAGCTACTATTGTTCAAATTTTTGTGTCCTCTCAAAATTAACACGTTGAAATCCTTGTGTTCAATGTGATGGTGTTAGGCGATGGGGCCTTTGGACGGCAATTAAGTCACGAGGGTGGGATCTGCTGGTACCATGATCTTGGGCTTCCCAGTCTCCAGAACTGTGAGAAATAAATTTCTGTTATTTATAAGCTAATTAATATGTGATATTTTATTATAGCAGCCTAATGGACTAAGACAAGAGGTTTGCAGAAGGAAAGCAAATAGTTAAAGGGCCCCTTAGTATTCCTTTACCAGTTTGCATCCCAGTCAGTGAAGATGGGGGTACATGGTAATCTTCTCTCTGGCTGTCCTGTGGCTGAGTAAGCACCCAGTGACTTCATAAAGTTTCCAAAATAAAGCAAATGACACTTTGTGCTTCCTCACAATAACTGTATTCAATCAGATTTTTAGCTAATATACTGTCTGCCAGAAAGCATCTTTGAGTGGCAGACACCCTGCTTCTCTTGGTCCCCAAGAGGGTCTGCTAAGCCCCTGCATGACAAGACGGCCAAGCACACACATGTAAGGAAACAGCTGGTGCAGTGCAATGACTCTGGGGTGGAGATCAGAAGATATGGGACGCATTTCTGTCCTGCCGCTAATTTGCTGTGTGCCCCGTGAAAAAGTAATTTACTTCATTTCCTTGTGTCTTTTTTCTCGTCTGCAAATGAGGAGGTTGGACCAGAGCAAAGTTCTTTACAGTTTTAGCATTCTGTGACACTCATACTTAACTATTTAATCAGCAGCAATGATAAGGATGTTTCTATCTATATATGTGTTTTTAATTTAGTGCCATCATAAAAATAGTGGTAAACAGTGATGCTTTTGGAATGTTAGAACTGAAATTCCTAAGTGCTTTTGTGAAAATATTATCTCAAGGTAAATGACATTTATCTCTCAATTAGGTGGTAAGGCACAGGAATGGAATTTACATTCTACTGCTATGCCCATATTTTATTGACTTCATTAAACTTTTCATTTAAACACTGTATATGCCTGTAATTTATTAGAAAATTAAATCTCTGTGACATTTGATATAGGCAGATGACATGGAAAGGTTACATTTGCATGAATCCATGCTCGAGTTTTTAGTTTTAAATTCTGAATGATAACAGAATTCTTTCTCTAGTCATTAATGCATTTTGCATATGTGTCGATTAGACTATAATTTGCCTGGAACTGGGAACTGTTTTTCATGACCTTCAATAAGCATTCCATACATGGCTGAATGGAGTAATGTTAAAGGAAATCATCTAACCATGTGGATGGGTACTGCTTCCCATTCATGGCCTAATGCCAGTGCAGCCAGTCCTCTCTTGGTGGCCAATTCCCTAGGTGCTTTTGGTCACTTTTCCTCCATTTCCCTTAGATATTATTTTAAACCTTCATTATCTCCCCAAAGTCACCTATACAATCCCTGCCTCCTGTACCTTTAGCTAATGACACCTACACCTGCTTCACTGAGAAAACCTACATCGGTGGAACAGTGCTACCACTCACTGACTTTATGGTGAGTAGTTTAGTGCTCTACAGACAGTAACACCCTCTTGCAGCATCATCAGTGGAGCAGCTAGCTGTTCAGGGGCCTGGAAACCATTGCAGTGACATTGTAGCTGAATGTGTTATTGCTGGGCATGTTATTGAGGGGTAAGTAAATCTAATGTTGCTCTGTCTCACAGACCTGAACTCTTCCAACTCTTAGGTTTTTTTTCTTTCCTTACAACACATATGTCTATATACTTACCCATTCTTTCCTTCCTTTGGGCAGTGTCCTTCCATTCCAAGGCCAACTTTCACCAATGCATTGATCTCATCACCCCCTGCCTTCACCAAGAACTTGCCTTTTCTCTTACATCTTCGGTTTCTCTTTCTACTGCTCCTTTTCTTCAGTCCAACTCATTCTTGTATTCATTCATTCATTCATTCATCCAGATTCAATTATTAATTCTAATTCTTCACTCCCCTTTAATAAAACTCTATGCCCACCTCTTTGCTATAAAACTCTGCATGTTCTCTCACTTTGATGTCTCTGGGTTTGTATTTTCATTTACAAAATGAAATAATAGGGCAAGATCAAATTCTTTATAGATTTAACATTCTATGGAACACTTAATACTTAATCAGCAGCAATGAGGTGGAGATTTATATCTGTATATATGGGCAGAGCATACTTTTTCACTTCACTGATATTGAGATAGTTATATGACTTCCTGAGACCAGCAGATGTACACAGAAGTAACAGTGTGCCAATTGCAACCAAGGCTTCAAGAAGCAAGACATAATTTTGCGTGCTCCCTTGTTTTCCAGTGATCTGCTGAGAGAAGAACATGTCCCAGGTAGCCTCTAGGTAAAAAAGAATGAGGTAACATATGGTGCAGAACTGGAGTCAAGCCCAGCTGAGCTCATCCGAAATCAGCTGAACTGAAGCTGACCCACAGGTCCATGAGCAAGAAAGACGTTCTTGCTCTTTTAAGATTTAGGATGATTTGTTGGGTAGCATTATTGCAGTAAAAGCTGACTAATACACTACTCAATCCATTTTTCCATTTAACAATTATTTATTGGGCAACTAATATATGCCAGGGACTTGGTGTAGGCTTCAGGGATACCATGGCAAATAAAACAAAGAAGGAAAAATTAAATGAACAAGATAGTTTCACATTCTGTTAAATGTTATGAATAAAACAGCATGGGGTGATGTGAAAAACAGTGATGGGAGCTGTGGAAGAGTGCACTTTTAGTTCGGGTACTCATGCAAAGTTCCTGAGAAAGAAATATTTGAATGAGATATGAATTAGACACCCATCTCTCATGAGTAGTTCCTCATTTCTTCATTCCAGAAGCACTTTAAACTTTTTTTTTACCACATTATTTGACACTTCACCTTAATATCTCTAAATAACATACTTCTTGCTACTTCTCGATTCTCTATTTTTAGATATTTTATATTAGTTACTCTCAATTGGTTATGAGGATTTAGCTTTCTTTCTTCCCTCTTCTTCCATCAAATACATATAGCTAGTCTATCACCTTTTTCTCTCAGTGTAATGTTATGAAAATTTTACTTAGATCAATGTTCAGTACTTACATGATTATATAAATGGTTTTAAGAGTAGAGCCATATAATAAAATATAACTACTTTTCACTCTTCACTGAATTTACTGTGAGGATGAAGACCATTCTCAGCAATCAGACTGTCAACGTGGATATCACTCTGAAGGGATGTATGGTTATTGTGAAGGGCCCCAGAGGCACCCTATGGAGGGATTTCATCACATCAGTGTAGAACTCTGTCTCCACAGAAAGAAAAAGAGAAGGCTCTGGGTTGACAAATGGTGGGGAAATAGAAAGCAACTGGCTACTATTTGTACTATCAGTAGTCATGTACAGAACATGATCAAGTGTGTTACACTGGGCTCCTGTGACAAGGTGAGGTCTGTGTATACTCACCTTTCCATCAACATCGTTATTCAAGAGAATGGTTGTCTTGTTGAAATCCAAAATTTCTCGGGTAAAAAATACATCCACAGGGTTCTCATGAAGTCAGGTGTTGCTTGTTCAGTATCTCAAGCCCAGAAAGATGAGTTATTTCTCGAAGCAAGTGCCAGTGAACATGTATCAAATTCGGCTACTTTGTTTCAATGAGCTACAACAGTTACAAACAGGATATCAGAAAATTTGGGATGATATCTATGTTTCTGAAAAAGGAACAGTTCAGCAGGCTGATGAATAAGGTCTAAGCTGTCCAGATACAGAAATGTCAAAATGTTGATGATGCCTCAGACTTACTTGTGATATTTTAAAGATGTAATAGAAGTTGTATATTGATTTGGAAATATATATATATATATATAAAATTACTTATATATAAATATAAATATATTAATTATATATATATATATATAATTACTTTTCCTTTCTATTGTAAGCAGCCTCTAAGATGGGTCCCAATGATCCCCCCCAACTAGTAGACTAGTATTTAAGACCTTGTGTATTCTTCTCCCCTTGTATATGAGCTGAGGTTATTGACTCACTTCTAACAAATAAAATATTTCGATGTCACTTCTGTGATAAGGTTACATAAAGACTGGCTTCCATTTAGGGCACTCTTTTGTTTGCTCACTCTGAGTGTATTTGAGTTCTAAAGATGCCCCTCCAAATTCCCATTCCTTGGTAAGTCAATCAAACACTAATCTCAATACTGCTGTGAAGGGATTTTGTAGATGGAATTAAGGTTCCTAACTATCTGAACTTAAAATAGAGGAGTGTTGTGAACATGAATGTTTGTGTTTCCCAAAATTCATATGTTGAAATCCTAATGCCCAATGTTATGATATTAAGAGATAGGGACCTCTGAGAGCTCACTTGCCCTTTCTGTCATATGAGGACACAGTGAGAAGAGTGCTGTCTATAAACCAGCAGGTGAGTTTGAAGAATAAATAAAAAGCGAGTATCACTTGAGTATAGTGTGGGAACACCTTGATTTGAACTTCCCAGCCTTCAGAAAATGTGAGAAGTAAATGTTTGTTGTTTAAGCCACCCCGTCTATGGTAATTTTTTGGGTTTTTTTGTTCGTTTGTTTGTTTTAGCATCCCTAATGAACTAAGAGAAGGAGATTATCCTGGGTCGTCCAAATAGGCCACGGCAACAACATTAACCCTTAAAAACAGAAGAATAAAGCAAAGATGTGGCAAAGGAAGAAGCCAGGAGACATGAGACATAAGGGGAGACCAAAGAAATTCGAAGTGGGAAGACTCAGCTCAACACGGCTGGCTTTGAAGATAAAGGGGGGTCATGAGTCAGGGAATGTGAGTGGTTTTTGAATATGAGTGTGAGCCCTGGTCAATGGCCAACAGCGAAATGAGGACCCAGTCCTACCACAACACAGAACTGAATTCTGCCAATGATCTAAATGAACCTGAATAAGACAATGGTCCTGTTTTTATGGAACATACATTCTACTCCAAAAAGAGAGTGTGTGGCTATTGATTATTTTTGTGCACTGTTCTTCTAAGTCTACTCATAACCAGGGGAGAATTCCTCACATTGGCTTGATGATTTTAAGAAGATTATTTGACAAACACTTGGTAAACATTTACTGTAGCCTGAGATTGTGCCAGGTGCCTGAGATGAAATGGGTGGTAAACAATGATTCCTATCCTCTCAAATCTTATGTAAGGAGAAGGCAGACATTAAAGTGCATAGCTACTATGCAATGTGATACTTGCAAGTAGAGAAGGGCAAGAGGCCCAAGGAGGAACAGGGTTAGGTTTCTAGAGCACTGATTTGAGGTATACTACGATTAGATATTTTTTCTTTAGCAAGCACTGGCTTTTTCTCTTTGTCTCTCAAAATAACAAGGAAGGCCATATTTTCTTCTCATTTTCTTGTTTCTAATTCCAGTGTGGATCTCAGAGAAAGGTAGGAATGCATTGCCCTTGAGCATTGTCTAAATTTTTACTTCTGCTCATAAAAATCAGGGCTCTATTAGATATTTGGCCTTGAGCAGGACAGATGTGTTTGTGCAATAGTAGATTAAGATTTTCTGGAAGACTTGGTTGCTTGTTTTGTGTTCGTGAACACTACAATTTTCTGACATGTGCTATTCCCAGAGTAGTCTCCTAACCATTATTCATTTACAAATTTAATGAGAGACCATTTGCATGAGGGAGCCCTGTGTGTTTGTTAAAAATAGCTGCACATTCAGTTTTCCTTGATCTTGTAAAGAGAACAAAAAGAGAAGCTGTTGGTTTTATACACAGAAATAACCCATTTGACATCAACCTATTTTGCTCTATAAACAAACATGTACATATATGCACGTAATCTTCACTGAAATAATTTTATATAAGTTTGCATATAAAGCTCTTTGTGTTCTTTTTGTTAAATATTTCTGTTTGGTTTTCTCATTAAGAACCAAAGGGGTCAGAGGCATAGCTTCACACTTGTAACTCCCCTTTATTATTTGTTTATTAATTCATTCAAAACCCACCTACCTGCTCTATGCTTAGCACTGTGGTAGGTCTCGAGGATAGAAACAGGAGCATGAAGAATCCTAGGCTTAAAGTAACTCAGTTTGGTTGAGGAGCAGACATCTAAATTAACTTTTGGAAGAGAAGAAAAAGTCAGAAATGCCTTCACCTTGAGAGAAATTAGATCAGTGACAAGATGATATACTGACCTCTGTGACAAAAAGAATTCAAGGTAGGGACAAAACTTTTTTCCCTCAAGAGTGTCTCTCTAGGGGCCATTGAACTGTGATAATTAAGAATTCATTAGAATAAACCAAGGAATTAAAAATGAAAATTGGATGGGGAAACTTGCTTAATGAAATTGTATTAGCCAAGGTAATGTTACTATTATTTTTAAAGAAATAAAAGCAAAATGTGTAATTGCTCAAATAGGATAAAAGTGTATTTTTTAATCATGTAAAGTCCAAAATAAATGTGGCTAAATGATGGAAGCTTTCTTCCATGTAGTGACTTAGAGATCAAGGCTCCTTCTTGTGGCTTTAACTATCTTAAGTACTAGTTTCCAAGTTACTGTGTTCTGCACCGAGTCCACGGAGAGTAAAAGAGTACAGATGCATGTGTGATGTGAGGCTCCCTATGACCCAGGCTTAGAAGTGGCCCGTGGCATTTCTTATTCTGTCCTATTGGCTGGAACTCAGCCATATGATCTCACCTAACCAGAAGAAAAGCTGGGAAATACAGTTTATCTCTGTAACTAGAGGGAAGAAAAAGCCGAACAGTTTATTTCTGCTACGAAGTTGTAAGCTGAATCATTATACTTTAGAGTGGGAAAGTACTGGAGAATTGTGTACCTACTTATTTTCTTTTTCCCTGGCTATGAAATTCTTCAACTATTTCTTTTTTCTTCTCTTTTTAAATTATTTTTTATTAGTTTCAGGTATGCAGTACAATGGTTAGACGTTTATAGCATGCATCTGGAACTACATGCAGCATTATAATAATGTGGACTATATTCCCTATGCTGTACTCTAAATTCCTATGACTGCTTTGTAACTATTAATTTGTACTTCTTCATTCCTTCACCGTTTTCACCCAACCTCCAACTATTTCTTAAAGGACATATGTTCTAGGCTATTCTACAATTTTGTCTCTTGAGTCTGGACTTTCTGTAATTTGTCAACATCCAACTTTAAATTGTGATGTCTAGAAACATCGGATTATTCCAGATATGGTTATCTGGTAAAGAGCAAAATGGGAAAATATTTCCTCATAAGTTTTGCATAGCTCAAGACTACATTAACAGGTGGCTTTTCTAATTATTTTTTTACCACTTAGTTTATTCACTTAATTTTGTAGGCGTCATGAATTAGAAAAATGTGAACCATGTTTTCATGAAGCCAATATAAATCCCCTGAGTAAATGTTACTCATTCTTGTTCACTATTTACTGTGTTCCCATGTTCAGCAAAACACCTAGTAGGTAGTAGGTACTTAATAAATGTTAATAGATAAAATGAGTTTTTCGGCATCTTACAAGATTCTTTGAATATAGTAGACACTTTTGTATTTTTCATTTCTGTATTTTTCTGGGCTGCATTCCAAGTTATCTCTGCATACCGTTTTACCAGTTTGATCCTTTTTCCCTTTAACTTGTTGAGTAGTTCATCTGCTGAACATTTCTTTTTTCTTTTAAATTTTAATGTCTGTACTTTTAACTTCTAGCATTTCTACTTATTATGTTCCCTAATCACTTTGCTTTTTGTATATTGCTCCTTTATTTCTCTGTTTAAATATATTTATCTTGAAGTCTCCTTCTCTAAGTTTGTAGATTCCGGCATTTGAGAGTCCTCACTTGCACCACCCTCATTGCGCACGTGAGCTCATCTCTGGCTGGCACAGGAGCCTCAGGTGCACTGAGGGTGTGAGTATAAATGGGATGTTTTAGAGGCTTTATGTATGCAACCATTTTTATATCAATTTTTGTGTTAGTATCTCATTTTAGGGTTCTTTTTATCTTGAGGATATTACAAATTTGGACCATACACTAAAGACATGAATCAGCGGTCCTGGTTGCTGGTGGATTACTGTGAATAGAGCCTGAAGCTTTAATGTTTTCTTCACTGAGCTTAAAATTATATTACCCTAAGGCATAGATCTAATTCTTATGCTTTGCCTGTCAGTTTCTTCTTCACTTTTGGCACCCTCTCTTGCTTTTTTATGTTTAACCATTAATTAAAAACATTTTTAAAGAGTATATTCTCCCCAGCACTTCTGTGGGCTTGAAACAGGCACTGGGGTGTCCCACTGTGGTAGACACTGTGATATGTGGCTCAGAAACCCCTTCCCTGAAGGATTTGTTGACCCAGCTGCTTACAGTGCTGTCCTATAGATAGTCGTCAGCTGTCAGCCTCTTCAGGGATTACTTCAGCTGCAGAGAACTGCTTCGTCCAAGGTCATGCCCTTATCCCTGGGCGGCCTACATCCAGTGACTGACTAATGTGGGAGTATAAAGGCTAGGCCATTGTGGCATAGCTTGGGACATTTCTGAAGAGCCATTTTAGCTCTAAAGTGCTCCATGAGTTTGGTCAAGGCGGTTACTGGGCCTGCATTGTTTGACTTTTCCCCTTGACTGCCCCTGTTTCCTTCCCCACCCTTCCACAGGTATTGATTCTAAGGGCATTCCTGATAAACATCTGGTCTTCTAAACTCCAAGTTTACTTTTTGGAAGCCAACCTGACACCACATCAGGTCACTCTGTATTAACCAGCAGTCTCATATTTGAAGGCATTGAGAAAATGTTTATTGTTGGTGGTGTTGATATGAACAGCTGCCAAGCCAGCAACCCCATCCTATATTTGTGTGATAGATTTATGCAAGACTTCACTCATTTTCCTAAGGATTTGTTTGTTTTCTTTTTTTTTTCTTATCTTTTTTTCTTTCTTTCTTTCTTTCTTTCTTTCTTTCTTTCTTTCTTTCTTTCTTTCTTTCTTTCTTCTTTCTGCTATTTGATTTCTTCTCTTCCATGGCTTTGTGACATTTTGAAGTTTGGTATGCATGTCTCCAAGTTATTTATCCCAATAACTGATAAAAATATTTAATAGAAAAAATTAAGAGCCTCTCCTAATAATTCTTCCTAGGATCACAGAAGCACTAATTATATGCTAATTTCAAATAGCTACAAATCTATACTACAATTCATATTTCACTGGGTCACCTAGAAGGACTTCAAGGAAGTCCTGCTAAATAAATGAATTCATGAAATCCAGGTTCACTCTGTCTATTGAATTCCCCTATTTATAATAATTTCCCTATTATAAACTTAAAATCTTTACAAAAAAATTAGGTTGCTTAATTTGACATGTGTTATTCTCAGTGAGAATATATTGGCTCCTTATAATACCTTATTCTTTCTGAAATGCTCACAAGTGCTGGCTGAAAATGTTAGCTGTTATCGTTATGATAATGGAATTTTTAAAAACCAATCATTTCTTTTATTCTTGAAAATTGCAAATATATATAACTCTAGTGATGAGGAGTTCTATTATTATTACAGAAATTTATTATTTCTGTATGGGCCTTAAAATCTGTAAGAGCTAACAATGCTTTGTATCTTTGTCAGGCAAAATATAAGCTTATTGACTGAATTTACAATACAAAATTTAAATTATTATTAAACAGTGTTTAAATGCTGGAAAGAGTTACTATTTTGGGTATTGAAATGTCTTTCACTGGAGACCTTCAAATATCTTTAACTGAAAGCCTTTAACAAAAAGGTTTAGATATCCATTCCTGACCTGATTTTTATAAAACTAGCAATAACGTTTTCTTTCTTTAACACACAGAGGACATCTTTCTAAAGATAATAGCCAACATCATTCTCAAAATTGAAACACTAGAAAAAATTCTAGTTAAAATAAAAAACAAGAACTATCTGATCTATATCACCATTGACAGTGTTTTTCTATTTTTTTGACAATGTAGTAAAATACAAAGCAGAGACAAAAACTGTAACATGAGGAGACATGCATACCATTATTTTCAGATGGTTTAACTACAAACGCATGAAATGCAAGAGAGTCAATTAAAAGATTCTTAAAATTAATAAAAATTTAGTAAAGTTGGTTACAATTTAAGTATAAAAATTACTATATTTAATTTAAAAGTCAATAGTGAGTTTTAAGACATGAACGAACGAGTATTGCGTTCATAGTAGCAACAACTGAAACATTGATAAAAACAAACCATAAAATTCACAGGATTAAAGGCAACGACAATTGTGTAGAATATAGTAAATAAGAATGACTATTATTAAAGGTTACTAGGATCCAAAAATAACTGAATAAAAGGAGAGGTACCATATTTCAGATGGCAACATGTATATTGTAGAGAAGTAAATTCTATCCAAATTAAAAGTACAAGCCTACTCCAATAAAAATCCTAGTTAGAAATTTTCTAAGAAATTTAAAGTTAGTCTAGAAAAAGAAACAGGTTAAAATAGCTAAGAACTTTTTAAAGAAGGAGATAGAAATGACTGGGGTCATTCTCCCATATATTTGACCGAGTTCAACTTGACACAGTATAGGCAGAATATAACTCTGTTCTTCCTCACTGTTGATCCTTGCCCCTGGCTTTGTGGACTAGTTCTTTCTCATTTTTTGGATGACAACATGGGAAGGTTTTATAAGTTTCTAGTTACACTGGATTTTTAAAAATGCATTTTGGTTACTTTAATAATAAGACACTTTTGTTTTCATGATTATAATGCCCAATGTAGTGTGAAATTAAAACTCTAAGTTTCATTTAAAATTGTATCTTCTCTTCTCCCTAAAAAAAAAAAAAAGGTACAGTAATAGGGACAAAGGAGGTCATCAGCTTCTTAGCACTTAGGGATCTTGTCCCTCTGCTCTCTGAATTACAACATGCTCTGGCTCTTCAAGTGTTGAAGAGAGGGATGGAGGAGAGATAAGTGATGGGGCCATCTTGGGGATGCTGATTCTTTGCCTCTAATGCTAATTGTTTCATGGGGAGCTCTCAGAATGTAGGTTCTTAACATGAACCATAATTTTCCTTTGTAAGACACTTCTAATTATTTCCTCAGCCTCTGAGCATTTAGTAGCCCACCCCTTTATTGGCTGCACATCACCTCTCTAAGCAGTCATCTTGGGAAGGAGTCAGGACACCTAACAGTGATCATCTGATTGATGAGATACACTGTTCCTCCCAAGTAGGAGCTAGTATGGTCTAGATGAGGTGGTCCCCTCTTTTTTTGTCTCCTCAGGCAGCTTCTAGGCTCAGCTCATAATTTATGTTCCTTAAACTCCAGGGTATACACATCAAACTCTGTGTGTTGTTCATGGAACCCTCATGTTCACTTGGCTAAATGTGAGAAAACCCTTTCTGTTCCTACTCCCTAGATTGAGGTAGTAGAATGGGGAGCACAAAATGCCTTGACAACTCTCTAAAAAGATATCCTTCCTTTTGGCTTTTTAAATTTCAATGCTTTAATAATCCTGAGCTAGGTGTGACTAAAGTCTTAATGAATCTCAAACTCATTTGAACTGGTTGTGACAGACCTTAAAATGGCTTCACGATGCTGCCTCCTGGTAGCCATGCCTTTGTATAATCCTCTCCCTAGTAGGAAAAAAAATCTAAAATCTGAAGGCCATTAATTCACAATTCACAAAAAAATAAATATAAATGGCCGCCAAATGTAAAAATAATATTTAACACAAAGTCAAAATAAGTTGTCAACAAATTATATCTTTGTGAACTAGAATGTCAAGAAAATTGACAGTTAAAAAATGACAATATATTATGCTAATTGAGGTGCAGTGAGACAGGAATTATCATAACCTACAGTTGAAATGTAAATTATTATTGATATTTTAGAAAGTAATTTGATAATAACTATTAAGAAATTTAATAGAATTCATTACTTTTGGTCAAATAATTTAGGAATCTATTCAAAAGAAATTTGGAAAATAGGAACACAATTTTGTAAAGGCTTGGCATGACATCATTGTTTAAACCAGTTAAAATTAGGAAAAAATTAAATACTTAATAATAGACTAGATAAAAATAGACAAATGATTTATAATACGTGTGTGATGAAATAGTGATCAAACATTAAAACACCTTTAATAATGTGAAAATGCTTATATGCACTATTCATTGAAAAAAATCGACATGAAACAGAATATGCTCATCCACTTATTAAAATTATTTATTGAGCAAATGTCTACTATTTGTTAGGCATTGTGTTAAATCTTGACTATGTAGTGATCCTAATTTTGTTAGATATATTTGTAGAAGAAAATATCACCATAAATACCATTGATTATTCTGAGTTATGGGATTATTATATTTTTTGTTATATTCCTCTGTATTTTCCAAAATGTTTCCAAAATGTACATGTAAAGCAATAAATGAAAAGCTTTAACATTTCACCTCTTACTGTACTTTCACTGGAGTTCTGCCCAAAGATTAGGCTGCCTCAAGGCCCTCGACAAGGCAGGAGATTTGGTTAACACAAATCATCTCCTGGTTTATCATTGGTTAATGGGGTATAGGAATGGGAGAGTAGTTAAAAACAAACAAGAGAAGCTTACATTTTTGGATGCTGTACAAGACTGCACGGGTTGCATAAGGAGAGCTTTTTAAAGAGGATAGTGCAGCTTCCTGCTGAGATTCTGCAAAGCTGCATGTATGTTGGAGCTCCCTGAGCGGCTTGCTGCCTAGCAACTACCACATAAAGTCATCTTTCTCTCCTTAAAAAATTCCAGGCTATGCATGACTTAAATGAAGATGTTCTAGTTCACTGGAGCTTGGAGAGCAATTACTTGTAGCTGTCTTTGGCATTTGTGCCAGGCACATCAGAAAATAAAATGAAGATGCTGTGCACGCCCTGTGTCTTCATCTACAACATGTGGAAAGGAAGGCAATGAAAGGAACAGCTGTTCTCCCAAGGCCTGAAGACTGAAACTCTCTTAGAGAGACAGTGCAGGTTTTGGACTCGGTGGACCTGATGAACCTTTCACTGAAGGCAAAGAAGAGGGAAAGGGTAGGAGTAGAATGCACTTGGGTTAACTAAGGGGTCCTCCCATTCCAGGATCATTTTTCTGCCTGCCTCAAAGGCAGCATCCTACAGAAACTTTCTAAAAGCTCGATTAGATCAGGCCGTCCTTTTTTTTGCCATCATTCTATCCCTATTGTCCATGTCCTATAGAAATTTAATATGACCCTAGAACCTTTCCCATTATTTAAACCCCGTCCCACTGTCTGCATACCCAGATGTTGTGTTTTAAAGCTCCTGGCTGGGGACTCCTAGACGACCTTGATTAACTCCTTTCTCCAATGACCAATACATTTCTGCCAGTGTCACTCAGATCTTCAAGGCCCTTCATCTGGCGATTCCACTCTTGTCTGAGTCATCTTTAGAAAAGCACATAGGTCAAGAAGCCATCTTTTCTAGCTCTTACAGCATATGTAATAGGGCGTTTAATAACAGTACCAGTGATGGCAAGGCGTTTTGAGGGAAATGAAATGACCTATGTGATAAAATAGCCCTCCTCTTTCCCTTGTGAAGGTGAAAGGTATTCATGATTTTATATGCCTGCACTACTTATATATGTAAAATTAAAATCCATTTTAATTAGTGACTGCCTATTATTTGTAAAAGCACTAGTCTATAAGCGGTATGTGAAAAAGAATATAGTATCCTGCTCTCCAAATTGCTTACAGGTTAATGGGAAAGAATATACTTGTAAACAAACAATACAAAGGACAAAGAAAGAAGGGGTAGAAGGAATAGCATTTAATGCAAGCTGTAGCCTAAGGAGAACAGCCTCTGTGTCTCAGATAAGAATGTTGATATCTTGTGGCACAGAGGGGCTCTGGTGGAATGTTCCCCTTGGATCTGGTGGCAAAAGAACAGGCTACTTGGCAGGGTAGAGAATCTGAAAACCAGAAGAAAATTTTTTTCAGAGACCAGCTATGGATGGTCCTAAACATAATGATAGGAATTCTAATAGATGAGGCCTGAGAAACCTACAGGAGGGCAAGAAATCCCACAGAGTGGAGGACACTTGAAGAATCAAAGGAGCAGATGACTTCTTTACCTGGGAAGACCAAAAATATCAGCCTGTAGAATAAGAATGAGAGAAATGGACCATGTTGGGAGGTTGACTAGGAAGTCTAGGATCCTAGAAATAGCAGACAATACCAGAGCTTGCAGGAAGGTAAGCTGAGAGAGGACATCAGCATTTGTTCAGCAGTTTCTGTGTACCAGCCACTGTCCTATTGCTGAGAACTATAAAAGGCCTGAGATTTTACCCTAACAGTTTAGCCTACCAGTTTCTTGGCTATTGGTAGAAGACATGAAACTTCTGGGTTAGAGATGACACAGCAGGTGGCATGAGCATCTGCATATTTGCATCGGTTCCCATTGCTCAAGTGGTGGGTAATGCAGATGGGACCAAACAAATGCCTGTGCATGCAGTAGGTTTCATTACAGGGGAGGAACCTGAAGCTAAAAGAACCCATATATATATATTTTTTAACTTAAGGATGTAGCATGTGACTAACTAAAAACCACAGGCTCAGGAAAAGTCCCTTCACTTTGTGTTACTGCTCTCCCATGACCACGCTTCACTTCTGAAGAGTTTTTCCTCAGCTAATCTCTGAGAGGATCTATTTGTTTTTTACATTTGTTTTTATTGAGGTATAATTGCTGTATTACATTATATTAGTTTCAGATGTATAGCGTAATGTTTCGACATTTGTATTTACTGCAAAATGATCACCATAATAAGTGTAGTTAACATTTGTCATCATGCATAGTTACAAAAAAAATTTTTAATAAGTAGTATCTTTTGCGTGTACAGTAAGTATTCCTGCCCTTTGCTCTGAAGAGAAACATTTTTCCAAGGCTGTTTGCTATACACACACCCTTTAAAAGACAGCCCAGAACAAAGTATAGTCAATGCCTCTGATTGCAAGATGTACAGATGTGCAAGAGCCACATAGAGAATTGTCTTCCAAAAGCTTAATACCTATAGTTGTGCTTAATATTTACAGACTAGCATTTAAATTAGTCTGAAAGAGGTTACTGAGCATCCTTTCAAAATGGAAGTTGAATATTTTAAAAATTGGGGCTTTATAAAATTTCTAGAATGTCGATAATTTTTCCCCACCTTACTTAATTTTGCACATATTGTTTTCACCCTCACCCCCTCCCAGGGGATGAGCAGTAACAGATAAAAGAATTTCAGCAAGGAAGGAAAAAATAGGAAGATGGCTGGAGTTTTCTACCAGCATCCCTGAAACAGGTTGCAGTTAATAGCCTTCCAGCAGGGCGTCAGTTTGCCTGTCTCTGAGTGCCTCCATGATGGACTCACTAGCCTGGGCTTTGCATGACTGGGCAGCCTCTATTTCAGTTCAGGTCTTGTCTCCCTTCAGCATTGGGAAAGAGGGCAAATAATTGTACCCAGAGATCCAGCCTCAGGCTATAGCTGCATGTGGATACTGTCTGAACGGGCAGTTTCTTGGATCTTATACAACAATGTGTTTAAGGAAGAATTAATCTAGGCAGAAATGACAGTACTAAATTTGTGCTGCTTCAACATTAATAATCACAACTCTCTCTTATACGCAAGGATTTCTAGAAAGATTCATTTGATCTGTAAGATTCAATCTTAGCTCTTTCAGAAGAGCTGAGGTTTCTGTGGATTTCCAAAACATTGCATTCCAATATGCAATTCTTGCTATTTTGTGGCAGTCGATTCTTAATTATCACAAACAAATTCTTCTGCTCTGCTAAAATTCCAGTTCCTTTTTTTCATTTATTTCTTAAATGTCCTCATCTTCTAGACCAAAAATTAATTTCTGTTGGGAAAGTGACAGGATATGAAGCTGTAGACTTCTTGATTATTAATAACTGGCTCTTAGCAAAGAAAAATTGGTTAGAGAAACTGAAAACAACGGATGTCACCTATTGTCTATCACTTATCTATTTAAAATGAACTGATTCTCTATATAAATTCTAGAACTTAACACTTTCAGAGAAATTATAGTTAATCAATGATGAAAACAGCTCTATACAATAACAATTAAGTTTACAACATTGTCTACTACATGTAAAAGCATATAATGCTGAGGGGGAAAAGTCTTCAGAAAGTTTTCCTAAGGCTTTCCTTAGATGACACCTGGAAATTCATCTGGAACTTCTTATTTGGTATGGGATCAAGAAAGAATGTAATATTGAAACTCAGCACATTAAAATTTATGATGCCCTTAAGAGACACAGCATTGAATCCTTGTTTTTCTACAGAATCTTGGTTTAAATTTCTTAAATATTTTTCAGAATCAATCAATAATGGCTTTAGCCTACAAGATGTCCTTGGTAATGGGGTTTGTCAATTCTTTAAGAAAATATGGTTTTTAGGGTTAGGCAAGCTGGTGATCCATATTAAAGAACACAAAGTTTGAGTTCACGTATCACTGAGGGTCATAGGGCAAGATTACATTTATCCTAAAAAATAAGAATGGACCATAAATTGGAATGGAGCTTAGACAAAGAGGAATAAATTGCTTGGCTGAAGCTATCCACACTATGATATTATTATACTGAATGTGTAGATCTTTCAAAGGTGGGCCTGTACGGCCTAGATGTCATGTTCATAGGACATTATGTTCTTTGAACCTGTATTTTAATGTTAAAGAGGTGAACGAGAGCTTAATCTTTGAGGGGGGAGAGGAGGAGGAGAGAGAGAGTACAAGAGATAAAAAGAGAGAGGAGGAGGCAGGGGAGGAGGAGGAGGAGGAGGAGGAGGAGGAGAAGAAGAAGAAGAAGAAGAAGAAGAAGAAGAAGAAGAAGAAGAAGAAGAAGAAGAAGAAGAAGAAGAAGAAGAAGAAGAAGAAGAAGAAGAAGAAGAAGAAGAAGAAAGAAAAAGCAGCAGCAGCAACTATCTCTGAGTTCAATGTAGAATTTATTCATTTGTTGCTCAGTAATTTAACATATTCATCTCTTAAGATTGAGAAGGAGAAAATAAGAGCACCTATCTTCTAGAGCTTATGAAAAATAAAGTACAATAATACATGTAAGATGGTTAACATAGTGTCTGGACATGGTATCTTGTACTAGCATTCATTGAATGCTAGTCATTATTATCACTGGGAGTTATACCCAGCAGTTTTAAAACAGATTAGTAGTGCCAACCATTAAACACACTCAGCAGCAAAATTTAAGACTGGAAAACTCAGAATGAAGGGACTGATCTTGCTCACAAATCTACCAGGCAAACGTGAAGTGCTACATCTCAGAATAGTTAACATAGTAACTTGGAGAATTGTTTTATGATAAATATAAAATTAGATAAAGAGTGATAGATAATAAAAACAAGATAAACAATAAAATTTATTGAATAGTTCATTCATTTTTTTAATTCATTAGTTAGTTTTTGAAGTCCTAGTGCCTACCATGAAAGATATGTATGCCAATAGGTGAAGGAAACAAGTCACTAACCCTGTCCCTCCCTCAAGCTATTTTTAAGGGGAGAAGGCTAGAATTAATATTTGTTGTTTGAAAATCAATGACGATTTACACATATAAACTTCAAGCACTGTTCTATTTTCTCATAACTATATTAAATACAGTTCTTGGCAAACAGAAATCATTTTTAAAGTCTTAAATGTTATCTAGTTGCTGAACTGCCCATGTAAAATTCTTATCCCTTATGTTTTGGCGGACAGATTAATCAAACTAAAATACAATACTTACATTACCTACAGAGTGTAATAGAGCAAAAACAATTTATTCATAAAATCCTATTTTATGAACAATCGATACTCATAGAAGTACTACCCTGAAATTTACAATTCTATCAATTTCAATTTGAACAAATGTGCATTCACCTAAAAGCAGTAAAACTGAAAAAGGAAGAATTCAAAATGATCCTAAAAAAGAGAGAAAATTTATTTCCCTGGTCCTAGATTTTTATACGAAATCTCACTTGAAGATAGAATCAGAATAACAGGTTCTCACAAGGGGGTCACATAAGGGGGTAAGGGTAAGGTGAAGTGGGTAAAGGGGATCAAATATATAGTAGCAGAAGGAAACTGGACTTTGAGTGGTAAACACACAATAGAATATACAGATGTCAATTATAATGTACACATGGAAATTATATAGTTGTATTAACCAATGTTACCTCAATAAACTTAATTTTAAAAAAAATTAAAAAGAAGAAGAGTGAAGAACAAAGATGACAAGGACACCTATACAACAGATGTCCCTATGCGCTCCTAGAGAATGGAGTGATCCAGAAGTCCCCTAGATGAGAAGTAATTTTAGAGGACATTATATGGGTTTATTAGCGGAGTGGGTAAAACAGATTTCCTTCTTTAACTGCCCCCAAAATTCAATTCCAATACAGGACACCTTCCTAGAACATGACATGAAGCAAAGAAGCCAGGCTAGCTGCTCCACTTCCAAGCAAGAAGGTGAATCTGAAGGATATATGTTTTCAAGAGCATTTTCCACTAGATTCTACTTTTGAGAATGTTGGACTCCATCAAAAGAAAGAATATTAAAACTTGCTTCAGGCTCTTGCAAAGTGATGGTCAGAGTTGCGAACAGTTGGATAAGCTCTACCTTACCAAACTGGAAGAAGGACTAGTTCAGGATTAGGTCAACAGGATGGAGAGATCATCAACCTGGGCTCTGGATCCTATGGAGGGGACATATGGTCCTGGGAACTTTGAATGCTGGTTCGCTGAGCCATCCCAGTTGAACATGGCTCCTGCTTTGGTGGTTTGATAATACAGGGGAATCCTGGTCTTCTTAGGCTGGTCAAATGTTGTAATTTGTTTATCAAGTCCTTGAATACCCTTTCTGAAAGCTCAAATGTAACATCTGTTTCAGTTCATTTTAGTCCACTGTGTGCACTTTCTTCTCCTAAATTATCGCTGTTTTACAGTATTAACCATACATGATGAGCATTGTTATAAACGGCAATAATCTGTTATTTTTAAAGGACACATGAGTCTTTACATTTCTTCTGCTAACATTGTTTTATTTTTTGTAGGTATCCAGTCACTCAGTAGCATGGCTCATGTTTTTATCGGCTGGTACATTTCTTCTCTATCTCTGATCTCTTTATTTCCTTTTACCTGTGAGGGTTCATTTTCATTTACTTTTCGCAGCTCGATCACTAAGCTTTTGAAACTCCTTTTTATCTTTACATCTTTTGATTCTCAAGACATATTCTCCCTCTAGATAGTTTTGGTATAATCCTTAGGTGTATTTTTTTTTTTTAAACTTCTTCATTAGGTTTAATATATATTTAATTATTTTCTTCTTCAAGAGTTTGTGAGGAAATACTCAGGGGCACAGTTTCTTCAAAGCTCTTTTTAAATGATCATTGAAGTGGTGTCCAATTTCTGACTCTTCTTTCGTACAGTTCCCAGTAACAATTATCTTACTATATCTGCCATCTTTAATATGCATTCAGTTAAACTTGATCTGAGGTTTTCTCTTATGGTGAATATTGTTTACATATGCTTTAGAATATGCAACTGTTTTTGTTTGTTTTTTTCATTGCATTCTTTTTTCCCATACTTTAGTTTCTTGTAAAAATAGTTATATATATATATATATATATATATATATATATATATATTAGGTGAGAATATTCATCCACATCTTTCTTCAGTGTTATCTTTAGTTGTTCTTACACGTATAACATTAAAGCTCTTTTGGCTTCAGTCACATGGGATTGGATAGATTCTGATCCATCTTCTCAGTCAGAGTTCTTCCTGGGATATCAGGAAGATACCTTATATCATTTTAGACATTTATTTCTCTTCCCTCAGTTCTTTTTCTAGCAAGTCTACTTTAACCTCCAAGAATAGAATCTACCCAGTTTTCTATTTGCTTCCAGGCTCATCATTCTGATAGCTTGGTCTCAAAGATGAGTTCCATCAAAGGCAACTTTAGTTTTTTAGTCTCTTTTGTCAAAATGACATAAACTTATCAGAAATTTTAACTTTTCTTTATCTCAGGCAAAACAAAAATGTTGAGTTGTTACTTTCTGTAAAGCTCACTTTGAATTTAGTCACTCATGCCACTATCTCCCAGGTAATTCCCTCTAAACTTGCACTCACAGTCTCAGGCAATGACCCCACAACCCTGTACAGCATTTCCTGAGGTAAAGCTTCATAGATTTTGAAAGATAAAGCCATAGAGGTGACTAAATGTAAAATGTCAGTGATGTTGACATAAGGATATATAACCAAAAATGCCAATTTAGGAGGCACTTTGTAAGTTTAAGATGAAGAAACTGTAATATAGGGGAAGTATTAGTTTCCTAGGGCTGCCATAACAAAGTATCACACACTGAGTAGCTTAAATAACAGAAGTTTATTTTCCTACAGTTCTGGAAGCTAGAAGTCTAAGATCAAGGTGTTGGTAGGATTGGTTACTTCTGTGTCTTCCTTCCTCGGTTTGTAGATGGCCGTCTTCACCCTGCGTCTTTATATGGTATGTGTCCTACTCTCCTCTTCTCACAAGGACATCAGTCATATTGGATTGAGGCCCACCCATATGACCTCGTTTTACCTTATTTACCTCTTGAAAGACCCTGTCTCTGAATACGGTCACATTCTGAGGTACTGGGAATTAGGACTTCAACATATGAATTTGAGGGGGAATAATTAAGCCTGTAACAGGAAAAATCAATGCATTCAGATTTACTAGAACCTAAATATTGTAACTAGTCCACCCAATCTGAAAACTTATTAATTACTTCGGTAATTACTTTTACCTTTTTAAAAAGATTTCTTTATCTATCCTCTATTGAAAAGCCTTCCACAATTAAGTTAAAGCCAAGTGACTATATCCCCACAAAACTCTAATTTCTGGACCAATGCCGCAAACATAGCAGACATGGGATTTTAAGAATTATTCAAATGTTCTCACCTTTCAAGGCCCAACTCAAATACTGCTTCCTTTGTAAGCCTGTCCAGATCTCACTCGGATATAGGACTATTTCCTCTTCTCTGAACTCCAATGATACTTTGTGCCCTTTATGGAGTTTATCTTATCTAGGTTTTTATACTTTCACGGTTCAAGAATAAGCTCAAAAACACCTCTACCTTTTGTTTTTTTACCCCCTCGAGGCCAGAGTTTTCATTTTTTTCTTCATATTACCTGATAACATGGTACATATCAATATCTGCTAAAATAATGAATATAGTTTATTGATAAGTTCTTTATGGAACTCTGGGATCTTGTTGACCTAGGATACCCTTTTTCAACCTCGTTACTATTTTTCTTTATGTTAAGTCCAGATAATTACCTTCCTGGAGTATTAGCTCCCAGAAGTGAAACTATGATATTCATAATAGGTACTAAGCTTCAGATCCTAAAATAAAGATTATTTGATGATGAAGTAAATGACAGAACAGACCTTTGAAGGGCCTACTCTTTGAGGAGACTGTGGATAATTCAAACAGAAGGAAGGTAGACAGAGAGCACAATGTTATAGGACTTTCACCAAATTGTTTTAATTTTCTGCAGATATCACAGTGAATTCTGTTCTTTGACAAAACAAAAAACAAATCTAAAAGAAACACAAAACACTACAGCATTGCTGTTTCTTCTGAGTCATGGTGATTTACAATCTGTAGGTAGAGGCCTTCTGTCAGAGATAGAGTATGGGAAAGAAAATTCTTGCAAAGGCCTCTGTGATCAATATGCTTTCCAAGTAACTGCTGATGACCCTTCAGATCGAACAAGAGCTGCCTCACATGTACTTGTGTTGCAGTTTTTCAACCAGCAGATAAATGTACTGTTATGATGACTAGAATTAAAATTCATTTAAAAACTTTCTGAATTATTAGTGGATTTTTGTCATCGTATTTTTTTCTCAACTGCTTGATACTGATAGTCACTATTATAAGATTTTTTGAAAGTATTTAAAGTTAAAAAAAAGATCCTTTTAAATGAAAAGTTCAGGAGCCAACTACTCTTGAAATAACTGCTTGTTCTTCAGGTAAAAATTGAAATTTTTGATCCAAGACTTGAAATTAGCAACTATTGGGACCTTTAAGGTTTTGTTTCCATCTTTTTGGTTTGGTTCTGGTGGCACTTGGTTTTCAGTGTAATTCTCTAGGACAGCTCTAGGCTCTAGGGTAGGGCTGGGAGCCAGCACCTTGTTTATCTTTCAGCCAGTGGGGAGAAACCCCAGGATTCTTCTACAGGACACACAAGGACTAGTGCAGAATGCAGACAAAACAGGATATTACTTGCTGATTTAGTTACATGCGAGAATTTCCCAAAGGGCTCTCATGTTGCTTCTCCTAAATAATCTGCATGGCAAAGTGGCCCCAGACCTGTTCCATGAACTTTTTGCATATTGATGTAAATGGGTATTGCTCAAAAGAAGTGACTCAGATAGGAAAAGGATTTAACAAAAAAAAATAAAGATTCTGGAAGGAGCAATGATAAAGGCACATATTTATGAAATGTATTTTGAGCATGGCTTTAAGAGAAAAGATATAATTCTTTTTAAATATATGTTCACCGATATTTAAAAAGAATTAACCCTCTCTTCTAATAGGGGAAAGGTATGATCAACTCAAAAAAGAGGAAAATGAATCACACTTGGGTTTCACGTGCATTTTCAGTATGTTTGGCACCAGTTTCACCTTCCTCATTATGTTGGAATTGGACTAATCTATATGCAGTTTTGAATTCCTTGAACATATCCTAGAAGAGGGTTGGATGAAGGGTGGTGGGGACCAGCCTAGGCTAATTCACACCAGCATCTCTTCCCAAAAGTACAGACAGAGCAGTGGCTCCATCCTTATGTGATTTTTTCTTTTTAGGACTCTTGACTCTTGACCTCTAAGCCACAAAGTGTGTGAAGGAGCCATTTAAAATTTGGATGCTTTTCCATTGGCTGCAGGATAGAATTCAGGTCCCCTCTAGCACTAAACCAAATTTATAGTCCCTTCTCTCATCCCAGCTCCTCAGGCTGCAGCCATACCACAATTTTCATGTATTCACTGAACTCTCTGGCTTGCTTACAAGCCTTCGAATATGTGGTTCTGTCTGAAATATCCTCCTCTAGATGACAATTTTCTTATTCTTGAAGGAAAAACTGAGAAGCCATCCCTGATTCTTTAGGCAGGCAAAATGCTTGGTACATGGTAAGTATTCAATAAATTATAGGTGTTATTATTGTTAGGCAATTAGCTCTTCCCACTTCTGGGTTGCCATAATTCTTTGTCTATATCTGTTAGAGATCCTAGGTGCCTTTCCATTGTTTGCATATCTTTTTCTCTCATTAATCTGTTATGTACATCTGGTACCCAGCATAGTACCTGACACAAAATTTGTTAAATCAGTCAGGTTCAAACTCAGGAACCTGAAAAAGCCATTGAGTAACATGTTAAGAAGATGAGGTATAACAATAAGGAAGGATGAAGACTAGGAAACAGAGCTCCTACCCCTCTCTAAAGGGATTCCATCTATTCTGCCCTGGGCAATTGCTGTTAGGCAAGGACAATTAGTTTTCTTTCTTCTTCTTTTTTTTTTTTAAAGAAGCTGTAAACCTGAATTTTTATGTGTACTCTCTGAATTTAAAATTTTTGGCAACTAATACAAATTTTCAAAACCACTGTGTGGGCCAATAGAAATATGTCTTTAGGCTGCAAGTTTCCATATTATTTAGAGATCTGAGGGGGTGAATGAGTATTAAATGAGTATTGAGATGATACCCCACTATACCTGGAGCCAGGCTGGCCCATGCAGGCCTTTCTGCCAACATCAGGAATAGGAGCGCTTTCCTTTCCACTCTCCAGAGCATAGCACAACCTTCTATTTCCAGTGTTTCCCTGGGTTTTCAATCAGTGGACAAGCTTCCCAGTCACAGAATTCTCTGCTTATGTTAAGGATTGATGATCAATATCATTTAAAGTCAGGCTTGGCATCTCTTAGCAGGAGTCTGAACGACACCACTTCTGAGCAGAAAATGAGGACAGGAGGGATTCTGATTAAAAGGGAGTGGTCAACCCCATCTTCAAATGGGGAAAGGAGACACGGTTGGTAATCAGGGGACTTGAATTTCAGTTCTGATAGTACGGCTGTCTCCCCTTAGCCACAGTGGATATATTCCAAGACCCTCAGTGGATGCCTGAAATTGCGGATATTACCAAACCCTATATATACTGTTTTTTTCCCCTATAACTACATACCTATGATAAAGTTTAATTTATAAATTAGGTACAGTAAGAGATTAACAACAATAACTAATAATAAAATATAACAATTATAATAATTATTATAATAAAGTTACATGAATTATTAAATAGTATATATTATTAAGTAAAATAAGGATTGCTTAAATATAAGCACTGCAATACCATGACAGTTGATTTGATTGATAACTAAGGTGGTTACTAAGTGACTAATGGTCAGGGAGTGTGTACAGGGTGGAGATGCAGGACAAAGGGATGATTCATGTCCTGGGAGGGACAGAGTGAGAGGGCATGAGATTTCACCACGCTACTCAGAATAGTGAACACTTTAAAACTTACAAATTGTTTACTTCTGGAATTTTTCATTTAACATTTTTGCACCATGGTTTGACCATGGGTAACTGAAACTGTGAAATGTGAAACCATGAATAAGGTGTGATTACTGTGCTTGGTATTGTCTGAGGGAGTGCAGGCATTTTATTTGTGTTTTTCTCAGTTATTCTTCACATCAATACCAAAAGATAGCGTTTTAATCTTATTCCATTGATAAGGATACAGAGCTTAGAGAGAGAATTCGCCTAATATCACACAAGTAGAAAGTACAAGGTTGAGAACTGAACCTTGGTGATATGTGTATTTCCAAAGTCTTTGACTTCGTTCACTCCTCTATGCTGCCCCTGAATGAGATGAAGTTTAACTTGGAGTGGGGATGAAGAAAGGTATCTATCTCTCTTGCTTTCCTCTCCTATCTGTTAGGTTTGGTAACTGTGCGGGGATGGGGTAATTCCTCCACCCCATGTTTCCTGATTCCTCAGTCCCAGCAGCTCTAACAGGTTAGGAAGAAAGAGCTCAACTTCTTATGATAAAGACATTTCTTCAATTCTAATCAGCCCAGCACTTCGAACTCCATGTTTGGTCATGGAGCTCTTATTTGAAGCACTACTACATACCCATTATAACTAGGGTTTCAAGAAACACTCCTTGAGAAATGTTCCAATTAATTTGCAAAGGGCAGCCTCTTATGAGAAACAAGGCTTATGCATTTTCTGGACTAAAGAGAACACTTAAGTAAAGAAGCTGACTCCAGTCTATGGGAAGGCTAAAATTGGGAGACTTACACTATAAGAAAACCCAGAGGGACAGGTTTATGATAATAAATAGGCTTGGACTTTATGAAAAACCACAGATAATGCTGTGGAGTGGGTGCTAAGAAGAGAATGTACCAGAAAGTTTGTCCAAATTTCAGGAATGTCTTACCATGGGAGGCCAGGAAAGGAGAGGCTAGAAAACATTTTAAACAGAATAGCTTCCTCTTGGCAAGGCTCAGGTGTGGATGTTTCTAGAGTCAGATGCTAGATTAGATTATCTCAAAATCCTTAGAAATCACTTATTTAGCTATAATTTTAAAAACCACTTTTGAAACATGAGGGTCAGGAAAGTAAAGGGCCACACAGATTTGCAAGCAGGTTGATTACAGAGCTCAGCCCTGCACCCTCAGTTTATAAGCTTGTTTCCTGCCATAACCCCTTTTCCCTTTGAATGTCCCAATTGCATACAAATGGCCAGTGATTGAACCAGGCTGCTTTTTGCTGTAGCCAAGCAAACATGAAATGTGTGATGACCACATATGGTCAGCCCCGCTGGGGAGCATGCCTAATGAGGAGACTTAACCAAAATAAACAAAATACAATGCGATTTGGGATTCCTAAATGTCATGGCAAGGCAAATTCCAACTCCTTGTAACTTTCTGAGATGTTATAATTAAAAATAAGCATGCAAGCCTGGGCACCCAGCCTTAGGTAAAGATTTCATGGTCTCTTGTGCTGTGACAGGCTATTAGTTAGGGTAATTAGGCCCTGCCTGCATCTCTCCTGGCATTGCCTTCTCAGGCAGGGCAGGGTGGTGACTGGAAGTCCCTATGGGGACTCTAAGCCCTGAGACACGTTCATGCTGGGAGGGGAAGGGAGGCGTCCCCTTGGCACTAATGAGAGAGGGTCCCCGGACTGTCTCCAGGTGCTGTAGGCTGCAGTCAACAAACCCCACTAGTTAGCACTAACGGGCAATGAGTCATCCTTCCAGCTTGAATGAGGCTCATTATTCAAAATGAGGTGCCAGAGCACCAGTTGGCATGGTTGGAAATAAATATAGCCAGGTGTCGTCAGCAATGTCATCTCAACTCCTACTCCGAAAAATTTCAGATGCTTCCCACCTCACTGTTGTTGGTGAGCACTGTGCAGCAGAAAGTAGAAGGCTTGGCTCAGTTCTCCATGAAAAGAAGTAGAGGTGATAAAGCCCATTCTGCAGGGCTGTGAGGAAAGCACCAGCAGGGTGCCCAGCCTAGTGCAGCTGTGCAGACAACAGTGGTGGGGTTGCTCTTGAGGCAGCCCATATGAACAATAGCCTCGGGTTTTTGCAGCTTAGATGGGCTTGGGGTTCTGTCACTATATGGATTTGGACAACTTACTCTAACTTCATTTTCCTCATGCAAAACAAGCAGAGTAGTACTATCTTACTATCTACCTCGATGGTTGAGAAAGTCAAAGATAATGCACATATAGTTCCCAGCACAGTGTCTCTACATCGCAGGTGTCAAATACTGATTATCGCTAATCCAAATACTTAAGTATAAGTGGGAATTCACTTTTGTAGTCCAGATAACACCATTCTGCCTGGCCTTTTCCTTCCGCCCCATCTAGCATATGTTTCCTCGGGTTAGGTTCAGCTATGTATACCCGTGTGTGTGAAAAAGAATGGTAGCAACCAGTACCTGCTCAGTTCTTATCATGTGCCACATTCTGTTCTGACACTTTATATGTGCAACCTATGAGGTTTTAGAGATGAGAAAGCTGAGGCACAGAGGAAGGCATATGATCCCCCTGACCATGTCACATGTCCAGAGAGTGGCTGCAGCAAGATTCATACCCAGGCAGGCTCCCCTAAACCTATTCCCCACTATGCCACTGTCTCTTGCAAGACATTGATATCTTCCCCTTTCTTTCACTCAATTCACTACCAAGAATTTTATAGGTAGAATATTCATATAATTATAAAGGTAAACTTTTGAATAGACCTTATAAAATAGTGATTGATTTTTGTGCTTTTATATTCACTTGGCACCCCCACTTTGCAGGTGGGACAACTGAGGCTCTGAGAGAAAGGCTCCTGGACTTTGAGGTAGACCCAGTTGACTCCGCTTAAGCTTAGCATGTTCTTGGGATGCTCACTTCTCAAAATTCCCTTTCCAAAGCACTTTGGTCAATTGCTCATGTGTGTTGGGCCTGAATCAGCTCCCTGAATACCCATGAGATCAAACTATTCCCTAATTTCTTTTTACTTAAAGGTGTTTTTAAAATGACTCTACTTCCAGGTGTCTATAACTTTTAGAAATAGTTTCCCACATATATTCATGGAGCTTCCTTCCTCTAACTGGAATTAAATTAGATATATAAAATTGATTTATTTCTTGATGAAATACAAATGGTGCCATCATGATAAAATATCTAAAAGCTATGTTTCAGCTAATGTTTTATAGTTGTCACTCACCTGAGCTGGGCTGGCACACTGAAAAAATCCAAGCTGAATGGACTAGTTGCAATGGCCTTGAAGCCTACCATACATGTTATGTTTATGGGTCCTCTGACAAAACCCATTTTGTTTTGGGAGCCAAGTGGTCTTATCCCACACTGTTGATACCATCCTGCCTTCACTCCCTCACTTATGAGAGGGTACTTATTTCTTCCAAACTGCTCCAGCCAGTGAGGAGAGATTGCCATGAGTAGTCACGAGATTTTGGGGTCACAAAATTTAGGGTAAATATTTCAATTGGTTTTGAAAATTAAACATGATAAATCACAAATTAATCAAAGTCTTTGACCAACACAACTTGGATCACTCTCTATTTGAACCCTTTTGCTTAGTGCTTCTTCCTTATTAGACCAATATCTTCTGAGACTTATCTCCAATCTCATAAATAAGCTAGAACACTAAACATGACAAATGCTTTCCTGGAAAACCATATATCTAAAAGACTGCTATATACAGTTCCAAATAGATATGTGATTACCTAATGGAACTTCATAATTTGAATGATGGGACTGACTAGCAGGAGATTTTAGCCTGCTTTTTTGAAATGTTGCTTTTTGAAAATCTACTCCATCTCAACTTGTTGGTAAGAAGAAGCTAAAACTGTGTGAACCTCATATGCAGACAGTCTAGAGTATGGTGTCCTGGAGAGAGGGCAGGAGTTCAAGTTCCTCTGTGCTAGAAACCAGCTGCAAAACCTTAAATAAGAATTAAGTTTTTCTGTTTCAATATACTACTCTGTAGAAAGAAACTGGGATAATAACAGAGACTCTCAGGGAGCACTGTGAGTATAAGATTAAAAAAAAAGAAGAAGAAAGCAGTTTGTAAATTCACAATGCTGACCAATTTTTCAAAATTGTGAGCTTTGATTTGAGGAAAGCTGAAAAGGCTGTATCTTCTGTTGCCTCCAAATAAACTCCCTTCTTGCTGCTGCCAGACTTGGAGTTAAAGTGAGTAAACCTGAGAATATTGTGCACATATATAATGTATGTTTCTAGAAGTGGAAATTCATTAAAGCAAAGGCCTCCTTCTAGATTATCTATCCGCTGCTTAATAACAATAATGGCCGTGTAAAAAATTATTAAAATAATTCTATTCTGACTTCAAAGTCCCAGAACAAAATGCCAACTACTTACTCCCAGCTTCCAAAACAGAGGGTTTAGACGATCTACACAAGATTTTCAAAGATATTGCCACAAAACACATCCATCACCAACTAGAGGGATCAAGTTACAATCCAAGGCAATAGAAGATGTCTGTGTAGAGAGATGTCAGAGAACTGTGCATTCTACCTTTCCATTCCCACCTCACCTCTGGAAGTAATTCTGCTCTGTATCTTCTTAAACCAGACAGAGGGTGTCCCAAAAGAATTCGAGAACCTTGAAGTATCCATGCCATAACTGGGAAGCATAAGAACTGAAGTGAAAGTTGTGGCTAGATCAGACTGAGGCAGCCAATTTGGGAGGAAGGCCAGCACTGGGAGTTTCTCTCCTTTTAGTAGAGTGAGGATGAGTGAGGCTAAACCTTCAGCCCTTTTGAACCTCATCCAAGAGGACTGCCTAAATAAGCAACTCCAATATGGTGGATCATCTGATGCCCAGGAAGGAAGAATTATAATGTCTAGTTGAGAAGAGTAGTTACTTACCCGCTGTGAGCCTTTTTCCTTGTTCTAGGCAGTTGCAATCCAAGGACTCCCCTGGGATTGCCTCTGAAGAAGGCACAAAGTGCCTTGAGGGAGAACTCATTAGCAGATCATCTGCCATGCTTCAGGGTACCACCTCACAGTTAGGTCTATGCAAGCAAGAGGAGGTTTCCTGCTGCCTATCTCTCTTTCTCTTTCATCCCTTCCATCCTAGTTCCAACTCTGTAGGCCCAGAGACAACCTGGGAGGAAGGCAGAAACAGAGGAGAACCAGGTGTGGATGGAGAGCAAAGTCAGCTAGCTATGCCCTTCTCCTCTGACAATTTCCTGGCTGTAGCAGGCTGGAGCTAGAGAAGGGAAAATGTTTTAAACTGGATAAGAATATGGAAATAGGTGATTATGACTCAGTAATGGATATTCAAATAGTTAAAATGACTGTTCTTATGGATGAAAGTGACTTGAAGACTCTTTTCCTGAGAATGATAAAAGCTGTGTGATTTGAGTTTTTTTTCTAATGAAATGTTTTTGCTTAAAAACATTTTCAGTGTTTTTTGTTTAACTGCACTATCAGAAAAAATGTTCTAAATGATATTGATTCTTCAGAAAATGGTGATACTTCCTTTGTGAAGCTTCATTTATTAGTCTGTGTTTCCTTCAAATTACCTTTATAAGCAGGTTTGGATGTTTTAATTTGACTTATGTCTCCACTTACACTCCTTGAATGATACTACCTGGTCCTATTCAAGAGTAGATATTGTGGAATCATAGAACCAGTATTCTAGAGTCTACTACACCTTCAGAAGAAAAAACAATTATTAATATTCATGTCCTTTTGAAAAATAAAAACATATTCTTTATTTGTAATGTACAAGGGTACATATATCCATCAGGTTAAATCTTTTAATTAATTATGTTTCTCAAATGTATACATTCTTACCATTTTCATGTCTTCTTGCTCTTTTTGAAGAAGTATATAAATTCTTTCACTATGTTTATTGATTTATTAATTTCTCTTTGTCATTAGGTCCTATTTTCTTCTTTATTTTAAGGTTAATTTGATAAATACATACACATATATATTTTTATGTTTATTATTATATACTATCCCTATTTATTTGGATTAAATTATCCTTTTTAAATTAAAGTTATTAATTTTAATTCTATAGAATTCTACTTTAGATTTTATTTGGCTTGATATTTAACATCACAACACCAGATATTTTTGGTTAGTTTTGCCTTTTTACCATACCTTTGCTTTTAACTTTTTTGTGTAAATTTTTCTTTTGTTTATTCTTTTGTAAATAGTAAATAACTTTATTTTGATTTTATATCTAATATAAGAACCTCCTTCTAAAGTAGACTTTAGAATAAGAAAAATTATCAGGGATAAATAGGAGCATTACATAATGACAAGGAGGTAAATTTTCCAAGAAGACATAACAATCTTCAAATGTGTATGTACCTAACAAGATGTCATCACACTTAAGGTGAAAATTAATAGAGCTGCAAGGAGAATTAGATAAATGTACAGTTGGATACACCGATACTCCCTTTTCATTAAATGACAGATATAGAAGTCAGAACAGTACCATTAATCAACTGAATATAATTGATATTTATAGATTAGTTCATTCAACAACAGAAGAATACACATTATTTTTAAAATTACATGGAACATTCACCAAGTTAGGCCAATATCTGAGTCATCAAAACACATCTTAACAAATTTAAAAGAGTAGATATCATACAAAGTATGCTCTCAGACCACAATAAAATTAATCTAGAAATCAATAACAGAGAGATAGCTGGCAAACCTCAAAATACTGGAGATTAAATGATATACATCTAGATAACATGTATCAAAGAAAGAAATTAGAAAATATCTCTAATGAAATAAAAATACAACTTCTCCAAATTTGTAGGATGCAGCGAAAGCAATATTTAGAGGAACATTTATAGCATCATATATTCAAAAAGAAGATAGGCTAAAGAAAAGAGATAATAAAAATCAGAGCAGAAATCAATAAAATGGAAAACAGGAAAATAATAAAGTCAATGAAACCAAAAGCTACTTTTCTGAAAAAAATCAATAAAATTGATGAACTTCTAGTCAGGTTAAGAAGAAAGAAAACACAAATTACTAAAATCAGAAATGAAAGATCATCAATACTGATCCTATGGATATTAAAATGGTAGTAAAGGGATATTATGAACCATGTTTCACCCACAAATTTGATGACTAAGATGAAATGCACCAATTACTTGAAAGAATTTCTGTGCTTTAATGGTTATGTTTATTCATAATTGCAATTATTTATATATTTGAATTATTTCTGCCCTCTTTGTTTCTTGTTTATCAAAGTTCTTCTGTTTATTTTTTCATTCCCATCTTCTATTGAAATAACCTTGTATTTCTCTTTTAAATAACTTTCCTCCAATCTCTCCCCATCCCCAAATTTGGAGTCTATACATTTTATTTCTAGCATTTAAATGGTTTACTATTAAAGAAACTAGCAAAGATTTCTAATTATCCTTTATTATCCATTTCCCCCTTTTTTATTTAGTAATAGAAAGGCTGATTTTAGCTGAGATGTGGCTGCCTAAAGACCACATCTCCCAGCGTCGCTTGCAGCTGCATGTAGCTACCAGTGACCACGTGATTTAGCATCCTAGAGGGTTACAATGACTTTAGGAATAGCAGATTGGTGAAGTGGTGGAGGTGAAAGCCTGGTTTGCATGAGGTCCAGAGAAAGTGAGAGATGAACAATTAGAGCACAAAGTAGACAACTCTTTTCAGGAAGGTGTTTTTTGTTTTGTTTTGTTTTGTTTTTTTTTTTGTAATAACTTATTGAGGTGAAATTCATATCACATAAAATTAACCATTTTAGAATGAACAATCTAGTGGCACTTAGTACATCAGCAATATCGTGCAAACAGCACCTCTAGCTAGTTTCAAAATATATCCATCACTTCAAAATAAAACCTCGGACCCATTAAGAGTTTTTTCCCATTCCTCACTTTCCCTAGCCCCAGGCAAACACCAATCTTCTTCTGTCTCAATGGACTTATCTCTTCGAATATTTCATATAAATTGAATTGAAGTTTGTTTTTTGTTGTAAAGGAGCACAGAATGAGGCAATAAGAAAGAGGGATTCAGACCACATAACTAAAGGTCGATCCTCACGCTCTTTCCATCCTCTGGTTTGAGATCGAAATTTCTGCTATTCTCAGAATGATTTGCAGGAATCTTTCTCCTGTGGCCACTTTAAATGTCATCTCTGCAGCATTCTATTTAGACAGTTTCAGCCCTTTCCTAGGGACTTTTTTCAAGGGGGTGGAGGTGAAGGGAAGGAGAACAGGTCTCTGTTCTGGTTCCTAGCAGTTCTCATCTAGGCTGTTGTTAAAATTATACTTGCAATGCCTTCAAAGACTTCTTAAACTGCCTTTTATAGTCCAGAAATAAATAGGAACAGACCAGTGCTGAGGTGAAAGCTGCTTAGCCTAGCCCACTCCTCTTATCTCAGTGACACAGTATGAGAGCAATCAGGATGGACTCATGGGGGATATCAGACACCCTCAGCTGGAGGAACTGAGATCTTCCAAGGCCATGCATGGATTTGGTTCTTTGCTGAGAATGCTTACATCCTAATTACAGCCACTCTTTACCGGGGACATTTTTAGCTAGTACTATGCTGAGTGCTCTCTATGCTAGTTCTCACAGATCTTCATAACCACTTTGTGTAATAGATGCTATTATTACCAATATTCTTATTTAATAGATGAGAAAACTAAGGTTCACAGCAAGAAAGGAACTCGCTTAAGATAATACAGCTGGAATAGATGGGACATACTTTAGTTTCACTTTAGTGCTTGGTTCAGCTGCTACACTATGTTGCCTGAGTTTTAGCTGAGCTTTAAAGGCATCTATGAGATGATGGCCAGTAGGGACCTCTGAAAAGCTTGGTAAGAGAACCCTGAAAATTCTCTTTAAGGAGGCCACTCATATTTTGTATTCTTTTATTCAAATTAAGATGAGTCACTCAATGTTTTCTTGTATTTCACGCATTTTGCTTTGCAGTTAGAAATGGTTGGATGTTATCCTAGGCACTGAGCCAGTGCTTTTTAATTTTTTTCACATTTGCATTCAGCCATTTGAGGGTTGCATTCTGTCCTTGCTTGCTCCCAAGTTCTGGTTTGGCTGCCATGGCCCTTCCATTGCTATTGACTTACTATTCCCTCACTTGACATTTCATCAGCCTCATTTCTCACTTCCTGCCCTTGGGATGAATGTTTAAGTGCAGCTTTTCACACCTTCATTCACACTTGCTCTCTCTCCCCCTGTCGCTTAAGCCTGGTTAGCACAGCTCAGATGTCCGTTGTGGGCTTTCACAATTTTTTGTGTTACTTGGCCCCCTCAGCCTGAAGCTGTGCTCTTCAGCCTGTGGTGCAATCTGGCCACAAGTCTGTGCTTTCCTGAGGGACATTTCCAAGGAGTCTGGACAAACGGTGACAAAGCTTACCTTTTATGGGCATCTGAGACAAACTCAGGAATTTCAAACAGTGTTCAGTTTGTGGTATTGGTGGTGAAGGAAGTTTTGTCCTGTTTTGGCAAACTTGAAGGCAGAGACAAAACAGATGGGAGACTCTCAGCCACAAACAAATGTGTCTCTAAGGACAGGGGAAGAGCACTAGGAGGGGACTTAAAAACTTATCTATAACATACGATGGTTATATATATTATCTTTGGAGGAAACTGGGAGAAGTGACTAAGGGAATTCTCTGTGCTATTTCTACACATTTTTATGAGTCAAACTATTTAAAAATATAAGGTGACAACAACAACAATAATAATAATAATTTAAAATATTTTAAAAACTGTATTTACTTTTAAATTCATATTCATATCCATATCCATATGTATACTAATTTTACTACAGATCTTATTACTAATTTACAATTGAAAATTGGGAGGAGTCGACCTGGTTATACTATTAAGTATTCTATGGCTTTGAATTGCTCACATGTCACATTCTCTGTTTTTGTTTTTGATATAGTACTGAATATTTAAAAAATTTTTTGTTCATTTTAAGTATACAGTACATTAGTTTAATGCCTATACAGTTCATAAAATGATCCCCTAACCACTCCCTCTCCCCTATGACCCCCCACTAGCCAAAACATTAATGCTAACTGCATTCCCTATGCTGTGCTTCCCATCCCCGTGACCATCTATCGACTACTAATTTGTACTTCTTTAACCCTATGCCTCATTCTCCCAGCCCCCCAAACCCTCATCCCCTCTGTCCATCACTAAATTGTCCTCTATATTTGTGAGTCGGTTTTCGATTAGCTTGTTCTTTTTGTTCCTTAGATTCCACATATAAGTGAAATCAGATGGTATTTACTTTTCTCTGCTGATTTACTTCACTTAGCATAATAACCTTTAGGTTCATCCATATTATTGTGAATGGTAGGATTTCATTTTTTTTTAATGGCTGAGTAATATTCCATTGTATATATGAACTATAACTTCTTTATCTAGTCATCCATTGATGGGCATTTAGGTTACTTCCATATCTTGGCTATTGTAAATTGTGCCGCCATAGTATTAAATATTGGGTTACCATATGACCCAGCAATTCCACTCCTAGTGCATAGACCTTTATGAATTATTGTTTTGGTTTTCTTTGGATAAATATCCAGAAGTGCAATTGCTGGGTCAAAAGGTAGATCCATTTTTAATTTTTTGAGAAACCTCCATACTATTTTCCATAGTGGTTGTACCAATTTGCAATCCCACCAACAATGTATGAGGGTTCCTTTTTCTCCACATCCTCTCCAACACTTCTTCTTTGATTTGTTGATGATAGCCATTCTGACAGGTGTGAGATGATATCTCATTATGGTTTTAATGTGCATTTCTCTGATGATTAACGACCTTGAGCATCTTTTTATATGTCTATTGACCATTTGTATCTCTTCTTTGGAGAAGTATCTGTTCAGGTCTTCTGCCCATTTTTTAATTGGATTGTTTTTTGTTGTTGTTGAACACATTCTCTGTTCTTAAAAAATATATTTTAAACAGTTTTTTGAGATATAATCTATATGCCATACAATTCATCTATGTTAAGTATAGAATTCAATGGCTTCTAGAATATCTGCAGTTGTATAACCATCATCCCCCAAAGAGATCCTGTACCCATTAGCAGTCACTCTTTTCTCCCCACACACCTTCCCCAAGCCCTAGGCAACTTTCTGTCTCTGTGAACTTGCCTATTCCAGATATTTCATATAAATATGATCATACAATATGTGATCATTTGTGAGTGGTTTATTTCACTAAGCATATTGTTTTCAAGGTTCATCCATGTTGTAGTATATATCAGTACTTAATTCCTTTTAATTGCTGAATAATATTTTATTATATGGATATATCTCATTTTATTCATCCAGTCATTAGTTGAAAGGCATTTGGGTCATTTCCACTTTTTAGCCATTATGAAAAATGCTTTTATGAATATTCAAGCACAGTTTTTTGTGTCACATATGATTTCGTTTCTCTTGGGTAAATTCCTAGGAGTGGAATTGCTGGGTCATATGGTAACCGTATGTTTAATACTTTGAGGAAATGCCAAACTGTTTTCAAAAGTGGCTACATCATTTGACTTTTCCAATTTCTTCAGACCCTCACTGATACTTGTTGTTATTTGTCTTTTTGATTATAGCCATCCTAGTGGGTATGAAATGGTATCTCACTATGTTTTTTTATTTGAATTTTCTCAATCGCTAATGACATTAAGCATCTTTTCATGTGCTTATTGGCCATTTGAATATCTTCACTAAAATAACATTAATTCAGATCCTTTGTCTACTTTTAAATTGGGTTATCTATCTTCTTATCATTGAGTTACAAAAGTTTTTTTTTTTTTTTAATATATATATTCTGGCTATAAGTCCCTTATTGGATATATAATTTACAAACATTTCTCCTATTCTGTGGTTATCTTTTCACTTTCTTGATGATATCATTTGCAGACACACTTCCTCTCGAAGTATCAAAATTTTCATGGATACATATCAAAATATGCTGACTAAAACTCAGTCTCAAGATTTTTTGAGAGTACTATGGGTGGAAGCTAAAACATTTTAGTTGAAAGCTGCCAGAAGTTGTCTGTCTTGCTGAAGGTTAGACTCACTACTTCTTGGGGAAGCCTATTCTTTTGCTCTGGGAGAATCAACTAAATAGGCCCTTAGCTGCACAATTATAAACTAAGTTCACCTTACTGATCTAATTTGATAGTTTTCTTAATGCCAAGGAGTTCTTTTATTTAATGTAAACTCTTGTGTATGTTTTAGTTAAAGCAATGTATTTGCAGATTTGCTTTTGTTTATTTGGTGGTGGGTGGGTGGGCACACAATATCATTTTGATTTAAAAAAAAAGAAGGAAGCTGAAGTGCAGAGAAATTAAGAGCTACTTAATGAATTCTTACACATAATCCATTCAAATAAAAAATTTCAGGAAAGTTGAATTTACCCTGAACTCTTCCTCATAATCAATACTTATACAAGACTCTTAATTCCTAGTTTTGTTCATTTTCTCCTTCCTATTGGTCCTCTCAATTTGAATATCTACTGTGGGGGGCCACAGTTGTGATAAAGAGAAAGCTGAACTGAAGATAGCCATGTTCAGTTCAGTGTGCAATTTTTTGATAAATTACTGAAGGGATGTTCTCAGAGGAAAGGTTAAGTGGAGTGGTGTTGAGAACCACTGGCACATAAAAAAGCATAATAAAATCAGTGTAGCATAGAAAAAGAAGACAGTCTACCATGAACTCGATCTAATAGAATCAAATCAAATAATGTCCATAGTCACACAAGTAGAATATAAGAACTACAATCTCTGATCAACACATTCCCGTGCAGATAAAACTTGGCCCAAGGGCCTGACCATGGTTTGCATTAGCAATGCTACACTCCTGGAGAAAGAAGAGATTGAAGGAGTGCATCAGCTGAAAGCATGTGAAGTTCAAAGCCAAGAATAAGAAAACAATTAGAAACAGACATGTCCTGCTTTACCACAGCTTGACCAAAGAAAAGTAAAGATGGTTTATATAAGCAACAGGGCTCCACGAAGAAAGAAATATAGCTTTTGAGAAAACCTTTAGGAGAAATTCAATTTTCCTAGGAAGGAGAGAATTCAGTATTTGAATGAGCATGATGGCTAAGCACCTCGGAAAAATCATGGAACTCTTAAAGATTTGTGCATCACACATGGGTTTATCTCTCCTGTAAATATCTAAGAGATTAGGCATGAGGAAGGAGATTTGTATACTTGAGCTTGTGGTGTGTTATAAAGCTATTAACTTTCAATAAGTCCCTAAGCAACACTTAGAAATTCAATTCTGTGGAAATACGACTGTTTACAATCATGAGAGGGTGAATTCTAAGAAATTGTGTAATAATAAATTGTCAGTCACTAAGAGTCACCAGGAGCTATACTTAGGAGATAAAGCTCTCATTTAGAAGAAACAACTGGCTAGAAGAATTAACAACTCTTCAGTTGAGAATCACTGTTGGGCCACATGTGTATAAAAGGTGTATTGTCCAGACATTTCTTCTGGACTGATGTGCTGATTTGTGTCCACTCGTTTATATTTAGGTTTTCTTCTGCACTTTTTAGTGGATTTTTTATATTTCACTGAGACATGTTGGGAGGACTGGCAGGACAGACCTGCCAAAGGTCCGTTTACATAAGAGGCAGAACTCGCTCTAGGGAAAAGGAGAACTGGGCAGGAAGGATTTAGCTAAAGGACATGCTAGGTAAGTGCAGAGGGAAGAGTGCTTTTAAATTCAAGCGTTTATTGCTCAGCTGTCCAGTGACATAAGAAGTGGTTCATAGTTGAGTCCTAGATTCAGGAAGCTGCAATCAATAAAAACTAAAACAATTGGTTTGCTGAAATTCCTGTGGATTACTGAGAGCCCAAGGTGTCAGCAGTACAGTGCCAGCTGACAAAGGAGACAGAACCTTTGTTGCAGACATCAGTGTCTCTTTGAAGCGGTGTGAGTGTGTTGTGGGGAGGGGACAGTTAGCAGATGCAGTGGGGACATTGATGAAAACCAGCCTTCTCTGCTGGCATCAGCTACAGCATCTTCCATGGTCAAGGACAGAGCACCAGGGCCTTTGGCACAGAGACCAGCCCTGCACAGTTGTCGGCCGTGGCAGAGACCCTGAGAGGGCTGGCAGAAGCCATCGGCACAGCTGATCCTTTATCATTGGCAACAATGTAAATTATCATTACCGTGGTCCAGGGAAGAGAAAAGTGAAGAAGGTCAGGGGTAGGCATGTGCCAGCCAAAGCACCAGCTTGGGCCTTCCCAGAGCTACTGGGAAGAATTTCAAGAGATTTGGCTTGCTTGAAGATTAAGCATGAGCATATTCTAAGAAATTTTGTTTTCCTGCTTCAGTCTCACTGTAGCCTCAGGTAGGTGTGGGCTGGGAAAAAGCAGATGATACAACACGGAAGAGGAAAAACTATGTCCCCTGATTTTAGGAAAGATTGGGAGATCATCCTTAGCTGAATCCTACCCGACAAATAGTCTGGTTTTGTTTGAAGGTATTTGTTTTTCAAATCAATTATATCCTGAAAGAGGAAGAGCCAGGTAGCTCTCTTGGATTCAGGTGGTGATTAATTCCTCTTTTCTGCTGACTGCAGGAGGAGACTTTGAAATAAAAGAAAAGAAGTCTGGAAAATGTGGAATATGCAGTATTTCCAAACTTTGGTGGTATAAAAAAGAGGAGTCGGAATTGTGAATGGGAAAGAAAATTAAGTCATTTAGGAGCACATTAGTTTTAGATGCATGGAAATAGCTGTAAGGAGAAGAGGAGTGTAAAGTCAGATAGGGAAGGATTTAGGAGAAAACAGTCACCATTAGAGGGAAATGAGGTGGAGAACCAGAGGAAGGTTTGCAGAGTAAATAGAATGACATAGATAGTAATATCTCAAGGGATAGAACATACAGTTTTTGTAAATTTGATCAAGAGGAAAGAGCTCCTTAGCCTGGTGAGAAAAGCTGGATACAATTGCCCAAAAAAGAAACAATTGAAGTTTTAAATGGAAATATGACATGATGTAGGAGGGAATAGGATATAGGAGGGCCAAGTAGCTGTTGACTTTAATGAAAAGGGTGGAGTCATCATAAGAGCTCATCGAGAGCATAGTTCTCATCATAGTCATCTTTCTCTCATAGACATCTCAGGGTCTAGCACAGCCCCGAGCATGTAGTGGCACTTAATGAATATTGTTAAACTGAAAGTTGTTTCTAAGGTTATACACTTGGAAATAGCATCACCAAATGGTGTTTGCATATTACTCGTTTTCCCTCCTTTTTCTGAGTCAGTTTTTTTTTTTTTAAACTTGTTTTTCGTTCCAAAGAACATTTTTTTTCATTATGTCATGAACAGATAAACATTTTGATTCCCCATATATCTCTGGTTTTTAAAAAGTATAGGCTGAGAGAGTTCACCTTCCAAGTTAAATTGGTATTCAAGACCATTTGGGCCTTAATACATAAACTAGGCCATTGGCTGGAGCAAACTTTTTTGTTAATTTGTCACTTAGAGTTGGGAGTTGATGGTGCTCATGAAAACAGGCTGATGGGGCAGGAGCAAAACCTTCGTTAATCGACTAAGTTCCTCATCACTGGCCTGTCTAATTGTTATCCTGCTTTCAATCTTTTGTAGACTAATAACTGTAAAAAGATGTGCTGAACTGGATTAAGCACAATCACAGCAAACATCATTTTTCTGTTTTCCATGCTCTGACTGACCAGGGGCCCAAGTGGGCAAATGACTAAGGAGAAGGGTTAGCAAACTGTCCATGTTCATAAGAACCATACTGAATATTAGGTTATTATGAAGGAAATAGTGATACCCCCCTCCCCCCCCCCAAAAAAAAATCCTGGAGTAGAACTTGAGCTCTAGTCCTCACTGTGTCAGGTGACTTTGGGAATATCATCTAATTTCCCTAAGTATTGAGTTCTTCATCTGTCAGTGGAGTTGGAGAAGATGAATCCTGTGATCCTGTCTACCTCTAAGCAGCTGCTACATTTCTTTTTCTTATTTTTTTCCTCTTTAATCCCCTCCCTTCCCTTGCCCCAGCATCCCCTGCCCCCGCCCTCCACCACACACTTCCATCCCTGACCTATGGATGTTGCCGTTTGCCGTTTTTCTCTTAAGAACTGGATCTCTGAAGGCAGAGTGTCTCCTTTCACACACTCGTGGGGGACCAGGTGCACCCGGGGTATGGTCTGTGGCTCCACCTGGGGTGGGAACCCAGGACCTTCTGCGTGTAAAGCGGATTTGCTAACCACTACACAATGGAGCCACCCCCTCATTTCTTGATGCCTAGAATGGTTAGCGCATCTTTGTTAATTATTTACTGTGGCATTTAGCTTTTTTTCCGAAATGTGGGTAGCCTCTAGTGTGTACTCTAAGCCAAAAATTAGGAGGCATCAGGAAAGAGCAAAAGATGGAGAGAGAGCCCCCTTTTAGGAAAATCTTTCTCTGTGGTCACTATTTCACTGTAAATAATGAGGAGGAGAAAAAAGCTCAATGCTTTCATATCTATTTATTTTATCTATATGCAAAAGTATATGAGACGGTTTAATGAAAAATGTACACATATATGTTTATTTGTGTGTGCATGTGTATAAATATATATACACATATATGATCTGCATCAAGATCTATTTCCTGATGAATTATACCTAGATAAAAGAAAGAATCATTCATTCATTCATTCATTTAACAAATACTAAGCATTCACAACATACCAGATGCTGTGCTAGGTCTTGGGTTATAAAAGAAATGAAGTTCATAGAACTTATAAGATACAAGAGAGAAAGTAAGTTTTTCAATAATATAAATAGAATAACACTATAATTGTTACTAGTCTTGGTAACCCTTCTAAGTGGAAGGATTGGAAAAAGTAAAATGACTTTGATTTGGTTCATGAATTAGCAGGCAAGTCATTTGCAGAATACAAAGAGGTGAGAATGGAATGCTTATGAGTAGTGAAAGTTGGAAACAACCACTTATAGAAGAGGGAGAAAAGTGCCTGGTGTTATTGAGGAGTACCCTGGAAACTAAGAATTTTGAGCAAGATTTTAATTAACTGTATTGTAAGCAGAAAAGTAAAATGGTAAGACTGAGTAAAATGGAGAATTAATTAAGACTCTGACTGTAAATGATAGGAAACCTTACCTGGCTTAAACAGGTGATGCATCAGCTAAAGAACTGAAAAATACAAGTGTCAGGATGTTCGCAATAAAATTTGCTACAGGGGCTCACATGGTGTTATCAGGATCTGATGTTTTCTCTGCGTTGGCTCCCTTATAACATAGAAAATATTAACTCCAACAGAAACTTCGTACTCTTCTGGGTAATTCAAACAAAAACCCTAGAATCTACTCTGATTTGGCTTCATTGGCTTAGGTCATGTGTCTATTCCTGAATTTATCACTGGATCAGAAGGAATGAAATGCATTAATGGCTTGAGCCCTAGTCAATGTTTTACCTGTAGCATCATGGGCCAAGTGGTGGAAGAGATGGCCCCCCAGAGGAAAGTCGTGGAACTGTCATTGGCAGAAAGGTAAATAGATACTAGGTAGCAAAACAACATGTGTTTTCCTGATGTTTTTCAATGTGAAGATTCTTGCAAGAAGTATCCAGAGATGAGAGTTTCAAAGAAAAGGATGATGAAATGAGTCTGTGTTGGACAGGAAACAAAGTGAGAGAAGGTGGAACGATGTCAAGGCAGGAGGTACCAGGGAAGCTGAAAAATATTTGTCTATAAAGGAGAGGCAATTGCAGTCCAGAATGTGGCTGTGGGAGTGTTTTAGTCTGGGCTTGTCCCGGAAGTTAGTGTCTGGAACAAAGGCTTGTGTGCAGACGGTTTATTTTTGGCTTGTTTTATGCAATGCTAGGGAATAGGAGTGAGCAGCTTGGAAGAGTGAATAGGGAAGGTGGGAAATGAATGCAAGAGTATGTTAGTAAATCAGTTATTACTGTAGTGGTTGATTCTGCTGGTCTTCTAAGGAGCATATACAGTATGTCTCAAAGTAGTCTACCTGGAGGACAGGTAGCTGCTACTTTCCATTTGGCAAGGGTCGTGGTTCAGAATGTTAACTCCTCTCTGTTTCTAAATCCCATAGTGTTTCCTCAGGTACCCCTCGGTGAGCCCATAGTATGTATTTGAGGGGAGGCATTGTCAGTGAAAGATGGGTCAAAGCCTGCATGGAACTGATTGTCACACTTGTGTATAGAATTAAATGGAAGGCCAAGAGCAGGTTAAGATAGTGAACCGAAGGCAACTGATAAAAGTCCACACTTTAAAACATCACCATTCATATCTTTTGTGCCTTCCATTAAGCGCAATCCTCAACCTTTAAAAAACTTAATATAGGTGAATTAGTAGAATGAGGCAGTCCCTGCCACTAAAACAGTTTCTAATGCTGTATTACAGTATTTCCTTCAATGCTCATCTTCACTGTCAGCCACAGTTTGGCTGGCGGAGTTTGGTTGTCAGACGGTATGACTTGGACCTTATCCCCAAAACGCCTAAGTGCTTGAGTTGTTTTATCATCTTTAGGTTTTAAATGCTATGATAATCCATTTACCATTATCACTGGGCATGAATCTGTCATAATGAATCTCTTGACTCCCCTGTCCCCATTGTGCAGCAGAACCCGGCTTCTCAGGGTAATCGGGGCCGGTTATCCCCATCGACACTCTTTTCTTTGCCCGTCGTTCCACAGTATGAGGAACACAAAGAGAGAAGATGGGACTCATAAGCTGGGATCCTTAAACATCTTTTTGTGGAAGTGTCCCTTCCCACCCAATCCCAAGAATCAGGACATCTAATCTGGAAGAATCACGTGAGGATAGGAAGCAAAAATTCCATAAGTGAGTCTCTGGGAGTAATTTGAAGTGGACCAATTTTATATTCATCCCTTGACTCTGTGACATGTACATTTTGCATTCCAGCACTTGGTGGTTTAGTATATGTACTGCATCTTGAAGGATAACACCGAAATAATGTGGAAAGTTGTCCCAGAGCCAGTGCCTTCATCAAGCCTTTAATAGGCTATTTCATCCTTTTAGGTCAGCTAAATTCAGGTGATGCGTTTCATGGTAACCAGAGCATCCTGTGATCATGTGCCTATTGTTATGCCTTCTTTGCTAAAAATTTGGCCTCTCGGTCTGAAGTAATGTTGTGCAAGATTCCATGCTGGTAAATCCAGCATCTTTTAATTCTCAGATATGATGCTGGCAGAGGTCTTGGGGGCTGGAAGTGTGAATCCATACCCAGAATATTATTATTAGTTCCATAAAAGGGCTATGATATAATCGACCTACCTTAAGTGGCTGGTTTCCTCAGGGAGTGATGGCCTGCTGAAGGTTCAGTGTAGTCTCTGCTGCTGCTGACAGTGTGGACACTTGGCTTTGGCAGTAGCTAAGTCAGCCTTGGTAAGGTGGTGTCTGTAATTCTAACACAGATTCCACCCACAAATGTCCATTCTGCAAGCATAGGGTGGCTGAGATCTACAGGACAGCCATCCTATCCTCTGGCTTTTTGAGTGCTTCCTCTCTGGGGGGCATTCATGTGAGGGAACAGAGTTACATGCTTTGTGCTCACCTTCTTTGATCCATTCACCCACTTCTTTCCTAGAATTCTTTGTCTCTCATCTTTCAATCCTGTTTCTAATCAACCAAAGAAGTCATTTACCGTGTATACCCCAATCTCAAGTCAGTTCTCCTTCCATACAAAGTAAGTAACCAACTTCACTGCTTGTAGCTTCTGCTCACTGATGGGATTTCTCTTTGGTACTATCCAATAGAGTAATCTCTGAATGTGGGGAAAATGCAGCCACAGTTCACTTATGGTTAGCACCAACATAATAAGCTCACTCATGTGCAAACGAACCCTTGGTCACCTGGTCATAGGGAACATCCAGGAGGACATAGGTGTAAGTTGTACAGAGGTAGGTGACATGGAAATGTGAGCTTACTTGCTCATCATGCTTACCTTTGCTCCTTGGACCTGCCCAGGGCCAGTCCTGAGTTTACCATTTCCATTGTGTGATATATTACTACTGTGTTTACTCAACCTTATGACATGGCGGCTCTCATAATATCTAGATCATGATGAGTAGTTCCAATTGCCCTAGGGCCCTGTAGCCTGGCAGAATCTATGAGCTCTCTGCAGGATGGCCTTGCTCCAGAACCCTAGGGCTCTTGGTTCTCCTACTGGGTGTACCAGTGGCTCCAATAGTACCCTTACATACCACAGTATTTCCAGCATTGTGGGATCTGCTGGCTCATATGGCCAAATCTTAAGTGTACAACTCAACAGATTTTCACAAGAAAATATACCTCTGAAACCAGCACAGATCAAAGAACAAAATATCAATTGATACTAAATTTTAAGAGGAGTTTTCAAGTAGCTTCTTATAATGAGGAAATTCACTGACTATGCTTTCAGCAGCACTGCTGAGGAATCATAGAAACTCTCTTTACATGACTGTTTGCTATACTGACTCTGAATAAACACCAAGTATGGCATTGCATTCTGAAGCTATTTCACAGTGAGCAATAAATACAGCACAGCCCTGTCTTTATGGAGCTTGTATCCCAATAGGGGAGATAAGCATTATTATGCAAATGAATATAAAATGGCTTCTGGAGAGCAGATTTCTCAGGTTTCTGGCCTTCTGTCAGTTTGATCTCCTCTTTTCTTCTCAGTCATTTAGGATTTTGATCCCAGACTTTTTGCATACCTCTGGTTCCTTTGGTCTTGATATCCAGACTTGATATTCATAGTATTTCCATTTCTGCTTTCTGATATAGGCTCCAGCTAGCCCTTCTACCTCTGGCCCTAGGTCTTTCTAAAGTCTCGGGAAGAAGCTGGCTGCTCCTTCTTAGGTGCTGTTGGAGCCCAACCCCCACTTCAAGGCACTGGGCTCCTGATGGTGCACTCGAAGCACCCTGGGCAGCAACGTCCCCGTGGTTGTCTTCCAGCAGGAGTGACCTCACTGCCAGAGGCTGTAGACAAATTGAGTTCTAGCATTTAGAGTTAAGCAGAGCAGCTGCTGCAATGTCCCTTATAAGCTCTTCCTGCCACCTGGTTTGGACAGTTCTTCTGGAAGCTTGGTCTCAAGGTTATTTCTTTAGCCTCTCCCTAAATTCAGTGAATTACCTAAAATCTTCAATTAATTTCTTTTTTGCTTAAAATGGAACCTGCCACTTGTAACTAGGAACACAGAACCATATGCACGGCGGGGACTGTTGAAGCAGAATTGTGGAATGTCAGAATTGAAAGAAAACTTAGACATTGAATAGACTAACCACCCGATACCCAGCTAGTTTTCCTGATCCATTCAAGCCCCTACAATTCATTGTCCTCAGGGTAAACAGAGGGATTTCTTAAAAATTTAAATCAGATTATATAACCTACTTGTTTTAAATTCTGTTTAAAATACTAGAATAAGATCTCAACTCCTTAACCCAGCTACAGAAACTCACACGCTGTAGGCCCTGTCTACTACTAAGTTTGACTTTATTTCCTATCACTCTCGCCATTCTACCCACAGTGGCCATCCTTCTTGGCACCTGGATGTGTGAAACACAGTCCTGCCTCTTGGTCTTTGTCTTTGTTGTTCCTTCTAATGGCAATATTTGTCTCAAGATCCTTGCATGGCTGACTTCTAATCATCCAGATATCAGCTCTTTGGAGTGAACTTGCCTAACTACGCTTTCTGAAGAAGTCCTCTTATTGCTTGCCAGTCCATTACTTTTTTTATTTCTTATACTGCCACTGCTATTTCTATAACTGTTTGTTTACCTATATGTAGTTTCTCTCTGTGAGAGCAGCAACCTTACCCCTTGTTCACTGCTGTATCTCCAGGGGCTAAAGGAGAGCCTACCACATAGTATGTGCTCAAATAATAATTGTAGAATGTATGAATAAGTTGTTAGGAAAATAGTTTGTGGAGGGCTTAAGATGTGAATCAGGCAAATTGTAAAGGAGTGAGAAATGGAGAGTGAAAAATATGAGAGACAACAAACAGTACCACTGCACACAGTCATGCATGCGCAAAGACACCAGATCTAAAGAGGCACATTAATGTTGTAGATACCATAATTTGTATACTATTATGACATATTTTTGGAGAGTAGGAGCAGTGTCTTGTTCTAACGAAATTAGTATATTCTGAACAATCTATCAAATGGAAAGTATCTTGTTTTTAATTTGTACAAAGGTACTACATGAACCTGCAGTGATCCTGACATGGCAGGAGGTGCAGAAGGTAGGAGGAGTTTGGAAAACTTGTGAGACCAGGGAGAGGCTGGTCTAGCATAGATGAATGACACATGTCTTGAAAGCCAGGCAAAGGAATCTAAACGCTGTGTGTTAGTAAATTAGGAGCCATTACGGGTTCTGCTCCCGGCGGGTTCAAGGGTTCTGCTGCCCTCCACATGTGCCTGGGAAGAAGCCAAGGAGGTTCTAAATAAGCAAAAGGCCTTTGGAAAGCATCACCTTCAGACATAAACTTCTGCTTTCTTCCATGAGACTATTGGGCAGGAAGGGATGGCAGGAAGGGATGCACAGCGTCTGACACCTTGCAGACAATCAAGAAATATTTGCAGAATGAATGTATGAGGCAAAACCTACATAAGCCACAGCATGGAAAATCTTTCTTGGGAGCTAGCTGGCTATAGATGGCCATGTCAGCTTAGTCATGAGGCAGACTGGCAGCAGGGACAGAGAACATGTGCTTGTCCCTGGGAGGATTATGACCTCCACCATCTCCTTAATTAAACATATAAGCCCAGAAGACAGAGTTCAACTAATCATCAGACTCCAAAAGGCCTAGAAGGAGTCCTTATTATTATTATTATTATTATTAATCTCTATTTTATCTAGATGAAATCTCCTGAGGTGGGCATAGCTCATAGAGAGAAAGCAAGCCAAGAATTACTGGTGAAAACGCCTCTGGGTAAAATCAACTCCCATCTTCATTTTTCTCTGTTCCTTGGCAATGAGAGAACCATGTATTTTTATAACTGTTCTTCATTAAATTCATTGAAGACTGAAAACAGGAGAGCAGGCTGGAGCTTACATACTGCTGAAGGATCTCACTTCTTTCCTTGCCAGAAAGTCCAGGAACAGGGTCTCGGGACCTGACTTAGCCAGACTTGGTTAGGCCAGTGAGATGAAGGATGCAGTTTCTTTCTTGACTCCCTCTTACTCCTGTCTCTCCTTTCCTTTCTTCCTCTTTTCTTTCCTTTCCTTTTCCTCTCCCTTTCTCTTTTTCTTCTTCCCTCCTTCCTTTCCTTCCTTTCATCTTTCCTTTATTCATTTCAAGTTCTTCTTAAATACCACCTTTCTTGTAGATATCACACCAGTGCTAAAGACAAAGAAAACAATGAGAGAGTACAAGCTTGAGGAGTATACAATTTAGCCTTTCCTTGAATTCTTTAGAAATTTGGATCAAACTCCTGGTTTAGAAGTAAATGACTTGGTTTGGGTTTCAAGGCTGCCAGAGCTCAAATATCTCTAGGTTCATGTTTGGACTGCTGAGAGGGGAGCAGTGCGGTGAGTAGGAAGAGCTTGAGAGTGACCTGCTGCTCTGAATTGATCTTGCAGGTAATTAGCAAGGCTGTGATGACAGATATGACTCGTAGGGTCTCTGCTATCATGGATCCTTTAGGAAAAATAGCTGGTTGTTCACCGAAGATGTATTTGTCAAAAGGAGGCACAGCTTACAATCACCAGGAACATTATTGGTGTACTTTATGCTTCATTCAAGAAGAAGAGAGTGACAGGCAATTCAGTGTGTGCAAAAATGTAACAAGGTACGCCTGTCTTCTTAGATTTTCAGAGACAGTGGACAGTAGAGGCTTCTAAAATTTTTCAAGCTATTTTCATATTATTTCTGAGATGTTAGTAAAAACTACTAAGGTCATTGTGATCATTTCTTTGTAGAAAACATTTCATAATATATATGTCTTTGTTGATAAAGAGAAAAGTAGATTATTAAATTCAGAAGTTGAGGATGACAGATCAAGGTTCTAGTGATGGTTTGGTCACTAGAATGAAATGACTTTGAGCAATTAGTTAACTAGTTTATCTGAGTATTGGTCTTCTTACTATAAATGGGTTTCATAATATAACCTATTCCACTTACTTCACAAAGATGCTCTGAGGGTTCACTAAAACAAGAATGTAGAAGTTCTTTGAACAATGAAATTTACTGCTTAACTAGATCTGGGGATGATAAACTGAGTGTCTCAGAACCATAATACATGAAGATGCTGTGACACTTAGCTCAGATGCCAATGACTATAAAGTGTTAGCCTGAAATTCCTCCTCTGATAATTTACATTTGCTGTCACCATGTTGAGTTTTCTTCCTCTTTCTCCCAAGCTTGGCCCTTTAAATGATGCTCCTTTTCATAGCACTCTGACCTGTACTAAACAAGGAAGCAAGAGTCCTATGATTTTTAGCATCATCCTCTCCTTGCTCCGTTGCTTCTAAGAAGCCTAATTCAAATGCTCCCTGGCCACCTTAAGACCATATTCCCATGACTATCACGTGAACCTTGTTGGCTTTCCTCACTATGACCCTCCTATCTCCAAGTCATCTTTCCTGCCAAAAGGGCAGTCCCCTCCTTCAAAAGTGACCATCTTCTTTTCAGTGGCTTTGTAGCCCGATTCCTCTGAAGTGTCTGCTTGGCTAGGCTTTGACAAAGTTTTCACAGCCAATTCATAAGCCCCATGAGAAAGCTAACCAGTCTCATATTTTAAATAGTCATCTGACTTTGGACCAAAGCCCACATTTCCCAGTTTAATCTCACCTCTTGGTCAATAGGTTTAATTCTGAATGACATTTATCTGTTTCTAACAATTCAATCCCTAATTGTCAATGTAAATTTGCTATAATTTTCAAGATAGAAAAATTATACCATAGATATTAAAGGCATTTCCCAAAAGGAGTTTGAAGTTTTTAATTATTTATCAATGACTTATTCTCTTAGCCTCTGGAAGTTTCCCTTTTAAAGGGCAATCCTTATTTGGATTCAGACATTCTAATGTGTTTAAATTAAAAAAAGTAACCTCTTTTATAATCAGAGCTGTGGCCATCCTATCGCTAGTTGCCTATGTAGGCACCCTGAATTTTTAAGCTATCTGCTTCTAAAAGAACACAAAATGGCTTACAATGGGTATTGTCTATAACAGAGTTTCTGAAATAGGAAATTCAAAACCATGTAAAGGTTGGGGGAATAAAATACGAAATGGAGTTGCTATTTTTGAATATTAAATTGAATTGCTTGTGAGCCAAAGTGAGAAAAGCATGAAAGTTTAGAATTCAGTGATTCTGTTATTAAAAAGGGAACATTTCAGCTCTTTTGGAGAAACAGGACAAGCTGAGATTTGTTCAGCACTCACTGAAATAACTTCCAAGAACTTTCACATACATCACCTTTGCTTCCACAAGCTGGGAGATAGCAACGGGCAATTTACTTACTATCTCAGGGCAGGCGATCCCTTACCTGTGAACTGGGGAGGATGATCACCCCTGACTTGTAAGTTTGCTGTGCGAATTCAGTGAGATGATTTTAAGGGCTCTAGCGGATTCCCTTGCACATTGTAAACATCTGATAAACAGCACCTGCATTTCCTATAACATCCCTCCAGGAAGGTGTTACTATCTCCATTTAAGAAATAAAATCACATCATTTGTCAGAGTGTCACTCGTATGTGGAAGAGCCAGAACTCTAATCCAGGTCTCTTTAATCAAAAAAAATCTATGGCCTTTGTACTGTATCTGTCAACTCTAAAAGGAATTTTTCAAATGGAGTTTTTTTGTTCATTTGTTTTGTTTTGTTTTGTTTTGTTTTTTAAATATTGAATGACATAATGAACAGTATAGAAATCTGACTTTCTGGTGCTGTTTCTCAATAAGAGTCTTGAGATTAATGATAGACCATAACTCAGGGAAATCGTTTTTGCAAGGGGCCAGGCTGCAAAGTCCACTTCTCAGGGGAGCTAGCTTAATGTCCATAGAAAATGAGCCCCTTCAACTACTCCCACACGCCTAACCCTGGCTGGTCATGTGCGTGTTTTATAATGCCAGTGATAGCTTAATAGGCCTCATGGCAGCAGGAGAGGTGCTTTTCTAATAACCTCTAGTCCTCATTAGCCTCCTCCTCTTGGACCGCTCCTGGAAGAGGTTAAAAAAAGCATTTTCTCCACTCCCCAGCAGCCCATCCCCAGGCTGCCTTTTTGTTTTGCTCCTAGTTTTCACATCCTTGGCAACGGCCTCCTCCTATGCGTTCTGAGCCCTCAGCGTGCCAGGATTCTGGGACATAGTTCTGGCAGGCCTCAGGAGAGAAACGATATCCTCCGGCCGGTCTCGCTGGCCAGTTTACTCTGTCAACAGTCTCTCCTGGAGCTGGCACACTTGCCTAGCTGTGAATTAGAGGCTCTGCCCCTACCCTGGCTCCCCAGGTCTTACCTTCTAGGGCTAAAAGAAGGTGAACACTAGTGAACCTAGGTGCCTATCTAACTCCTGCTCACTGCTGACCACCAGCTTCTCCCCTAGGCTGTTTCTAATCAGAAAGTCTCTTGGTCAAACAGCTGAGCCTATTTGCCCTAATCAAGGTCTCCCTTTTCCTATTGAATTGTGATGACTTGGATTATAGTAAATAGAACTGATTGAGCACATAAGTTTAAGTCACTATTGATTACATAGACTATTTTGTTTTGAATACAACCAAGGAAGTGTGTAAATCAAAGCTCAGGATAAACCTAAGTTCAGGAGTGAGAAATAATGTGCCAAAGGCCATGCAGCTCAGAGTGGACAAGGTAGGGCTTCAACCCGGGTCTGACCGAACCAAAGCCAAGACTCTCTTTTAATGTAACTTCCTACCTTCTCTGATTCTATTTGTGGTTCTCAGGGCAGAAACAGTTTTTAGAAGACTTCTTAGTAGCCATTATCTTTGTCTTCCTGGCCTTAGATTTAGAAAATACTATTTCTCAAGAAACCAGTGATAAAGAGTCTCCCAGTCTCTGGATATCTTTCCAAACAATTAGGATTATCCACAGTCTGCACATGAGTGCACATCTATTTCTCCTTCAATAATAATGAATGATGAAAATGGGCTCCAATGCCTGATAGATGTGTAGTCTCCTGTCTTATTTGCCAAGATGTGCCAATTCAATTGGCCATTTTCAGCATGGATGCACAGGGACTACTGACTCACTCTGCACTGAATTGTGATGCTGGGATCTTTTTCTTTTTTCTTTCTTTCTTCTTTCTCTCTCTCTTTCTCTCTCTCTTTCTCTTTCTTTCTTTCTTTCTTTCTTTCTTTCTTTCTTTCTTTCTTTCTTTCTTTCTTTCTTTCATTTCTTTCTTTTTTAAATTCAAGGCAACTGTGAGGAGTTAAATTTTGAACTTAAAGGGATGAAAAGATAAAATGCAATTTCCAGCTTGAAATTATTTTTGAAACTCCTCAGTGGAATGGATTTTTCACTCTTGGCAGGTTTTGTCTCATCAGGCATGTAGGGTTGGCAGCTCTACTCGGCGCCTGGCCTAAGGCAACACTGTGGAGAAGCTGCCTTTCCACTTTCATTTCCTATTTCTTTGTCCACTCTACTTCTTTCTCCTCTCCTCCAGGGGCCCTCAGCTCTCATGCCTGCAGCACAGTGTGGGGCAAAGTGGTATGATGCTGGAATGTCAAGCCCTGGTTTGGATCCCAGCCCTGCTGATTTCTAGCTGAGTGACTTTAGAGTGGTCTCTTATCCTGCTAGGCCTTTATTTCCTCATTTGTAAGGTGGATATTATAAGCACATAACCTATAGCAATTTCCAGAGACACAAAAAAGACAATACACATAAAAGTGCTTTGCTAACTGAAAGAATTTCACAGACATTGGTTATAGCTTTTTTTTTTTTTAACTTTAGATTATCTCAAGCTACTCCCCACTCATTTACCAAGGCTTTCTCTGCTTTCATATAAAACTCTAATGTTCTTTCTCCTACTCTATTCCTAGTGAAGTTTATAATTACTCAGGTCACTTGAACTACAGAAAGACTAGAAGAAGACCAAGACCTTTAGTCACCTTCTTCCCTTCACCTGCACACAGGGCCAGAGGAAGGGGTCAATACCATTGATGGCTCCTTCCAGGAAGAGACACAGGAGCTAAACCAGCTGAAGTGCTGATCATTTTTTGCACTTGTAGGGAGTACTGCACCTTCACCAGGCTTTTGACTTTATCTTTGAGAGGTGCAGACCAGCTGTAGTTGTGTGTATTTTGCATAAGATTCATCAATAGCCAAAGGCCATCCAGAGCTCCAAGACATGGCCAAGTCTCAGAGAAACTGCCCCTCATAGATACCATTCACCTTTCAAAACCAAAGGACACTTATACGTCCTCCATCCCCAAACACCGCCTTAGTAGCCAAGGGGCAAAAATAGTGAGGAAGAAAAGGTCTAGTGTCAATATTTGGGTGGGAAACCCTCTGAAGAAATTTATAGGTAACATAAGTATATTAAATGCTCTGGAAAGTACTGAGAAAAAAAAGCATTTCAACTTTATTTATTGCAGTACTTCCCCAAGTTATCTGACAACAAGATCTCCTTACCCTGTAATTTTTTCCCACATAAAGCCTAATAATATTTAACAAACACACACTGCAAAACCACAGTACAGTGAAAAGAACTATAAATCAATAAGCCAAATCTTTTGATTCAGAGTAAGACATAATAGTTCAATAATAATTCCTATGTACCAGGCACTGTTCCAAGGGCTTCACATATATTAATTCATTTTAATCCTCACAATAACCCTATAAATAAATATTATAATTTCATTTTTATTGATGAAGAAACTCAGGCATAGAGATACTGAACAATTTGCCCAAGGTCACACAGTTACTAAGTGGAAAAAGTGGGAATTGAACCCAGGCAATTTGGCTTCAGTCTTAAACTTAACCAATACTATTAGCAGATACTTTTATCTATGAAAGAAAATAAATAACAATATCGCCTCATAGAGTTTTTTTTTTAAAGTTCAAATGAAATAATGTAGGTGCTTCAATCCTTCATTTACTTGAATTACTGTGAGATGGAACATACTAGTTACACCAAGCTTATCAGCTTTGTGCAGATGAAATAATATGTCATATATGAGAGTGTTCTGCAAATTTAAACTCTTGTTATTTAGGGGGAAAGGTGGTTCTCTTGTCTTGTCAGTCAATGATAGTTGAAAAAAATACATTTTGGCTCCTAAGTCCTCTGATTGGTTAAGTTGCCTTGATTCCTGTATGTGAGTACAGTGTGTCTTGATTTGAGAGCTCTACTGCAGGCAGAATTCGGAATTTCATTCTCAAATTTCTCATGAATGATATAGAGGAAATTCTACTCCTGAAAAAAAATTGCTAACTACAGGTTATTATTATTATTATTATTATTTTCATGGAACATATTGTGCTTCGAAAGAAATTCTATGGATAGGGATCACGGTTATTTGGTAAAATAAAGCGTGGGACTCTGCCTTTCCTTTAGCTTCTGATGAGAAGCGTTGGTGGGTGTCCTGCCCAGGCCCAAATGGTGATCTAAGGAGCCCTTATTCTACTTTGTACCCTAATTCGTGCTTTGAGCAGAGTTTAGCTATCTGAATCATTACTGAATTGTTTCTAAATTATTTGTTCACTCTCTGCCTCCCCTACCAGCCTTAGAATTGCAGACGGAGAGATACTGGGTTTTATTCTCATAGCCCCAGGGCCTAGCACAATTTGGCTCAGGTGGAAGCACATTCAAACTGGTCTCTTACTTTTGGCAACCTCAAGTATTTAATCCTCATATTACATATACGAGTATTTCCCTAATCATTTTGCGAAGAAAAAAAATCAAGGTGCTAAAGTCCCTAGTTTGGTAAAACGTAAAACGCCTTCCTCATTCCTTCTCTTTCTCTGCATGGCCTCTTCCAACCTTCTCCCATCAGTGTCTTGCAAAGCTGTTGCAGTCAAAGCCTTTTCACCGAGTCAGTGTCCCTCTGGGGAGCATAACGGCTGCCAACGTAACATACATGCGGGGATGTACATAAAAAGATTGTTTTTCTCCATAAAAATCAATTTCCTCTCACTCTTTTTATTTTAGTAGTTGTTTAAATTATAAAATTGACACTTCAACATGCTACTTTTTTTTTTAATGCAAAGGGCTATCCATTAAAACATGAGTCTTCCTCCCATCGAGTTCCCAGCCCACTCACCAAAGATGAACACTAGTAACAGTTTCTTGCATAATCCTCTAGAAACTGCTATGCATATACGAGCATTTAAACATAAAAGTGGGTACAGTACATATACTTCTTTTTACACAAATGAGTTCATTTTATGTGTGATGTTCTACAACGCCTTTTTGCACCTGACAGTCAATCTAGGAAATATTTGCATATCAGCATCTTATTCTTTTAATAACCACGTAAAACTCTCCTGTTAGAGTTTATCAAAATCTAACTAAGCTCCTTTAAATGCACATTTAGGTCATTTGCAAAATTTTGCTATTAAAAAGAATGCTGGAAAGACCATGGTTGTGCCTGTGATTTCTGCTGTTAACATTGCCAAATTGCTCTCTCACATTCCCACCTAGTATTCATGATGTGCTGTGCATTTATAACCTTGCAAACAAAGTTTTTATCTTTCCCAATCTGATAGGTGAAAATGATATCTCATTGCAATTAAAATTTCAATTCTTCGACTATGAGTAACATAATTGCCCTTTCTTGTTTTAAGGGAGTGGGGTGTTGTTTCACTTTACACATATATAAATTGTTTGTTTATATCCCCTAGTCATTTTCCTATTGAGTTGTTAGTCTTCTTTCTCATTAATATGTAAAACTCTGCATATTAAGGAAATTCATCCTTTGTCAGCCTATGTGTGTGGCAAATTGTTTCCTTAATTTGTCTTTTGTCTTTTAACTCTGCTAGTAATGGGTTTTGTCATACAAAAGTTTAACTTTTGTGTCAAGTGAAATTTATGAATTTTGATTTTTATGTCATACTTAGAATGTCATTACTTAGGATTATATTTTTTAAATTCTGCATTTTTCCTGGTCATTTTCCAGTTTAGTTTTCTAAACTTAAATCTTTGTCTAATCAGAAATTTATTTTTAGTGGATAAAGTGAGATAGGAATTGAGCTTCATGTTTCCAAATAATCAGCCAACCATCTCAACACCGTTAAAATGTTTTCTTCCCAAACGTGTCCATTTCTAGACTCTTCAGTCCATCCATTAACTTGCTTATTTACACCTGTAGCACCTGGAGATATTCCAGTAATTTAGGACCATTTCCCCAATTTATTGTGTTTTTAATGAATTTTCTGGTTATCGTCCCATAGTGTTTTTCTTTGTGAACATTAAAATCAGTTTGTAGGTTTCAAAAAAAAAAATCCTGTTAGCATTTTATTTGTGATTAAATTTCAGTTATACATTAGTTTAGGAAGCATTATGGTCCTAAAATTATTCCTCCTGAAAATATAGCTTTCCATTTATTTAAAGCTTCTTTTGGTTTTCAGCAAAGATTCCTTCCTGTAGGCTTTCTTTATGTGTCTTGAACATTTGAGTTTATTTCTAGATACTTTATCATTTTAAAGGAAATTATGAATGAAATCTTTTCTCCTAAATTTTCTTGGTCACTTTATACATTGACTCATATGTGTGTGCATGTGCGTGTGTATATACATATATTTTTCTTTTAGGCAAGGCAACCCTTGGTTGACCTCACAGATTGCAAGGACCTTGTCAGTTTACAATCCCCTACAGCGCCTGGTCTTCCTAGGTAGTCCCGCATCCAAGTACTAACCAGGCCCGACCCTGCTTAGCTTCCGAGATCAGATGGGATTGGGTTTGTTCAGGGTGGCACGGCCATAGACTTATTTTTTTTGAGTCACCACATGGTTATACCTAGTTTATAAATAAGGATGTGTGGGTGCTTTCTTCCATGATCTCTTGTATATTTGAAAAATTCTATCTTGCCACCCTTACACTTGAAGGAAAAATTGTTTTACTCATTACTTTCTAAAAGTGGATATTAAAGAACCATTGCTTTTCCCATGTAGATAAATTTGGGGGGTGGGGAGAGTCAGCAATGCTGGATTTCATTGAATTCCTTTTTTATACTTGAAATCTGATCATTTTATTGGGATACATTTAGAGTTGGTTGTTCTGTGATGTAATACAGCAATACATCATTTTAATCCATATAGATTCTAGATTTTTTATTTCAGGAAAATGTCTTAGGTATTTTTGAATATTTTTTCTTCTTATTGCTCTCCTCTCATTTTTTTCTAAGACTAATTCAAGAACTTAATCTCTTTATTAGTCTGTCTTCTACTAACATACCAGCAATTATTCTATCATTGCTTTTAACTCATGATTTGTTAATATTTTTTTGATTTGTATGTTTTTATTTTGAGTCTGTCTTCTGTGTCTTTATGCTTTTTAATTGGTGTCTATTTAAATATTTTGCTGTTTTGAAACCGAATTTTACTTCTTTGATGAGTTTATTTTGTTCTTCAATTTCTCCTCTGAACTTTTCCTGCTCACTATCAACTAATTCTATTGTCCTTTAATCTCTTATTCTCTTTTACTTTTTTATTATCTCTTTCTTCAAAAGCCTATAAGCCTATGTTTATTTAGTTGATGTCAATAAAAAAGTACTTATATAAATTTTTTTATTTGATGAAATAGTTATATTGGGAAATTTGTTCTTCATTTATATTGGTATGTGATATCTCTCTCTCTCTCTCTCTCTCTCTCTCTCTCTCACACACACACACACACACACACACACACACATATGTGTTGTTATCTAAGTATAGACCTCATGCTGGTTTGTTCCTGATACTTATTCATCATTGGATGGGGGCCCATTCATCTGGGAGAACCATTTAGAAGAGAACAGTGTTGGGATCGATGGGAGGCAGTGGGGTGGGCTGATTGGTTGCCTCTATTCAGGAGCGTTTTCTCACATCCCTTCTCACTCAGTATGCTGCCTCCTCAGCCTAGAAACACAGCTATTCAGCTTTTAATATTGTCCCTTTAGAGTAAAAATAAGATAAGAAAGATACACAATGAAGACTTCTATGTAACAGGTGTTCTTTATAGTGATTTATCTTGTTGAAATTGGCATTAATCAAGAGCTGCAAACCTGTTTTCTCTCCTCTTTCTACCATACTTTCAGTTTGGCTCTTTCAGAGGTGACTCATCTGTGCGCTGCATCTTTCCCTGTTCCTTCTGCCAACTTGAAATGTGAAATGCATTCAGAGATGCTCTCGGGGTCCTTTCACAACCATAAGCATTGAAAATTTTCGTCAGTATCATTGCATGGACATTTGTACCAACTACTGTTTGAGAACTCTGTATCCTAACACATTATCTGTAAAGGTAGGTGTTCTTTCTTGGAAGCTTTTATTTTTATTAAAAATTTTTCTCTGGGAACTTATGGGTGATATTTTTGCCCCTGAATTTTGTTGAAGATGATGTTTTCTTTTTTTCTGCATTTTATTCTTTTCATAGTCTTTCATTGATTTCAGAGAGGGAAATAAATAAAGTGTCCTTTATGCTAATATTTTAAAATAAAAGTCCCTTAAAATTTAGCACTAATTTTTAAAGTATAAAATAAAAAATGTCAACCTTTGCATTTTATATTATCTCACAGTTAGAAGAGTTATTCACAGATGATGTGATCCTCAAAACAGCAATCTTTTGTAGGCATAATATTTCCCCCTTTTTAAGTGGCAGCTGAGTCTCAGGTTAGAGGATGATAGTTGTATACGCTTGTCCTGGTAGTAGTTTTCATTTTTCCTTGGCAAAAATGTTCCTTCCTCATGTTATGTTGTTTTGGTGTGATGTCAGTTATAGGGACTTCAAGGGACATGGACACATGACCCAAGGCAAATAATCCCCTGGGGATTAGATTCCATATGGCCATCACAAAACAGAAAAGGTGGACTATTAGCTAAACCTGGAGAGACTGTCTATAAGTCACTGCTACTGAGATTCCCAGAGGGGTCTTGCTTCCTGTCCTTCTCAAGGCCAGGTTGTTTGACTGTTTATTCGAATCTGTGAGCTATGTATGTCGTCTAATGAATTCTCTTCTTTTGTTTATATATACAAGAGTAGTTTCCTGCTGCTTGCTCTCAAGTATCCTAATTTGTACATTCATGGGGATCCTGGAATCTGCCCAAAGTATGCTGCAGGAAGTGCCAGAGCTTAGGTTTGAACCCAGATTTTTGAGGCAAATTAAATACACAATAATCATGTCATAACTTGGGACTGAGATAGGTACAACCTAAATATTATTTCAGGATAGTCGAACAGGGACAGCAGAGGAACAAGAACCTAGGTCTCCATTAGGGTGGAGCAGGCAGAGAGGGAATTGTCTAAACTGCAGATACTGAGGGAAGACTCAAAAGCCTACTATCCAAGAAGTGAGGCAAAACTGGGATATAATTCAAGGAAAAGAAGCATTTTTGGGTCAAAATATTGTGTGTGTCTGTGTGCGCGTTTGCATGTGTATGTGGTGGAGTAGAAGGGGAAGTAAAGAGTGAGAAGGCAGTGCCACTCCAAGTGGGCAAAGTCCCCGTAGCCACAAATATGAGAAACAGGCGGGAAGACAGTTGTTATCGGAGCTTCAAAAAGAGCAGCAGAGGCTCCATCACTGGCCTGTGTTTCAAGGGGAGGACTCCTTTCTCTATCTCTTCATTGACCAAGAGCAGCAGGATAGCATGGGCTTCGGAGTTAGACATATACCTGAGTTCGAATTCCAGCTGCAGAAATAATTCCTTATGTGACTTAGCAAGTTTCTTACCCTCTCTATGTCTCAGTTTTCTCAACTGTAAATGGGGGATAATTGTATCTACCTCACAGAGCTGTTGGGGTCAGGGATGGAATACAAAAGTTGTCTAAGTACTCTGTCTGACAGATTGTGGAAGCTCAGTGAAAGGTAGTTATTATTCTTATCAGCGATAGAATTAAGCCATTATACTCTATCTCCAGTCTCTCCCGACTCCGGTTCATCTTCTTACTCTGCTGTTTTTTTCCCTAAACACAGACCTAGCTGTGCCAGTCACTGATTTACAATTTGTCCAGACATCCCCAGGATGTCCCTACCTCCCTTCCCAGTCTCACCACCTACCACCACCCTTTTTTGTCACACGTGTGAAACTTCCCTTTATGTCCAGCGTGTGTAAGGTACTTTAAAGTTTCCTGGCTTTTCTGTGTGATGCTCCTTCTGCATCGATGTCCTTTGCTTTTTCCCACTTGACTCCCCTCTTCCTCCCTATTAATCTTCCACTCAATTGTCATCTCCTGCCTGAGTCTCTTTCTGTCCCCTATGATTTAGATGTGCTCTTTTATATCTGTAGCACTTTGCACATATCCCAACTGCAGCAATTTCAAAGACTGAGAAGTAGTAATTATTTCTTTATTATTTGTTCAGCCAGGGTAAATATCACTTATTGGGAACCCCCTCTGTGACTGAGCTCCTCTTAGGTGTTTTCACACACCTCTTATTTATTGCCACAATAATTCTTTCAGTCGAATGACATTCTCTCTACTTTTCAGTTCAAGACAAAGAGACTGAGGATTAAATACCTTATTTGAAATCACGCAGTCAATTAGTGGTGAATGCAGATTCTCTCTCGTTCCAAAGCCTAAACTTCAGCTAGAATCTGAGAAGAATAAAATGAGCAACATTAGTAAACAGAAGTACTCAAATTCCAGGAAAAACTAAAACAATCAACATTTCGGTTAACCCACCCTTATTCAGGTATGTATATAATTTTACAACATGCTGTTTGAAAATCAATTCCAGACAAATGGCATCATGCTTTTCATTTGGAGAGAGAATTGAGAATGCACTTACTCATGCCTATGCCCAACCAGATATATTTATTTCCGAGGAAGTGTTAAAGCCAAATGTGTCTGATTTCCCAGCCATTCTGGCACTGTCCCGCGTGGTCCCATCTCTACCTGGCTGTCTACACTATTAGGTGTCATTTCCTCCATTTTATAACTGGGTTTCCCATTCTACATGACCTAATAAAATAGTGACAAGGGGATAGACAACTAGGTGACATAGGTGCGCTGTATGGATATCTGTAAAGAAAGAGTTCAAGCAAAGAGAACAGCAAGTATAAATGTCCTGAGATGAGTAGAGTTCAGAGGGCAAAAGAGCTAAAGAAAGTATAAGCTGCTGGAGGAAAATAGTGAGCTTTTACTTCTGAAGCAGCAGCCTGGCCAGGGAGGTTGCAGTCTGGTGATGGCTCACCTCTCGAGTAGCACAGCAGGCTTTCTGTTGGATGGCGCTTATTCCAATTAGAGAAGGCACATCTTTTGAGTAAATTCTGAAGGTCTCAAAATCAATTTTTTCTTCCTGAAAACACTGCTGAAGTTTTCCAGGTGCACTGCTAGCATTTAAGCGTATGCTGCATTATCACTCTGTAAGCCGTTAACTGAGAACTGCCTCTTTAGCGGAGCCACTGAACAACTGTTGATGAAAGCGCGCTCATCAATTCACACTGAGGGAGTTGTTCTGATTTCACTGGATTGCATGGCACAAAGAAAGGATTTATTTTGATACTCACACTGTAGCTCCCCTTTCCCCAAACCAACAACCCGCTTCTGCTTAAGTCACTTGCCTAAATGTCAAATTGTGAAGAGAGCAGCATAATTGCACTCCTGTGAGGTGAAATAACCACATACGACCATTTGTTGTGGGTGTGGGTTCAGAGAATCCCATCCAGGTCTCTTCCCCATGACACCAGTGCCTGTGGCTTGTATGCAAGGCAAGGCCGTGTGTGCAGAATCAGGGCGCGCCTGCAGGCTAATTTACTGCTGGCATGTTTGTGGGGATCTCCGGCTCATTGCTAAAACTATTTTGATTCTGACATTATTCAGAACCAATGCTAAATGATTCTAACCTATCTCTTCCCGACCTATGTCTGAAATTGTGTCAAAGAGAGCCTGCTAAAAGGATGTGGCTCTATGCCCAGCGATTACTGATGATTCTACTTGCATCACAAACTAAATGGTAAACATTTCACTCTAGGTAAAATGCCTCACATATATTTCTACAAGACCCGCATCATAGCCTGTAGTATGAAGGATGACACAGCATTTTCCCCCCAACTCTCCAATTCATTCTGGGCACCCCCAACCCCACTCTCATCCATCTAGCAGGCTATGATGAGGGTCTTGCAGACATTTTGAATCCCCTAGAATCCTTCCCTTGGCTCACCTACTAGCTTGTGAGATTGGCTTGGCCAGTCCATCTTCTTAATATTGCCAAACAACTAGGCACAGTGCTCAGTTCGCGGCCACCTCTCTTTGCATTTCTCTCTCTGTCTCTCTCTGTCTCTCTCATTCTAATTATTTTCAAATGGTTTCCCACATATCTTGGGATGTATTCATGAACATACTCAGTGTGGTGAAGTCTCTTCTATACAGATGCCTAACCCTGGCCCTCTCCGGAAAGAAGCCCCGTGATCTTATTAATAAAAAATATAAATCTCATCTTTTAGTATATCATTGGAGAGAAATGTTCAATATCCAACCTAGGAAAATAAAATTCCCTCTATTTACAGGAAGCAGAAGAAATCTTTCCATAAGGGCAGTGGTGATTACCTTATACGAGCAACAACACCTTTCCTTTTAGATTCAACTGCAAAGCTGCACGGGCTTTGCAGTTAGGTATTTCCTCTCAAAATGTAGCAAAATTCCTTTACTTAATATATAATTTAGCACTTACTCTTCTAAATCCTTTGTCTAGAGTATATTGGTTAACTCTCACAATAAACCTCAGAAGTAGGTATTATTACAAAGAAAATGAGGTTTATAGTGTTTTGTTCATTCATAAATATATACTAAGTATCTACCATTGCATTTAGCGACATGGAAGTTGTCAGTAGTCTTGATAAGAATGCTTGCATTAGAGCAAAATCTTGATTGGAATGGGTTCAAGAAAGAATAGGAGACATTATTTGGAGACAGTAACCATTGTATAAACTGCTCTTGTGAATAGTTTTGCTGCGAAAGGAAAGAGAAGTGGGGGCTAGAGCTTTAGATGAAAATAGGATGTCAAAAAATATTTTTAGTAAAATGGGACAACAGCATGCTAGAATGGTTAGAATAGAGAAGGAAATTCTGATAATGCAGGAGAGAAAAAAGTGCCAAGGTTTGCTTAGCTGAGAGCAGAGAGGGTTCATCCACAGTAACAGAAATGAGACACAGGAAGATGGGCGGGTGTGGGGGCAGAAGTTTGTGGCAGTTCTCTCTTCTGATTCCTTCATTTTTCTTAGGAAAGCAGAAAGCAAGGCTAGTAACTGAGATGAAGGATGGGGGAGGAGGGTTGAAGAGAGTGAAAAAAGCATGAGAGAGTTAGGAAAGTGGGAGTAGGCAAAGAGGTAGATATAATTAGATTTGTGGCTTAGCTAAACAAGTATGCCAAAAGAAGATATGGGCTAGGGAATTAAGGATATATGCAAAAGAATAATTACCGAATGATCATGGAAGTTTGAAATAGATATTTAGTCAAAAGAGGCTATGAAAATGGTAAGTGGTGGTGAAGATAAATGGGCTGGAAGTCCTGATGGGGATTAAGTGTTGATGGAATTGAGTTGAAGTACTGACGAAGGTGGGGAATTGCAAAGGCAGAAGATGCTCCTCGGAGCGGGAGAAAATAGCAGTGAATGATGTTTCTCAAGGTCACACAATATTATGTTGCAGACCTGGGAGTCAAACCAGGTCTTAAACTCACCCCAGCACCAAAGCTGTACGCTGAGGGCAGAGTAAGAGATGCATCAGCTCAGAGAGGCATCGCTGGCCTTTATGGTATTGTTCCTACAAATGAGAACCCATAGCATTCTAATATTTATAGCACCACACAGGGCTACAATCTGAAACTTCTCCTCCCTTCTTCCTCCCCCTCCAACTTCTTACAGAAATAGTAACTGGTTCAGACGGGCTCAGCTGGTTCCATGGAGAACATATGTTTGCTGATGAGGGGAAGCAGACAAGGACAGCTAATGTGAAAATGTGGGGTCCCTTATGGGTTTAGGGTTTAAATATCAGTTTCTGGGGTTTGTGTCTGCGTGGTTTTCTTCATGAAACTGATCGTTATCTTTCCAGCTCCATGTCTCCCCTGGGGGTGCTTGGTAAGGGCACCCACCCTCTTTAGATATTAAACATCCTCTAACAGCAAAACCCCAACAGGTCTCATGCGGTGTTATACATGGGGCAGAGTTAAATGCAAAACAGACACTGAGGCACATTGAAATCCTGAGGCCAGCTGATGACAGCCCAGGAATGCTGAGATTGAGGCCCACTCTCCTATGTGATTGTCAACAGTACGAATGTTAACTCGAAATTTCCTGACTGTTGTCTGATCACAACAGGAAGTCATGTATTCTCTCTCTCTCTCATACACACACATACACACACACACACACACACACACACACACACACACACACACCAGAAAGCCTGGAAGAGTGTATGTTCAGGCTTTTTGAAAACTTTGTGCCTGAAGAGACATAAACTATAAATTTTAAAAAAGATGTGAGAAAAATATAATTTCTAGTCCTTGGAGCTTTACAATAATCATTTGGATGAGAATTATTCAAGGAATGGGATTTGCTTGTAGTGTCAATTTGGAATATTTCAGAGTTGTGGCCTTTGAAATAATCACATAACTAGGTAAACACTCCTTCTTTCCCTTGGGTCCCTTGGGCAACCTAAATTCAGAGCCCATGTCTGTGCTGCAGTCTCCCCAATACACCCTCAATGAGTGACACTGCTTTTCCCTCAAGGAGGTAGAGAAAAATACGACTCAACCAAAGATGCTGGATTTCTCTAGAAAGAGAGTAGCAGAAAGAATAGTGCATGTGAAAGTGTGTGTGCGTGTGCGTATGCGTGTGTGTGTGTGTGTGTGTGTGTGACAGAGAGAGAGAGAGAGAGAGAGAGAGAGAGAGAGAGAGAGAGAGAGAGAGAGAGAGAGAAAAAGAGAGAGAGAATGCTGCAAGGCGGGGGAGGGGGGGCGGGGGGGCGGGGCGGCCCTATGAGGGAGATTAGCGAAACTGTGAAGTGTGATTAATGCTGGTAATGAAAATATCATACGAGAGGTGGAGTTGAGGGAGTTCTGGAAGCATCTAATCTAGTCTTTTTGTTTATGGAGGGGGTATTGAGTCCATAGAAGGGAAGCAATTTTCCCAAGTTTAAAAGATGTTTGACTCAATGGTGACATTTTATTATTAGAAGCAATCTAGCCAAGATAAGTCAAGGACAGGGCTGGCCCCAGGGAAATATGGTTTATCATAAGAATCTGACAATAATAATTGCTATTAAATAACTTATGTCCTTGGTCCTACACTTGGGTAGTTTACACACATATTTATATCGTTTAACTCTCTCAATAATCATATGAGGGAGATGTTATTTCATTTTATAAATAATAAAACCGAGCCTCTGAAAAGTTAGTCACTTGACTCAGCACACCCTGCTAACAGATGGCAAGATGATATTTGGACCCAGGTCTGTCTAGTCCCTTGTTCCTGGTCTTTCCCTCTTTTATCATTCTTGGCCATAACCTCTTCCTCTTTTCATACTAGCCCAAGTCTTCTACTGCAATGCTGCAACCTGACTCAGCCTTCAGATAGCAACTCATACACCAAAATTTTCTAATCTCTTCTCTACCTTCCTTCAAAAGTATGTTTTCTGTGTCCCATCTCTTTCTCCCCTTCCCTCCTTTTCTCTTACCCTATCCCTCTCTCTCAGTTTCTGTTTGTCTGTTCTTCTATCTCCCACACACACACATACCTCTTTAAATTAGAAGATGTCTTAAAGGACTTCCATCCAAAGCCTTAGTTATAATATGAATTCATTCTATAACATCTTGAGGAGTCCAGCTCCTATCAGAAAGCCTCGGTAACAGAAGGACTATGGGGTAGCCCACACCATATCTGAATAGCTCTGATGGCTAGAAAGGTATTCTTTGCAGAGGGTCTACCTATAACATCTACTCACTAGGTTTAATACTTTTTTCCTAGAATTGAGTTTACCCCTCCTCTACATTACATTTTTTCTAACATTGCACATCATTATACCTCTAGTGCTTAGTCTAAAGCCTCGATCTTTAAAAATGCTAATTGGATAAACCTCCTAGTGGTGGCCCCAAGGAGGTAGTTAGGGATCTTAAAGTACCCTGTAAAGTCCATCAACTCTCCTCTCCAAGTCACTTCAAATAAGGAAGATTTTAAAAATATGAGCTTGCTATATAAATGCAACTTCAAAGCAAATTCCTTAAATTACCATCACCTCTACCTTGCCTCCAACCAGACTGCCATCCCAAAGCCACCATATATAGAATGCTGGAGCTGGCCCCATCGATCTTATGGGCATTCCTTCCTCTGTGCCAGACAATGCTGGCTGGTCTGAGCCAATCCACATGAACGTACTAGAATGCTGGGTTTGACCTTTAGTGTCTCTATGGGCCAGCTTCTTAACCTCACTAGAACCTTAGATTTTTTTTTAATCTGTAGAAGGTAATAAAAATATCAACATCCTATAATAGTTTTGATCATAGTTTTGTTATAATGTATGTGAAGTTTTCACTCAATGAGCAATGATGAGCAGTGTCGATAGTAAGTAATATAGGTTCAGTGGTAATTCTGGATCAACATATTACTTCTTTCAAGGAATATATTTTCATTGTAACAGGAACCTACGAGGTCACAGTGATTTCCTCAAGTAGTGACTCTAACAGAGGGCACTACACACATTGTGGCAGTGAATGGAAATGATGGTTTGGGCTATGGTTCTTAGGGATAGTGCTCTTTTCATACTATATTGGTGCTGACCACCCTTGGTGGGGTGGGGGTGCAACTTTCCATTGATCTCAGAGTCACAAACAGTGGAGTCTGTATAATAGGGAGGGACTGTCTTCCACAGAGGCTACAAGTTTTGTACCTTCCTCATTAGGAAGGCTGGCTCAATAGGTCCAGAGTAGCTTTTGTCAACAGGAGATTGCTCCACCTTGAGCAAAACAGAAAAAAGAGCTTACACAGGCAGGATTTTTTTTCTTATTATGTGCACAGCATCCTTATTCCAGAGGTTCTTGCTCAATGATACATCAAACCAGCATTCCCTGAATCAGGCAGCAGGTTGGAAAGGAAATTTGTAGTTTGAAAAAGTTGGTTTGATGTTTCTGATATATTCATTCTCTCTCCACAGCCACCCACTACCACCAGCACTCACCCATCCACACACACACACACACACACACATGCATGCATGCACAGTGGGTCTCACATCTTCCATACCCACTCTGTAATCACTGTGCTAGCTGTTTTGTGTGATCTTTTTCTGATGTGCATACTATTCTGGAGTAATTATCAAAATAATAATCAACAATGTCATTAATGTGGATTGACTTTTTAGGGTTCCTGTTGAGTAACTGAGATTGAATGTAGTTATTATGTACTTAATAATTTTCTGTGCTATCTAGTTTAAACTCACTTAAAATTACATTAGAAAGTATTCTCCACAACAAAAGTCAGTCTGGCAAAAACCATCATGAACTGAGAGTCAATACTCAGCATTATGGCTACCCAGGGCTTGAAATGGAATTATGTCCAACCTTGCTTGTCACCATTAAGAGGTTGCTCCTGGCTCAGGAAAACATACTAGACCTAAAAAAAATTGCCTTCTAAGATAACTAATGTTTAAGGAAGTAGCCATTTCTCATACCATTATATTTGGTTATATATTTTATTATCTCTAGAATGTCCTTCTATCAGCCCCATCCCACTTCAAATTGGAAATCTTAGGCAAAGAGAGAGGGAAAGAAAGGAAGGAAGAAAGGAAAGCAGGAGGGAGGGCAGAAGGAAAAGGTGGTGAGAACAGAGATTTGTTGAGCCACAGTGTGTGCCAAGCAGCAAAGGATGAGTCTTGGGACTCACTGAATACCTACTTTGTGTGAACAGATTCTGCCCAAGGGTTGACAATGTTGCCTCTGACCTTTGGAGGTTACAGTCAGTTTGGGTAACTTGAGTGTCACCAGCTGTCATATCAGCAGGATTGGATCAAATAATGATTGAAAATCAATGTAAATAGTTAATTAATAATTTTGTGCTGTTCCAGTTCAAAGTCATTATGAACACACCATGATGCTTGAACATTATGAGAATTCTCTCACCCAAGCAAACATCACTATGACTAAAGCTTTTACATGCCCAAGGCTCATGTTTGTGTTACATCCCATTCTCATATGACTCACTATGGTTAGCCATAAACATATGAATGTGGCCAATTTATATCTTGATTCCAATCATGGGCTAACTATAAAAAGTGCTTAAGTGCCCTTGCTTTGAAATAAATAAATATAAACTAAGAAGTAAGAGACCAAATCCCATGTCAATTTCAAAAGACACTATCCTAATATTTCCACAACTCTCTGGCTTTGGATTGATTCAACCTTTTACTCAAGGTCTAAGAATGAGCAGCAGGAAGTGAAGGACAATTTGGAGAACTTTTGAAGTTGGGTCAAAGGGTGAGCAGTTCTCATGAAGGGGAAAAACTTTGTATTGCTGATCAGCCTCCTCTGCTGTGTGAAACAAAATCATCACTGTACCCATTACTTAGAGTTCACTTCAGAAACATAGTGCTGCTGATGCTCTGCACATATCCTCTTAGGATTTGCATGGCACTGATATCCAGTTTTGGGCATCTGCTTCTCTTTGTCTGATGGTTTTCTCTGACCTCCAGGCATGATGTGCCCATAGGAATGGCAGAGTGAAATGCTGAGGATTTTCTGCTTCTGGAGGCAGTCACCAGTCAATAACTGATGTAAGTTCCCCAGGAGGATTAAGCTCCAGTCGACCATAGCAGTTAATAAATAATGCATTTTTTATTGGTTGCCTTCTTATCTCCAACTCACTTTCTCACTATCCTGCCAGTATTTCCTGGTATCACCTCCCCAGTAAATTACTCACACTTATCCTTATCTCATGGTCTAGCACACTAACACACAGGTCATCTTTTCTTATCACAGTTTTTCTCATCTTGGTAGAACCAGAAGCCTAAATAACCAAAGTTTTCTTATTCTTGATTATAAACCAGTGTCGAAAATCCAAACACCCACAGAGATGAGGCAAGTTACATAAATAGGAGAAGTGAGCTGGGTAGAGATTATGCTAACCAGATGGTACATACCCCGTCTCAAGGAGCCAGCTGCTCTTCAACCCCAGCCAATTGTTGCCATGTGGAAAAGTAGGCTCAGTGTGGCCACCTGAAGTTTTTCATGAGAATCCAGGAATCCAGATTTTGTACAGAATCTCTTAATACATAAACGCTGGCCATTAATTCAGAGGCTTTTATAACAGTACACTGACCAAATAAAACACATCTGTGAACCAAATTTGGTCCAGGGGTCACCAATTTGAAATTGGTATTACAGAAGTACAGCTCTTAGCTGAAAATTCATAGCTAACATTTAAAGTAACAAGAGTTGCTGCTCTTAAAAAGGATTTTCACAGCCATTGTCACATTCTTTTTACCAGGTTGTATTCTCACTCCATCCCTACATGGTTGTATCCAGCATTGCATATCTGCTCAAAAAACAAAAGAGCCCCTAGTGGAAAGGGAAAGCTAATCATGGACTTGGCATGTGATTGTGGTCTGGCTTAATATGATATTGTTGGAGCCAACTGGAAAGGAAACCACCACCCAAATTCGTCACAACGTATGCTATCACAGTGAGTTTAAATTGGGTGGAAATGTTGTGAGTTTAATAAAATAGAATTGCTGAGATGTACATATATATCTGGGTTTAGCTGATATCTCTTTCAAGGGCATTGTGATGTCAAATATGTTTGGCAGTTTTAATTCTCTTAGCACCCACGTATGCACTGTTTTTAAGATGGGGGTGATTGGAAGCACATGTACTAACAGTAGCTATGCGGAATGTATGAAATTAAGGAAAGCGTAAAGATTTCACTCTGACTTTCATGGTCTCAAACTAAGCTAACTCTTTCCAGTTTGAGATGGAGTGGGGTGGGGACAAGGTTACATCATTTTCTTCTCCTTTTCTTTTTAATTTTAGTAAACAACTTGAGGCTTCTAACCTGTCTTTGGCCTTTAAGAATCAAACTGCACAAACAGTAAGAGTTAGGATCATGGAATCCCATCTCCTCCAGTAAGAAAAAACAGTAACAATGGTGCTTTTAGTTCTATGTGTTGACCAGTCACCCATTGAGAAAATAGAAGCCAATGATGGAATACTGATTTAAAAGAAAAATAACTTAATCTTGAGGGAAAAAAAAAGACTGCTATCAAAATAACTGAGCAGTACTTTTCAAAAGTGTTGAGGTCATGAAAGACTAGAAAAGACTGAAGGTCTGTCACAGATTAGAAAGCAGCAAGGAGACATGACAATTAAATGTAATATGAAATCCTATATTGCATCATGGAACTGGAAATGAACCTTAATGGAAAAAACTGGTAAAATCTTAATTAAGTCTATAGCTTAATTATTAGTATTGTACCAAGGTTAGTTACTTAGTTTTAATAATTTTACTATGGTTATGTTAGATTTTAATGTAAGAAGGAGCTGAGTGAAGGGTATATTGGAATTCTGTGTACTATTTTTGCAAATCTTCTATAAATCTAAAACAATCTCAGATAAAAAATGTTTTTTAAAGAGACTTATTAACAAGATTCTGGTACACAAAAGGGCTAGAATAAGTTAAGCAGAACCTCTTGCAAATCCTGCATTAATAGGCAGGAAAAGGGAGAATATTGGTGTATTAATGTAAGACAGAGAGTGGCATTTTAGTTCTATTTTACAGATAGAGAAACTGAAGTTCAGAAAATTTTACTTGCCAAAGTTTACTCAGCTGGTGAGCAGAATGGATAGCAAAGTAGGTGATTGATAAGTCCTACTGTGAACATTTTCTGGTCCTTAAATGTTTTATGACAATGATTCTCAGGTACAGGGAAAAAATAAAAAGATAAAACAGACATATAAAAGAACAGATATAGGTAATACAAGCAAATGTAAGAATTTTCTGAATGATGAAGATGGTATCTCAAATTAGTGGACAAAGTGTAGCTTATTCAATATGTTAAGGCAGCTGAGTCTACGTCTTGAAAAAAAATCAATATGGGCACCATATCTCTTCCTCTGATTTACAGAGAAATTGGGTTAAAAGTGAAATATAAACAAGTCCTGAAAGAAAATAAAGTGACTTTTACTATGTAACAATGGTGTTAACAATAGTTTTCTAAGGAGGACTCCAAAGGCAGGAACCACACAGCAACAAAAAAAAAGACTGATGAATTTACTTAAATTAAAACCAAATGTATTTTCATATCCCAGATAGCTCCTATTGTACACAAAACCTCAGAGTTCTTTGCAATCCCTTTGTAGCTACATCTACTTTCCTCTGGTCCTACTTTCTACTTAATGCCTGGCAAGTACCGATTTGTTATATAATTTTTCATTTCAAGAATATTATTTACTGTATGTGGAATCACACAGTATGTAAACTTTTGGAATTGGCTTTTTTCACTCAACATCATATTCTGAAGATTCATCTAGGTCATTGTGTATATCAAAGTCTGTTCATTTTTATTGCTGAGTAGTATTCCATGGTATGGCTATACTAGAGTTTGTTCAATTATTCACACATTGAAGGACATCCGGGTCATTTCTATTTTTGGCAATTACAAAATAAAGCTACTATAAACATTTACAGACAGGTTTTTGTGTGACATAGTCTTCATTTCTCTGGGATAAGTTCTCAGGAATGCAATTGCTGGTTTGTATGGTAGTTATAGGTTTAGTTTTTAAAGAAAATGCCAACTACTTTACGAAATGTCTATCTTTTCACATTCCTATCAGCAATCCATGAGCAATCCAATTTCTTTGCAATCCCTTTGGATTGGGTGTTGTTATTGTCACTAATTATTTTATGTCAACCCTTTGACAGGTATTCAGTGATATCCCACTGTGCTTTTAATTTTCATTTCCCTGTTGGTTAATCATGTTGAATACCTTTTCATGTGCTTATTTGCCATTCATATATACTCTTCAGGAAAATGTCTTTTGCCCATTATGTAATTTGATTGTTTCTCTTTTCACTGTTTAGTTTTGAGAATTATTTATGTATTCTGAATATTAGTCTTTTGTTAGTTATGTGCTTTGCAAGTCTTTACTCCCACTCTAACTTGTCTTTTCATCTTAACAGGTCTCTTGCAGAATAAGTGTTTTAATTTTGATTAAATTTGGTTTATCTAACTTTTCTTTTAGGTCACGCTTTTGGTGTCATAGCAAAGAAATCATTGCCTAACCCTAAATCCTGAAGATTTTCTTCTCTTTTTTTTCTAAAACTTTTTACATTTTACCTTTAAGTCAATGATCCACTTTGAGATTTTTTTTTTTTTTGTAAAATGTGTGAGCCCTAAGTAGAAGCCTGTTTCTTTTTCCTTTGATGGCCTGCTAATGTCCACTTGCTCCAACAACATTTATTGAAAAACTTATTGTTCCTTTATTAAATTGCTTTTGCACTTTTGTCAAAAATAACTTGGGCATAGTTGTATGGCTCTATTTACAAACTTCTTTTCTGTTTCACTGATCTACTTGTCTATCTCTCCCACAATACCACACAGTCTTCATTATTGTATTGTAAGCTAAGTCTTGATATCAGGCAGACTCATTCCTCCCACTTTATTCCTTTCAAAAAATTTGATCTATTCTAGTTCCTTTGACTTTCTATATAAATATTAGAATATATTGCCTATATATAAAAATCTTGCTGGGATTTTGATAGGAATTGCATTAAGAAGAATTGATATCTTTATTATTGTTTTTATTTATATCTATTTTTAGAAGGTTACCATGAAAAGCTGGAAATCTTCCAGAAACATGAATTGCATGTGCATTATTTCATTTATTCTTACAGCAATTCTATAATGGGAAATAATGTCTTTTAAGTGAGAGATTAAGGCTCAGATACATTAAGCAAATTGCCCAGGATTATAGAACTAATAAATTATACATGAGAATTCTAACCCTTAAGAAAGGAACCAACAAAATATCTGCAATCTCTTGGCTCTGACCTGTTCTTGGCACCATCATTGTCTTCATTAACTTTTACTAAACTCTCAAATATCTAATAGAAAGTTAGGTGTGGTGTGTGTGTGTGTGTGTGTGTGTGTGTGTGTGTGTGTGTGATAGAGAGAGATGTGTATGTATGTATGTATGTAAAGCAAAGATTCTCATCAATTGGTAAGGTAAGGGACATTACCAGCATGTGAGAGAACAAAGAGCCTAAGAGGAAGAGGTGCCAAGAGAATCTGAACCCGTCGACTCACACAGGCCCTAAAGTTGGAAGCAGGTGGGAAATGTTCGAGGCACTTTTTTAAAACTAGAGTTTAAGGACAATCCACTTTGCAGAGGTAAATTCTGATTCTTTATGATGCATGAGAATGAGACTGTAAAGCTATATCTGTGAATTAGGGGAGCTGAACAATCTGGTGATCACCTCACACACCAAAGGACAGAGCAACTTGCTTCAGGTCATACCCAGCAATGTTTAAAGTCAAGAAAACAACTCACATGCCTTGTTTCTTGATTCAGATATTTTCACTATAAAAGAATAGACTCGGGACTTCTTTGTTCTCAAGAGTAAAAGATACGGAAAATATTATTTGACCTGCATGAATAGAAGAAAATGTACTGCTTCCTATTAGTCATCAAGAAATCTCTTTTTAACTTTGAACACAATGATTAGGTCTAATGATCTAGGCTTCTCTAGAATAAAAAAAATTGTATGCTCAGGATGAAAGAATTCAGGATGGATTTATTTAGATTATCCATTTACCATTTAATTTGTACACCATTTCTTCAAAAGTTCTGCCAGTGTTTCAAGTAAGCATGAATTTGGAATCTGTCCAATCCTAGCCATTGGGAGCATTACTTTTGATGATCTGGTTTAACCTGCTTTTCCAGTGTGATTGATGAGTGCTATGAATCTGAGCCCAACACTGATGGTGAGTTATCACAGGCCAAAGGCTAAAAAATTGCCCAAGAAAGCCACCTTCTGTGTCTTTAGTCTTTTCAAACAGAAAATTACCTTTGATTTCTTGCTGTTTTCAACACTTATACATGACCATCAGATTTATCACTAGCTCTTACAAGTCCAATGTTACTTGATAAAGCACATATAGCAAATAACGAATTAATAATAAAGCCAGAGAGATTTTTTTAATGGAATTAGTAAATTAAACATTATAATGTAGTTGTTTTCAATATTTTGATTGGAAAGGAGTGTTAGAGCTGATAGACTCAGTCTTGTGGTATTTATTTAAAAGTTGTGATGATCTTGCTTCAGGATAAAGTATGCATTCTGATTCCAAGCTCTTGTCCCTTTCAGAGTGACCAAATTTAAAGGGAAATATCAATGGGCACAGGCCCTGGAAAAGTACCTGTAGGGACAGAGCATGTTCTCTTGGGAAGAAACTCAGGGAAGAAGAGGGAGAAGGGACTGTGCTATGCCCAGTGTAGCAGGAAGACATTTCTCTTTACTTATGAATGCATTTTTAAAGTATCTTTCAATTTTGACTGTCTTCCCTGGCCCTCATATTTACCGAACATCATCAGCAGTGCACTGAACTCATTTTGTTCTTCATTGTCACACACTAACAGTAAAAAGAAAATGCCAATTGATATAAAAATGGCCTTAAACAGTAAAAAATTAATTCAGATGATACATTAATAATTATTTAATAATAAAATCAAAATTGATAAAATAATAATTAATTTAAATAAATCAATAAACTATTTAAAAATTGTTTAACCCTTGATTACTCATCTTTTTATTATTCTGTGTTATGAAGTGAGAAGTAGGCATAAAGGAACTTGTTACATGCCAGAGTACAATAGTTGTCTCTAGCTAAAGCACTTGTGTAATTATTTGTATAGTGAACACAAGTGACCTTTTTTTTTCATGAGATACCATTTCACTTGTAAAAATGACTGATAGACAAACTATGGCTATTCAGACTTGGCTATTTTCTCAAAATGAACCCAGTGAGCTTCTCATTTCAAGAAAAACAATTGATAGCATGCATTGCCAATGATACAATTTTGAACTTTCGAGCAATAATTAGAAACTCATATCTTTCACCATAAACTTGACAGCTTCCCAGTCTTTAAAGACTTTTCTGATAAGGTTGGTGGTGACATTAACAAATGGTAGTTATATATGTTGTAGAATGAAATGTATTAACATTTTAAGGTCTACATAACTCAGTGAATCAATATTTTCCAGATGATCAGTGCACAATGTTAAAAAACCGTGCATTGAAAAGATGCAGTTAAGACGCAAGACTGACCAACAGATTTTTATATAACATGGCAGGGAAGTTTTATTGAAATGGTTCAGATTCCACATTGCACTACCTTTGAAGAAGGTATCCTTTTTTTGAGACTTCACTTTTCTAACCACGTATTGGTGCGAGGCCAATCTTCCTCATGTATTTTAACCAAAATAGCATATCACAACCAATTAAATGTAGAACCAGATATGGAAATCCAGCTGTTCTCTATGAAAATAGACATTAAAGAGATTTGCAAAAAAATGTAAAAAGAAAAAAAGAAGCTACTCCTATCACTAATTTGTTGATCTATTTTAAAAATGTAGATTTTTTTCATAATATCTACTATTTATATTGATGTACTACTAAAAAAGATGTACTGTTTATTATTATTTTTAAAATAAATTAATAAATATTTAAATTTTTTCTGTTTTAATTTCTAACATGATGAAATACAGCTATATATCACCCACATAAACGAAAGCATTTGGTGGTCCTCAATAATATTAAGGATGTAAAGAGATCCCAAGACTAAAAGTTGAGAAAACTACTTTAGATCATGGCTTCACAACATTTTTTTCCTGTTAAGCTTTAGGAAAACAATAATACAATTATCTTTGGGGTCAATTTAAGATTTGTTAACCCCTTTTTTCCCCCTCAGTTGTGATGGTAAACAGGTTGGTGTTTTCCTATTTAAGGGGCAAAGAAAGAAGGGGTAGGCTTATTTTCTTAAGAACTCTGCCTAGACGCCTGTAAGATGGTTTGAACCAAGACAAATTCAAGAGAGGCCTCCCTACAAATATCTCACATTAACGATGTTTGATGTGATTTTTCTGCTTTCATAATATGAATTTGCTCAATAAATATCTTAATTCAATAAAGAGTTATTTATCACCTACCAAGTAGAAATAACGGTGTTTTTGAGCATATATATCAAGTAAGATAGGGCCCTAATGGCACAGTCTATTGAGAGAAACAAAAATAATAGCAAATTTTTATATGGTGCTAGGCACTATTCTAACTGCTTTACTCCTGCTATTTTTTAATTTAATCCTCACGAGTACCCTATTTTAGAATATTTCCCGTCTATCAGAGGAGAAAAAATGAGATTTAGGGAAGATTAATATCACAGTAAGCTACGGAGCTGGGAGAAGAACCCAGGTGCATTTGATGTGAAAGTCTAAAATTTGAATTGTCTCTGAAAATGATGATATTAGAAATGCTATAACAGAGTTCAGGGAGGAAGAGATTAATTGTAAATGGGGAAAACCTGGCATTGAGCTGGACCTTGAAGGAAAAGTAGATTTCCACTGAAGGTTATCTGAAGGGAGGGATATGCATTACAGGAGAGGTTACTGCTTTAGTAAAGGCCCATAGTTACTAAGATGTCTGACACATTTGGAATATTGTGACTTTAGTCTGGAAAAGTACATGGAACAAAATTGGGGAATGCTTTAAAAGGAAGGTTGAAGATTTTAGACTTTGTTCAAGGAGGGTGGTAGCTTAAAGGATTTTTCAAGGGGAAGTGGCATACTCCAAGCTGTGCCTTAGGGAGATAAGAACATGCACACTTAGACATCTGCATTTGCTTAGCTACAGAGAACTCAAAGGGCTGTAACTCTTTCTCCAAAGGAATTCCTAATGATTTAATTTGCAGCAGGCCAGAGTTTCTAACTGCTTGGCATTAGGGTGTTGTGTGTGGCTTTGTTTTGACAAACTTTGGCCACGACTCCCTAACATGAAGCAGAACTAGGGTCGTGACTCCCTCTGTAGCAGGAAGCTCCCTGCTAACTGTCAAACCAAGTTCTCAAAGACAGCCTTCTTTCTGCTCTGACCTCCTTCTCTCTTGCTTTCTCCCTTTAAGCAGTGGGCGTTAACCTATTGAAATCTTTTGAATGCTTAACAGGAAGTTGGTTTTTAACCACAGGTGGTCTCAAGCAAGCCCTACCAGGGCCAGAAACCGAGAAGGAAATTTTATGGCATCCACCTGCAACCACTCAGGCTGTCACCTACACCTCCCCAGAGAGAGCCAGGAACTTCCATTTGGAAATCTTCTAGGAGGTTGCTGAGTGAGATGCTACTATTTTTCAACATCCCATTGTGCACATATGACTTAGTGATAATACTGGAGTGGCTTGTGATAAAGGTCACATGAAATTACCACATTTAAAAATAAAAGCAACATGCAAATAAAATTCTTCAAAAAACAAAAAATAAATGTGTAAGCATGCCAGCTAACCTTTGTGGGCGCTAGGGAGGAATGGTGATGAAGTATTGTTTAACTTGTGAACCACTTTCTAAAAACCACAATCTCAGGAAGTCTTCTCATGCAGTGTCAACATGCACTAACCAATTCCAGTTCCTAAAAACCTCAACCAGATTGAATTGAACCACTCATTATTTGAGGAAGAAGGAGGTGTGGGGAAGTCAGTAACTATACAACTGTTAGACTAAATATAAGCGTTGTTTTCATTTTTCATAACTTTTTAAAAAGTTGTGTTTAACACCCCAAAGAAGTTAACAAAGAAGTTAAATCAGTTCTTTCCCAAGTGGAGGTAATTGAAGCAGGGACCAGAGGAAAATTCTCAGCTCTTGTATGAGAAGACAAGCATCTTTTCCCTATGACAGATAGTTCTGATATGTGCATGGAGAAGACAAGCCAGAAAGAGCAATGAGAAATTCTGGAGTAATTACAAACCACATGGCATGAACAAAATATATTCATTTAGGATGAATTTATTTTAGGGGACGTTTACTTGAACTCTAGAACAATTTGGATCTCTTGAAAGCAGTTCTTTTAATTGAAAAGTTTTTGTTTTCCTTTTATAAAGCATCAGTTTTAAATTTAAATGGATTTTGTATTATCACCAAATTTAAATGGGTTTTAAATCCATTTAAAACATTTTTCACGTCCTTCTCATTAAATAGTTCTAGATTACATTGTCAATGGGAAATTGTGGGGTTCCATTTCTCACAATGTAATGTCAATAATTGAAAGCATAGGTGATTTTCAGGTTTAAGCTGAACTTTTGCAAGTGATTTTATTCTTATCTTCCAATCTTTCTACTTTGCCATTTACAGAAACTAAGTAAATATTATATAGACAAACTAGAAAGATTGCTGGATTTTTCAAAATTGCGGTAGCACTGAGTAAACATGACTTGATTCTGATTTTTGTTTTCAGCATAAAAGTGGCTTTGCAGATAGCAGATTAGGAAATCTTGGAAGATGTCACAAATGTGGCAACCTAAGAAATAAAAGCAGACATAAGAAAGGCCTCATGGTATAAATGACATTTTTATTTGTTTGTATGTATTAGTGTGTCTGATAGAAGCGTGCAGCTGGCAGCAGTGTGGCAAATGAAACATCATCTTAATACTAGTGAATATCACACTACGAGGAAAGAACGGGATTTCTTGGGATCCATCTCTAGAAAACTCAGAACTTCTCCAGGGAATATATCCAGGACACTTGATGTACACAATATAAGAATATCAACATTTCCTGGTCCCTGGGACTTGTTGGTTTGTTACGACTTGTTCACTGACCACAACTTTGTGTCTGCCACCCATCCACTCAGAATCCCTGTCTCATTGCTTTGGAATAAAATTCAACTGCCTTGATCTGATAGTTAGAGCCTTCTACAATTGAGTCACCATTGCTATTTCAGCAGTACTTCTGCTGCAATATTGAGCACCAAAAAGATAAATAAAATTCCATTAGGAAAAGATGGTTAAGGAAGAAGGGAATCCAGGTCAAGGTAGAGAAAGGCAAAAATATGGAAGCTTGGAAAGGTAAGGTATATTCTGAGAATGATGTTTTATAGTTTGACTAGAATGTAAGATGCATAGAGGGACTTGGGAAAGATGAATTCTTGAGAGGTAGGATTGTGTTGCATAGGTCTTGTGAGCCATGCTAATGAGGTTAAGTTTATTTCTGTAGCCATTGCAGTAGCCAGCAAAGGTTTTTGCAAAGAAAGGTGTTGATCAATGCTGGATTTTAAAAATATGTCTGGCAACAAAGAAATGTACTGATTGAAATTACTAGAAGGGGCCAGATAACCTCCAAAATCCTTTTAAATACTGTAATTCCACAAAAATATTTTACATTTGTTAGAAATTACAGAGATTACCAAGTGGCCCAAGACATCATGAAGAAAATATTTAGATGACTGGCAAACTGCTCTTCCTCTATATGCTATTGCCAAAAAAGATAATCTCCAATCCTCTCTTTCATCCAATTTATTCTGTCTTGGAAAAAAAGGCCAAAAATGTTTGGGAAAATGCACTCCACCCACATGTTTTTGGAAGGGCTGGTTCTTAGTATCTATATGAGCCAAATTTTAATCCACAAGAATTTTCTTAGAAAAGAGGTATTGCCAAAATGTTCTTCTAATATAATTCTAGTGGGAATCTATGATAGGTGAATGTTATAGTCATAAGATATAGAAGAGGAAGCAGCACACTAAGCACAGTAAATGCTACATACTAAAAATGTGTTATAGGTTTGGAGAAACATGGCAGAGTGAGAGACATCCCCAGATCTCTCCCCTTAAAATATCAATAAGCTGAACATCTATTACTCAACAAAAAACACCCAAACTGCACACCAGCACAACTGAGCATGGAATCTGCACATAAAAGCTACCACAGGTCAGAACCCCAGGTGTTGGGCAGTGGACTGGGAGAAATAAAGAGGCTGCCTCTTGCAGCCGCCTGTAGGGGGAGCTTCCTGTAGGGGGAGGTGGAGGAAAGAAGGTGCTGTGAGTTCCCTGAACTGCACTGCCTGGGAGAATTGTGAGTTCCACGCAATGGGCAACAGGGCCCAGTAATCAGGGCAGAAAACAGAAAAGTGGATGGCAGAAAAAAACAGTAGATTTTTATGAGCCGTGGTTGTTAAACTGAGTCTGAGCCATTGCCTTCAATCCCCAACCCAAAGGGCCCCTCCCCTATACCCTCTGAGACCCATTACCGCAGAGACCCAGGGGAATCCGAGCAAATGCAACTGAAACTGTCCCTAACACTGACAGAGACTGAAAGTGAGGGTAGTGAGCATGATTAAATTACTACAAGAAAATAAAAAAGCATCATTAAGGCTTTATATAAAGAAGCGATCCAAGAGGCTTAGACGCCACCTACTGGAAATCAAAAGAAAAACACCTTCTTTGCAGCTGGCTAAAAAGAGACCTTTATATAATAAATCTTTCAGGAAAAAAAGCAGAATACATTTCCATTAATGGCAAGGTGGAGAAATAGTCCATTAAACACCATGAACAACCACAGTGACAAGGCATCTTAGAAAGAAAGAGAAAAATCTCCAGAAAATAAGCTTACAGACATAGAAATATGCAACTTAAATGACAGAGAATTCAAGATGGTACTTCTGAAAAAACTCAGTGAGATCTGAAATGAGTCACATCAATAATTTCAGAAATTGAAAAAAACAACTAAATGAGCAGAGAAAGGACACTGAAATCCTCAAAAAAAAAATAGAATAGATCTTTTGGAGATGAAGAACACACTGCAAGAGTTGAAAAATGAAATAGCAAGCTTAGGAAAGGATCACTGATACAAAAGACAGAAACCTAGAAATAAATCAGAAGGAAGAGAGAAACTGAAGAATGAAAAATAATGAAAGAGAAATACAAGAACTAGCTGATACCATCAGGAGAGGAAACATAAGAATAATGGGAATTATTGAAGGAAAAAAAAAAAAAGGAGCAGGGACTAGAAAGCATTTTCAGACAAATAGTTGACAAAGATTTCCCAAATCTAAGAAATGAGTTGGAGATTGGAATTCAAGAAGTCAACAGAACACCCAATTATCACAACCCAAAAAGGCCTTCATAAAGGCACATTGTACTAAAATGATTGAAAATCAATGACAAAGACAGACTTGTCAGGGCAGCCAGAGAGAAAAAAAAGTAACTTATAAAGGAAAATCCATTAGATTATCCTCGGACTTCTCAGCACAAACTTTACAAGCCAGAAAGCAATGCAATCAGATATTTAAACTGCTAAATGAAAGGAACTACCAGTCTAGAATAATATATCCAGCTAACCTCTTCTTTAGATATGAAGGAGAAATTAAGACGTTTCCAGACATACTAATATTGAGGGAATTCTCCACTACGAGGCCTGCATTACAAGAAATACTAAAAGGGGTCAGCTCACCTAAAACAAAATGACACAAAAAAGATACATAATTAAGAATAGAGTGACTATCAGACAAATAGAAGCAGAAGAGTGCAACGCTTACTAAGAAGAGGGCATTATAAGCTTAAATAATCATAAGAGAATTGCTATAGCAAGATAGTAATAAATGTTCAGCATACATAGGGACAAATTGAGATAACAATGACTGAAAATGGGAGAATTCAAAGATCCAAATTCGCAAAGAGGAATGGAGATAAGGTATGTGCAGAAGAAAATGGATGATGATGACTATATATATATATAACTATCCTTTACATATTGTAATGGTAACCACATAACTAAGATTTATATAATAAAAAAAACAAGAAGGACCAGAGGAAAAACCCACAAAAGCCAACCAAAATAAAGAAAACATAAACACGAGGACAAGGAAGCAATGGGAACGCCGAGCTAACAGAGAGCAAAACATAAAATGGCTATAATAAAACCTCAATAATCACCCTAATGTAAATGAACTGAGTTCACCAATAAAAAGGCACAGAGTTGCAGAATGGATCAAAAAACAAAACCCAAATATCTACTGCCTCCAGGAGACACATCTTAGCTCCAAAGACAAAGATAAACTCAAAGTGAAAGGGTGGAAAATGATATTTCAAGCCAATGGCATTCAGAGAAAAGCAGGAGTAGTGGTACTAATATTGGACGAAATAGACTACAAAATAAAAAAGATAAAGAAAGATACTGAGGGACACTTCATAATGATAAAAGGAATCATGCACTATGAAGGCATAACACTTATTGATATCTATGTTCCCAATCAGGCAGCCTCGAATTATGCAAAGCAATTACTAACGACTAAAGGAAAAAACAGACCAAAACACTACTGTAGTAGGGGACCTAAATACTCAACTTTCAGATATGGACAGATCAACCAAACAGAGAATCAATAAGGAAAAAACATCCTTAAATGACACATTAGACCAACTGAACATAATTGACATTTACAGAGACTTCTATCCCAAAGCAGCAGCTTATACATTCTTTTCTAGTGCAGATGGAACATTCTCAAGAATCTACCACATACTGGAACACAGAGATAGCCTCAACAAAAATAAGAGGGTTGAAATCCTACCAACCATATTCTCTAATCGTAATGCTTTGAAACTAGAGATTAACTGCAAAAAGAAAGCAGGAGGAACCACAAATACATGGAGATTAAAAAACATGCTACTGAAGAATAACTGGGTCAGAGAAGAAAAAAAAAGAGATCAAGAGATACATAGAAATGAATGATAATGATAGCACAATATAACAAAACTTTTGGGGCATGGCAAAATTGGTCATAAGAGGAAAGTTCATATAATTACAGGCCTAGCTCCATAAACAAGAACAAGCCCAAGTACACAATCTAATGCTTTATCTTAAAATACTAAAAAAGGAAGAACAAATGAAACCTAAAGTCAGCAAAAGGAAAGAAATCATCAAAATTAGCAGAAATAAATGAAATCGAAAACAAAAAGTAAAAGACATATGCAACAGAGAGCTGATTCTTGGAGAAGGTTAATCAAATTGACAATCACCTGGCTAGACTCACTAAAGGAAAAAGAGAAAGGACACAAGTAAACAAAATCAAGGATGAAAGAGGGGAAATTATGACTGACATCGCAGAAATACAAAGGATCCTACAAGAATGCTATGAAAAAGTACATAAGCAAATTTAATAACCTAGAAGAAATGGAACAGTACTTAGAAAAATACAATCTTCCTGGACCGAATCAAGAACTGGAAAATCTAAATAGAATGATCAGCAATATGGAAATTGAAACAATCATCAAAAACCTACCAAAAAGTAAAAGTCAAAGACCAGATGGCTTCACCAGTGAATTCTACCAAATATTCAAAGAAGATTTAATATCTACTCTTCTCAAACTCTGTAAAAAAATTGAAGAGGAGGCAATACTTCCCAACTCATTTTATGAGGCCAATATTACTTTGATACCAAAACCTGGTAAGGATAACACACAAAAAGAAAACTTTAGACCAATATCTCTCATGAACACAGATGCAAAAATCCTAAATGAGATACTAGCAAACTGAATACAGAAACATATTTAAAAGATTGTACACCACAATCAAGTGGGCTTCAACCCAAGGGAATAGGGATGGTTCAACATACGGAAATCAATTAATCTGATACAACACATAAATTAAAAAATAAGAATCATATGATCATATCCATAGCTGCCGAAAAATCCTTTGCCAAGATACAGCATCCATTTATGATCAAAACACTTAACAGAATCTGTATAGAAGGAAAGTACCTTAATATAATAAAGGTCAAATATGACAAACCCTTAGCCAACATTATACTTAATGGTGAAAAACTAAAAACCTTCCCTCTAGGATCAGAAACAAGGCAAGTCTGTCCACTATTACCACTGTTATTCAAGAACATTGGAGGTCCTAACGAGTATAATCAGGCAAGAGAAGGATATAAAAGGCATCCAAATAGGAAATGAAGAAGTCAAATTTTCACTATTTTTGGGTGACATGACTCCACAGTACTAGAAACAATAAGGAAGTACAGTAAAGTTTCTGAATACAAAATCAATGTTCAAAAATCCATAGCATTCCTATACTCTAATAATGAAGTGTCAGAAAAAGAAGTGGGAAAAATAATTTCTTTTGCAACTGCAATAAAAAGAATAAAATACCTAGAAATAAATTTAACAAAACATGTGAAGAACTTATATAATAAAACTATAAGACCCTATTAAAAGGAGATAGAAAGAAATGAAAGATATTCCTGTTCTTGGATTGAAAGAATCAACACAGTTAAAATGACCTTATTACCTAAAGCATTATACAGATTTAACGCAATCCCCATCAAAATTCCATTGGGATTTTTTAAAGAAACAGCACAAACAACCATCAGATTTGTATGGAAGCACAAAAAACTCCAAATTGCCAAAGCCATCCTGAGAAAAAAGAATGAGGCTGGAGGCATCACTCTGCCCTACTTCAAATTATACTACAAAATGACAGTAATCAAAATGACATGGTATTGGCAGCAAAACAGACACACAGACCAGTGGAACAGAATCGAGAGTCCAGAAGTAAACCCGTATTTATATGGGCAAATAATTTTCAACAAAAAAGCCAAAAACATACAGTGGAGAAAGGAAAGCCTCTTCAATAAATGGTGCTGGGAAAACTGGAAAGCCACCCGTAAAGGAAAGAAACTAGGCTGTTGTCTATCACTACACGCCAAAATTAACTCATAATGGATTAAGGACCTGAATATAAGATCTGAAACAATAAAATGCATAGAAGAAAACATAGGAACTAAACTCAAGGACCTTGAACTTCAAGAGGATTTTATGAATTTGACCTCAAAAGCAAGGGAAGTAAAAGCTAAAATAAATGAATGGGACTACATCAAACTTAAAAGCTTCTGCTCAACAAAAGAAATTGTCAACAAGGTAAAAAGACAACCATCCAAATGGGAAAATGTATTTGTAAGCAACACCTCTGATAAGGGCTTAATATCCAAAATATGCAAAGAACTAATAAGACTCAATAACAACAAAAAAGCAAAGGATCCAATAAAAAAAAAAATGGGCAGAGGACCTGAACAGACACTTCTCCCTAGAGGATATACAAATGGCCAATAAGTATTTGAAAAGATGCTCAACATCGCTAGCTATTAGGGAAATGCAAGTCAAAACCATAATGAGTTTCCATCTCGCACCTGTTAGATGGATATAATCAACAGGACAACTAATAACAAGTGTTGGAGAGGATGTGGAGAAAGAGGAACCCTCATACACTGCCTGTGGGACTGCAAATTGGTACAGCCACTATGGAAAACAATATGGAGGTTCCTCAAAAAACTAAGAATTGATCTACCATATGATCCAGCAATCCTTCTACTGGGTATTTAGCCAAAAGACTTGAAAACCCATATTCGAAAAGATATTGGCACACTGATGTTCATAACAACATTATTGACAGTGGCCAGGAGATGGAAGCAACTGAAGTGTCCTATCGTAGATAATTGGATAAAGAAAATGTGATACATATATACAATGGAATATTATTCAGCCATAAGAAGAGATGAAATACTGCCATTTGTGACAACATGGGTGGACCTCGAGATAATCATATTAAGCAAAATAAGCCAGACAGGAGAAGTTGAAAATCACATGATATAACTTATATGTGGGATATATACCTAAAAGCAACACGGAAACAGGAAAAACAGGGATTTGTGGCCATGGACTACAGAATAATGGTTACCAGAGGTACGGGGTGGAAAAAGAGTGGGGAGTTAGACGGGATAAAGGGAGTCAAATAGAGGGGGGTAGGGAGAGAGTGAAATGGGTAAATGGGATCAAATATATGGTAGCCGAAGAAAACTGGACTTTGGGTGGTAAACAAACAATAGAATATACAGATGTCAAATTATAATGTACACCTACAAATGATATAGTCATATTAACCAATGTTATCCCAATAAACTTAATTTTCAAAAAGTAAAAGAAAATTAATGTACTTCCAAAGAAAACATTAACCAGATACTTTATAGAACTTGAGAACATGGAAGAGTTAATGGAAAAATAAATAAATGAATAAAAAACAAAAAATAAACATTCCCTAAAAACAAACAAAAAATAAATATAAAAGTATCTGAGACTGTTAGTCCGTGTTGAAAATTCACAGCTAGTCAAAAAAGCATGAAAAATTCAGAGCTTACATAATCAATATTTCAATATTCTATCAAGTGCTTATTTATGGATGGGGATTTTTTAAAGAACATTCCATAAATATTTTTGAGGGCTTTATGGGGTACTGCAAATATACTGGTGATTATGGACATAGTCCCGTCCCTCGTGGAGCTTACATCTAAAATAAAGGTGTAACTGGACTGCAACTGCACACAAACTTCATTCAGTCCTTTAATATAGTTTTTTTCTGATTCAAGCTGGTTTTACCCGTATAATGGCATTGTCACTTAACTTGCTTTTTCCACCCTCTCCCTTTACCTTTGTATGCCTGGTCCTTTAAAAATTAAGCCTTAAGACATAAGATTTCTTGAGCCTCAGGTCTATAGTCATGGGGATAAGTTTCAGTTACACTAAGGATAATATCTAAGCCTTAGATACATTTTAGCCCCAGGCCCATTGTAGCAGAATGACCCCACAAGCCAGGAGACCAGACAGGATGGGACCAGGCGGGATGGCGCCAGGCTGATTCCAGAATTGAATACAATGATCAATCACCCAGTCCCATCCAATCATCCAATTGGCAGCACCCAAGCCCCCAAGTCCCTTAGTTTCCACAATTACTAATTTTTCCCTATATAATCTGTACTCTGGAGACACTCGAGGTTCCAGGTTATTGAGAGCATTAACTTGCCTGTGTCTCTAGGACGTGCAACGGCCTGAAATAAATCCTTACTTTCTTTGCTGCAAACTTGCACATATCTTTTCTTTGACTTCGCCATGCTCAAGCAGACGAAAACCTTTTGTTTCAGTAACAAAGATACAAAAAGATAAATAAGCAACTATGACACTATAATATAATGATTATAGTGTGAAAACGCTTTGATGGAAGAAACACAAGGTGTTATGAGACCATATAGAGTAAATTTGGAGAGCAGAGACATCCTTGAAGAAATCACTACTAATTGCTGGCATCTAAAGCATAAGCAGAACCTGGCTCAGAAAAACAAGTGGTCAGGGAAGAGGAGAGTGGATGCCAGTATGAGCAGAGTTTAGGCAAAGACGCAGAGTCAAGAGAAATAATTGCATTAAAAAACCAAGTAGTTCACCCAAACGCAGTGTGTGTGCTGAGGGCAGGCATATTAAGGTGGGGGTGGGAGAAGATGAGAGTGTGAAGTATCTATACTGATGAAACTGGAAAGGTAGGTAGGTATGGGCCAGATCCTACCACGTTTTCTATTACTTGTAACAGAATTTAGGATTTATCCCAAGGACACTGGAGAACCATTGACTGCTTTTAAGCAAAGGAATAATCATGATTGTACTTGAATCTCAGAAAGACCACTCTGATCATGGAGTGGAGAATGGATTGGTGGATGTGGACAAATTGCCCAGTACAGGAAGATGTGATGATCCCCAGGAGAAGTGATGAAAGCCTAAACAAGAAGAGTGGAGATGGAAACAGAAAGAAGGAAATGGCCAAAGATATTTATAAGACAATACCGACAAGATTTTGTAATTGTTTGGGGTAAGGGAGAAAGGGGAGACAAGGATAATTCCCAGGTTTCCGGCCAGTAGTTAATGGCCGTTTACTGAGATAGAGAAGAAGAGAAGATGAAGGGATGAAGATGAGGAGTTCAGTACTGTTTCTGCTGAGTTTAGTGTGTCTGACGAACATTTAAACAGAAAATCTAATAGGTAATTGGATGTGTATATGGACCTGGATCTCTGAGGTTTGAGAGTCATTAGCATATATATGGTCATAGGAGATAATGTATATAAGGAATGCTTAAATCTTCTTGGTAGCAGAACTCAGTCTAAGCATCCATTAGTACTACTTAAAATTGGGCACTACTCAGTCCCTTTTACCATAGCCCTGCAATTAACAAAAGTCTATTCTTTCCCATATCTAGGATCCTAGGAGCATTCACGACTTTCATCCAACACAGAATCCTGTCTCCTCTCAAATAATTCACAGATTTTAATTAATGACTTTAACACCCTCAGAGCTTACCTTAATTCCATTCTTATTCTTCTGTATTTATGGTATGAAGAAAGCTTTACAAATTTTGTGACACTGTATACTTCCATAAAAGCATATGAGGAGAATCCAAAAGAGTAAAATCAGGACAGTTGGTTTCAGGCAAAATAAGTTATATTTTAAGGGGAATTATTTGGGTCATCTGATATAACTTAAATGGTACACTTCCTACTCTTTTTTAAATTAATTCATCTTTTAGCCTGCCCCGACATTATCAGAACTTCTTTAGGATCCCTTTTTAGATCAAATTGCTTTTTCAGAGTACATTTGGTTTCTAAAACTTGGCATCTCTGTGCTACTGGTGCCAATACAAAGAGCACATACATATTCCAACAATCCGTGGATTGTTGTTAGTGAATGGCATCGGTGCCTGGCCTTTGAGAGGAAGGGCACAGCACATTTCTTCATAGGGGGAAGTGATGGAGCTATTATTACTTTCAAGACATCCCTGGTTTGTCCATTCAGAAAAGCACAAGTCAGGCTCTGTGGCCATTCAAAGGAGGAGGCTGTGAAAATGGGTCCCCTGGTGATACTTCCACTGCCAGCCCTTCCTTTGCATCTACCCTGAATCAGAGGGTTCCCAGACCCGGGTTTGTTAACTTTGACCTCTTCTATCACCATGGAAACACAACTCTGACAAGGGAATTTCCTCTGTGGTTATTATTCAGACTATAAAAGAATAGAAAATAGAGTAAGAAAAACACCCAGAAAATTTCATTGCCCATTTCATCTTGCAATTCAGGCTTTTTCTTTAGATGAAAGAACCTCCTAACAATTCCTTTGAAAGTTCGGTGTGGGGGTTATCAGACATCTCCTCTGTGGAGCATTTATGCTTGAGGAGTTGAAGCTCATCTTCAATATAGTATTACAATACTTGGAATAATGATGATATCCTTAATACACCTTGACAATATTCAGAATTTCACCTGCAGGTTGCTAAGCAAACAACTATCAGTATTATTATTTCTCCACCACCCCCTTGAATTAGAATCAGAATTTGATAGCAATAAAAGAAAGTTAATTTCAATTTATAGTGGGATTGCTCTCATAGAGTTGGAAGGAACCAAAGAGATTTCTAGTTTAAAGTCCATGAACTCCTTGGAAATGTGGGAAAAGAACATAGTGTGTATGCACATGCCCCTTAAAAGGGGCTTTATTCATAAATTCTAGTATCCAGAAAAGATGAAGAATTGACTTGGCCTCATATCCTCATTTAACAGATCAGCAAAATGAAGCCCAAAAGGATTATGTCCTTCTTTTGCTTTCTCTTTTCCTTCTGCTCTTTTTTCTTCTCCTCTTACTCTTTTCTCTCCCTCTTCCTCCTTCCTCCTTTTCTCTTCCTAAAGTGACAAAGCCATATATTTTGAATTTTGCATTGGTTTGAGTTAATGTTAAACAGGAGCGGAAATTTTCCACATGAGAGGCACAGTGAAGACGAAGGATGAGAATGCAGTTGGAAGTGTACTTAGACTCACAGCGAAGATTATCAGGAAGCCGGCAAATTATTTCAGAAACAAACGGGGTTTTGGTCATCAATTAATGCAGGGGACCTGGCAAACCAGCACTCAGGACCTGGTGTGATTTTAATGTGTGTTTCCTAGTCTATTAGTTGCCTTGGCAGTTGAGTTTCCCCTTCTATCTCCAGGAGTGGAGGAGACCAACAGGTGCAGAGGCCCAGTGACCCCAGATTTGTCAGGGAAAGAATGAGACAGGAGACTTTTGAAAATTCTAGGAGCTCCTGCCTGAGTTTGACTCTGCCTCTAGAAGAGTAGAAAAGATATACTTTGCTTATCTTGATGAGGCAAACATAGTGGGCTTCCATTTTTAATGTTTTATCACGCACTATTATTTGCACTAAACCTTGAAGTCCCCAGGCACAATAATATAGAAAAGGTACTGCATGGGCTTGGAGCTCAGACCCACGTAAATATGAGTGGTGGCTCCAACATTGCTGGCCTTGGGCAAGTCCCGCTGTCTCTTTGAAGAGGATTTTGCACTCAAAAGGCTAATGAGCTCTTTATTTTGCTTCTGTAGCTATGCCTGCTGCATAGGCCCTGTACAAAATTAACTAAAGACTCATTCTTCCTTTTGCTTATTCTAAGCAACAAATGTAACTACCTAGTTACATTTGTACCTTTCCCTGATAAATCTGGGGTCACTGTACCGGTTAGCAACTCCTGCATTTTGCAACTCTTTGTAACTGCCTCAACCCATAGTCACTCCTGCACTTTGTAACTGTCTGAGGACAAATTAACCAATCAGCCCATGCCAAATAAGCTCTATATAAGCAAAGTTGCAACTGAGCTCCTGCCCCAGATCTTCAGAGCGATAGCTCCTCTGGGATCGCCTCGGTAATAAATCTGAGTTCTCCAATTATCTGACACAGGTCTGATTTTTGTAACATTTCTTGTTTTCCTCATGCGCCAAGTGACAACCACAATACTGCTGACTTCAAGGGGCAGTTATGAGAATTAAATAAGCTAAGTTATATAACGTGTCTGATATCAGGTCTAGCACACAGTAATGGCTTCTATTCTTCTCTCACTCGGCTCTTGGCTAGGTACCAACAATACAACTGGTTCAGAGTGAAGAGAATGCTAAGGAAGAGATCTGTGCTAATTGCTCTTCGCTTCCGAATAAAAGAAATATTCAAGCCTCATTTACTCTTTACTTTTTGTTAAACTCCCAGGTGAATATGAATTAGCTGGTCTGGCAAGAAATTTGGTGTCACACCATCCACAGTTAAAAGCACTGTATAATTATAGCGAATGCTGTACCAGAGAATTTCTCAATGTTTCCTGACTTGTCGACTCCTTTTGTAGTACAATCTTTGAAATTTTAACAGTTATTTTTGCCTCGTATATATTGGAAAATTTTTTTAAATTAAAAATACACACATTTTAGATCCATGTTATAAATTCTTAAGCTAAGTTGAAAAATTTGGGTATTCATTATACAATTATCTAATTTTTTTGTGTTCCTAAAATATTTCCTAAGAAAATATTATGCCAATACTTTATTTTTAATAGTCTAATAATTTTAATGAAAAGAAAATTTCAACAATATTTTAATTTATCAAGTGATATGTATTCTGATGTATTTTAGGTTAATTCTATGTAAAAAAGAATGTTATGGACAACTATTTTTTTGTGTGTGTTTATATCCATGAGATATTTGGTGTAGTTTTCTTCTCTTGTGATTATTGTTTGATTTTGAAAATAAATTTTAACATGACTTTATATCACGTTTGACTTTGGGACCAAAAAGATATTAAAATGGATTGCAGTCTACTCATAAGTTCTGGAATCAACAATTCCTTTCATAACTTAATGTTTGAAACTTTTTTTTGAACTTAAAAAAATCAAATGGTATCCCTTTTAGATATATAAGATTTTCAGTTTTGTTTCTAAATTATCAAATGAGGGAAAAGTTTTTAGGCTTTGATTTACAAGCCTTTCTCCACAAATAACATACTGTATCTGTGGACAGGCTTTATTCTCAATAGATGGAAAGTCAAACTGTATATAATCATGACTATATTTTACATTTTATACATTGTTAAACTACTGGAGACATTCTGATGTGCAACATGAGAACTTTTAATGCTATCTGTGGACCTAGTAGGAGCATCTTGAGACAAATGTACAGAATTATTATCATTTTTATCTCTTTCCCTACTTTCTGTATTTCAACAGCAGTATCACTTACAAATTAAACAATGTATGACTAAAAGTAAAAACAACACATGGGTCAAAAATATTGTTGTGGCTACATGGATTTGGTGTGGGATAAATGACTAAGTGATTGAGTCACAAAGATTCTCATTTGATGTTCAAGTCCTGCATGCTCACAGACCTGGACACAGGGACCAGCAATGACATGAGCCCCCCTCAACTCCCTACCCAAACACCTTTACTAACCTTTGATGTTATCATGCCCCAACAGGAAAGTTACTGTGTAATGATAACCTGACCAACAAAACAACAAATTAATTTCATTACATGATCACCATTAGATTGGAACACTGGGGCCGACAGTGTTATTACATTAAAAAAAAAATAATTCTACAGACCTTTGACATCTCTAGTTTGTCAAACTGATAAACATATCAAAGATTTTGGTCACAGAATTAGGGAGCTCCAAGATTTAAAAAAAAGTTAAAAACATTTTCCACCATTCAGACAGTTGTTGTTGTAATGGAGAACTCACAGCAATGATTTTGATCATCTCTATTTGTTCAAACCCCAGACCTACCAGCCTTACTCTCAGCAGATAACTTCGTCTTGAACTAACTAAGAAAATCAAAGCCATAAAACTTGAGCTCTCTCATCTTGTCACTGTGACTCTCTGTCCCCTCACCCCATCTGCACTATAGTCCCCTCCCCAGACTAGGCTAGCTCCTTGAACAGTTACCTTGGCTTGAGCCTTGATCTTTTTTTGACCCATTATTGAGTCCCACTCTCTGCCTTCTTTACGTCATTCTGTTTCTTCTGGGTTTCACTTTAAACTGATGACAAGCCAGTTGCCATTTATCCTCTCCACTAAAAAAAATTCTCTCCACTTTGTTGCATTCTCAAAATATTAACTTAGCTCTTTCTTTCCCTTCACCGTCAAACTTGTCGAGTCTTCCCTCATGCACTTTCGACATCCTCTCTGTCCATCCCTCCCTGATGACTACAATTTCACTGACTCTTGATCTTCACACCCTCTTCTCATTTATCCTTCAATTCTCTCTCTCTCTCTCTCTCTCTCCCCATCCCATACCCTCCGTCTTTCTCAGTAATTTCATCCACATCACTACTATTGTCAAGTGCAAGTTCTAGGGAGATAACTCCAAAATTGACTTCTCTTCTTCATGACTGACCTTCATCACAGGCTCAACAAATTCAGGCCAGCCTCTCCTGCCTTTCTCCTGCCCCCATGTCTGAAACTGCTGTGTCAGTTTTGATCCTTGGCTGATCACTTGCTATATCCCAATCCATTTCTAAAGCCTGAGGATTCAACCTCTGTAATATTCTTCTCATTTCTCCCTGTGCTATTCTCCCTTGCTATTTCCCTTTGCTGCCCACTGCTGTCACCGGAGATCAAGACCTTATTACCTTTTAACTGATGGAGGAAATTCATTCCTCAGGCTGTTCTTCCATAGTCCTGCTCCAAACTAACTATTATCTACATAGTAATCTCATAAAAATACCTACTCTAAATTTTTTTTAAAAATCTTGTTTTAACCTTCCTAAAACCTTCCCTTGCTTTTCATCCTTACACATTTGCCGATATTGTTCCCCTCACCTGGAGTCCCCGGTCCTCCTCCTTTAAGACTTAGTCACATATATGAAATGCTAATTCCTCCTTGAAGCTTTCCCTAATTTCCTCCATTAAAATGTTAGCAATTCCTTCATTAAATATCCCCTTACTTTGTTCTTACCTCACTCATGGCACTTGTACTCTGCCTTATAACGGACTCGAAGTGATCGCTTGCAGGATTATTCTGCTTTCAATTCTATCCTTGGGACTCTTTGGCCCAGATACAACATGATAGCATCCAATCGATGTCCTCCATGCTGTGCTTTGTAACTGACATCTGTGGAGGATCTGGCACAGATACTCTTTTCCTACTAGTAATTACACCTCTCTCTTACTTTAGGAACCATCTTTGCCCTACTTCATGCATTCTTTGTGAGGTCATCAAAGTATACCTCCCAGCCAAGGAGTAGGCACATTAGAATGTCTATCCCAGTATAACTTGAATCTTACACAAAGTAACATGAGGAAAGCAAAGGTTATACAGTATTTAGCTCCCAAGCGTCTCCTGAAAAGACTAAATTTAGTTCATTCTGCAGAAGTCCTTGGTGCGGCCTAAGTTCCTATTCTTTCTCAAGTTCTTTCTTTGATTCTGAGCTAGCCAATCTCTTCCAATAAATTCCCATTTTGATTAATTTATACAGAATTTTGTCTATTACTTACAACCCAAGAAGACTGGCTAATACACTATTATTGTACCTCAAGTGTCAAAAATTCTGTTATAATGTCTGTATAAATTTGGGGTCACTCTATTTTTTTTCTGTTACTGGCTTATTGTCCCTCCTATTTTAGAATCTTGACATTGGGAGAGTTTTTATTCATCTTGTTATCTCCAGTGACATCTAGGTCAGTCTTGGAATGGAGAAGACATTCCATATGTATTAGGTATTTGATGGACTTGAATGACTTAGATGTAGGGGAGACAAGAGTTCCAAATCAGTGATGATGTGGAATTGGGATAGAGGCCTAGTGCTGCAGCTGTCAGGCATGGGAATCAGCAGGTATGCTCAGGTATCTGGCAGGCACCTGACGCTAGACCTACACTCACCGGAACAGGAAAGAAGCCAGAAAATCTGACCCAGACGTGATGCTGACAGAGATAGTTTTGTCTGCCCAACAAGCACTGTTCCTAAGGGATGCAATTAGGCAGTAGTGAAGCAAAGGAGTGGATTGTCTTACCTGGCAAGTTTAGAGCACAATGGCCAGAGGTTGGGAATCTCTCAGAAGTCTAGTAGTTAATGAGTAAGAGTGTGATTCGGGGACCAATATAAAGGCCTTGGGAGAGAGGTTGGTAAAAGCAAGGCTAGCATTTGAATTAAAGAGTAGTGGAGAGGCCAAATTTATTAGCAGCAAGAATAATAATGCTGAGGAAATAGGTGCTGGTCATCTACAGAGATTCCCTAATTTCTACCTAAAGTTTGACTTGATCTTGAAAGGTGGGTGGAGCTGGACCTGCAGGTAGCCTCAACAGTGGATAAGAAAGAAGGGAGATCAAGGCTGGAAACAAGGCTAGGTTAAACGAGACCTTCTCTATGGTAACTCTGGTCTTGCTTCCTGAAGCCAATTGTCTTAACTAATGTATGAATAGTTTTTTGAATTTATCATGTATTTTAAAATCTGTTTAGTGAGGGTATTATAGACTAATACCAATTATTATTGCAATAAAAGTTTCTGCTGAGAATAAAAGATTTTAATACCCGAGTAAATGATACATGTATATCAATTAATATACCAAGCAATCAGGCTTCATAAACTACTCTTTTGTTTTATGTATTTTGGGGCCTTGTTGTTAGGTGCAATCCAGTTTATAATTACTGTATCTTCCTGGTAAATTGGTCCAATTATCATTTGGTCGTGACCTTTCTTCATCCCTTATTATTATTTTTTTGTCTTAAAAGTCTTTTTTTTCCTTGATGCTAATGTAGTTGTGGCACTTTCTTTTGATCCAATGCTTGTCTTTTTGGCGTAGCTTATTTTGTTGTACTTTCAGTCTGTTTCCTCACATTTTAAGCATATTTTTTTTGTAAACATCATGTAGCTAATTTTAAATTTTAAACTGGTGTCATTTGTTCTTTTAATAAGAGTTTAGTCCATTTTTAGTAACTGTGATACCTAAATATATGAATTCATCTCTATCATCTTATTTTGTGCTTATATTCATTGTATTTCTATATTTTAAGCCTCTTGTAATTTTATGTGGATTAATGAGCTTTTTTAAAAGTAATGTTTTTTTCTACAGATTTGGAAATTATATATTTTGTTTCCTTAAAAATTACCTGTCACTAAATCTTTACCCTCTTGCCAGAAAAATAGACCTTAGGAATTGTAATTCCAGTAACTTTCTTCTATTTTATAATGTCTGATATTTTAGTTAGGTCATTTTTATACCTTCAAATTAGGCACTGTCATATTTATTGTTTTATATAGTCAACATCTATATACATTTTTTTTTCACATTTATACTGGCCTCATTGCTTATTATTCTTCCTAACGTTTCAATTCCATCCTTCTGGTTGAATTTTTTTCTTCCTGAAGTTCAGCCTTTAGACGTTCCTCCAGTGAGAATCCCTCTTAGTGATAAACTTTGCTTTGCTTTTGTTTGTTTGTTTGCATAAAAATATCTTTGCCTTTATTCTTAATTAATAATTTATCAAAGTGTGAGGTCATATGTGGTTAGTTACTTGCTGTCAGCACATTAAAGATATCTCTGCATTTATTATAATGGGTTTACATGTTTTGAATTTGATCCTCATGTTCACTAATTAACTATGATTCAAAATAAGAATTTTTAAAAATCAGAGTACTGTTGCTGTCATTGTAATGGAATTCAAATTTATGTTTAATATAAAAATCAACTAAAGTTTATAATGTATAACCATCATACTTTGAAAATAAGGTTTTGAATTGGCTATTCAAATTTGGGAAATTATTCATGGACACATTTCAAAGGTTTAGTCATAAAGATATAGATTTATATACTTGTAGAGGGAATGTAGCTCTTTCTTTCTACATAAAATTTAACCTCTTCCTTGAAACTCCACGTCTTAGAAAAAATAGAAGCAGCACGGTTGAAGAAGACATATTCAGTATATTGAATGTCAGCTTCAAACTACTTTGATGAGGCATCTGCCTTAATGTAAAATGTGCACTAATAAGCAAATAATATTTAGTGTAAGTTTTCAACAAGTACTTAGTTCAGCAGAAAAGGAATTCTTTAAATAAAGAGTTTAAAACTTAACAGTTCTGTACGTTCTTGATACTTTCCATTTCACACACACACACACACACACACACACACACACACACACACACACACACAGTTTTTCATTATGCCAGAGGGGATAAATTCACTCTTTTTGTCATTGCAGAAGTGTTTTTTCACTGTCAATGTTAACTGACTGTATTTGCCAAGTAATAAATGAAGCAGAGTCAAATATGTATTCGATTTATCAATCCAGGTGGCTTCTTCCTAAGGAGAAATAGACATGTTGTCAGTGGCTTATGGAGTAAAGCCTATTTCATTTTATTTTTGTTTTTTTTAATCATTTATGCCTACAGTACCTGGTTTTGCTAGGTGGTCTCCCATCCAAGTACTTACCCTGATTAGCTTCTGAGATCAGACATTGGGCTTGTTCAGGATGGCATGGCCGTAGACCATGGACTATGGCTCCCCTGGGGCACAACCCCAGGACCTTCTGCATGGAAAGCAGATGTGCTAACCACTACGCTATAGAACCATGTCCTGTAAAGCCTATTTTTCAGGGTACTTTCTGTGGACTTTCTTCCTTTCACTAATTTTTTTCCTTCCTTCTTTCCTTCTTTCCTTCCTTCCTTCCTTCCTTCCTTCCTTCCTTCCTTCCTTCCTTCCTTCCTTCCTTCCTTCCGTCTTTCTTTCCTTCTTGCTTTTTGTTGTTTTTGAGAGAGTAGATATGACTTGCCTTTTGTTTTAAAACACACACACACACACACACACACACACACACACCCACCCCTGTATGTTGGGCTGGTTGGCTTTCTATTCTATTCCATTCAATTTAATAAAACTATTTTATACCTACTAAAATATTAAATACAATAGCTGATGCAAAGGAAGAATACAGCAATAGGATTTTTTAGGTGAAAGAAAATTTGCAAAGTATATCAATCATATAGCAAGTGAGTTATATGATAATTGAGAGATGAGACTCCTACCCTCTTATCCCCCATATTTAATCCATCACCGAGACCTCTTCATGAAAACTAGTAAACCCATTTTTCGATTAATTTTTCCTTCTTTATGTCCAGTCCATGATCATTATATTGGTCAAGATCATCTTTGTCACTTATTTGAACCCAAGTTTGCTGCCTTCTAAACTACTGTCTACATTGGTATCAGGGTAACCTAAAACACACCTGACCAACTCATACTCCTGCTTAAAATCCTTGGTTACATTGTTCGTTTTTCTATTCAGAGGAGGTCTGGCCCATAGTGATGGCTAAATAAATGTGTGGGGTATTTTTAATGAGACAAAGAAAAAAAGGAAAATGAAAAAATAATGGAAAGATCAGTATATTAATTTATTTGGTAATATTTGAATTTTCACTAAGAGTCTGCTGTGCTTGGTGTTCACAATAGTGAACAAAATATACAGAGTTCACATCTGCTGAAAGATTTCAATCTCATTCATTAAATCTAAACAATTAAATAGCTAAAATGCCCCAAGGCACTTTATGATAAGTGTTTTACTGAAATGATCTCACTGAGTCTTCACAACAATTCCAATGAGCTAGGCACTCTACGTTCATTTTATTCAGGAGACAACTGGGGCTGGCAAGGTTAAGTAAAACGAGATGGAGCTAGGATTAGACATTTGATAGACAGACTTAGAAAGTCTTCCTTAATTCAAATTGATAATATACAGTCATTGTCCTATTTGTTAGAGGAACAGACCAATGATTCTTGAAGTGATAGGAGAACAGTATGAGGCAGGGTATCACCAGTATCTAACTGCATAGAACTGACTTCCAGAGTCAGGCATGGCCATCATCTGCACTGGATTTTTGGAAGCCTCCAGAATTCCTGGGACATAATAATAAGAGGATTACTTTCTATGTCCCTCAGCTTTCTGCATAAGCATGTTGACCAAGTTTGTTCTTATTCCAGGATTTTCAGCTCAGGAATTATCCAGCTACCTATTTTCCATATATATTTTTTATTCTTTTCGTTTCTTCTTTTAATAGCCTTATTATATTGTTCTTAGTTTATACCCTTCAAAAATAATCTCATGTTCTTCAATTTTCTAGTATTTTTAATTTCTTAACAGTTATCACCCTAATACTTTTTACTTATTATTCATTTAATTTTTTACTATCTTTTAATTGAACTTTTAAAGTTATTTTAACTTTCCACATCTCCATTTCTCTAAATTTGCTTCATTTTTTACTCTTTTCAACCATGTCCCCAACCTCATTTAATTTTATTCTTTGAATAAAGGCAATTAATTAAGTGTGGTTAAATTTTATGCCTTTGTAAGACTTTTTATCAACTCTTGCATAAATAAAGTAAAAGGACCTTTGGAGTACGAGTCCCAGAACATGCTTTGGGAGATAGCTTTTAGTGAACCAGTTCAGAAGGCAGAGATCAGTGTGGCCCAAGCTGGGAAGGGCTTTATGTATGAAGTAGAGATATGTTGAGTCCTGAGGGAATGTTTCAAAAAACCCAACTCTTGTCTCAGTTCTTTCACCGACTGCCCTTGTGACCTTTGGCAAACCCCTTTCCTGTTCTTTTCAGCAGTAATAGGAAGTAGCTAAAATAAATAATTTCCACACAACCTTCTAGTTTTAGTATTGTGTATGCCCTGTGATTCAGATGGTAGTAGATTAGCAGAACACAGTAGAGCTTTTTGATGAAGTCATGTTAAAATGGCATATTGAATTATCAAAATAGTGCTTTTTATTACTTAGTTATGTTCTCAAAAGAAATCCCTGATGTATCCCTTACTCCTAATCCTTGCCCTGTTCTTTAGCCTGTGACCCTCATCAGAACATCCCTGGCAACAAAATGGCAATGTCAAAACAGTAGGAGCTCTTTGGAGAATGCTAAGGCTTTTAGTTCTATAGATCTGGGTTTAAATTCCAGGCTCAGTTGCTTACTTATTATCACTTAGCTGTGTGGCTTTTGGAATAAGATTTTTCAGCCTTAGTTTCCTCATCTGTAAAAGTAAATTATAGTACTGACGCTGAAGATGTGAAGTTTAGAAATGAACTGTGTAAAGAGCCAATGCACATTTCATTACACACAGAAAGGAAATAAAGCTTAGGATATTGTAATGCTCCCAAAAGAACGTCCTAAAAGAAAATCATTGGTGTCTCACTAAAAAGTTTTAAAATCATGATTTGTAGATTGGGAAAATTTTGAGTGTCAGAAAGGGTGATGGCCCCGTGGACTGGGAAGAGATCAAGGGCTCAATAGGGAAGGAAAAGCAAAGATCAGACATTCAGACAGTCTGAACACATACTGAACAACTTATCAATGTACAAAGAGTAGGGAATGTTTATGAAAAACAAGCCCCCATGTCTCACTCACTTCTATCCCCAGATCAAAGCGCTTGTTTCTGAGTCAGAGCTGAATATCAGCATTTAGAAGTGTTATTGCTTACCAGGGGCATGCACTACTATGATGCAGAGACATTACTCATGAGCTCTGTGGCATCTTGACCTTGTCTGGCTCAGAGGACTCTCAGCAGACTCATTTGTGGCATTAAATAGTGTTCAAATTGGCTAAAAAATCTCAAAGGTGAAGCATATGTTGCTCTAGCAGGAAGTTATGAAATACCTGGTAAACTTCATGGGAAATAATATAATCTTATAAAATTGGGTTGTCTGGTTGCTGAATTCCTGAGGCAAAGCAAACAAAGAGAGTACTAGGATATGGGGGGAGGGTGGTTTAAATTGGCTGGATGATGATGATGATGGTGATGATTTCTCGATAATCACAAGGAGAAAGAATCTATTCAGGTTCTAAAAAGTTGTATCAATATTCCTGCTTCCAATTTTGATGTGGTCCTCTACCCCAAGAGAAAGTTTTACCTGGACAATTATCTCATTTTGAATTTTCATCCTTTTTAAAAAAATAATTACAAGCTATTCTAGATATTCAACATACTAAATCGAGTAAGACACAGCCATTCCTGGATTTAGATGACAGTCTCATGGGGCAAAAAGCTGTGGAAAGACAAGGATATAATCTAATGTGGTGGGTGCTTTTATAGAAAATTGGGCAAAGTGGCTGTGGCTCACAGAGGATGGATCAGCTGACTCTGCCTGTGATAATTAGGAAAAATCTTCATAGAAGAGGTAACAGTTCAGCCAGTTTCTTAAAATGAAGGTAATTTTAGGTGCAAAGCTTGTGCAAAGAAGACATAGAGTCAGAAATTGACATGGCGTAGAGTCATGAGTTTGATGTGGACTGGAATTAGACAAGAAGACCATATTGGCAGGATGTTAAGCTAAAGGAGCAATAGTAGAAAGAAGTCTAGAAAGACGCTTAGATGATAGCTTTCATGACAAGCTAGAGAGTTTGGATTTTATCTATAAATTCTAGGAAGGCCAAGAAGAGGTTTAATTAGTTGGGTTTTCTGTTTGCTTGTTTCATTTTATTAACCTGAGATGGGACCTAGTGGCTTTGTTTTTAGTAGTATAAGTTTAATGGAAGAAAAATGTTTAATTCATTTCACTAAGGAGACTCTGGTGGCAAGAAGACCATTTCTCAAACTATCACATCTCTTAAAGGTGATGGTCTGGTCCTGGAAGAAGGGATAAATAATAGAATTAGAAAGAAGAGGCAGGATTTACGTCCAATTGCTGAGGTGGGATAGGATACACTGGATGACAAGTTGGATATAAGGATGTTGGGATGAGATAAAGAGAGTTCTTGACGATGTCCTCAAGGTTTTAGTTTTCAAGGCAGTGTTCACTCATAGGATAATTGCCAACTGGTGAGTAAGGTGGGTCTAGCTGGTTTATGATAGCTTTGCCTGGGACAGCTAGGATGACTGGGGCCTCCTCCGCATGTGTAACAAACAAGCACAAAATCTCGTTAATGTACATTTATAGTATATTAAATCATTAGTGTACACAAATAAACTTATTTCTCATGAGTCTATGCATTAGTGGGGCAATTCTGCGTTTGTGTTCTGGTTTAGACTGATATCAACTGAACTCTTATGAACCTGTGGTCAGATGAAGGATAACCTGGAAGCTGACTTGTTTAGGTTGGTCTTATATGATACAACCAAGCACTACTGCTTCATATGGTCTTTCATCTTCCAACAGTTTTACCCTTATTGTTCATATACCATTGCAGGAAGAGAGAGAGGGAGGGAGAGAGGAGGGGAGGGAGAGAGAGAGAGAGAGAGAGAGAGAGAGAGAGAGAGAGAGGAGAGAGGAGAGAGGAGAGAGGAGAGAGGAGAGAGGAGAGAGGGGAGAGGAGAGAGGAGAGAGGAGAGAGAAGTATAAAAGACCACTTGAAACCTGGACTCGGAGGTGGCACAATTTTATAGTGCTGCACTTATATTGGCCAAAAGAAGCCACCTAGCTGGGCCATATTCAAGGAATAGGAAAATAGACTCAATCTGTTAATGGGAGCTGCTGCGTGGTCATTATGTAGGGTGTGAATATGAGAAATGGATGGAGAATAGAGATCATTTGTATAGTCAGTCTATCACAGCACCCAAATAACAAAACTATCTCACTTGTATTTCTTCTACACATAACCTTAGCTAAGTGCCTAAATCAAATAGAACCTTATTTCTTTTGTTATATTAATGACATTGATGATTTTGGTGCCATTTAGTCAGTTTCCTATGTAATAATTCATTGATCTGGGTTAATGTGCAAGTGACATTTTACCTATTTCTTAAAACCTAAACGCAATCCAGTGACACATTTATTTTGTTTTTCCAAAGGTATGAGACAGAGGAAAGATTTAAAATCCAGACCAAAGAGGAATTCGTTTGGTCCTCTTCCTGAGCAGCCTGCTAGCAGAAAAGTTTACAAAATACATTACTCTGGACACAGGTGTAAAACTACACAGTGATCACTGTACAAATCTATCAGTCCGAAGGAGGAGGGGGACTAGAGTTTGTCTAGTTAGTAAGTGGTTTTTTTTATACATTGATGTTTGGCCTTTAACCTGCCCAGAGAGTTTCAAAAGCCCCTTTCTTTAGCCTTTTCTTTCTGACTCTGCCCTATCTCTTCCACAGGCTCTTGTAAGATTTAGTAATATAGGTTAAGTGATAATTTCATATAAAGGTAAACCTCCATAAAGATCACAGTTCATTCTTAGACATTGGACATGGTTCATCCTTATCAACAAATGGGGTATATACAGGCAGGGAGATTCTTATCTGCATGAAGTGGTAGAAGCACTGAACTGACTAAAACCAACACTGTGGATTAAGTGAATATAGAAACCTTCCTCTTAGACATAGGAGTTTATGGTCCATGGATCTAAGGAAGAGGGGCATTTCTTTAGGAGGAACCATACATTAACTAAAGAAATATATATTTCCGAGGAGAGAAAAAACATCTCTAGAACAAAAGCTTCCTTGGCTAGATGACATACTCCATTTGTATTTACTCGCTAATCTAGTTTGCTGACAAAATACCCACCAAACAATGGATGCCATTGAGTATTACATGGCCTGTAGGCATTTCCATCAGTAACTGCCTACTTCTCCTAGGCACCTCTTTCTCCTTCCCTGACCACTTGGCTCACGCTGGCAGAATACTGAAGAGCTTCAAACTGGACAAGACATTCATCATGGAGCTTCTGTGGGGTCTTTCCATTTTTCCTTAATTTTAAAAAATTTCAAGAAAAATATAATCATGTCAATGATATTTTGGAAAGTACAGAAACACAAAAATCCAACTTTCCATAAGACATTGATGATTAATTTATTTGCTTTCCATATTTTTATATACACATGCATCCTCATTTCCTCCATTCTCTAAGGCTGTGGAGACCCCACACGGAAGGTGCTAGTCTAGCTGTGGGATTGCTGTATGACCCGATGGATCTCAGGGGACACGACATCCTGGGTGGTCTTGGTCAAAGTCCTTCCAAGTGTAGAGGTCTCAGATTTAGGAATCTCTTGCTAGGGACAAGCCATGGAATGGATCATAGGGGAGAGCTTAGAGCATACAAAGCCTAGCACTGTCCAAGCTGCCAGACTTTCAGTGAAAAAGTTGATTCTACAGCATGTGGCAGTTCTTGTGACAGCACCAGTGCATGAACATATGAATCAACATATAAACTAATGGGTCAGTGAGTAAACAAAGAGTGGAAACACAGAGTCAAATCAGCTGTTTATTAAAAATTTGGTATAAAATGATCCTTGAAGAAAAAGGGGGGCTATAATCATTATATGTAAAATAAATATATAAAAATAAAAATAATTACATGTAAAAAGTGTTATAATAATATTGGCAGTAGATTTGAACTTCTAATGCTCTGGATTATCCTGAGATCAATGGGAATTTGTTAAAGGTTATTGCTGATAATTTCAGGGAACTAGTGAATTATAATCTATTTCCCTACGAAGTGAACATATTTTATTCAGCAGAAAATAGCATCCAGATGTTATTTTGTCTAATAATAATTTGTTCAACAAGTATTATTGAATACCCTGTGCCAAGCACTGTGCTATGAACTGGGACTTACAGGCATAGCCCTCAGCCTCATAGAATTGAGAATCTCATAGAAGAGGCATTGAAGAAGCAATTAAAATTATCATTGTCGTTATGAAAAACTATAAGCTTCCATGAATACAAAAGACAGGGATAATCTCATTTATTCTCAGCAAGTAGTTTCCTTGAAGAACAGTTGTTTCATTTGAGACCTGAAGAGTAAGTAAGAATTTGTCAGCTAAAAGGGGTTGGGGAAACAGGAAACCATATTCCTTGTAGAAGGGGAACATGACTAATCTCCCCAAATTAGGCATATTCAAGGACCTAAAAGAAAGGAGAAGGCTAGGAGGGCAGTATATAGAGATGGGTGGCACCTATAAGCTATCTTAAAGGCTTTATTTATGGTTAGTACTGTTATTAAACTTTTCTAATGTCATCTACAAGTAGATCATTTTTAAAAGGAGGGTTTTTTGTTTGTTTGTTTGTTTGTTTTTTAAATGTTATTCCTAATACCTTTAGGTATATCTGTCTATCTTCAGATACACCTATTTCTCTTGTCCTTGGTCCAATCTTTGTCACCTTTGCCAATCAACTACATATGTAATTCTTGACTGTGCTGCGTCCTCCAATTTGTAAGTATCTTGAGAACTGGATCCTGGGAAACCCTACCCTACACTCAGTTTGTTGTCTCTTTTGGCAGGTTTCAAACCATGTGACTACTTTTTACCCTAGGCTATTCGAATTCATTGTGTAGGTAAAATTTCATGAGACACTATATGAATGTTTCACTCATATACAAGTATGTAGAATTTATAGCATTCTATTAAAATAAAAATAAAGAAATACAAAGAAAATCTAAACCGACCTAAATAGATCTCCCTGGTTGTCTTGCACTATTCATTCCTACTACATGTAAAACGTGTATTTTTCCAGATGGCCCTGGCTCTCTCCTTCCTGGGTAAATGAAACAAATCAGAAAACTCACTTTCATGACAGTTTTCATGATACGAAGCATTTAGTTTGCTTCTTGTTATTCTTTCTGATACTGTTAGTGTCAAGTGCTAGTCCCTGGTATTTACTAGAGCATCATGAGTAGAAACCGCCTGGGCTTAGAAACCTTGGGTTCAAATTCTGGCACTACTGTATGGTTGCTGATTTGTGATTTTTCTTTGCTGTCCCCATCCACTAGATGATCACGGTGATTCCTCACAGCCCTAGATTAATAGCTATTCTATAATATTATTTACTGGATCAAGTAGATTTATCACCTTCTGTGCTGACAGTTCTGTGCTGGGTGTTGAATATTCTAATTTGCTTTGTTAACAAAAAACGATGGTCAGTTTAACATTTATTCTTTAAGTTGCCTAACAGCTGTCAGCATGAAATGCTCATCTCTGTCAGGGCTGATTAAAAGTTCTATATCTAAGGAATGTACATTTCAGTGCTAGGGAATAAAAGGGAGTAGAAACTTTGCTTTTCTCTCTGACTTGAATCAAATTGGCCTGTATTTCATTAAGGTGTGGAGGATGGATGCCAGTCACTTAATTTATTTCAGATGGTGTGGTCCAGCAGGTGAAGTCCACTTGGAAGATGCAGGATTTTTTAAAAAACAATTTACCAATTGGAAGGAAAAACAGAAGATATTATGAAGAAAAGTGAGAAATTTCTCTCTTGTTTTTATAGTATCACATATGTTGAATGTTCAGCCAAACTACTAATACATTTATCACAGAAATTTTTCGGTTTTGCTACAAAATATTACTTTATCGTCGTGACAATTCTACAAAGCAAGGTCCCTCCTGTGGTTACAAACAAACTAACTTTGTTTAAAGAACCATAAATGATGATCCTCTTTTCAAAGCCCAATTTCTGTAAAGTATCAAATTCTCTGAAATTGACATTTAACCATTGGTCAAATAATGCGGTAATACATTAAAATATATTTACTAAGAATAAAAGATTGTCATTGTTAACTAGATATCTAGACATCTTATTAATTTTAGAAACATGAAAGCATAGGTGCATTTTCTAATGTATAGAAGGTGGGTGGGATGAGAGAAGGGGTTAATTATTGAAATACATACAATCAATTGCTATCAACTATTTTGAATTACTAGCAAAAATGAATGAGGTGCTTTCTGTGATCCTTGCAACATCTTGTAAATTGACCCTAATAGAATAAGAAACCTGATACCATACAGGGTATTCCTTAATCCCTTTCTTAGCAAACATTTACGGGAACCCTCAGATGTGACGGAACAATGACTGTTACTCAGGACTGGGGAGGCAAATATTACTAAGAGCTCAATTAGTTCCACAGAAGATAAAGAAGGCTCTTACATCAGAGTGAGATAAGTGACATGACAATAATGTGTTTATGCAGTAAGCCTGGAGGTCAGGAAAGATAAAGTTTTTTTTTTTTCCTCAGTGTGCTATAAGTAGAGATAATAATAGCTATCATAGCTAACTAGAAGCTTCTGTTGAAGGGCACAACCCAGAAGTTGCAGAAATGGCTTACTCTCACATCCCACTGTCCTGAACTTACTCTAATCATCACACCTAACTGCAAATGGGGCTGGGAAATGTAGTTTCTAGCTGAGCAGCCATTGGCCCCTAAAACCACGGTGTTCCTATTGCTGAGAAGAACAAAGAGAGAAACGACTGCTGGACACGGTTTGCAGTTTCTGCACCTGTCATTCTCCCACAGCTTTCTTGAGATGTAATTGACTATAAACATTGTATTAGTTTGAGTTGTACAACATGAAGATTTGATATATGTATATGTTGAAGAATGATCACCACAATAAGGTTAGTTAACATCCATTACCTCACAAGTTACAATATTTTCCCATGATTAAAACTTTTTAGATTTACTCTCTTAGCAACTTTCAAATATACAATGCAATATTTTTAACTGTAGTCACTATACAGTACATTATATCCCAGGACTTATTTATCTTAAAAGTGGAAGTTTGTATTTTTTGACCACCTCCATCCATTCTCCTAACCCTCTACTCCCATCTCTGGCAACAACCAGTCTGTTCTGTTTCTATGAGTTTTGTTTTTTTACGTTCCACATATAAATAAGATCATACAGTATTTGTCTTTGTCTGACTTATTTCACTTAGTATAATAGCCTCAAGGTCCAATGAAGTTGTCATGAATGACACTATTTCCTTCTTTTTTATTATTGAATAATATTTTATTGTATATATATATAACACAACTTCTTTATCCACTGATGGATGCTCAGGTTGTTTCCATGTCATGGCTATTGCAAATAATGCAGCTCTGAACATTGGAATGAAGGGGTTTTTTTTTTTTTTGAGATAGTGATTTTATTTCCTTCGGATAGATGCCCAGAAGTCAACTGCTGGATCAAATGGTAGTTCTATTTTTTAATTTTTTAGGAATTTCCACACTGTTTTTCATAGTGTCTGCACCAATTTACATTTCTAAAAACAGTGCACAAGGGTTCCTTTTTCTCCACATCCTTGCCAACACTCCTTATCTCTTGTCTTTTTAATGATAGCCATTCTAGCAGATGTGAGGCAATATCTCATTGTTTTGATCTGCATTTCCCTAATGATTAGTGATACTGAGCACCTTGTCATGTGCCTGTTGGTCGTTTGTATATCTTCTTTGGAAAAATATCTATTTACTTTCTCTGTTCATTTTTAATCAGACATTTTTTTCTTTCTGTTGAGTTGTATGAGTTCTTTATATATGTTAGATATTAACTGCTTATCAGATATGTGACTTGCAAATATTTTCTTACATTCTATAGGTTGCTTTTTCATTTTATTGATGGTTTCCTTTACTGTGCAGAAGATTTTTAATTTGATGTGGCCCAACTTATTTAATTTTTGTGTTTGTTGCTTGTGTTTTAATGTCAAATCTAAAAAAAAAAAAATTCTTGCCAAGACCACTGTCAATGAGCTTACCCTTTATGTTTTCTTCTAGGAGTTTTATAGTTTCAGGTCTTATGTTCAAGTCTTTAATACATTTTAAGTTTATTTTTGTGCATGGTGTAAAATAGGGGCACCATAGAACTGTTAATAGCCATTTGCCTATTTAGATGCTAGCCTCTTTAGAAAGCTTGTCCTGAAGAACAGTTCAGGCTCTATTGTCATGACTGAAGATAGAAAACTTCTTTGTATCTTGAAAAGATGCTACACAATTGTTCTTATTGATAGTTTACTATTAAATATATTCTGGATTATTTCATTCTTCAACTATGGACAAATATACCTAAAATGACTACTAAAAATAGAAAAGAAAGGAAACAATTAAAACATCTCTATATTTGAGAATGTCCTTATTCTTTTTAGGAGAGATATCTTGATATGTTGGCAACTTGCATTCGAATCATTTGATTAAAAGATTTAAGTATATGTGTATGTACATATACAATGTACATATATGTATGTGTATTTATATACTATAAATATATAAATATTGTCAGATATGACAGGATATCCTTCTTTTCATGGCTGAATAATATTCCATCAAGAGAAGAGAGGTTGAGAGAGAGAGAGAAAGAGAGTGAGAGCAAGAGCGAGAGCGAGAGAGAGAGATGGAGAGAGAGAGAGAGAAAGAGAGAGAGAGAGCGCTAACTGGCAAAATGTTAACCGCTCATTGAAACTTGGTGATGCTCACTGTACTCTTCTTTTAACTTTTCTGTATGTTTGAAAATGGTCAAGGTAAAATATTCCAGAAAAATTTCAAAACAGCATGCTAAGTGTCTTAGAGAAAGAACAAACTCAATCTAGTCTGCAGGAGGGATAAATTCAATGGAAGCTTATCAGCAGAGGTAATAGTTGAAACTCTTTATATGTTAGTTTGTGTAATCCTCATGGAAACCCCTTTGAGGGAGTCACTAGTATTACTCCATTTTGTAGATGAGAAAACTGAGGCAAAGAGAACTTTCTTAAGGTCTCACAGGGGTGCTATGTTGCACAATTCCAGGGGAGGCCATTTACAAAGTCATGCTATGCTTCAGTATGGGTGACACATCCAGTAAAATGTGGATCTAGGAGTCACACTCAGAAGATCTGGCTATAGAACCCATACCTTAACCTCTGCAAGGAGGTCCACTTGGCGAGGACACAGGGTATGAAGCAGTAATGGAGAGGAATAAAATGAGAAGTCATTAGTGGCTGGATCACAAAGGACCTTTGCGCCAAGCTAAGTTGTTTGGCTTTATGCTAAAGATTATGAAAAATTATTGAAGGATTTTAAGCAGAGATGGAACAGATTTGGGTGCTAAAGAGAAAACTCTTGTGCACAGGATGGGTTACAGGGAAGAGACAGTAGAAGCCAGTAGACCAGTTGGGAAATAGTTGCAGACATCAAGGCAGGAAACACTGAAAGCTTAAACCATGGTAACAAGATTGTGGATGAAGAAGACACAGAAAGGATATTAATAAGGGAGGATAGGACTTGGGGCCACTGGCTATAGTGGATGAAGAAAAAACATCATTGATGCTTTCCATTTTTTTGACAGGGCTAACCGATAGATGACATTATGGAGGTAGAATTTTGAGGGTAAGGTGGTGAAATTATTTTGAAAGTTTTTATTGCACATAAGATTGTCCCTCTAGTCTATGAGTAGAGCCTGTGTCTTACTTTACTCAATACCTACAATGCTTAGCACTACCATTAGAATTAGATGAGCTCTGTCATGGGAGGCTATTATCATCAATTCTCAGAATCTGAGAAATAATACAGTAATGGTATTAGTGGGTCAGTTGATTTAATGGACTCCTTTAGTCACAGGCTTTGAATATAACTAAATAAATTTTAAAAACTATTCAGTGGAGGTATGTGAAAACTATCCAAATGGTAAGGAAAATGTTTCCTATCAATACTCAGAAAATTGGGATTAGAAAGGGATCATTGAGCTTTAGTATACCCCTTAAAGGTTTTTTTCCAAACATGAAACAAGTCCAACTCTGGCATGAGCTCTGAGATGGACCCTGGTATACTGAACCAAGGAGATGAGTACTGTAGAGAGAAAGCAAAGCGACTGCTGAGCACTCCCTCCCTGACCTTGACCACCCTCAAAGGAGACAAATAAAGCAGAAAGTATTAGGTGGTTAAGTTCCTTACATTCGTTGGAGGTCTTCCCTCTGCAGAAAAATAGGGATAAGAAGCTTAAAAACAAGACATGTTATTCAAAAAATCATTGCTATTTTGCATATATACTGATTTATCTATTATTTAATTGAAGCAATTTGACATTCTAAAGTTTTTTCCTTATTGGTATACACACATTTTAGTTTCTGATAGGCTGGAAAGTAGGGTATAATCAAAAGATCTGGCACAACTCTGGGTCGAGTTGTGTACATACTTTTAATTGAATTCTCATTTTATTTTTAACTTCTGGAGCAGATGGATCCTGAGTACTAAAATAATCCCACTCTTCAATAAGTATTTGAAAATGAGTGCTTGTGATCCCATCAATCATTTGGTCAGCATTTATAGATCACCTACTCTATGCCACATGTCCAAGCTGGGAATGAGAGCTATTTTTGTTAAAATATAACTGTTGCATGATAACCATTTTAAAGGTTTCCATGACTATCAGTTATGGTCACTGCTAAATTATAAATAGGTATAGGCATAAGATGTGATGATCAGATGGGGAAGTAGGCAAAAGTACTCAAGGAGAACAGAGTGGTGAATAACTAATTTTCTGGGGCTGAATAAGATTGCTGAGGCTACTTAATGAGCTCAGTAAAGAGGAGCATCTTCATCTATTAGTTATTCGTGGGGGTGGTGGGAGGAGGGAGCTGCCACAAGAATGCCTTGTGTTGGCCATCCCTGTTGCAAAGCAAAGGCAACAGAGGGAGTGAGAGAAAGGTGCAGGCAGTCACTAGGGCTGGCTCTGCAGAACACATGAAAAGAGGAACTAAGATATGGACCTCAAACGATCTCATTTGAATAAGTTTCTATATCAAAGAGATATAACAAAAAGACGGCAAGTAAATGGGATTCTTAGAGGAAAAAACAATTATTCACCAAGAATTTATTGGCACTTGTCTGGTTGGCAAAGAAAGTGGCAGCAAAATCAGAGGAATATTTATGGGACTGAAACAGTAGCGAACTTCCATTCTCTGGAGGGAAAAATAGTGGCTTGAGCTTGCTCCGTGAGTGCCCTGGGGACCAGGAGATGATTTTAGAACTGGAAGATGTATCAAGTAACAAGTTGGGCAGTTGTCTAATCCCTTACCTACATCATTCAAGAGCACTCGAATTTTTTATTCTGAGTTTAGCCATCTTCCTCTTCACCAAACATCTCCAGATGACCCATTGCAACAGATAGTCCTGGCCACAGTCAATTCTGGAGATCCTGAATATACAGCTCAGCTGCCCTCAACTCTAGCATGTGACTTCAAGGGAGCCAAGTTTTGAACAAACACGCTTTCATTACTCTATGTGCCAGGCACTATGTGTTCTGAGGACTTTACAACATTAATTCATTTAATTAGTCTTCTTCAGAACTCTGTGAGGTAGGTAATTTTATTAACCCTATTTTACAGATGAGGAGACTAAGGCACAGTAAGGTTAAATAGCTTGCCTAAGGTCAGACAGCTGGCCTGACATCTTCTACAGTGGGTGCTTTGTCTCAGAAATCTCCCTTAAGGCAGTACCACCCACCCAGGCTTCAAGGGGAATCAGGGACTTTCAGGCAGGTGTTTCCCATCATCTGTCTATGTTAGAACAGCATTGTCTTCCAAATTCACATACTCCTGCATTGGAAGACACTTCCCATCTTTCTCCTTAGTAATGATCAAATTTTCCTTTTTCTCTCCCTTAGTTCTCCTTAAAAAGAAGACTTGGTGGTTATTGTTTGGGTCAGGGGGATCCTTGGAGCAGAAAACTGTGACAAAGGAGATTTCCCCAGGAACAGCAAGTGGTTTGCCCAGTGTTTCAGGAGAGAAAAGAAGCAGCCACTCTTTTGCCTTAGCTAACATTTTAGAACTGGCTCTCAAGGGAGGCTGATAGATAAGCAGAAGAAGTTTGATGTAACACCATTTTTTCTTTGCCTGAAAGTATTCAGTTAGGCTCAGCTTGGAAAAGAGAATCTGCCTTTTCCCTTACCCATGGGGCAATGCACAGGACAAAATAATTATCGGCAATATGTATCTGCTGGCCTGAGTTATTTGTCTGGTATAGCCCACGGAAACTAGGGGTGGGGCACGAAGTTGGGGAATGTGTGCTTTAGCAGAACTGTCCTCCAGTAAAGACCCTTAGGGGTCTCCCCAGCACCACAAACGATAGAGTCACCTTATCACTCTCTCTGCAATATTCTGGGTTTCTGTGGGTATCTCCAGAGAGAATGTGTACACACTGGTACCATCCAAACACCCACACACTGACATATTCAGTAATTTTGAAAGCATAGTCCAGGGGGAAAAAATGCAATATCACCGGGACACACTTCCTGCCTCCCCCTCCACTCCCACTCTGACCCCTGTCCCCACCCCCAGCCTAGGGTGGAGAGAATATTCTGAGACCTAGTCAGAGGTCTGCTTCCTGTTGTAAACCACTCATCCCCAAGGGCCAAGCAGCTTATTACAAAGTCCCACCTAGCAATGGTACCCCTACCCCAATCGCCTTTAGCTATGGACACCAAAGAGATATAGGAATTTTGAAATTGAAGTACCATTTCTCTCAGGTCAGATTAAATTCTTAGTCACAGTATTTTTCTCATTGATATGAGATTTATCGTACCTTATCCAGAGCAAGTTTCTAGAGGGCAAAGGAAGGGGAGGGAGGATTTGTTCTTCTAAGTAAATGTGTTTGTTCTGTTTGTCTCTTATTCTTACTAATCTGTGAGATTACAGAAGGTGGGGGATATGCTTGTTTCACCCACTGCCAAACTCCCAGTTCCTGGTGCATGCCATCAATGCCTATTGAAAAGACAATGACATGATTTTCATATGAACAACCAGAGCCCCAGGACCACAGCCAAATACATTCTCTTGTTCCCAAGTTCCTTTTCAAAGAAGCAGCTCAGAACAATCTGGACAACCCCCTTGGGCAGGGGCCCAAGCAGAACCACAAAACAAGAAAGGCATCCTTGCAATAGATCACCAATCCAGGGCAAAGACCCAGAGTTGAGAGGCTAGACCTGAGTTAAGCAGGGGACCTAAAGGAGTTATTTGATCAAAGACACAGAACTCAATGCTGTAATGTAGAGCCTGAGCAGAGTACAAAGGTGTGCAAGATAAACCGAAAGGGTCCACAGTTAATCTTATTACATCAAACGTGTGCAAAACATAATTCATCTACCTCGCTCCCCAAACTCACCCCTCATCCCCAGGAACTCCTGATGTCTGTGGCACCTTATTCATTCAGCTATTTGCAGGGGAATCGGTGACCATTCCTGATTATCTAAAGTCCATGATTTTACTGATTAAATGTTTCTGAATCTGTCCTTTCTTCTATACTTGCTAAATGTTTCTGGATTCTGTCTCTTCTTTGGTACTTATCTCTGCATTTATGCCCTAGTTAAAGACAATTTTCTCTCATCTGGGTTACACCACCACCCTCCTAATAGGTCTCCAGTCCTCCGGGTCTGTCCCCTCCCTGTCAGTACCCTTTTTAGACAGAATTATCTTTCTGAAACATGCATCCTCTTCAGTCCCTTAAATAGAACCCAATCACACAGAAAATCAAATTAAATTAGTGTGACCTACAATGACTCACGCAGCACTAGCCTCCCCATCTTCCTCTCAGGTCCTCATACTTTAGTCTCTAATAATGCTGAGTGGTTTGTAGTTACCACATGTGTTTGGCTGCTCCTGCTTCTAGGACTTTGCTCCTGCTCTCTCTGCCAACCTTACCTTCTTCTTTTGGACAATTTTGTAAATTTAATGTTTTTATTTACTAAAGTATTTCATGTATAGATTTTTAAGGAAATCATAGAGCAAATTTTTATTTCTGGTATCCCAAAAAACCATATGATGCTAAACTACTAGAAACATTGAGTGAAAACTAACATTTTTTTTTTTTTTTGGCCATAAGGGAAAATTTTTATTTGACTATATAAAATTTAGAAAAATTCAAATAGTAAAGAATATCCTAAGCAAAATAACAAAGGTGAAAAAAAATTACAAAATAAGAAACAGATAGTTGCAAAATGTCACTTCCCCTAGAGCGATCTACAAAGTCAGTGCCAACCTCATAAAACTTTACTGAATTTAGCTTGGGATATTGTTATTGTTGTTTAAGTAGCTTTATGTGTTGTATTATTTTAAAAAACAATCAAAATTTAGTGACGTAAATATTACATTACTTTTGCAGGTTTCTAATAATAGCTCCTAACATGTAGAAATGGTCTTTATTGTTTTAAAAGTCTGTCTGGTCATGTCAAAGTTCAATAATGGTTTAATTAATAGTAGACCTTTTTTCCAATCAGAATACAATACTTATATTATCTAATACTTCACAGTCCAATGAGGTGGAATTATATGAATATTCCTATTAATATTTTATTAATACTATCAATATTCTTATGAATATATTCTATATTCCAAAAACACTATCTTAGGAATTAAAATTCTATCAAATTCCAATAAGAGCAGATGTAATACTAATTAACAGTGATCAAACTAAAAAGAGAAAAATCAAAATCACTTATAAAGAAAGAAAAAACAGGAAAATATCCTGCTGAATCTAATGTGTGTGTGAGCCTGAATCCCTGAGCCTCACAGTTTAACTCTCCTCCCTCTTGAGGGCCAGATGATCAGTGTGTTGTCCTGACCTTCCTGGCCTCTGGCCAGAAATGCCTGTTAAACAGCAGGGACAAAAAAAAAAAAAAGCCACTTGAGAAAAGCTGGCCTGGGTACAGGAGAGGTTCAAGGAGAAGGCCTAGGAAAAAATGGTTGGCCGTGTATTTCATCTGGCAAAAGGCAACCCAGCTCTAACAGACCCCCTACTGAGATAGTCGCTGTATGTGGGGTTCTCCTGAGCAGTGAAATGTGAAATGACTGCTGGCTTCAGAAACATCCATAAGATTTAGGTGGTCATACCTTTTCCCATCTGTTTTAGTTGTAAACTTTCATTATGACCTTCCTGTCAGCACTCATATCTTTGCAACTAAAATGTTTTCTGGGCCCTACTCATACCTCAGAGCCTGTTCTAAGCACTGCCCCTACAATGGTGGCTCGGCTATAGGCCCACAAACCAGAACTTTTTCATCTACAAATTAAGCTCCCACTTTCCCACTAGGTTTGTGGTGAGACTTGTGCAAAATGTTGCAAGCTTAAACAGTTCAGTTTGTTCAATGGCTCTGGACGGGGGTGTTCTCCAAACTTTTCCAAACCCTAGAGATTTATCTAAATTATCTAACTTGTGAGAACAAGGTTGCTCATGAGACAAAAGTGCTTTCTCTTTCAGAATGAGCTTTAGAGTCAAGGATTCACTTTCTGAGGGCAAGTTTGTGCTTCGACGTTTGGCTACTGACTCAACCAAAGAATGAAGAGAAGTATAAAAATGTTACAGTATTGGAAGCTCAGTAAACATTTCCAGTTAATTCAATGGTTAGATGGTCTGATAGAGAACACATCTCAGCAGGGGTAGAAATTAATTTCTTCTTTTTAACTTGGGCTTGAACTTTCATTGCCCTAGTGCTGCCTTTTCAAGGCCTGTTGTAAATTATGGGCAGCTGGGTTGGAGCTTGGGGTCTTTGGGTTTAGGGAGAGCTGTTTGGAAACATCCGTATGGGATCTTATGTTTGGAAACCACCTTCCTGTCCCCTCTTTCCTCTACCACAACATGGTGAATATGAAGTTCAGATCAACAACAGGAACTCTCTGGAGAAATCTGCAGTTGCTGAGCCCTCTGATGGTGCCACGTGGAGTGCAAATTTGGCAGAAGTTCCCCAGCACATTGATCTCAGAACCTAATGGGGCCAATTATGACTTGTCAGCCTCTGTTCTTTCTTCTCCCTAGGATCTTCAGGCATTTAAAATACCCATGAGCCAAATAAGGAGGTGTGCAATTGAAAACATCTTTTTGAAAGGCTAATGGGTGCTGCAGCTTCTCTCTGCCCCAGAGCTTTTCAACAGCCTTCCTGTCTTCCTCTTTCCATCTATTCATTCACTTCATTTATTCAATGAACATTGTGGAGGGCACATTAGGTACAAGATTCAGTGGTAGGTTCTGGGGGAGACACATCTCTTTAGGCCTTCCTATTATTCCTGCAATCTGCTTTACCACTACTTTCCCCCTCTTTGGTTAAATCTCAAAGCTTCTGCTGAGAGCTGTGCTTTACACAAAGATTGAGCACCCCTGGAGGATGGTAGAACGGTGTGAAATGTTCCAGGCTATGCTCAGTAGAAACATTCCATTAAATCTCTCAGTCCTTATCACAAGAACATTACAAGCTGTTCTCATCACATGCAGCCAGAGCGAGTGGTGGTGGCAGCGTAGACTGCCTGCCTATTTCCTCCATTTGGAGTTAGAATTTGGGGGATGAACAATGTCACTCTGTCCTTACAGTTGTCTTTGCCATAGCAGCAGAGTAGTGTTTCTGCTTTCCCACAAGGTAAAACTTGCCTCAGAGCCCTATTCATCCATTTGATCCCAGGGAGGAAAATATTTTTTGACAAGTGCAACAGAATGCCAAAATGTGAGAGCTGGTATTCTTAATGTTACTTGGATTAGGTCATGAAATTTTTGTCTCTGAGTATGTCATTTAGATGCCCATGGCCTCTGCTTTCATTTAAACCAAAGTGAAAATATTAATTTGCTTTAGCAATTCTCTAAGCTTCATACCTAATATAAAATCTGGCATCTTATGGGTACTCAAAGAATACATTTGTTAAATGAATAAGTTGATCAGGATATGAAACACGGTACATAAGAAGAGGAATGCAAGTAGGAGGTGAGAGTGTGAGTTCAATTATATATGGTAAGTTAGAAATGTCTGAGGGACAGCTAGCATAGGTGAACAGTTGATAGCTGGAAATATGAATCTATAGGTCAAGAGACAGGTCAGGGCATCTCATCCTCCAGGAAGCCCACCTGTAGTTCACCCTCCCCCAAACTCAGTGTGAACCACTTGTACTTATCTCTCATAGTTATTATCTATGATGATTTTCATCGATCTCCATCTTTAGAGGGTGAGCTCTTTGAAGCTAGAGAATGTATCTTGTGAATCAATTTTATCCCAGGACCTAGAATGGTCCACAGCACAAGGCGGATACTCAAAAATGTTTATTGACTGAATTACCAAAAGAATATTTATTTTTTAAAAAGTAAATTATTTTTCAAATCCTGAGGCCCGTTTTTAATCACCCTCTCCCTCACATCCAAATTGCAACTAGATCTGTCCATTCCTATTTCTTTCTCCAGGGCCTCATGAACTTTGCCTGGATAATGACAAAACTGACAGATCTATCTACCTCCAATCTTGCCCCTGCTCCCAAATTCTACCTCAACTCCTCTCCAAAAGTGACCTTGCTAAATGGAAATCTGTGTCAGGTAACTTTTCTGCTTAGAATTCTGGAATGGCTCTTCATCTCTTTTGAGATGAATCCCAAAGCCTTAGCTGAGGTATACAAAGCCATGTAGAATTTGCTTCTGCCTACTGCCCTTCCTGTACCTCTCCATTTTCCAGTCTCTAAAGTCAGAGAAGCTTGGGTTTATAGCTCAACTACATATTCACAAAACTTTAAAGATAAGTTTGTTCAACTGGACCTCAATTGCATAAACTACAAAATGGGTAAGATACTACTACCTATTTCTGAGATTATCATGAGGATCAAAAAATAAAAACATGTAAAGTGTTTATTAAGGTAATTGGTACATAGCGAGGGTAAAATAAATCATAGCTATTACTTTTATTATTATGGACACCTCTTTTCAAATATTTCTTGCTCACTCTTTCTTTTTTGTGTCTTGTCATATACTGTTTCTCCTGCCTTCTCTTCTTTGTCTAATTAATTTCTCAAGATTTAAGACTCAGCTCTGATTTCATCTAATCAAGGAAACCTTTCCTGAGCCTAGGTAGAAGTTTTAATGATTCTTTGAGAACTGCTTGTCTACCTCTATTTATCCCAGTGTTTTATAAATATTTTTAAAAAACATTTTTTAAATAAATTAGAATGAATTATTGGACTCATCTACCCATTTCACTATACTACAAAAGGATATTTCACATGGTATCTAGCCCATCACAAGTATTCAATTAATGCTTTGAAAGGAAGGAATGAGGGAAGGAAGGAAGGAAGGAAGGAAGGAAGGAAGGAAGGAAGGAAGGAAGGAAGGAAATAGGGTTGATAGAGTAGAGGGAAGGAATAAGAGAGCAAAGGAGGAAGTGAGGAGCCTTTAAGAAAGGTATGCAATAAGGGACAAAAGGAAGACTTGGCAAGAAGACCTCCTTTTGACAAATTAAATAATGTTCAATTTAAGAGACATTGAAATGAATAGAAAACTGATGGGTTTAAGGTCTGGAACTCAAGAGAAAAAACAGAGACAAAAGTACGGGCTTGGGAGATGCAGGATATGGGTGGTGTTTGAGGGCATGGGAGTGGATGCAACTGCTTTGGGAGGATGTTCAGAGTGAGGAGCCCTTGAGGAAGAATTAACGAGCAGGCAAAAGAATACCCAGCAAAGGAGAATATGCTTCCTTCCTTGAACCTAAGTATGGTTTCAAAATCCCTCCTTTGTGACCTAAATAACTAAGATTTCAGGATGCAGAACATTCCATCTCTCCTTCAAGAGGCAACAAACTAGGTTAAGTAAATGTTATTGAGTCATATGTCAAACATCTGTGCCCTTTTCCAGCTCTATTTCTCGCCACTATTCACAGGAAACTTTGGCTGTGGCTAAGCCTCTCTGCCCTCCCCAATTACATACTTCCTACTCCACCCCCGTTTTTCAGTCTTGAAGCCTTTTCTTATGCTGATCTTCCCATCTGAACTGTCCTCACTCCCTTTTATTTATCCAAAGTCCATTATAAGATCTCCCCATTCCACAAAGCCTTCTTTAGTCACCCCAGTTCATATTGACATCCTGTCCTCTCATGTCTATGGACTGGGGCTTCCCATGCTTACATTGTCTTGCTGGTTGGCATGGTTGTTTCGAATTGACCCACCAGCTAGACTGGTGCTCCTCCAGAAGAGGATCTATGTCGTAAGACATGGTCTCATGTCTTAACTGCCAAAGCTCATAACCTAGAGAGTGTGCACACTCTTGTTCCTCTTCCCTGAAGTGCTTCTTCCCATTCCCTTTCTAGAGACTCCTGGGCTGTCCTAAGAGTGGAGCTTTGGCTTTGGGTGGTCTGTTACTGTGTGAACAAGCAGTATAACTTCTGAATACTAGAAGGTGTTCTGTGACCTGAAAGAGTTAAGACATCTCTGGGAGGGTCCAATTTCCAGAGAGCTAGTGCTTCTAAAGCCAAAGTTAGCAAAGATAATCCAACCCTAAATCAGAAATTCAGTTAAAAGTCAGTCAAGTGCAAGGCAAATAGAGAATGTTGGTAAACAGAATGCTTATTCTTCTAAATGAGTTGAGCTGATGACTTAGGGACACAAACAGGACCCTTAAACCTGATAACTTTGGAATCTGGTACACCGTGCCTGCGTATTGGGGATAAATGTGCCTGTGGGCTGGGGAAGAGCGGGCTGGGAGAGCTCCAGGTAAGGTCACAGCATCTGGTCCTAGAGGAGACTAATGGATGGTTAACGAGGCCTCTTGGCTACAGTTTTCCCCTGGGCCCCATGTGCACATTTACACTGTGTGCTGACTGAGAACAGGCAGGTCCCTAACACCAAGACCCAGGCCTAGACCTCACACTTGACCTGAACTTTAATATGTTCAAAGAATTCTGGGTGTTCCCAGAGCTTGATAGAAACCCTATGTTTTTATTTCTTATGAAAATTCCTTTTAGAATGTCCTATTTACAACAGACTCAGTCAATGCCAGCGTTCCTTTGCATAAAACCTGGATTGCCAAATGGAACACATGCCCAAGGAAGGGGGACAATAACAGTGGCCACCTCTTAGTGGGTGACGTCACTGTGCCAGGCAAGGCATTAGGGCATTTATGAACACCATCAGTGTCATGAAAGGTGAGTATCATACTCTCCATTTTGCAGACTTGTTTTCAAATCCCAACTCCACAACTCCTTTCATTTAAATCTTTCCTAAGGGCTTACTGTGTGTGAGCATTGATCTAGGGATCTGACATTAGAGAGCAAGACAGGCAAGATCCCTGCCATCACTGAGTTCACATTTTATAACGGAGCGGGAAGAGAAGGAAAGGAAGGGAAGGAAATGGAAGGACTGGTAAAACAGATGATAAGTGAGGTAATTTTAAATAAAGTAGTTATAAATGAAAACAAAGTGACATGATTGAGAGGGTGGCTGGTAGCCAGATACAACTTTAGATAGTGATGTGTCCCAGGTCACAAACCTCTTATTCGCTGGAAAAAGCTACTTAACTTTTCTGTGTTCTTATCCATACAGATACTAATAGTGCCCCCTCTTCCTCACTGTGAGGATTAAGTAAGCTGTGAAGTTCTTAGCATACAATAGGTATATGTTAAGTGCTGGCTCGTTGCTATTATTGATAATTGTGATGATAAAGAATTCTCAGTTATGGTGTGACTGGAGTAGTAGTAGAGAAGTGCGGTTAAGGAACACAGACTTTAAAATGAGAAAGCTTGGATTTGGAAATTAAACGGAATATGAAATAAGATGCTTAGTACAATACTGAAAGTAATTGATTAAAGGAAGCTGTTACTGTGATTACTATTAGCTTACCGTATGTCAGACACCATGGTGGGTGACACTTCCCCCAACTTCTCAGCCCCCCACACTAAATGCCTCAGGGACCGGCTCCTTATCTGCATTCTTCAGTTGCTGATCTGAACAAGTAAAGATGTCAATTACCTAAACAACAATGAGTAGTAACAGGTGATTCGGTAGGACATAGAGTGGGATTATTTCCTGGACAAAGTGGATCTCCCTGACAAATTACTCATATAGAAGAACTTTTCATTGAGATAAGACATTTTCTTTGGAATCCCAGGACAGTAGTGGCATGAGGATCTTTAGGTGAAAGGGTCTTAGGAAGGAAGTCTGGCTACTTCCTACACTGCCAGAGGTGCTACCCTGGGTTTTTGACATTCACCCTTTTGTTTACACATTGGGAAACTTTGGACATGTTCGGTAGACACATGTCGGGAGGCAGTGCTAAATCTTGGCACTAACTATGTCCTCAAGCTCTACTGATGGTTGCACGCTATTCCAAGTTATGTCCAGGCAATACCATGAGTGTCAGTGGTTAACCTGAGGATTCACTGCAGCTGCGAACCACCCTTCACCAAACAGGTCAGTCTCATAAAGAAGTAGCACAGGGGGTTGCTTTGTGGTTCTGAATGTTTGTGGTGGTGGTTACATGAATCTCTCTCTACATGTGAAGAAATTGCATAGAATACACACACACACACAGACACACACACACACACACAAACACACGAGTACATGTAAAAATCAGTAAAATCTGGAAAAAGTCTATAGATTGCACCCAACTTCCTTGTTTTGACATTATACTAAAGTTATATAAAATGCTGCCATTGAGGGAAAATAGGGGAAGGAGCCTTTCTGTACTGTTCTACAACTTTCTTAATGTTTTTAATTATTTTGAAATTTAAAGATTTTTTGTAAATGGATCAGAGTCAAAATGGAGAATTTCCCTATGTGTTCCATTGTTTCCATTTTGGTAGGTGATATGAGAATTAACTTAGTACATAACTTAGCACCTAGAACAATGCCTAGCACAATAAAAACAATGAATGTTAGCTATTTTTACAACCTCCAAATTTGCTTAACTTATTTTCTTAAATGTTTCTTTTTAACAACCATCACAGTCCTTATATTGAAGTCTTTAGAGGTGACCCTGTTTCATGAGGACTTATCCAGCTCTGCTATGCATGAGAGCAGTACTTCTCAATCTTTAATTGCATGCAAATCACCTAAGGATTTTATTTAAAAATGTAAGTTCTGATGTAGTAGGTCAGTGGCTCAATAGATAGAGTTTCTGACCTGAGAGCTTCAGTTGACAAGAGATGACATGAGCCTTCTTCTGCAGAACTCTGCCATAAATGATTCCACAGCCCAGACAGAAGGGAAGTGTTTGGGGAGCCCTTTGGAAAGATGGTGAATCCCCAGGTGAGTGATGCAATCCTTGTCTTCTTAAGCAGAAAAGGCACCGGGGAGATGAGCACCATTGCTTTGCATATGATCTCAATAATTTTCATTGATGCGACCCATTGCTCTGTACTTTGACCCCAATATTATGCTAGGCTTTGAGGAAACAAAGAAGTATCTGATATGCCCTCTGCCCTCAAGAAGCTTCAGAGGAAGATATGTAGTTGTAGGTGTATAACTATAGTAAAGTATTTTGTGTGCTAGGAGAGGAATGTGCAGTATGCTCTGGGGGCCCCACAACATAGATATCAATCAGAACAGGGATCAAGGAAGACTTTGGGTGACCCTCACACTGAATCTTGTAGAAATCATGGGAATCAGCAAGGTGGGGTAAGAGGAAAGAGGGAAGCATCCTGCCAAGCAGAGGAAGCACTACAAGCAATGGTGCAGATGTTTGACCGATTAGAATTTCTTCTCAGAACTATCCAGTGGCAGGTGTGGCTGTAGCAGACTTGTTTGTTGCAGGGTGGCAGAAGATGGTTAATAAGAGTCAGTGGCCAAATTGGTTTGAGAAATTCTGAGTTAAATAAAATTAGACCCACTTTTTTTTTTTCTTTTTGCTGCAGGGCATCTCAGAGCTTCTAGTGTGTTCTCCTACAATGAAAGTCTTCTGAAAGGGTTATCACATGGCCTTTTACACCCTCATGGTACCAAAACCCTTTGTTGTAAGACATTTCACGGGACATGAATTCTCATGAACACACTTGGGAAATACTGGCGGCTCAGACGGGTTCTGACTAAGGTTGATGTTTACCAGACAATATAAAGACATTTTTTAAGGAATTCAGTGTGATAGGTAACCTTAACATTTTCTAGAATTTCCTGGCTAACTACTGAATCATGCCATATTAGGTGAAACTAGTTTCCTCCAAGTCAAGGTGTACAAGCAGGACTCCAGCAGTTTGGCATTCTGTTAGCATGAGACTATGTCTGGTATACTGGGTGGCATTGGTACCCAGTCTCTTCTTTGTCCACCAACTCACCTTCCCAAGTGTTTGCAAAATTAGAGACAGATACAGCATCTTGCACTGTGAAGGAAAATGCTGAAGTGAATAATCTTTTTTCACTGATTACTAAAAAAGGGAACAATAAAAAATCAAAACTTAATCAAATCTTGAAATAGAACCAGGGCTGGGGAATTTGTGAAATTGTATTTTGTTTTCATAATAACTGTGGGACTGACGATTTTATTATATATGGTTTTTAAAATGCTGGAGTGGGCAGAAAACACTCTGGAGTTGATTCAAGTCCTGAAAATAAGTATCGTAACAAATCATGAATTTAATCCTTCACTCCTCATTCCCTCTGTTCCTGCAGTGCCCCACCCCCAGAGTACTCATAAATTCTTTTAACCAAGAAAAATATTTCTCATATGCCTTAGAGTAGAATTTACTGCCTTGTTCTCCACCAGCCTTTCCTCGATTATCAGATCACTAAATATTTATGGTGGCTTTTTCAAGGTACAGGCACACCGAGTTCAGTCCCCAGGGCCACCGCACTGATGAAATATATGACATTAAGGCTCACTCATGTTTTGCTGGTACCATCTTTGCCTACATGGACTTTTGGCTTTATACTCAGGGTTTTTAGTCTTTCAAACAAGTGACAAAATACTGGTAGATTCTAGCTAAAGAAAAGATAGTATCTATCTAGAATACAGAAAAAGGAGATTCATCAAAGAATACAGAGCACCTTCCATGTTTTGAAGTATAATCCCTAGGTGGTAGATTTAAAAAAATTGTTAGAATAGAATGACAAAAGCATGGATACAGACAAGATAGGTAAAATAAGGAAGAGCAACCCCTATAACTGACCTGGCTGAGATCAGGTTGTATGCTCAGATTTCCTTAGCTGACAATTAATTCCCGACGATTAAAATAATAAATTCAGGACTCAGCTAACACATTACGTACTGGACTATCTCTGACGAATCTGGGATATGGGAAAGTAATGGGACACCAGAATGTGTTCCCAGAGTTCAAGTCTAAAAACCTTTTCCATTGCGGGGATGGTAGAAGTGACCAGAGGCTTATCACCAAGCATCTTCTCTTTGATGCTGTCTAGAGGCATCCCCACAATTTAGTCCTATGCTCTTCATCCTCTTCACTCAGTACCACCAAATACGCAAAATCTGAATTATATTCAGGGTCACTGGACAGAATCAGGAAAGGTCATCTTTTCGTACTTTTAAAGTCATAGCCGTTTCTTTCACAATTTCACAATAAGTTTTATGGCAGTGTCAAGAGAATAGGACACACATTATATACTGATTCTAAGCCTGTTCTTTTTATAGGCTATAGCACATCTGTTCATTGTAAGTCTGCAGAAACCTAAAACCTGAAATGTTGATGGAAATAGATATGTTTTATTCCATGTGCTAAAAGAAAAATTAATGAGGCAAATATTGTTTCTATTGTGAACTTGGGATGGAAAAAATGACAACCTCCATCTATACCTTTGCAATCATGAGGCAAGAAATGAGGCTAGAGAACAAGGATGTCTGGTTTTAAAGTCTATTGAGAGAAAAATTGTAGTTCTGTTTAGGAAGCTGCTCTTCTGAGGGTTGTAGAAAAGGATTCCAGAATAAGTATGATTGCGCCATGAATGAATGTGAGTGCAGGTGCTCCCCCGAGCTCCAGCCCCTTCCTAGGACTTGTCCTTAAGTCTTGGATCAGTAAGAGGTGTCAAAAGGCACCAGGAATAAGATTGAGCCAGGAGACCTGCAGCAAATTTGTGAGGTTTGTTAGTGTTGAGCCAGGGTGAAAAGAAGTTGGGCAGAGGCCCCAATAGCAGTTTTCTAGGACATACGTCTTTTGTTGTTGTTGTTGCTTCAGATTGTAGTGAACTGCAACCTAGAAGTCAGAAGGTATGCGTTTCCTCACACCATGGAAACTTAGCCTTTGACCACCAATATATAGACTAAGCCTATGAATTTGTGATAAGATAGGGAAACGAATTGAATAAAGTCACAGTAAAAAAGGTAGGACGACTCAGGTCTTGATGGATGAAGCACTCAGGGGTCTGACTCCAGGTCAGTGGAGCAAGAGTGAGATACCACTGAGCTCCCAAGACAGGGCTTCTGTTCCTGCATTTCTAAGCCCACTGTGGTGTTTGAATGGTTCTACAGAAAATAACTGAAAATGTGAGGAACTGGGCAGGTGTGGGAAACAATGTTGTGGGTGCAGATGTGAGGAAGTTACAGCGGGCAGGGGTGGAAAGGCTGAGCTTGGGTAATCTCATAGAGTGATGCTGAAGGGTGACTTTGGGATGCCAGAGACTAATGTAACAGGTCTAAACACTTTGCATGAAAGCGCCATGCAGTGAGAAGGGGCATCACCTGTGTGGAGTTGGCCATTCATTTATTAACCATATGCTGTGTCATGGGCACTGCAAACACAGACCACAAACTCTGGAGTGTGCTTGCCTACCTCCCTTGGCGGGGACTGGCCCCAGCGACACCTGGTAGGTGGGAAATCCTCTTCCAGTATTTCAAACAAGAGGGGACTGTGGGTCTGAGGGTTAGAACACTCCCCTTCCTGAGTCCTTCCTACCCACTAAGCCAGAGGCTCTCCTCCTGCAGCAAGAGAACATCTGTGCCCTGAGACGAAGACCAGAACTGAACAGATCAATTTACTAAATCCTTTAAAGTCAGCTCCAGCTTCCAGAGTGAGAAACCAAAGAATAACAAATTGTCCTCCCCTCCACTACCACCCTGCTTTTCTTAATGGAAGCATGAAGAGACAAGAAAGATGCCTGAGAATCACTAAATTTGTGCTGCTCATACCAGGGTCTCTTACCCTTTTGCACCACACTTTCCCAAGTACTTTAATGTCCTTTAGAATTCCACCTGCTATACTCCTAGGGATGGCCTAACTGACTTGTAATTTCCCTGAACACCCAGTGGGAGACCACCAAGGGAGTTTAAAAATCCTCCACATGCCCAAGTCAAAGCCTGCATCTGGTTAGTCTTGATGATGACATTGAGCCGCCGTGACATCCACCATGCTAACGGCTGCAATGCCAGGCTCTGCAGGATGTTCTGAGTTACGGGGGCATTTTCCCCAAGAATAACCCCGTTAAATGAGAAAGAACTGCAAAATAGTTCAATGCAAAATTGCTTCCACACTGGGAATTGGAGAGGGTTGCAGCTCCAGAGGCAATTTTATAGTGTCTCCCGACATTATAGAGTTTATTAAAATCATAGATCACAGATCTGGAGGGCTGGAGGGAATTTCAGCCATATTCCCATTATTCTTCTTACCCCCTAAGTAAGATATTCACTTTAATCTTTAAGCTCTGAGTAAAAGACAAGATAGTAGGAGAAGAGACTATATAGTCATGACACTGAACTGACCTCCACCATCCCTGCTCTCTTCCTACCCATATGCCCCCAGGCTTCAGAGTGAGGTTTTTTGTTTTTGTTTTTGTTTTTGTTTTTGTCCTCAGTGAGAGTTCCTGTGCTTTATCAAAACTCCCATGTGTTGAAAAAGCTGTATTAAATCTTAAGTCTCCTCCTCTTTTCTGCCACATTTCTCCTCTTTTGGAGAAAAAAAAAGCAATTTCATTCTCTATGTGATTTCCCATACCTCTCATTCTGCTAGTCTTTCATTATTTCTACACTGGGCTTAGGTTCAGACAACTGAGATTGAAATCTGGCTCAGCCTTTTACTAGTTATTTCACCTTGAGGAAACACCCACTGATCCTTCATCAGTGTGCCCTATGGTCTGGGGAAAAACAGTCTCATTTTCATAATGGAGGAGAGCTACCCTTGGAATCATGAAGTCTGGGTTCTAGTCTCAATTCTAGACTAACGGGCTAGATAAGCTTGGGAAAGCCCTGAATTCCTCTGATCCTCACCTTGCTCGCTTCCAAGTGGAAACAAATAATACCCATTTCACAGGGTGGTTGGAAGCATCAGAAATGATGTTGGAAATGCTTTGTTTCTGTAAAGCACTAATGCTATGTGGATATTAGCTTCATTATTATCCTACTCTGTTGCTGAGGTTCCTAACATGGAGCCTGGGTAAATTGTCCCTGTATTAGGCAGTGCTCGGCATGTGGCCTTTTCTTTTAAGGATTGCTCTCCTTTAAAGTGTGGGCCTGGGGAATAATCTCTTGCATAATCCTTCCTTTCTATTCAAAAGTTGTTGGACAGGTACAGTTACCTGATGTAAAGAGGTAAATCATGATGTCTTTCCAGGGAATTTAGAATTAGGATTCTGAGACCCTAGTTAATTTCTGGTGTTCACTTGAACTGAGGGCACAAATTTGAGAGATGAGGAATGGTTATATATTTGTCCATACATAGAAAAGCAGAAAGACAGAGAAGTATGAAGGAGTCACTGGGATTCACCTCTTTTCCTGTCCAAGATATGGGCTGTAGAACTGTGAATCCTGCAGCAGAAAATGACCCCGTGGGTTCTGCACATGCTATGATGGGTAAAAGTAAGCTGGTGCTCCCAGGTGAGGAAGAGCACGCAATCCTTGATGTCCAGACTTGCTTGGCACTCACAGCGCAGCTTTGATGTCCCCCTGTTGAACATAAATAATTTCACAGAATGTCAACATTAAACAAGGCCTCTCTGTGACCAGGATGGATCAAGACAAAAACGTGTCCACTCCACAACCATGTGTGACCACAAACAAAACGTGAACATTGTCTACTATAAAAATGATTAAACATCCCCCATCTTGGCTCATAGGAGTAACAGTTGACTACCAATCACAGCATTAGCCTGCATCTAGTCTTCTCCTCCTAGATAACATAAGCTCAGGTATTTCAAGCAGCCTTTAAAATAGTGATAAGCTCTCCCCACAGATGACTCTGGCACTTTCTAGAATGTGACTGAGGAAGATTTGAATGGTGCAAAGAAAGCCATTTTTACTCTCTCTGTACTCTCCTGTTTTTTCTTTTCCTTCATAATAGACTCACAGCTTAACTGTCTCTACTGAAATGTCCATTCATGTGTATCAATGCTTCTCAATAAAACATGACAGGAGTCCAGGCCCTATTTCTCCACATAAGAAAACAGGGTGTAACTTCTCATGTTTAAAGATACTCAATTATCAGGAAAAGAACAACATTCTTCTCACTGTTACAATATATTCCCTTTTGTATCTTGATGAAATGAGAATGGCTGTATAAAAATCAATACTGAGCTCCTTTTTTGCATATTCAAGCATTGATATCTCCCTTGGCCAAAGAAAGAAAAATCAATGTTAAAATAAAGGAAAAAATTTAATGATTGATGTCTTTGACTTTCAAATTCAGATTTCTCCAGATTCCAAAACTTTTGAATTGAAATCTCCTGTTCAAGCTGTCATGTATCAATTTTGATGACAATACATGCTTTCTATTACAGATGAAAGCAAACCTTCACTGACCCCTGGAGTGCAATAATGGAACCCTAAGTTTAGGTTATGGGCTATTGATATCTTTCCTGGAAAGAAAGATTACAGTTTCAGGAGCAGGAGTGATTCTCTGCTGGTCACTCCTTCCCTGCTGGATTCCCAGGGATGGAGCCCCCAGCTCCAAATCAAATGCTGTATTATTTTATATTTTACTTTTGGAGAATTTTTGAGTAAGATTTTATTTTTTTAAATGGTGCTTTCTTGTTGGTAGCAGTGAGCATTCCTAGTCTCTGGATCTTGGATTCTAGATATCATTTCCCACTAACAGAGATCAGAGCTGATTGAAAAAAAAAAAAAAAAGACTGATTCTAGGGCTGGAGGCTGGAGAAATGCAAGCACGAGGTGACTTCTGAAATCTTATTGGATCAAAAAGCAAGGAATGCTCAAATATTAATAGGTTCATGCCAAAAAGATTCAGAAGCAAACTTGAAGGGGCACACATTGGCCAAATCATTTTGTTTTTAAACTGTATGTTCATAGTGGTATTCGATACAAAGAAGAAGAGGGAACTATTACTATGAGAGGAGCAGAAAAGCCCTCCTTTATGGAAGAATGCCAGCTAATAAAAAAGGAATGAATGACAGTATTGGAAAATTGATATTTTATAATCAATATGATCGACATTTCAGGGAAAGAATTCTATAAAGAAAAATAGAATTACTAATTCTATAAAGAAAAATAGACCTTTATGATGAAATGATCTGGTAGCTACTACTTTAGCCAAGGGACCAAACTTAGCACCATTTACAGTAGCGCCGCCTGACAGCATGTCCTTACTGATGGTATATAACATGAAATATAAAACAGCACTTGGGAAAAGGTCTGCCAAAAATGTTTGCTATGAATCTAATCAAGCTTTCAGAAGGTGATTTGATTCTAGGAAATAAATATAGGAGATATAAGAAAAGATTAAATGACACATAGGAAACAATTAGGAAAACTCAGAGTGTGAGACGTTCTATAAAAACACTGTCTTGATTTTTGACAACTAAATATCATTTAAAAAAATTTTTAAATTAAAAGAGACTAAAAACCCATAACAACCAAACATAATTTATGAACCTTAATTGAATCTTGTTTTGAAAATAAACAGCTATTAAACATACTTTAGTTCAATTACAGAACTATGACTATGACTGGATATTGGAGAATTATTGTCAGTTTCCTCGGGTATAATAACAGCATTGTGATTTTGAGAAAAATATCCTAATTCTTAGGAAATACATGCTCAAGTACCACTATGTTCTTTGCAACTTACTTTTAAAATGGTTCGCCAAGAGAGAAGAAAGGGAAGGAGGGAGATTGGGAGAGAGGAAGTAATAACTCTTGCAGAATTGTTGTTAAGAAATGTTGAATCTAAGTTGGAGGGCCTATCAGGTTTTATTATATTATCCTTTTAACGTTTCTGTTGCCACCAGCCGAGTTCTTTAGGAAGCAAACTCTGATATGAAGATGAGCTTTTGGGAGGTTTATTAGAGAATGCTCTCAGAATCAATGCTGTGAAAGGAAGGGAAGGAAGCAGAATTGGGCAGAGAGAGAAATTGGACTCTGTTACAAACATGAGGACTCAGCCAAGCTGATCTTTTATGGGAGGTTTGGAGCTGGAATGGCCCTTACTAGCTGGTGTCTGTTAGAGTGTAGGTCAGGGCCATTTTTCCCTCTGTCCCCTACCTTGGGTGCCAAGCAGTCATTGGATGTGAGTTGTTCTACAAAGGGGTCATGACCTTGGCCAAAGCAGTGGTGATGACACCCAGCAGCTGAGAGGATAAACCTTTCGGTCTTGAATGGGAATCTGGATGACACAATATAACAAGCATAAATTTGAAAAGTTTCATATTAAAAACTTGGAGGTGAGGATGTCAAAAAGGGGTTGCTTTGTTCTGAAGACATTTGATAACTACTGGCCAACATTCATTTCATCCTTATTAAACACTTTAAGTACAACAATTGACATCCCCCTTTTAGAGATGAGGAAATTGAGGCAGACCTGTCAAATACTTAGTCCAAGGTCAGTGGTAGGGCTGGATTCAGATCCAGGCTGTCTGACATCAGAAGTGTTGCTTTAAACCACTGCACTATACCAGCCCTCTACACCCCTTTCCTCCGAGTTTCTGCCCTGCCCGACTCAACTGTCTTATTGCCCCAGTTGCATGAGAATGAGTGGTTCTCATCCAGTGGCCAGCTCTATTTATAGTAGTTTTGTATCTTCCACCACAGAAATCATTTTCTTCCCCATTAAAAGCCTGCTGCCATCTCATTTAGTGAGGAAGTAATACAACTGTATTATTTTACAGCTATCCTACATGAGTCCTTCATTTCCAGAAGGCTCTTTGCTGAGACAAAGGAGGGAAAGAGTGAGTAACCAACACTCTTTCAAACACTGAGTGTCACTGGCACATAATAGGAACTTTGAGACATGCTTATCAAATAATTAAATAAATAAAGCTTTAGTTGGATATGATAGGTAATCTTGTATTTTAAAGGAGATCTACAACAAAACTTTTTGCCTATCTCTCATCTCATGGTTCCATGGACAGCTCAGTTGTGTGTGTGTGTGTGTGTGTGTTGAGTGTGGTGTGAAGTAAGAAGTAGAAAGCTCTCTTGCTCTACATTCCAAAAAACTAGGAGGGCCCCAAACATGGTCACTTGAACCTCGACATGTTAAGAATTCAGTAGGGCAGTTCGTTAGGTCCACACAGGTGTCTTTTTCCCCCCAGCGTGCCCATGTTTCCATGCAGCTACCTGGAACCACCATTCCCCTGACCCTCACAGTTAACACTGAGTTTAGTTCATCATGCCTGGCTCCTTTCTTTCTGGTGACTCCTCTCTCCATGGCCCTATCATTGCTCTTAAATTTAGCTTCTGGAAGAGTCCACCCACACATGTATGTAGTCTCTTAGACAATATGTATCCAAACCCTTACTGTTGATATATACTTGAGATTTATATTTTAATTTCTCCCACAAAGGATTCTATTTCTCATATGCATTAGTATATGCACCAAAGGGCAGGGAAAAGGGCATCATCACATATATGTCATTTGTGTATGTATATGTGTATATATGTAACTATAAATGCAATTCTAGACATGTAAAAAAATATGGTTAGCTCTCATGTCACCTTTATGAAGTCTTCTCATTCCCCTAAGAAGACTAAACAGCTCTGCTGTATAGGTTTCATCAGAGTGTGGTTACCTTTCTATAATAATTCCAAATTTTAGTGTAGTTTACCTGTGCATATGTTTGTCTTTCCCACTAGTCTGAGAGTTCCAATGAGTGAGAACCCTTATGGCTTCTTTGTATTCTCAGTGCTGGGTACATAGTAAGCATATAAAACTATTTATGCATTAATAAAAAAAGAATGTCAATCAGTCAACTATATTATTAAGGGATGACTTAATCCAGCAGGACACATTAGTGTGGTAAAGTAGGTGTCCCCAACCCCCAGGCTGCAGTCTGGAACCGGTCCACGGCCTGTTAGGAACTGGGCTGCACAGCAGGAGGTGAGAGGCAAGTGAGCAAGTGAAGCTTCATGTGTATATGAAGATGCTCCCCAGGGCCAGCATCACCACCTCAGCTCCACCTCAGATCATCAGGTGTTAGATTCTCATAGGAGCATAGTCTCTGGTGCCAAAAATGTTGGGGACCGCTGTGGTAAAGGGCTCCTGTATATTCCTATGTCCTACCCAGATAAACTTATTAGTCCTTCCACAAGCCTTTTTGTTCTTTTTAGAATGGAAATTCTTGAAATTTAAAAAAAAAAGTCTTTCATCTGTTCTACACAGAGACTAGTGGTGCTAAGAAGTTTATGATTGTTTAATGTTAATCAGCAATTTTATTCATGACCTAAGTTTTTAAATGGCTTTCCTTTATTATCCCTCAAGTATATGTGTGTGTATCTTTCTAAACACTCATTTTAGCTTGTCAGTTTTTCAGAGAAGACTAATCAATCTTTATAATATATTTATATAATTCCAACATACAGTCATATTTAATCAACATTAAATTATAAGTAGCTGTAGCTGTCAACTTAGAAAACTGCTTAGGGAATAGTTTTTAGCTAATGAACAAACAGCTCAGGGATCAAGTATATGACCTTATCTATGGCTGTGTCTCCAGCATTGTAAATATTTAGTGGAGTTAGTCTTTGTAGTAGTAAGAGAGTTTAATGGTTGATTCCAAAATTATTTTGTCTGATAGCTTTTAATTTCAGCAACATGCACAAGGATTTTTGCTGCACATGCAGCTCTTCCCCGCTCTCCCTGCCCCTCCAGGATTCTTGCTTTCCCCTAGTATCTTTCCCTCTGGCTGGGGCGCTATGGTCTCTTGTGGGCTTCTCTCTATACCTTGCTCCATGGCACTAAGAGGAGGGCAGAGCATCTTCAACTTTATTGAAGATGGAGATCAAAGGAAGCCTGATTCCTAAATAGCAGTGAGAGGAAAAGTTAGGGACATGGAAGGAGAGAGAGATGGATGAAATTAATACTGTTAAATGCTTATCATGTGCCAGGTATGATGTCAGATATTACATGATTTCATTTAATATCCTGAACAACCTTACATATTGTTTTCAGTTTACAGATGAGAAAATGAGGTTTCAGTTTCCAAGGTTACATAAGTAGGATGCAACAGAACCCAAGACAGCCATCTCTGTTTCTAAGTCCACAGGCTTTCCAGGATACCAGGCTGGGAGCCATGAATCTTCTGATACCTCAGTTCTCACCAGCCATAAATAAATTCACTAAGTGGAACATTTTAAGGTCCCCCCCCAAGTATGTAATTTATTGAAAATACACAATTGCTAATCTTCACATTAATAAATTACACGATCTATACTAGAAGAAAATAATAGGTTACCACATCTTACCACATCCCACATCTCTTTCCTTTAACCTCACTACTGGCCAAAGTCTTTGTTAGAAACAACTTATTTGGCTGCAAGTTGAAAAAATATCTCCCGCATTAAAACTTGTTTAGACAAATAGAACTTATTAGAAGGAGATAGAGATATCTTATAGAACCCAAGATCAGAAAGGATAGTCATCATAACAAACCAGAGCTAGGAACTGGAGTCAACAGGACGTAAAGAAATATTCTCTCTTGTTTTCTCTCTTCCGCTCACTCTTTCTAGACGTTTGCTTCATTATTCGCCCTCTCCATGCTTCTGACCTTTTCTGTTTTGGCAAATGCGTATCTCTTATATGAGCCCCCACCTCTGGTGCACATCACTTCTCAGTTCAAGCACTTTGCCATGTCTCTAGGTCTCAATTTAAAAATTCTCAGAAGACAAAATCTGATTGGCCCAGCTTGAATCACATGTTCACTATGATTCAATCAGTGGTGACCATAGAAACAGGAGACTTGCTTCATTAATCTCTGTCTTCTGGAAAAGAGATATGGGCAGGTTCAGAACAGGATGTGGGAAAATGAAAGGCACGATTAAAAGAGGAAATAATTGGATCTCGGCATAGAATGAAATATACCAAAGCCTATGAGCACTGTCAGTGAAAACTAAAGAGCCCAGAAACCAGAGGGCACTAAAAAGAGGATACTTATTAGCAGAGCTGCTGACAGTGCAATACCTATGGAGAGAAATTATGGGGATCATGACAGCTTTAAAACACAATTCTGTTTCTTGCCTCTTTGACTCTTTGATTCAATCTCTTCCTGTCAAAATTCAATCCACAATGCAATAACAAAATTCTGGAAACAATCCAAATATCTATCACTATGAAAATGGTGGACAAAATTCTGGGATAGTCATTCTATAGAACACTATGCATCTATTAAAAGGAATAAGTTGAATCAATATGCATTAAACAGAAAATATTCAGGATTTTACTAAATTAAAAATATTGCAAAGTAACATACATAATATACTATATTGTTAAAAAAAAAGTAAGAACAAAACAAAATTTTAAACAGCTATGTATGTGTAGATGTGTGTAGATATGTAAAGATATACTAAACTGTTAACATTGATTACTTTGGGGGTGGAAGAAGTGGGGTTAGGGAGAGGGAAGAGTAGATAATGTTTCTTTATATATCTCTGTATAACTCAACTTATAACAAAACCCGTATGTTATGCTAGTAATTTTTTAATTTATCAAAGTAGAAAGGTTTTAAAAATTCTATATTTAAAAGCCAGTTTCGAATACTACCACTTCTGGCTTTTCCTGATCCCACCTACAGATAGGCCCTCTGTGTGAACTTTCGTAGAATGTAGTCCTCTTTCATTATTCTGATAGATAGATGATATAGAATGATAAATGTTGACTATTTCTCTTACACTATATCTCCATCAGAGCCCATTTTTGGACCCTTTCCATCCCAACATCTAAAATGGCACCTTATACAGATGAGGTACCTCTAATACAATGGCAAATTCTTTTCTAGCCATTTCTAGCCACTTTGTATTTTGGTTCATAATTTGAAGGGAAATCAAATGAGTAATTTTTTTTTTTAATATTGTGAGCTGATAACTCAGTGAACTCCAAACAGCCTTATGCCTTTAAAATTAATTTGGGCACCCAGCTGACCTTGGCATACACAGTTCAGCAAGTTTGGGGCTTGAAAAACCAGAGTAGTGATTAACCTTGTCAGAGATGAAATGGCTGATGTCAAACTCCTCCAAATTACACCCATGCTTGAGCTGCTATTCTCCTTTTGAATGCACCTAATTACTCAAAAACCATCATTCGAGGGACATATACTTAAACATTTAATAAATCTGTGATCAAAATCCAGAAGCATAATTAAACCTTTGATGAAAGTGGGAGAGAATAGGAGCAGAATCGAGGTCGAAGACAGAGAACAAAGGGAAGATGTTTGTGTTAAGTCTGGTCAGAAATTCTGATCCTTTAAGTTGTCCTTTAGATCATGATACCACCTGGATCTGGTGATAGCCAATTTAAATAAAACTAAAGACCAACCTTAATTTAAGAAGCTTTCAGGGAGTTAGACCAAGGCACTTTCAATAATGCTGGCAATTGAAGCTGACCTTGAACTCACCCATTGCCATACAGAAGGAATAATTTGACCCAGTGCAATGAGAACTTAATAAATAAAATAAAATACCTCTAAAAATTACTAGAATAAAAAATGATGGGGTGGGAAACAAATAATGTATAACAGGGTGAATAGCTGGATAATATAGTGAGAGGCTATAAGCTATGATGAGAAAATAAAGGAACAGGGTCAAGAGACTTGTTTCTGGTTCTGTCTCTGTGACTAAATTTCCCATGTGACCTTGAACATATCATTTCATCTCTTAAAAGTCTCAGATTCTTCATTTTAAAAATCATGTGATTGTCATTTGTTTCTCAAGCTACAGTTTGCAAAAGAATCACATGGGAATCTGATTAAAATGCAGATTCTGATTCAGTAGTTCTGGGATAACACTGAAGATTTTACACCAAATAAGCTCTTGAGTGATCCATAACTTGGAATTAAATGATCTCCAAATTCCCTTCCAACTCTAAAATTCTGACGCCTAAATCAGAAACTCCACCTTCTCAGATAAACCCTCCGTTTCCATTCCCCTCCCCAGCTGTGGCCTAGGCTAACCTCTCTTCAGAAGCTCAGTCTGCCTTCCTTCCCAATTTAAGAGTGCCACAATTCCCATGATCACTTAGGATTCTCTTTGTCAACCAAATGAAGGAGAATAGAAATTGAACAACCTGTTCTTTCTCATCTTCTAAGCTTAGAGGCAAGCACATTGGCCTTTTCTGTGCTTGAAGAGATTTTACACTCACCATTTGGAAACCAGGTAAGGGGAAGTTCTAGACATTTTCTTCCAGTGCATGTGCATGTGTGTGCGTGTGTGTGTGCGTGCGTGTGTGTGTGTATGTATGTATATGGTGTGTGTGTGTATATATATATACACACACACACATACACATCTGTGTGTGTGTGTGTGTGTATATATATATATATATACACACACAGATACATGTTTTATCAAAATGAGGATTGCCCTAAATATATAGGTTTGCATTCCCTACAAAATTATATTTTCTCATTTCATGAAAAATTCTTTGAAATTGTGATTTTAACGACACTATAATATTCTAACGTAAGACTGTCTATTATTTATATAGCAATTGTATATTAAAGTAGTTTGTTGCAATTTTAAATAATATCAACATAAAAATATTGTCTTATAGCTACCATTTGATAAGTATTTACTGTATGCCAGACATTAGGCTAACTGCTTTACATACATCATCTTACTTAATCCTCACGATCACCTTTCAAACTGAGTATCATTATAATTTCCATTTTTTCTTTTGAGAAGGAAACTAAGACACAAAGAAGTCAAATGACCTACACAGCCAGACAATGGCAGAGGTGGAAACACTTACGTCTGCGTGACTTCAAAGCCAAACTCATAACCTCTGCATGACAACATATCCTTGTACATAAATCCCTAGGTGTTTCTCTGATTATTTCATTAGGATAATTTGTGTGTTGTGTGTGTGTGTGTGTGTGTGTGTGTGTGAATTTTTACGTTTACTTACAAAAGTGATACAAGTTCACAAAAACAATTAAAGCAATGCATGGAGGTAAAAGAAAAATCTAGATTTTTTTTCTTTCCGTCTATAATTTCTTGAGTTGCATTTCCTTTCTACAGATTTTCTATGCTAAAATAGCACATAGAAAGGTGGGAATCGTATTTTCACCATTATATTTCCAAAGCTAGCTAGGTCTTAAATATTTGTTGAAAGAATAAATAACTGAATACATTTATTTTAATAAAAATGGAGTATTACCACACATTTATCTCTGAAATTATTTTCACTTAATAAATCTCAAGTGACTCTCCAGGGCAAAACATATAGACTAAGTTTTTAAAAATAACTATATAATATTCTGTAATATAGATATACCATAATTTATTAAGTCATTTCTCATAAATAGACATGCAAATTTATAGATTTTGGGAGTTATTTTTGATGTTGCATTAAATATCCATATGCACCTTTATATGTTCATACTTTAATTTCTTTAGGGTGGTTTCTATAATAAGGATTACTAGCTCGAAAGAAATGTGTATTTTAAATTTTAATATATAATGCCAGGGAATTTTTCTAAAATGCTGAACCAATTCACATTTAACCAAGCAGTACATAAAAGTGGCCATACCCTCAAACATTTACCACCTGATCAAACTTTTACATTTTTATCAATTTGATGGGTAAAATACATCCTAGTGTTTTGATTTACTCTTTCTTTTTCTTTCACTTTTTCTTTCTTTCTTTCTCTTTTTCTTTCTCTTTCTTTCTTTCTTTCTTTCTTTCTTTCTTTCTTTCTTTCTTTCTTTCTTTCTTTCTTTCTTTCTTTCTTTCTTTCTTTCTTTCTTTCTTTTCCTCCTTCCCTCCTTCCCTCCCTCCCTCCCTCCCTTCCTCCCTTTTCACTCCCTCCTCCTCTTCCTTCCTTCTTTCTGTAACCTTATTAGAGCAGAAACATGCCGTAATTAAAATTGCTGAATTAAAGAATGTGAACATTTTAAAAGTGGTTGACACTTAGCCAAACTGCCTTCCAGAAGAGATGGAACAACTTACCCTCCCATAAGCAGAGCATGAAACCTCTTGTTTCACCAAATTAGCTATAGTAATTCTAAAAGAAAAATAAAAGTATTGCCAATCTGAGTGCCTCTGTTGATTTACTTAGGCATTTATCATCCCTCCTTCAAAAAGCCAGTTGTCTTTTTTTTTATTTTTCTTTTCTTTCGGAAAGCTACTGGTAAGAAATTTCATCACTGTAGGGAAAGGTGAGTGGAGGGAGGGCCTCCAGGACCAAGGTCTTGAAAAGGCAGCCCAGATTTGCAGTGGGAAGTTAAAGACATTTCCAGAACACAATAGGACAGGAGAATGAGCAATAGTTTGTATACAAAAGAACTGAGAAAGCTGGTCCAGAGGATGAGGGAAAATTTATACAAAAGAACTGAGAAAGCTGGTCCAGAGGATGAGGGAAAGTTTATACAAGGCATGGCCAGGCTGGCATTGAGGTATAGAGTGGGAGGAATAGATGTTGTTCTATGAAATAAACTTGATTTCTCCGGTCATATTCCAGCAAGAAATGGCCACAAGTGGGCAAAATCCAACTGAACAGAATTTAATTCAAATAAACAAGTGCTATTAAACATTTGCCTTGAGTAAAGCCCTGATTTAGGGAAAAGATTTCTGCCCTATACACTACATAATCAAATGGAACACACATATAGAGGCTATTCATAAAAATCCTGAAACACATAGAGCTACGGCGAGTAGAAACAGAGAGAAGTAACATCCAGGTAGTAGGATCGGGGAAGGCTTTCTGGACAGATGCCAGCCCTAAAGAAGAAGGTGTTATGTTCCGCTACCCAACAACTTACAGAGCTTCAGGCAGCAATTTGGAAGCCTTTGCCAATCCACCGTGACCCTCATGGATCTCGCAGACCCACCTGCTACCAAGACAAATCCATAAACTATCCTCAAATCAGTCCTAGATCTACAGGCTGACCAGATTCAAGTACAGATTTCAACTGCCCATCTTCTGCATCCTGAAGTTCAGAGGCTTGGTTCAAATTAAGAGCACCTGATGTGTCTCCAGCTAGGTCAAGCTGAGATTCAGTGTGGCTGTTTAAGAAAACAGCTAGTTGGTGACCTCTCTGGATCTAGATATGCCTGGGGCTTTGAGTTTTCCTGAAGAGAGGGGTGTGGGGTGTCTGCAGTAGAAGATGAGTGAAAAAGAAAAGAATTAAGGAATAGATGGTTTGGTTGTGACAAGATTCCTATTCCTTTTGGACCCTAAGGGATTGGTCTTGAGCCCTAACAGGAATGAGGCATTCCAGACAAAAGCTGAAGGATCTGCCATTTTGAAAGGCTGTAGGATGGTTTCAGGTTGAGGTGAGTACTTCAGGGCTGAGAGGTCCAGCTCTCCTCCTTGGCCTGCATGATCAGAGTCATTAACCTGACGGCAGCTTACTGCTCTGACAGCACAAGACAGCAAGCACTAATGGAGGCTATTTCTGAGAGAGGATGTCCTCATGAAGGGCATCAGTGACAGAGTTGGACTATACTGCTAAGAACTTGTGAATAATGGGAAGACTGAAGGAGGGAGAGTGTGGAGTCCTGCATGATGTAGCTGGAGCTACAAGCCATCAGGATTTGGGCTACATTTTTCTGAGGCCTGGAAACAATTTAGTTTAATAAGAAATGCTGTGTGATATTATACCTAGAGTGGAATAAAGTCAAGTGCCTTTTTTTTCTACCTCACTAGCTAGTGAACCATTAAGGGAACCTCCTATCTATTTACCTGCAATGAGGGTCCCCCTGACTCTCCCATAGAGGCTTATATAAATGTAGCAGGAAGAAGTGGTAAAAGTCATGAAATTTCCTTTGGAAACCATACCTGATTTTCATAAGTGCTTTTACTTCCATCTTCCTTTTCCTTTTCCTCTAGGCTCCCTTCTAACCAGAAAATAAAAGAAATAAAAACCCTTTACTTCTCTAGGGTCTCTCTTCCAAATTTCTCATTTGTAAATGCCATATATATTTTTTTCCAGTATGACTTCTCATTTGCAAAGATAAACTAAATCCAAGACAAAATTAAAACAGGCTGTTTATTCATAAACTTGCAGCAAGGGAACCCATCTGCCATCACTTTCATTTCAGCAGGGGTTCGAAAGTGTCAGAAAAGAGAGTAAGTTTTATAGAGTAAAAAATAAATGCTGAGACAAGATTCTGATTGCCAGGCTTTCTGCAGAGGTGGGATGTGAAAGTCAGAAAGATTTGCTAATTGGTCTTTGGGTATATTCAGCATTCCTTGGTTAGCTGCAAAGGGGCAAGTGAGCCGTTTGGAAACATTTTTAAAAATGAAGGGTTGTTCAGTGTTGGAGCGAAGGATTTTCTGTGGCTTGTCATTTTCTAAACAAGTGGGGACCTGTGGGTGCTCTTTTATTATTCTTATGAGAAGCTGACCACCATGGCAGGAAGTTTCTCACATCAAAAGCCAATAACGGTAGAATTTTTTAAAAAAATTATTCGCTAGAAGATAATTAGCCAAATTTTGATCCTAAACTGGAGCTAACAATAATTGGGAAACATAGGCATTAAAAAAAGTTTATACTTCCCTTTAAATGACACATCCTACTTGGCTACATAAAGTCCAGCCTTTATCAAAATGTTCTGCCCTCTTCGGGGGGCCACCTGGAGGAAGCAAGCCTGTCCCCTACAGTCCTCCCTGCTTGTCATTTGCAGCTCAGGCTCTCGAATGCTGCTCCTTGCCTCCTATCCACGTTTATCTGCCCTCCTGCACCTGGAGATGGGCTTCTCTCTGTTCTTAGTTACTCTCTCCTCTATCCCTTTATCCTTCCCTTAGGTTATAACTTTTTGAAAAGCCCTACTGAAGGTCAGAGATGGCAGAAGGGGAAGATAAACAGACTAACTGTTGTGGTGATGTTCAGGAAGTCCTGAGATGGCTCTTCCTGACTTGCTCCCAGATGGTCACTATCTAGAAGGGATGATTTTCCTTCTCCCTGGGAAGAATATCCTACAGCATGACCAACTATCATCAGCTTCCAGACTCCGTAGAGGAAAAAATGACCACTTACAATACTTGTCTACCTCTAGTGTCTTGGTTTCCTATCCCAGAATTGACCTTGACCTCATCCAAGAAAAGACATCAGTTGTGATGCTCCTTTCCTTTCGGGGTGAGTGTGGGGAGCTCCACTTCCACTTACAAGGGTGTGGTCTTACCTTCTGGCTTCCATCAAGACAATTAAATCACAAAAGAACACAATCTTCAGCTTCAGTACATTCCAGGCTAATCAGTCTTAAGAAAAACCAAGGGTTTGTCCTTCTCCAGGATACTATACTATAGGACCTATATTGTATGAAGATCTTTATTTTGAATCTTGCTGACAGCACTGAAGGGTAGGTAATGTTAACCTCATTTTACAGATGAGGAAACTGAGATCCAAAGAGGTTCAGTGACAAGCCCAAGTCGACTCAGCTGGAAAGCAGTGAGGCCAGAATTTGAACTGAACTCTTCCTGCTTCTAAAGTCTCTATTCTTTTCACAGGGTTTAAGGCAATCCCGATGTGATTTAAAATAGCCATTGTCTCTCTATTGGTTATCTGCCAGATGCTCCACTGTCTGAGGCCTTTTGCTGTGACCTCTACATTAACACTTCTATCCTTTTAACAATACAATAATTATCCTTTATCTATGGTTTTGCTTTCTGTGGCTTCAGTTATCCTTAGTCAGTGAAGGTCCAAAATATTAAATGAACAATTCCAGAAATAAACAATTCATAAATTTTAAATCAGTCACCATTCTGAACAGCGTGATGAAATCTCCTGCCATCCCACTCGATCCCACCCCAAAAGTGAATCATCCTTTTGTCCAGCATATCCACATGATATATATTATCCTCTTTTTAATCTCTTAGTAGCCACCTCAGTTATCAGACTGGTTATCAGAGAGAAAGAGAGAGAGAGGGGAGGACACATTCGTATAAATTTTATGACAGTATATTGTTATACTTGTTCTATTTTATTATTAGTTGTTAATTTCTTACTGTACCTAATTTATAAGTTAAACTTTATCATAGGTATGTATGTATAGGAAAAAAACATAGTATATATAGAGTTTGGTACTCTGTGATTTCAGGCATCCATTGGGCATCTTGGAATGTATCCTCTGCAGATAAGGGACAGGGCAGGGGTGGGAAACCACTGAATCTATCTCCCTCCCCCTACTGTGGATTTTCATAGTCAGAAGCTTCCTTCTTCTCTTATCTCCATGCCCACCCCCCCCACATCCTTTTAACTCTTTTCCCCTCTCCTCTCTCTTGTGCTCCTTCACCTCTTAAATTTGGAACAATGGTTGTGTTTTCTTATCCATTTGCAAAACTTACTTATGATAAGTGACTGGCGGTATGATTAAGGGGTGAGTTCCTCGTCCTTTCCAAAGAGCACTTTTGCTTTCCAAGGAGACCAATGTGACTGTCACTGATCCCAGATTTCTGGTATAGCTTGATTTTTTTTTTTTTAAAAAAGTTAGAGTTCAAAGGCTGTGTCCATATAAATATTGAAACTGTGAGCACAAGTTATAGGTCCTTGGAGAAGAAAGTGGCCTAATAGGGTGGCCAGATTCCCTCTTGGTAATCCTTCCTCATGACTGTTTCTCTTTTACAAAATAGTTTCCAGAAGAGTTTGGATTTTCCCTTCTGAGGTGTCAGAGCACCTATCACAAAGCATAATCCACTCGCAAAATTATCTGAAACAAATTATTACTGGAAGCAGTGAGTGCGAGTCTTATATCCAAATGCTGGGAATGTGCTCACTAATGGTGGCTCTTTAAAGTATTGCAGGAGAATAATAGCTTTATATATCTATCAGAGGTTTTTTATTTTACTTTATTTTTTTAAATCTACCCAAAGACAACTGTACAAGCACAATAAGTAAAGAACCAGAAAAAAAGTTATCTGGATAACTCAGGTTTAAAAACTTGTTTTGGAACTAGAAAAGATGTGCCAGAACCTGTAATAGACTGTCTCTCAATACAGATCAAATTCCAAGAGGATAGCTCAGATTTCTCCTACCCCATTAAATTATGCAAGTCACTTAGTTCTTCTGTGTCCTACATAACTTTTCCTTTCACTCTGCCTAGACAGACACCAGTTATAACTAAATGGTGCAAAGATTGCTAGGTAAATTTTCTGAAAGAAAAGTCCCCTCTTCCTCCTCATGGGGTGTATAAACCCTGCTCCAGTGCTTTTTTCTTTGGCATCCTGGGAAGAGATAAGGGCAAGAGAGTTTCCATCTTGATTTCCAGAGTATTTCCCACTAATGTGGGCCTATTGTTTACTTGGCTTCATTTGCTTCCAGTTGTGGCCCTGAAAGTTCTAGAAATGAGGAGGCCAGAAAAGACATATTTGGAGAAAGTAAGGGAATTAGGTGGTTTGTAGGGATTATTATCAGTGATTTTCTATTAGCTCTGGACCAGAGGGTGACTTTTGGTTTTATGCTTAAGAATTTGTATATTCTTTGGCCATTAAAACAATAACAAACAAACAAACAAACAAACAAAAAAACCCTTACCCATTTGCCCAGCTATTCTCCAGGATTCCTGTGGATTTTTACATTTGCAGAGACAAGTCTTAGTTGCAACATTATATGCCTGGATTGTAAGACATTCTCATCTAAACCTAATTGAACCCAGTAGAAATGAAATTCCACCTCTAATAACTGATCCCTAACGATTAGGAATATCTACAAGGTTGCCAGATATAAGGTCAATTCACAAAAAATAAATAACATTTTTCTACAGCAGCAAAGTCCAACTACAAAAATAAAATCAGAAATTAAATAGTATTCAGCATAGTAACAAAAGTTATAAATTATATAGTACTTAATAAAAATATCTAAAGCTTCTATGTTCTGTTAAAAGAAAAAATTCTGATTAAATAAAGAGAGAGTTCATTCTCTTGGATGAGACAACTTAGTTTTGTAAAAATGATCAATTCTTGGCAAAATTAATTTATAAATTTAATATAAATTTAATGCAATACCAATTAAAATTCCAGATAGACTTTTTTTGAGGATTTTTAAAGGATAATTTTAAAATGTATATGAAGTGACATTAGAAGATGATGGATTAGGAGGCCCCAGCCTTGGTCCCCTCTACCCACAAAAAGCAAGTCAGCAACTACACACAATTGAAAATCACTTCGGAAGAGCTCCAGAACAGAATTGAAAAGCTTCAGCAATCCAATGGAGCACAGAGACTGAGAATGGCCACACAGAAAAGCATAGAAAGTATTTTACCAGTATCACTCCATTGCCCAACTTGGCACAACTTGGCACCTAGAGGAATTCCCTAGGCTATGACCTTTCGCCTCAAGGGAAGGAGAGCAGGAGGGACTTGGTAGATCTTGCTGCCACCAGAGACACCTGTAACTTTTTCCAGTGAGGCGTACTGTAGCCTTTGCTGATGCCGACTCCAGCTAATGGAGCTGTTCATCCCCTGAAGTATGAGAACGCCCTCCTCCGACCACCACTATGTGCACACAAGGCAAGGATGCCTACTCTCACCATTTCTATTCAACATAGTACTGTAAGTCCTAGTCTGAGCAATTAGACAAGAAATGAAAAACATCCAAATTGGAAAAGAAGTAAAATTATTTGTTTGCAGATGGAATGATATTTTATATAGAAAACACTAAGGACTTCACACACACACACAACCCCCCCCCCCAAAAAAAAAAACTATTATAGTAAACAAATTCAGTAAAGTTGTAGGATAGAAAGTCAACATATAAAAACTAGTTGCATTTCCATACACAATGAGCTACCTGAAAAAGAAATTAAGAAAATGATTCCATTCACAATAGAACAAAAAGAATAAAATACTTGCAAATAAATTTTATCAAAGAGGTGAAAGAATTGCACACTGAAATTTGTAAAATATTGATAAAGAAAATTTTAAAAGGCACATATAAATGGAAAAACATCTTGTGTACATAGATAAGAATTAATATTATGAAAATGTCTATATTACCCAAAGTGATCCGCTGATACAATACAATCTCTATCAAAATTCCAACGAAATTTTACTAAGAAATAGAAAAATTATCCTAAAATTCATAAGGAACCACAAAGACCCCAAGAAATCAAACCAATGTGATCAAGAAAAACAAAGCTAGAGGGAACATGCTTCCTGATTTCAAAATGTATTACAAAGCTACAGTAATCAAAGCAGTATGGTATTGGGATAAAAACAGACATATAGACCAATAGAGAATCCAGAAATAAATTTACACATCTACAATCAATTGATTTTTGACAAAAGTGCCAAGAATGCATAATGGGAAAAGGATAGTATCAACAATGGTTGATGCTGAAGGAAATGGATATTTACGTGTGGAAAAATGAAATTGAAACCTTATCTAACACCATATTAAAATATTAACTCAAAATGAATTAAAACTTAAATGTAAGACCTAAAACTATAAAACTCTTTAAAAAAACAACTTCTTGACATTGGTCTGGACAATGATTTTTTTGAATATGACAGCAAAAGAATGAGCAACAGAAGCAAAAATAGACAAATGAGATTTCTTCAAATTAAAAAGTTTCTACATAGCAAAGAAAACATTAGCAAAACAAAAAGGCAACCTATGGAATGAGAGGAAATATTTGAAAACCAAATACCTGATTAGGGGTTAACATCTAAAATATATAAAGAACTCTTACAACTCAATAGCAAAAAAAAGCAAATATACTACATACTTTGCTTAATGACTGAGGAATGTATCACAACTGATTTCAATATTGTATGAACACCACAGAATGTACCTAAACAAACCCAGATGGCACACCCCACTACACACCTAGGCTATATGGTATAGTCTCTTGTTCCTAGGCTACAAGCCTATACAGAATGTTACAGTACTAACTTCTGGAAGCAATTGTAACACAATAGTAAGTACTTATAATTCTAAACATATATAAGGTACAGTAAAAATATGATATAAAAGATAAAAAAAATGGTACACCTGTATAGGGCACTTAACCATGAATGGAACTTGCAGCGTTGGAAGTTGCTCTGGGTGAATCAGTAAGTGGTGAGTGAATGTAGAGACCTAGGATATTACTGCACACTGCTGTGGACTTTATAAACACTACCCCACAAGCCCTCTCTCTGCTTCCTCTTGACAGAGTCAAAATTAGAACATTGAAGCTATCAGTGCTGTTGCATGAATATGGCCGTTGGCTGGCTGGATTGAAAATATCAAGGAGAAACCGGTAAGGTAAGACATAGACCACCACAACCATGACCGTCAGAAGGGAGTGAAAGGCAGCCCGAGAATCGGTGGGATTAAGGAATCAACATGAAGAGATAAACATATAGGGGATTGTCATGGCAATGTGGTTTTGGCTATCACATGTTGGAGCCATAGTTAGATTAAAGAGCTTTGTGATATTTCTTTTAAAAAGAGGGTATTTAATACAGAGAGGGTGTAAAACAGAGGACTCAATATTTTGACTTTGGAAATTAGTTTTTAGTACCATTGACCCTATGTGGCACAAAGGGCTCTCTCTGGCATTGAATTTATGAAAGAAATGAAACATCCTTTCTATACATCATTGCAGCCTGAAAATTTCCAACAGGGACTAAGTGGCTTCATACTACCACAAAAAGATTTTACTAAAGTGATACTTAATACTTATTAAGGTAGCTCTTGTGAACCTGTGTCCTTGTACAGAATCTTAGTTCCTCAACAAAGAATTTACACAGTCTACTCCGAAGACCATCAGGCTGGATCTGGAAGGGCGGTAGTGTCCTTTGAATATGTAACACTGGGTGGGTAGGCTGGGGGACAGGCTCCTCTGTGCTCTATCAGGTCAGTGACTGACTGATTTGTGATTTAATCTGTGTACTTGAAACTGAAGTCCTGTAAATGAGAGGGAATCTATTGCCAAGCCTCACAGAGATTGCTCATCAGAGAAAAAAAAATTCCTCCTGAATCACATAGCCTTCCATTTCTTGTGGGAAACTTAGTTCCATTATAACCTTATAAGACCACTGTTGTATATGTGATTTGTTATTGACCGCAATTGTGTTATGCAGTGTGTAACTGTAATCCAGTTTGTAAATGGGCAAAAGACTTGAATAGATATTTCTCAAAATAAGACATACGAATGGTCAACTGGCATAGAAAAAGGTGCTCGACATCACTAATCATCAGGGAAATGCAAATCAAAACTTCAGTGAGCTATCACCTCGCACCTATTAAAACAGCTATTATCAGAAACACCAAGGATAAATGCTGGCAATGATGTGGAGAAAAGGGAACATTTGTACACTGTTGGTAGGAATGTAAATTGGTATATCCTTTATGGGAAAAAGTTGAAGATTTATCCAAATATTAAAAATAGAGCTGTCATATGATTGAACAATCTCACGTCTGGGTATATAGCTAAAAGAAATATCTAGAAGATATCATTCATCAACTATACCTCAATAAAGATGGGAAAAAATACATGTGGATAAAAAGAGGATCAAAGAGATGAAAGAAAGCTTGCTCTATCAGCCATGACCATATTACAAGCCCTAGTAATAAAAACAGTATGGTACTGGTACGAAAACAAACAAATAGACTAATAAAATAAATTAAAGTACTCAGAGTGAACTCACATATTTATGAGAACCTAATAAAATGGTAAAGATGGTACCACAAAACAATGGAACAAAACCAATTAGCAGATAATGATGGAAAAGAACTATTTTTGAGGTAGAGGTGATGGGAGATAGTGAGCAGATAAAGACCAAAGGGAAAAAGGAAAACTATGAATACTATCAAATTTGTGGTTTATGCCCCATCTATGTAGAATGCGAAAATTAATAATTTTCAAAAGTATGTAACAATTCCTTAAAGAGGATGAAATGTTGAACTGTTTTTGTTATGTTTTTAATGCAACAGGACCACTGTAGAGATATTACTGGCTGTTTAGGAGAGTTAATATAGAAGAAAAAAATAAGTATGACCACAGCACACTGCTGTCCCAGCCATCTAGCAAAGATACAAGTAAACTAAACCTAGGTGGTATTTCCATGTCCAGGCTGGGGACTGCCCAGAACAGAAAGAGTGAATTTAGAGGGCAAGAGGCTGGAAGTTGGAGAGAAAGCAAGACCCAGGTTTATTGGCAAATGCTGGGTAATCAGGTGAAGCCGGCCTAAAGGCACTGGGACCTGTGGATTCTCCTAGTTTCGATTCTGTCTTAGGCATTGTTTTTAAGTGACTTCTGTGATCGGCCATTTTAGCTGAATTGATTGATCAGTGTGTTCAAATAAAGAGGTGCGGGTGATCTTTTGTGCTTGAGTTGACCAAGTACCCCAGATGTTTTGGCTCAGCTTCTGGTGTTTTAAATCACATTGTATAGACCAGTTTATTCTGGCAGGAAGAACGGGGCCTTGGATCCACTTTCCAGCAGAAAGCCTCTTCCCTGACAGCCCCCTGACAGCTTCCCTGAAACTCTGTCTCCTGGCTCAAGCAGAGGGCTCAGACTCCTTCTTCCTGATGGTAGTTTAACTATTACTTCAGTCTCTGATGACTATCAACTTCTGTTTCATTGATGTCTTCTTAGATTAAAAATTCTCTAAAATAAGTGGGTCATTAGTTGCAACTATTTCTAGGATGTGATTTTTTGTTTGTTTGTTCGTTTGTTTGTTTTTAAGAAATGTGTTGATGGAGCAGGATTTTCAGTCATCGGGAGGATAATTTTTATTTTTTTTTAAAACTTAAATTGTCTGACTAATCTCTTCTACTTTCTTTATTAGTTTGCCAACAGAGGCCAAGGCTAAGTCTTCCCAAAGTGACTGCTCCTAAAGTAATATGTTTCACTGACCCCAAAATCTTCTTTGCCCTTTCTGGAGACAGTGTGATGTAGTAAAAAGCGCATGGGCTTTGCAATCAAATGGGCTCTGTGTCCTGATGGCCTGTGGCTCTCTCCAGCTGTGATTTAGGGGAAGTCATTTGATTTCTCTGTTCCTCAGCTTCCTCTTCTATGAAATGGGGAAATAATACCTACTCCATGATGTTACCCTGAGAATTAAATGGCATAATGAAGATAAAAGTGTTTAATGCCTGGCCTATACAAAGTACTAGAAGATAGTTCTTGGAGTTTGTATGTTCACTCTATGTTATGTGACACTGGGAAAGATGTCAAAGTTAAATGAAGTTCCATAAAGAGCCAATCAGGGGAAATTGGGCCAACTGACCAATCTAGAAAATTCCCTTTTATGTAAAAGAGAAAATATTTGCAATACGAGCATTTTGTTTGTTTGTTTTTATACTGTAAGTTTGTTTTGTTTGGTTTGTGTTTTTAAGTGCAAAGTGGAACTTGACTGGGCACATTGAGATGCCCAGGCTACTCTTTACCCCATATATATGTATTGGCAGGTAAATAACAGTGCAGTTCTAATTTTGTAAACAAGTTCATCAGACAGTGGCAGGGAAAGGCTTCCCTCAGCAGTTCCTGCAAAGCTGCCATTGGAAGTGCTCAGCACCTTACCCCACAGCCCATGTTTAGGAAGGACTGATTTCACCACCCAGAAGAAAAGCCTAAAGAACATATTTTGTCCCCTGAGCCTCAAATATATTCCTTATAGGAAACCAAGAGAGCGAAATTGTTTCTCTTCTATTTCCTCAGACACAGCAGGTTCAGACTATCTCTACTGGATCTAAAAATATCCTCTGAGTTCATTTTGACCATGTAAGGCACTTTCAAGTGCCTCTACCAGCTGTGGTGTAGTAAAATGGTCCACGGCCAATTAGCAAGCCTCAGAACAATCTGTAATTAGTTGTAGCTGACAGTTGTCAGGATTGCCATAGCTTTGTTGGGCTTCAGAGATTGGACATGTGCAGAGGGAGCCTTTGGGACCTTACCATCAGTCTTCTGACTCAATCTGCCAGGCCCCCTGAATGAACTTTGGCCAGCCAGACACAGCCCATGGTGGGCGCTTTTGTAAGCTGAGCCCTTCCTTGGTTTTGTGCCCTAGATGGTTTCCTTTGCCCTCTCTATTCAACATCCTTGCCTTGTTTCCAGAATCTATTTTTCTCTCTCTCATCTCTGAGTCTTTACAGATGTTTTACCCTCTTCCTGAAATACTTTTCCCAAAAATCTCTCCACATTTCTTTTTTCCTTTACCAAATAAAATTGCATTTGTCCTTTAAGCTTTAGCTTAGATGTCACATCCTCTTGAAGAGTTCCCACTCCACTCCCCAAAAGCATATCAGGGGTCGGTGATCTTTCTCTGGGTCACAGAACACCTTGCCCTTTCTCCGTCAGGGCATTCACCAGTGTATGCAATAACTACATGCTCAAGTGCGTACTTAGCCCATGAGCCCGAGTCTGGGCCATCAGGGCTGTATGCTTATAGTTCCCATAGAATTCTCAAACGCACTCAGTGCCCAACTTACACAAGTGCTCATTGACATGGGCCAAGTTTTGTTCACTCTGGGAACAGATGCCCCCAAAACCTATTTTTAGTCTTTTCACCCAAAAGCTGATTCCTTGAATATGGACTGACATCATAACAACAACAACAACAAAAAAAAACCAAATAAAAAAAGAAAACAAAAGATACTACAGTAAGAGTTCTAGTCTACTCTATTTCTTAGTAACTTCAGGCATATAATTTAACATACTCAGGCCCCAGGGGGCTTGTTTATTAAATGGGAATAATAATGCCTTAAAATTTGGAAGATATGAAGTTCTTTTGAATTCCTTTCAAGATAAAGGATTTGATTCCATGTACACATATTATTATCAGTAGGAAGAAGGAATAGCTGGGGAGAAGTGTAAGGAAGGGGAACAACCGAGTTCTTTTGTGTCTTAGAATTTCTGATACTGTGTTAGCATGTGAAGAATAACAATTGGCTTACAAATTTTACAATCTGTCTCTAAGTAGATAACAGTGTTAAATCAAGGTGATATTTCTGGACTCAGACATCATTCCTTCTTGGCAAGTTGTTTAGGGCTAGGTAAAAACTTTCGGGGGTGAGGGGATTAGAAAGGCAAAAGGCACAAGGCACCTCAAACCCCAAACTGTTTCTGGCCTGAGATATTTTGATTTTAAGGTAAGCAGATCAGAGATCTGTGAATTACATTCCTTATGAATTATGTAGATTGTGAAATTAATGGAAAAAGTGCTCAGGGCAAAATGTTTTGCACTTGGTTGAACCAAAACTGTGCAAAAAGGACTAAAAAATGGTGTTCTGAAAGCAGCTGCCTTTTCCTTCTGTCCCTGTTTAAAGTTCTCTGACTTCTAAAAATTTTGTGGAAAGAGTATGAAATTTGGAATGATAAAATCATAGATTCAAATGATTTGCAAAAAAAATTAGCTATTAATTGAGTTACTTAACTACTACAAACCTAGGTGTGCTTATTTTTAAAAAGACAATGATGGCCCAAAGACATTAACAGATAACTCACCAAAAATATATATACAGAGGGCAAATAAGCATATGAAGAGACGCTCAATATCATATGTCATCAGGGAAGTGCAAATTAAAACAACAATGAGGTACAACTATACACCTTAAAATGGCCAGAATTCAAAAACACTAATAACATTAAATGCTGACAAAAGTGTGGAGAACAGGACTCTCATTCACTGCTGGTGAAAATGCAAATGGTTCAACCACTTTGAAGACAGTTTGGTGATTTCTCACAAAACTAAGCATACTCTTACTATATGATCCAGTAATTGCGCTCCTTGGTATGTACCAAAAAAAGCTGAAAATTTATGCTCAAAATCCTGCACACCAATATTTGTAACCACTTCACTCATAGTTGCTAAAACTTGGAAGCAAAATGTCCTTCAGTTGGTGAATGGGTAAATTGTGGTACATCCAGACAATGAAATATAATTCAGCACCAAAAAAAAAAAAAAAAAAAAAAAATTGATATACTAAACCACAAAAAGACATGGAGGAAAATTAAAGGCATATTACTAATCTGAAGACTACACATTGTATAATATTAACCATATCACATTCTAGAAAAGAGGAAATGTGGGAAAGGATGAATAGGTGGAACACAGAGTATTTTTACAATAGTGAAACTACTCTGAGAAAGTTATTTCAAGGAAGTGGCTATTCTCCTGTTGGCTGGGAATGGCTTTGAGCAATGGTCCTCACTTTTTTGCTTCAAAAGATAATTGTCCTCGAATTTGAGGATAGAAATGGGTAGAGGAAATGTCTGTCTATAGCATTTTAATATTTTGCCCTTGGGTATCACTCAGCTACTATTGAGTGGTTAAGAATAATGAACTCTAGATGCTATTTAGAAATGATCATTTTCCAAGTTACTGGCCTGGAAGATAGACTTGTTTTACTTTAAATATTATTGATTATAAATTTGTCATGAGATTGCCTGGGGTCAAAGGACTAAATGGATTTTTTAAAATTAATTTTGAGTGAATGAAGGACACAATCAAATCAGCAACTGGATAAATTTAGGGGAAAAATCAATAAACACTGAAACTTTTAGTGGGCTGAGTATGTATAATGTCACTTGAAGGGCATCTTTTGTTTTCTGCTCTATGTTATCCTTATTAGGACCTCTCTCAGAGATATGTGGGGTGCCTGGGTATTCTGATACTGACACTGGAATGGTTTCCAAGGAGATGTGATAAGTTCTGTCAAGGTTGCATGGAAGTCAGACTTCTTATTAAGCAATGCTGAATTACCTCCTCTGTAAGCTGGGTGATTCCTTAGTTTGAGGGGAAAAGTCTTGTCATAACAAACTAAATTCATAAAAAATTGAACAGGCTCTGTGTCTGGGCCATTTCTTATTGAGGCCTTTCATAACACAGGACGGTCAGCTTGTTGGAGGCCAGGCCCTTCTGTACCATCAGGGTCCTTCCCACCCACTGGCAGTGCTAATACTAAAGGGAACGTTCCTTAAGTATAGCTATCCTTGCATACGGTTTCAGAGCTTCTCTTCTTCCTCTGACCTTAATGTGGAACCAATTCCATGAAGGCATCAACCAGCTCTGTGCAGGTTCCACCTGACAACACCTACCTTGGGCCCACCCATCTTTTTACCTGCCCCAGAGCTTCTCTCAAAGTATGAAGACACAGGGGAGAGAAACTAATGGACAATTATAATCCCCTTCCATTTTCTGGGTGATCATAGTTTCCTCAGAATATCCCATGGAATTGAGTATAATGGTGAACAATCTATCATTCGTACTTCTATTGATTTCCCTCCTTCTCTGTTTTGCTCACTTTACCCTCCCTCCTGCTTCCTGGGATCACTTTCTAAGTCAACTACATGCACACAAGCCTCTCCCAGGCTCTGCTTTGGAGAGAACTCAGGCTAAGACACCCCCCAAAATTGTCACCTGAAATAAGCCTACTCATCTTGCTCAGGTCTCTAAGTAGAGTTAGATTTTTTTCTCATAATACTTAAATTTCAAGGAAAAAGTAGAATTACTCTGTTTTCCCATAAAAATTCAAACATTTGCATTCACACACAAAATAATATCACTTTCCTATAAATAGCACTTTATGTTTTCAGAGCTTTACTATCTTATTAAGCACTTGAAATTGAGTTCTTCTTGTTCTGTAACTTTAGCACAACCTTCCACTAGAATCTATAGCTTATCTGGTAAACATCCTGGACAGATGAGTTGGCTCACCAATGGCATGAATCAGGCAATAAAGCCTGGAGTAAGTCAACAATAATTAGATTCTTGGTACTAAAACATCAGGACCTCATGATTTAGAAGATCATGCAGGGAGGAAGCAGTCATTTGTGGGCTAGGATGAAAAAGAGGGTCTTGTTAAAGAGACTATGGCCTCATTTATTACCAGATTTTTCTGATGGCATATTTTGTCTGAAGACTTGCTGCCATTGACAGTCTAAATTACTAAATTGTTTATGATATATCTACTAAGTATGAGGCACTATGCTAGGCCCTGTAGGGGAAGAAAAATAATAAATGATTTCAGCCTTCAGAGAACTTGTAGTTGAGTTGAGGAAAAGTAATTAGAAAACAATATTGAGTATAAACAGAATCAAAACCTAAACTATTTGGAGGGAATGATGAATTAATTATTAGGATACAATGAGTCGGGATACGATTTTGCCCAGAAAGAATTTGCAGAAGACATATGTATTAAGTTAGAAAATGGACAATTTTGGCTGGTAGAAAGATAAAGGAGGTTATTCCAGGAAGTGGGAAGAGCATGAACAAAGATATGGAATATTCATTTGGCCCTTTGCATCCACTTGATGCTAAGCATCTTACTTAATAATGATGAATAAGACACTCTCAGTTCCTACTACTGGAGCTAGAAGACTTGAGGGATTTGTGAATGAGCTTGGTTTGCATTGAGCCAACCTCCGTGAGGCAAGTGTTGTTCTGATGAGCCCCTTAAAAGGCAAAATAAAGGAGAGATTAATAATTTTATAAGAAGAAATAGTTTTATAAGTTTTTACTTTTGAGGTTTGTGTCAATTGAAGATAAAAGTTCCCTTTTATCATTATCTTACATTTCAAACTCTGTAATATATGTCTCTTTCTCTACAAAAGTAAGAAGTTGAATTAGCAGACAGCTGTCTCATTGATCAATAAGTCATTAAATATTTTTTTCTTTCCAGAAAAATAAATGAGGACAACATTATATACTGTTACTCAGCTCTTCTCAATTTCCTGATCAGAGAGTCTCAATCAATGAATATTTCTAACTACTAATTAAAAGCCATTTTCAATAAAAGTCCGGCTTTAGGTTTTAGTTAAATAGGATTTTAGGAGATTCTCAAGCAAATTTATGGCCAAATTCTCTCTGATTACTACAATTTTTCAACCTGCCTTTTCAAATTGGAGAGTAAATGAAGCAACTGGATATAAAGTGATCAATACTACTTAGAGATATCACAGGGCTTAAACCTTTTTCTTACCATGTACTGAACCAGATTTTCAACAAGTACCTGAGACATAATGGAGTGTCCCTGGGAAGAATATCTTTTCAGTTGAAGATTTAGTGGGAAATATACTTGCTTCCTAAAATGCCTGCACTGATATTGCTCCATTTTATGTATTTCAAAGATAAGAGAGAAGCACAAAACCGACTTAGTAGCTGTTATGATGCATACTGTTTCTTTTTGAAGAGCAGAGAGAAGTAATTTGTGTAGTTCGTGGCTTCCTGACTCCTGATTACATGATACAGAGAGCTGTCCGCATGGAAAAGGAAATTGATTTAAAAGCAGTCGGTGGCTGTATCTAACATAAATTTGATGAGTAAAATGAAAAGAGGCTCTGACAGTGTCAAAAAATATTTTTTAAAAAATGATAGTGTGAAGGCCTAGGATAAATTTCATTTTGTTCTACTCAGTACAGGGACTGACACCTTAGCCATTGTCCTTTCATCAATTAGCCTCGTTCTCTGGTTCACCAACTGGCGATATGTCACGCAAAGGAGTGAGAATGCCTCCAAGTGCAATTTAACATTTACAGAGGGTCTACTATAATTCCAGGTGCTCTACTATATAAGAAGATATAAATGCATCAATTTATTAATTTAAAAATACTTATTGAGTGTAGCTATGTGCCCCAGGGGATGCAGTCATTAATAAGACAAAGTTGCTTTGTAACTGAGATTCCAGTGAGGGAACACAACTACAAAAGTTCACGGACACATTAATGATATAATTTTGGTCATAGTCCTTATCTTCTAGAATCTGGTAGCTTACTGGGGGAAGTCAATACATATGGGAAGCTGGAAATAGAGGGAGCCAGAAGCCCAAGAGTCTGTGGTTAGGTGCTATTGCAAATTCTTTTTGGCTTATAATTCTCCCTCTTTTGATTTTTGGACTATCTACTTGTTATCCAGTGACATTCATCATGGAGACACCTACCGTCTCCTTTTGTGATTTGAGTACAGTTATATAGTCCAAGTCAAGATTCTTACAATTTCTATACTTTGCTGTTGAGTGTTGGGTAGAAATACAGGGAACCATACAAAGTCTTGGTGTGAAGTGTCCAGAGAACCCTAATCCCTCTAGAGACACTTTCAGCACTAATAGGTTAATGCTACTTATTCCAAGATGCTAGAAAATCACAAGAGCAAAGGTAAGATGACCTAATAAGACCTTCGAGTCCAAACACCACAGGATCAGGGCTACGTTTGCAGACCTGCTCTTTCCAACTCCCCAAACAAAGCTATCCTTGCCCCTAGGCAACCAATTCTGCCTATACCCCCTCCCTTTCTTTTCTGGGAGGGAATTATAAAAGATGTATTGTGAAACAGGCAAGAGAGGTCACTTTTTTAAGCCTTAGTCAAAGCTGAACCCTTTGAGCTAAGCCAGAGATCTCCCATTGCCTCCTCCCACAAGTCTATGTGCACTCTGAGGTCAGTAAGACTTCCTCATGGTCCATGGGTCAGACTGCTCTCCATCTTCTCTGACTCTCCAAGAAAGTCAGTGGAGCAGGAGATTCTAGCACACCAATCCCTGTCTCCATCCCTTACTTCACACACACACACACACACACACACACACACACACACACACACACACAAGTTGGAGGGAGAGAAGAAACTAAATTTAAAAGGAAGTCTGCAAAAAATCTACTAACACAATCCTAAAAACATGTTTTGTCTAATGTTAGTAAGTGAAAGAGATTGTTTGGTTTCTATCTCTTGTTCTTTCTTTTGTACTTTCTCTCCATGATTTTCTGAATAAATGAATAAATAAAATTCAACTTATTAATTATAGCACCAGCCATTTTAAAAATCACTTTAAGTTAAATTTCATGAGAGAACTGCTTATCATTCTTCACTATGTGTCACCTAAGGGAGGGAACACTCTATCAGGTGACAAGTAAGGGCACTAACAGCCTTACTTCAGTGAGCAGATGGCTGGCCCAGGCTGGTGGCCGAGTATTAGCATTCTCTCGCAGCCTCCTCCTCACCAGGTGAGGTGGCCAGGTGGAATGTGGTGGCATGCATCCAGAGGGAAGATTTGGTTTCCTAGTTGTTATTGTGAAAATCACTCATTATGAGAAAAATAGTAACATATTTTGCAAGGTGCTATTCTGAAAAAGAAAGATATTTTTAAGTGAACAATTATGGACAGGTTACAAAATTAAACATAAAGCTTCAATATAGAACACAGTGCCAGGCCGCCTGAAAAGAACAGTGTTAAGGATGGCAGACAGTGCAGAACCCTATCTCCCTATAATACTACAACCCCCTGTGCTTTATGAACTCTGGGTCCTCCTCTGTTTGCACTCATTTTAAGGTAGGTAGTTCCAGGCAGATGTGGTGATGGTCAAGGAGAGGGACTGGCTGTCGAGTTCATACCTGTCTTAAATAGTCATACCTGAAATGTATAGGGTAGAAAAGTCCCTGGGATATGTGCATTTACCAAGATATTCATTATAAATACAATTAGTGATAGCGTTGAAGAATCATGCACTACCGATGACTATCACCATGGCTCATAAAATAAAAATGAACGTAGCTTTACAATTTATAACTTCTTTTTTTAAATGCTACCTGTGGTAGTAAAAAGTCACAAATGTCTAGGAAGCTGATATTACAATCCATTTTTACAAATGAGAAGAATAGAATTGTCTCAATCAGCTACGTGTTAATGGAAGAGCCAGGCCAAGACCTCTACCATACCCTTGGGTTCTGTCGCCAAGGCATGCTACCCTCTAGAGTAGTCATAAATTACTGTGAAATATAACTGTTTGCTTTACCTAAGTATCGCAATAGTATCTGAACAGTGAGAATTTTTTACTAGTAGACTGAATATCTCTTGAGAAATTTTGTGAATGAAGACGTGAAAATAATTTTGCTAAGGTAGACATTAGATTTCGATGGTGGTGTTCAAGATTACTATTTCATTCACTACTACAAAGTGAGAAAGCATGAAAAAAAAGTGACAGGAAAATTATTTTCAAATCTTGCCGCTTGCTTAGGCTATATGAATATTGGCCAATTGTAAATTTAACATGGTGGGTCTCATTTTTCCTAAAAAATAAAAAACTACTTTTTGAGGGCAAAATACTGAGATTTGAAAGTAAGTTGATTTTCCCACAATTTTAGCTATCTGGTTAAATCAGTTAGGAACTGGTAAGATCCCAAGGTGAATGAAATATTAATTTTCAGAAACACTGACCGTGGTATCTCGCATCATTCTCAAAGTCATGCTGTCAGCCGTCTTATTTATATAGCACCTCTGTGTACAGTGTGTACAGCCCTCTCCTTGTCTTTTAAATACATCCATTAAACCTCACAATAATCATCCCAGCGAGGTTAGATGATGTGCCTGTGGCCATAAGCTAAGTAAGGGAGCTAAGATTAACACCAGAGGCCATGTGGCTACAAGCCCTTAATACTAATGTTTTTAAACTTTGCCTTTCAGAGGCACCTTGGAAGATCTAAGATCGTAGGGTCAAGGCTATTCACCTGCTTCTTTCAGAGCATCCGCTGTCTTTATCTCTACTATATATGGTGAGAATACTCATGTTTAGAGCTCATGAAACTTACAGCATAACTAAGATGCACAAGAAAAATGCAATTTTTGTTTGGTCTACAGCTAATCAAGTTGCCATCAACAGGCCTCATCGAATGGCAAGCAGAGAAGAGAAAGTTAAATAAGTATCCAGAGGAGTTTAAGTTTAGTTCATCTAAACAATTAAGAGTGCTTTTAAAAAAGGTTCAGTGTTTCAGAAAACCCCTTTGCCCCTCTTTCCAGCCTCAGAAGGCTTCTAGATATCTCAGGGAAGGGGTGTATAACTTTCTTTCTTTATTTCTCTCTCTCTCTCTTTCTTTTCTTCTTTCCTTCTTTCCTTCCTTCCTTCTTTCCTTCCTTCCTTCTTTCCTCCTTCCCTTCCTTCCTTCTTCCTTTTTTCCTTCCTTCCTTCCTTCCTTCCTTCCTTCCTTCCTTCCTTCCTTCCTTCCTTATTCATTCATTCATTCATTCAACCAGCATTAACATTTACTATTGTGACTTTCTTGACTACCTCTCATGCCATGCTCCTTGGCTACTTGGGTACCAAGCACACAGATCTTCTCTAATGCTGAAGCCACTGGAGTTTATTCTTTCAGCTCTAGCACACTCTTGGCAATCTCCCTGGATGAAATGGCCTCCTTAAATTGTAACTCTTCTGAGATCAGGCTGTAATTCTCACTTATTACTAGTCCAAGCAGTCAGCTCTGTGGTCTTTATTAACTAAGAGACACCTCATCTCCTGGAAGAGAACCCCTCTGGCTAAACTGGCTGTTTATACCAAGTTAGATAATAAGAATTTCTCTGCTGGTCTTAACAAATCTACTCTCCAAAAAGCTGTGAGCAGGAGCTATAGTTACACATAAAATAGTAATGATTGTTTTTGCTCACTCAGTAGACCAGTGATTTGACTGTATTTATAATTCATGTGAGTTAAAAATTGCATAATGTTAGTACTGGAATATGTCTTAAAGGCCACATACACCCTTCCTTCTTGCCTTACAGGATGAAGAAACTAAGACCAGAGATGATGTGGCTGGCCATGGTCACATCTCATGACAATGACAGAGCTTAACCAAGGCCTCCTGACTTCAGGTCTGATGTTTAAATCCTACATACCATCTCGCCCTGCAGTTACAAAACCCCATCAGTCAGAGTGGCTGAGTCCTATCTCCAGTACCTGGGCATGAAAATGACACACACATTACACTTTTACAAAATTAATCTGTCAGAGAGAGTAACACACTAGTTTTCTGTGAAATCCTTTGAGCCCAAAGATATCAGCCACATGTCTGTTTATTTGTCTTAAAGTCTCTTACATATTTGGTAGGCATCTGATAGACCAAGATTGAGAAGGAATTGAACATGTACGAACCAGCTAGAAAATATATATATATTTTTTACTTCTTTATCTCTACTCACTGTATCTTCCAAATAATGCCACCATTGGGGAGCATGATAGAAGATTTCCATCAGAAAATATACAAGGAAAAGATGTTAAAAAGCTCTTTTATGAGTACTAATGTGTTGCTTAAATAGCTTATCTTTGATTTTCCACCCAGTGAATTATCCAAAATAAAATGTAAAAGTGATTATTTGGGGAATGAGATGCCATGCCTAAGAAGGATGGATAGTGGGATAGGGACTTTTAAAAGATACATAATGACTATGAAAAAAAAAAGAAACCCAACAACAACAGGAAAATGTTCTAGATTAAAAGTCCCTTTTCCCTGTGCAGGCAGACTGCTGGTCCTGGGTTCTAGTAGAAAACAGAACCTGAGGCAAAAGTGGTTTTATGCAGGAGGGTAATAAAGAAGGGGGAGCAAGAAAGTGAGGAGGAGCCCCGTGGGTAGGATGGGGGAATTTGGGGAAGCACATGTGACTCTGTTTTATTCTCTGGATGCACACACTTACCTGGCTTTCAGGACCATGTGATTCTTCAATGATGTGGATTGCTTTCAAGGCTGCTTTGTCAGATATTTTCAATTCCATGTCTCTCACAGGTCAAAATCCACCACACTGGACATCAACGACCCCTCGTTTCTCCTGGGCCGGGTCACCTACCTATCCAGACAGTGCTTGGGGAAGCTATAGGAGCAGCATCTCCTACTCCAGTGATAAAGAGGTGTGAGGGTCCCTTATTGGGAACTGTTAGGAGGTGAATTGTGTCCTTCTCGAATGTTAATGTCCTAAGCCCCAGTACCTCAGAATCTGACCTTATTTGAAAATAAGGTTGTTTTAGATGGGATTAGTTAAGATGAGGCCATACTGGAGTCAGGTGGGTCCCTAATCCAATATGACTGGTGTCCTTATAAAAAGGGAGAATTTGGACACAGATGTGCATAAAAAGAGAAAATATGAAAAGACACAGTGAAAATACCATCAACAAGCCAAAAAACAAACGCCTGTGCCTACTGGAAACTAAGAGAGAGACATGAAACAGGTTCTCCTTCATAGCCCTCAAAAGGTACCAACCCTGTAAACACTTTGATTTTCTAGACCCCAGAACTGTAAGATAATAAATATCTGTTGTGTAAGCCACCCAGTTTGTGGTATTTAATTACTTAGTTAGGAAATTAATACAGGTAACTTCTCATTTCCTACTCTTATCCCATAGCATCCCTCCTCTAGCCTTCCTTTAATTTTGCCTCAAAATTCCCCTTTTAAAACTGAACTGTTCTCCAACTGAGTGATGACTGGCGGGAGAGGGGTAGGGTGGGGCCTAGGAGAAAGCAGTGAAGGTTTAAAGAAGTACAAATTAGTAGTAGATAAGATGGTCACAAGGATGGGCAGCACAGCAGAGGGAATGCAGTCAGCAGTAAGATAATGGCTATGTGTAGAGCCAGAGGGAAGATAGAGTAATCAGGAGGATCATTTTACAAACTACATAAATGTCTAGCCAGTGTACTGTATACCTGAAACTAAAACAAAACAGAACAAAACAAAACAAAACAAAACAAAACAAAAAAACGAAAAACTGAACCATCCTCAAAGGAGCTTCTTTGTACTATACCAAGGTTTTGTCCCTCTCAGAAATTTTATATATTATTATGAAATGCAAAATCTTGTTCCCTGTTTTGGGAAGCAATAAAGTATGGAGGTCAACAGCATAGGCTTGACAGTCAGATAACAGTGTTTATCCCTCACTCAATAAACAATTTTAGGAAAATTAAAGAATCATGAACTTTTCATCTGTTAAATGGGACGCTAATGTTCCTCATTTTCTAGGATTAAATGAGATTTTAAAAACAAAGCACTTAGCACAATTCCTGATGTATAAACACTGCAATTAATGAGAGCTATTAATAATAATAGCTATTAGGGGAGATTCAGGCATCAAAAAACAAGTTTGTAGAGTCTTCATGGAGTCTTTTTAGTCCTCTGAAATTAGATGAGACACCTGCTTACTCAGTTATGTAACTCTGGAGTCACGCGTATAGTCACAATTAAGCCAAATAACCACATTACCATATGTGTCTTAGAGAGGCTAAGAAAATATAAGATATTAACATTAAAATGAAAGGGTTTTATAAGCCACAAGATGTAAGTGATACTCAAGAATTAGGAAGTATATCCTCTGCATCTTCCAGAAGGGTCGGGAAAGCAGTAAATACAGGTTAGGTACTTGAGGTTGGTGATACCCAACATTGAGATCAGAAGATATAGACTTTCTTCAATGAGCTTCAGGTTCTTTAACTGTGTAGTATCATGGGGCATAGTATAGTTATTCACAAATTTACTCTGCCCTTCTCTGGGGAATGTTTATAATTCTTCACCCAAATAACATCAAACTTGTCCCTATGACTTGCTTTGACAAATAAAAAGTGAATGGACATGATGGCTGTGCTCTTAGGCCTTTCTCTCCCTCTGTTATCATGAAAGCATGTGTTGAGATGGAGTCTCTGTTGGCTTGATCCTGAATGTATATGAAAAAGTTCATCATGATGGTCTAACATGGGTATGGACTGTGAAAAATAAATTAACTTTGCTGCTGTAAGACATTGAGGATTAGGGTTGATTGTTTCCACAGCACAATCTAGCTCATCAAGACTGATGCAAGTGGGAAATCAGACATCTGCTTTGCAAATACAAAGTGCCCTACCATTATAGGACAATACTTAAGAAAAAACTTTAATTTCCAGGACTTATTCCCTACTTCTACCCCCAAAATTGTGATTAATAATTAAGTATTGGTGGGTGTTGGGGGAAAACAATCAGCCAAACTTCTTTCTCTCAAAGTAGACAGAGAGAAATAGATATGAACCAGGATTACTAATTGATGTAAAATGAAGGACCTTGGAAGCTTGCTTTAATCATGCTACCCTCCTCCTTGCTGTCTCAAGTCTCTATCTTTTGATTTTTGCCTTTTCTGCATGTTTCAAATGTCTAAAATGGCTACTTGAACTTCACACTTATCTTTATAATTGAAATGAAACCAAATATGCACACAAAGTCCCAATGTTCTAGACAATAGAAAGAAAGAGAAGGAGAGAAATGAAAAAAAGAGGAAAATATAGAATCAATTACTTAGAAGGCACTCTTTTGTTACCCACAGAGCTCATAATATGCAGTGTTTATTCTGTAAAAAGAGTAACATGGGCATTTTTTATCCACATGATAAATTCACCAAAGATCCTAAAGGAAAATGGAGGAATTTCCATTTTGTTGTCCTCAATGTAGCAAAAGTTAGCATGGGTCATTAAAAAAAAAGATAACTCCAAAACACAGCTAGCTGACTTAGTGTTTATATTTGAATAGATGAATGCCCCGAATTCTGGTAATTCCTTTCAACCAGTGAATCACCAGACTAATAAAATCACATGGAAAACTTTGCCCCAAAGTATCTAATGTCCCCATTCTATACAATGCTCAGTTCTTCCCTGCTTCACTCCAGATGAACAGTATTAACTCACAGATTTTTTTTTTTGCAAGTACTTGAGGGAAAGAATAATTTTTTTCTCTTTTGAAAAGAATGCCTTCTATTTGGCTTGCACCTTGCTGGAAACAAGGTATTATTTGTTCTAAAATAGAGACAACCTCAAGTCTTCTTTCCTTCCTTCCAATTCTTGCTGAGTTATAGACTGAAATTAAAAGGAAATACTAATGTCAACCAAGAAGGCTACTATTACAGGAAAATTGAGCAGAAGAGGCCTGGAGTGAAAAAGCTGAAGGAATCATCGCTCAAAGACGGTCTGTTTTAGGACACCAATAAGTCCTGGTTTGGAAATTTGCTGCTTTCCAAGAATAAAAAAGGACTTTCTGGGACGTGCGGGACTTTATTGATTTGAGTTCCTGGGTCACTATACTGTGACTATGCCACTGTGGAGATAGTAAATAGATCAATGGTGGCCAGGGCTAGGGAGGAGAGAGAAATAAATAGGCAGAACGCAAAGGACTTTTAGGATAGTGAAATTACTCTGTATCGTACTATAATGATAGATACACGTCATTATGCATTTGTCAAAACCCATAGAATGTACAACACTGAGAGTGAACCGTATGTAAACTATGGACTTTGGGTGATTATGATGTGTCAAATGCAGCACTCTAGTGGAAGATGATAATAGGGAAGGCTATACATGTGGGAGAACAGGGGGCAAATGAAAGCTCTGTACTTTCTGCTTAATTTTGCTATGAATATAAAACTGTTCTAAAAAGTAAAGTCCATTTTTTAAAAAGTGCCATTTTATATTATGAGCTTCCTCGGAACAATCTCTGCATGTAAGAATTAGGTTCCTCAACTTTCAAATATTTTTTCCCATTATCTACACGAAACTTTGAAACACTAGAAGCTCCACCCCGAAGAGTTCTTCTTTTACTTTGTAAGTATCTAAGTGCCTTTTGTGAACTAATCATTGTATGATGCTTCAGTAACACAGTGTTCATTGATACATATATATTATTTTACTTTGTAAAATTTAAAATTCATATTTCTCTTAAAATAGTGGCTTTTTTATTCTTAGTCATATACAAAATAATGATACATCTTATAGTCAGCATCTCAGATTTCACAAAATAGGTAAAGAAATAAACAAACAAAAGTACAGCTTCGGCCTACTAAGGAAGACAAGTTTAAACGAATAATCATGCAAATAAAGTTAAAATTATAACTTTAATTATAACTTTGAAATACATCTGGGGAGCCAGGAAAGGCTTCCTAGAGGAAGTGGCTATGGCCTGAGAACTAAGAACTCTAAGAATTATAAGAGTTAACTGAATAAAGGAGAAGAGGCCAGGTGGAGGGAACTACAGGTACAAAGGCTCTAGAGCAAAAGAGAATTTGAGGCATGGAAAGGGCAAGGGGCAAGGGAGGGAAGGAGGGAAGTTTCCTTTGAGGCACCCAAGTGAAAATGCCAAATATACAATGGATTTTATGGGTTAGGAACTTAAAGGGGATTTCTGAGATGGAGATAAAAAACTGTTGAGTCATCTGAATCAAGGTAGTCATTAAAGCCATGGTGGGGATGGAATAACCAAGAAATGTGATTCACAACTTTGATTGCACTTTAGAATTCTCTGGGAGGCTTCTATAAATCCCAAATAGTTGTGTTGCCCACAAAACAAATTAAATAAAAATCTCTGGGGAAGAAGGGGAACCTGGAATCAATATTTCTTAAAGTTCCTGTGATTCTTCAGGTGCAGTCCATCTGAGTACCACAAGCCAAGACTGAAAATACAGCAGGAAATGAGGAAGGGCTAGAATGAAGAGTTAAGAAATCTGATGTTTGTGGAGGAGGAGAAAGTTGCAAAGGAGACAAAGAAGGAATGGGTAGGAGATTTGTGGAAATCAAGCCAAGGGGAAAAGGAATGCTATGCTGAATGATGCTAAGAGTTAAATAGGTAAGGACTGAAAACATCCTTTGAGGCTAATTGCAAAGAAGTCAATGGTGACCTTTATGGGAGCTGTTTGTTGGTGTGATGGAGTAAGAAGCCAAATAATGTTGAAGATAAAGGTTGGAGTGAGAACACAAAATATTGAGGACTCTTTTTTTGGCAAGTGGAAGTAGATTAAGGAGATTGTGGAGTAGAAACGGTTTTATTTTGCATTTGTAAATGAGAACCAGCTGATACTGTTTGAAAGTTAAAAGAGAACAACAATTTTAATATACAATTTATAATAGTATAAGTTTTCTGAGAAGCTGGGGGAAATGAAAACCATAATACGGGTAAAAGGGGTAGATTTTGATAGGAAGAGGGGATGCCTTCTCTATTGTAATGGGAGAAAATGGGAATGAAGGCAGTATGGTAGATGTATAAGTAGATTTTCATGTGCAATTGTAGGCAAGTTTCATCTTGCATGTGAAGCAGCCCAAAATTTTCTTATTAACCCATCTTTTGACTCCACTATCTTCAACTTGCAGCTTCCAAAGTCGACAAGGGAAAGTGAAAGGAGGATCACACATGGAAAGTTTTATGGATCAAGCCTAGAATCAGCACACAACTCTTCCAACCACAGTCTATTGTCAGAAGTCAGACACGTGTTCCTAAGAAAGACAAGAAAAATAATATATCTGTGATTCGGAAGGAAAAAGAAACAGGTATGGTAACTAGTTAGCCAGTCTCTGCCATTCTGTTCTCCTATCTATCCTTCAATTTTCTGTCTCATCGAGATAACTAATCCTTTAATCATTCTATCCAATTCTGACAGCCCTCTCCTGGCTCCTCCCCTCCTAGTTCAGCCTATTCCCCATGACAGGACACTTGAACTCTTTCAATGTCATTACCTCACTTACCCCCTTATCATTTCTTATACATATTTAGAAAAGTATCAACCACAGTCTAACCATTCTAATTCTCAGTTTCTATCACTAGATTGCTGGCTGCTACTAGAATAGCCACACGCACACACACAATGATTGGTGTCACCAACATTTCATATTTTCCAACATCAACCAGGCCCTAAACATTGCTGGGCAATACTTCTACATATTTCTAATGAGCTCTTCCTCTTTTCCCACAGTGATTATATCAGGTATCTAATCTCTCCAAACTGCTTTGAACGTCTTCTTTTTTAAGTCTCAGTATATAACTTCACTTCAAACATCACAGTGAAAATAAAGGCCGGCATCCTTGGCCAACAGAGAACAGTCACTACACTGCTTTTAAAAGATGCAAGTACACCACTAAGCAATATATTTCTTAACGCCGTGGCGGTGGGACTATCTTCTGAGTCTTCTCAGGGGACACACAGTTAGGTTGTAGGTTTGTGAATCTTATTGGATAAATCCATTCTAACATTATCTCCCTATGTCTTTGAATGCCTTCTTCTCCATCATAGTGAGGAACTTCTAACAACTTATTTTCATTTAGCATGGCTCACTGTTGTGTCTAGGTTTTATGCAACCAAGCAAATAGGTAGAATATACTAAGCCAACGTATTGAATTCAGAATCTCTGGTTGGTTTGTGCATATTAACAAATTCAGTCTCATTTAGAACTGTGTTCCTCTTTCTTTGAACTTATATGCTCAGAATTTCCTTCCACTGATCTTTACTAGATTTTGCTGAAATAATTAGTAAATTCCTTTTGGTATGAAATGATTTTCTCTTGGGTTTAATTTTGTAATTGGCCCACTGATACATTTTGTGATATGACTCTAGATAGCTGGCAGGTGTTTGGGACATTAGTGCAACTGGGAAAGTGGATAATTGGCTCTTTGCTAGGTCACTGCAAAGGTTTAATAGGGGGTAAACAGCCTTAGTCGACAGGGAGAGAGGGCTGCTGTGCAGAGCAAGAAAGGCTCAGGACACTTGAGGGTTTAGAGGACTCTAAACCATCTATAATGGTTAATTTCATGTGTCAGCTTGACTAGGCCATGGGGTTCCCAGATATTTGGTTAAACATTATTCAGGGGTGTGCCTATGAGGGTGTTTCTGGATGGCATTAACATCTGAGTCAGCAGACTGGGTAAAGTAGGTTGCCTCTCTAATGTGGTGGGCCTCATCCAATTAGTTGGAAGCCTAAAGGGTACAAAAAAACTGAGTAAAGGAGATATTATTCCCTCTGCCTGTCTTCAAGCTAGATATTGGTCTTCTCCTGCCTCCAACTTGGACAGAAACTTACACCATTGGCTCTCCTGGGTCTCAGTCCTTTAGATATAGAATGGAACTATGCCTTTGGTTCTTCTTGGTCTTCATCTTCCCAACTGCAGATCTTAGGACTTCTCAGCCAGTTTCTTATAACAAATTCATAATAACTTTAGCCAGTTTCTTATAATAAATCTCTCTGAAGAATCCAAACTAATACACCATCCTACTCTTCTCATAGGTCTCCATTTTGGGGGGAGCTCACCTCTTTCTGATATACGCCCTTATTTTCACAAGTGAGAACTAGTAAAGCAGTGATATTAATAACTTTATAATTCAGAAATCTAAAGGACAAAAGTTGATGTTTGCTTTTAGTCTTTCAGCCTTAACTAATTAGACTTAGGTAATTTCCGATTTTCATCCTAAACCTGAAATAGAAATTTGAGCTTGAAATTTCCCTCTTAAAGTTGTCCAGTCCAAACAGAACCAATCATCCTGGCCTATACAAGTTGATTTTATCAAGTTTTCTGTAAGGTTTTATGTAGCTGCCACCTGGTTCCCCCAAGCTTTGTCTATATCGAGCATTCCATTTCAGATAACCTGAGCTAAAAACTGAATTCTTTTGTAACTCTCTGTCGTGATTTACTCAAGTCTCACCACCTAATACACCTAGTACATTGCCTTTAACCCCAACCAGGCCAAGTAAATGATCCCATATTTGCCCATTTCCCTGTCATTGTGTACAATGTCTCTTGGTGCCAATTTCTATACAGGTCCATTTTCTTTGACTGTAAATGAAAGAGAACCCTCAATTGCCTAGCTTTAAAATTAATGAAACCTAGATGTGGTACAACTTCAGAGTTGGTTATTTCAGGGGCCTGATGACATTCCTAAGGACCCAAGTTTTTTTCAGCTTTCTACTCTGCCATCCTTAGCATATCAGCTTTGTTCTCTTGGTGGTCACAAGATGATTTTCAATTCCAGGGAGCACGTGTAGACATTACAAAGTCCAACAGAAGCAAAAAGTCATTGCTTCCTGTGTTTCTTTTCTTTATTTAAGATAAGGAAAATCTTTCCCAGGAGTACTCCCCACACCCCATATCTTATTGGCCAGGACTAGGTCACATGCTATGTATGCATAAACCAACAACTGACAGGAAGCATGAAATACCATGGTCAGCTTTCATCAATCAGAAGTTATTCTTGATTTGGAGATTACATCACCTTCCCTGGGCACATGACTATTCAGAGGACAGTAGATATTAGAACAAAATCTGGGCTCTGTCAGCAAAGGAGAAAAAGGATGTAACCAATACTGTCTACTCCAATTGTTATGATTCTGGACAGAGTACAGAGAGTGAACAACACTTGAGTTTTTATTTTTGCTACTCAATCTACACCCTGATGACAGATGAAACTGATTCAGAAAGATGGTCAATTGAGGGGTAGATAGGTGAATCAGAAGGGATAGGAAACGCATCACCTCTCACAATAAACAAAACCTCAATCTCCAGAGTGAGGAGAGAGGGGGGATTTTCCTATGAGGAAAGACAGTTAGATCTCAATGCTGCCCTTGGGAATGCTCTCAAGCTAGTCTAGAATCTCAAGAAAATAGGCTGATCATCCCTCCAGGTGAGACCCTACTCTTGCTTACAGGAATATGCCTAATCTCATAGCTCATCCAAAGTAAAAACAGCACTCTTATATTAAACCACAGAAGACTAACATACATAGCATAAATCTCCTCTTAATTAAGAGAAGAAAAGATGGGGAATGGCTGGAAGGAGTGAGAACCTATTCCTCATTGCAAGAATCCTTTGACATTTTGTAATTTTTATCTCCAGGGTGCCTTTGTTGTTCAATAATCTGTGCTCAACTGCATATAGCTGGGGACAAGGGGAAATATTATGAAGTAGAAGTCTAACAAATAACATGACTGGCCCCTGAACACAGACTGCAGGAGTCCTTCATGTTTTCGACCAGCTGGACAGCTCATATCTTCATATGAAGCTACTTTGAATCTATTGTTCTGTGTGGCCGTCAGGGTGGCAAGGACAATTTGGCAATGCAGTCTTCCTTTGGTCCATATGTTTGCCACCTTCATGGTGAACAGCAATGCAGGGCCTAGTCTGATCTGCTTTGAGTCCAGCCTAGATGCTCACACTGGACAATGCTGGGAACAGGAGGTGTCTGGAGGCCTCAGCTGCTTCCACTGAGCCCTTGAAGCCTTCAGCAGGGAAATCAACATTTGTCATTTTGCCTCACATCCTTGTGGACTCACCAGTTACCCTCTCCATCTCCACCCCAGCCCTAACTTCACACTCCCATCTGAGACTGTCAACATCCCGACCTCTTTGGAGTGCTCCTTAGCTTTGCTATTTTTCATTCATTATTTTATTTTGATTTTTGACCCTCACAGCTGTTCTGAGAGGTGCCCAGAGGGAGTGCACATGATTTCTGTTGTACACGTGAGAAGGCATAACTCAGGGATATTTGTTCTGTTTCAAGGCCACAATTAATAAGTGATGAACACAACAAATCACCTTCTTCTTCCAGTACTCCAGAACTATACAAGATTTACAATGCTGGGCAAGAGTGACATCTCTGAATACTGTCACCACAATTGTTTAACATAACCTTTTATTGCTAGAAAAGATTCTAGAGATTATCTGTTCTATTTTTAATAATGAAGAGACAGAGGCACTGAGGAAAAGTTTAGCTGATCAGTCATCACAGGACCACATCTAGAACCCGGGGCTCCAGGTGTCCAGCCCAGGGCTCTCATTCTCTCTCTCTTCACATTGTCTCCACTTTGGAGCCCTTTATTTCTTACTTATTTCTTACTTCATTCTTCTTCTTCTTTTTTTTTTTTTTTTCAACCAAGGGAAAGTAATTAAGTTTAGGAGAAGTAACTCCTGATTCTAAAGACTTTCAATTTAAAGCCATGGGGAGAAAATAATTAAATTGAATCAAAGTCACATCATTTAAAATACTGATACACACCAAGGCCCTTTTCCCCCCTTTCTCCAGTGTGTTTACAAAGAGATTTATTCATGAGCACTTCCACCTTAGCAACCCATGGAGCAGTAGTTGGAATGAAACATTTTGTGCAGCAAGAATCCACTCAAATATTCAAACAGTGGCAAACAGACTAAAAACATTCCATGTAAATGCATAGAATATTTCTTTGATGAAGATCACAGATGCTATCATTCTGTAAGTTTTGGGGGGCACTCAGCCTGGCTACCCAGATAAGAGAAACTATATCAGAAGCAGAGTTTATGAAAATGAGCCGATTCTACATTTGGGCTTTAAAAATCCTTGTGAGAGGTCAGTATTCACTGGCCAAATTGTGCTTTTTGACCTTATTTTCTATTTTAAAACGTCTGACCCTCTCGTTTCTGTTGATTTAAGCATCTGCTTGTTACCTTGGAGAATAAGCACATTTTTTTTGGATATCTGTCCTAGCAGGAAAGAGATTGGACTGAGAAGCTTATTTTGCTGGCTGAGTTTAATCCAGAGGAAACCTGCTCTTCAGATGCCTTCTCTGGCATTGCTTCTTTCACAGACACAGAATATCCAAAAAGCTTCAGAATCTATTTATTGACTGTAAATGGCCACAGAAGGGTGGAAGCAGAATGAATGAAAATATAGCTTTTTGTACATTATGTTATTAAATTCTTCCAACAATCCTGGAATGTAGGTAATGTCTTCATTTTACAAATGGGGAAACTGACTTAGAGGAATTAAGTGGTTTGCCAAAGGTCAAAAAGCTAAATAAAAGGGAGCAGAACTTGGTTCAAATTTCCAGGTTTTTTCTACCATGTGCAGAGAGCCTTCCAGCGAGGTTCTTTCCACCGGCTACATCCTCATTTACTGTTTGAAAGTAAATTTGTCCTTTTCTGGATGATGACTGGCATGTTCAGGGGATCAGCTGAGGGTTTTAAAGAAGTCAAGAGACCCAGTGGGCACAAAACTGGACTCTGTCCCAGAGCCCAAGATCTCAGTCAAACCTGGAGGCCACTGTGCCTGTGGGCACATGTACTGGAAGACAGGGCAAAGGCTCGGCTCTCAGACTCAGCCCTGCAAATCTGCTCCCTGGGCCTGAGAACTGTCTCTAAGCACCTACCCTAGTGTTAATGACATCATTACTTCTCTTTCTATTCTGCAAAAAAGAGGCTCAGCTCCAGTGTCCCCTGCATGGGGCATTTCTCTTTTGTCTCAGCCCTCATGGATGGCTCTGTTCTCAAAACAGTGTTAGATCCCTTCCCTGTACCACCTTAATCCTCACACTCACTTTGGCAGCATCTAAGATTAAGAAACAGATTCAAATCACAACATGCCTTTACTTAGTGCCTTGCAATTGCAACCCCTGCCCACCTCTCCAGCCTCATCCCCTACCAGACTCCAAACACTCGGCCTTCTCCCATATCCTTGAATAACACCAAGCTCACTCCTGTGTTAGAGACTTTGTACCCTGTTCCCTCAGCTTAGATTCTTCCATCACACCCCCCACCCCCACCCAGTCAATCTTCCCATGTCAGAATCTTTCTTGTCATTCATGGCTCAGCTCAAATTCTTCCTCGAGGCAGACCTCCCTGACCATATCATGTAGTTTCCTTACCCAAATTCCCACTATCACTGTCTAATGCAGTTGCTTCTTCTATTTTCTTCATGGCACCTACCATCACTTGACATTACCTTGCCCACTGAGTTGGTTGTTGGCTTATCACCCACATGCTCCATTAAATGTGAACTTAAGGATCACGAGGACTTTATTTACTTGCTCCCCACTGGCTCCTCAGTGCTCAGGACAGCACCTGGCTCCATAATTATTTTTGGAATGGATATAAAAGAAGAAAGGAGAGAAGGAGAAATAGAAAAAGGGGAAATGAAAGCCTGTGACATTGGGGTTGCTACACATTGCTTTATAATCTTTGAAGTCCTTTCATATGTTTTATCTTGTTTAATTCTTGTAACAGCACTAAGAAATAGGATGATAATCCCCATTTACAGACAGAAATTGGTAACACTTATTGAGTATTCTTGAAGCACTTTGTTCTTAAATGAAATTGAATGACAAGCGGAAAGAGAGAGAGGGAGGAAGGAGAAAGAGAGGGAGGGAAGGAGGGAGGGAGGGAAAAAGAGGAGAGAGAGTAAGTTGCAGTGGCAAGAATTGATCTCAAATAGTCTGGCTCCAGAGCCCAAGTTCTTCACCAGTGCACAAAGGCCACAGATTCAGAGAAATTATATCTCTTGTATCATAAGGGACTCAGTGATTTTGTATTGTTGATATTAGACTCCAGACCCTTGCTGCTCCTGCTTTTCCTTCTATGCCCCTCAAGTACCTAATAGTAGGGAAAGGAGTTTGTGAAGAAGGGATGGGCCAAGATGAATCTTCCCCTACTTCTTCCATGCCCTGGATGTCTTCTCTTTGCCCCTCAGTGGCGAAGGGAGGAGAGGGAAGGTGATAACAGCATCCATCTGTGAGTAGCCCCATGCTACACACTATCCACTATCTGTGGTGGTTTCCCTACACCTTGCCTCACCCTCGAAAATTATCCCATATTCAATACTCTTCAAATGACCCGTGTATGTACCATCTACCTGGGTCCCACTAGAATTCTGATTTACACATTGCACTCATGATTTTCCCAGTGAGGCCAGTGAGAAATTTTTAACTAGCAAGTCTTTTGTTCTATAGTCCTAGAGTGATTGAAAAGCCTCTACTCAAGAAATAGGTATATCCTGTGGACAGAAAGGCTCTCCCATTTCTATTTCTTTGTTTGCAAGAGAGAATGTAGTTCTTAAGAGTTTTCTTTCTAACTCAGGTGATCCTTCATGAGGAGGCTGGCCTTTCACAAACCCATCTTTGAGGATCAAGTAATTGGCTTTTTGCTTTCTACAGAATTCATTTTCAACATATGTTTTGTTATTCCTTCAGCTGTTATGGTGACTAGATATGTAGATATAAAATATCTTTCTAGAAACTAGTATATGTTACTAGTATATGTTATAGTCAAGATGTCAAAATAACTTTCATCCAGTGTGTTAACTTTATTTTAAATATAAACTTATTTTAATTTAAATTTAGGAAACCAGAAAAAGAAACACCCCCAAAGCAAAACTATATTCATTTTTGTGTGTCGCTTTCCAGTCTTTGTATACATTGGCATTCTTATTTTTACATGGTATTTGTATAATTTTGTATTTTGTATTTGCCCTTAATGTTATATCGTAACTACCAGTGTCCATAATTATTTATAATAATGAAATGTTATTCCATGGGATAGACACACCGTAATTTGCCTAACCATTTCTATTTCTTAAATGACATGGTAGAAAGCATCCTGGTTTGAAGTCAGACAACCAGACTCAAATCCTAGCTCTCTCAATCACTAGCTGTAAGACTTTCTTGGAGTCACTTGACTGTTCTGCACCTCAGCTTCTCATCTATCAGCTGGACTTTGCCTTTGTTATCCACTCCTGAAGCTCCAGAGCCTTACATCTCCAGAACCTAATACATAGCAACTTCAAGAACATTTGTTAATGAATCGAGAGTCTTAGGGGCGTTTTGACTGAAGAATGGGAAAAGTATTCTGTGATACCAAAAGTTCATTTCTTTAAGCTACTGCAACAGTCATATAATGTCTACCACTCAGGGAATATACAGTGAATAAGCATTTAGTGGACGAATGAAAAAGGTTTATGGGCATTTCCAAAAGCTTTCATTCCTAATCAGCAAGCCAGTGCTGTTCTAAATACCAGCTGTGCTTCTGAATGAGGCCACACAATCTAGGAATAAGAGAAACAATCGAAGAAGGTACTAGAGTAATCAGGGAGATCACTTCATGGATTATACAAATGTCTAACTTTTTAAAATTTAAATTAAAAAAAACTGCAGGTGAAACAACAATAAATCTTTATAGTAGGTAGTACTCTTAACAGTTATACATAAACATTTGTCCTTATATGTTGCACTTCACAGTTTAAATACAGGAAGTGCATTAAACTAATATTTGTTTTTTTGTTTTTTGTTTTTTGTTTTTAAAAAGAAGGTTTTCAGCCCTGGATCTCAGACTGTCACTCCAGCATGTCCAGATCCCTGAGTGAGCTGTTGCTTAAGTCCCTTTAAGAACAAGAGTTGAACATGTTCTATACTTAGATCGTGGTGATTGTTGTACAACTCTGAATACGCCCAAACCATTGATTAATATACTTTATGTGGGTGATTTTTATGGCATGTGAATTATATTTCAATAAAGATGTTTTAAAAAAAGAACAAAAGAAACTCAAACTGGATGTTGAACTGCTTTTCAGGGTAGCACATCTATTATTACCAAGGGGAAGCAATTCACTCTAAGACTATACATTGAAATCGGAAGTATATGTAGTTTATTGTTGAAAGATAGTTATTATTAAAGAAACTAAGCAAGAAGCACTTTTAGTGGTTATAGTCTAAATCCTTAATTTTTACAAATGAATCAAGCAATTTGCTGAGGGTTACACAGCAAGGTAGGAGCAAGGCAGGTTTAAAACCATGGTTCCCTGGTTGTTAGAGCTTTGTCCTTCCTCCTATATCAGTGATAATAGACAGTGGTGAAACATGAAAGAGAATTATTACTGAACTCAAAAAGAAAGGGTAAATAAATTCCAGAAGCTGTAGATCATTCAATATAACATCAGTTTGAATCTAATTCTAGAGCGGATTTTAAAACATGTGGTATGTGAGCTCTTAGAAAAGCAAGGATTGTCGCATGAAGTCAGCATGGATTATTAAGAATGAGTCTCACAAAACCGTTCTATTATCTTTATGAAAAAAATTTTTTGATAGATAAGTGATATGAATATATTCCTTCTAAATTTAACTCAAGCATGTGATAAATTCTTTAATATATTTTTTTGTAAACAAGATATAAATACCTGGATAATAATGAGGTTTGTAATATGTATTACTTACTGAACAACTACAACCAAAGAATGTTTGGATGTGACTAGTAGCGAGCAAAAGGGTCTGTCCTGGTTCTAACCTCTTTAGCATGGTAGATACCAGGCATGGTAGTTATGCAAGTGTAATTACATGTTGATGTTAACTGAAACATTGATGTAATCTTAGGCTGCATTATTAGCAATAGAGTCACTGTATTTTGTCTGGGGATTTAAGACAGACATCAGTGCTATGGAATGTCTTTGCAAGAAGGTAGCCAGTGGTAGCCAGTGTGGTGGGGCTGGGAGTGGCTCTGAGAAACATGCCATGGCTCATATGAAAGACAGTTGAAAGAACCAATGTCATTTACATAGAAGAAGAGACTTAGGGGGAATTAATGGTAACTGTTTTTAAATACCTGAAAGCTAATGAATGATAATGGATTACATTTAGTCCATGAGACTCCAGAGAGACAACTAGGTTGGGTATGGAGTGATGGTTAAGGAGGACTGGGAAGAATGAGAGGAAGTCAAAGCAACATTAATTGGCATAACCAAAGTCTCTCTATACATCCTGGCCTAAAGCCTAAATACTCTAAAATTTAACTCTAGATCAAGAGAGGCAGTCAAAGACTAATTACTCTAATGCATGAGCCTCTATAGAATTACTTTCACAGATTTTTATTTTTTATTATATTCCTGGGTTACACATGGGTAATCCATTAAAAAACACTATACATTGATTAAAGATATGTCTCACACATACCTTCTTGTTCCCAACATGAACAAACACCTAGAGGAATGCCCTTTTGACCTAAGTTCCAAGATGAACTTTGCTTCCCCTAAAGAACTAAAGACCTCATTTTCTTTGCCCTAGAAACTGACTATCTTCCCACATCTTCTGTCTCTCTAAAAGGTAGTAACATCTATCATATACCTGTCATGCACTGTAGACTGTCCCCATTCCTTTGTCACCAAATCCTGCAGTTTTGCTTCCATAACCTACTCACAAAGATCCATCTAGGGCTGCCACCTTGGTTGTCTAAGATAGGCAGGAGGTTACCTCCTTCAAGTCTTCACTAAAATCTCCTCAGTTACCTTAAAAAGCCTTCTCAAGGGATGCTACAGTGACTACCCAACTTAATACCTCAACCTTTCTGCCTCCTGATACCTCTTACCCTATGTGTCTTCTTTTTTCCATATGCTTACCATCCTTCAACATACTATATTATTTATTTATTTATTTATTTATTTATTTATTTATTTATTTATTATTTGTATTATTTCTCTTTAAGTCTCATTTTATAAGCCATTTAGCATTTTTATTTTATTATGAATTATTTTAATAATACAGAAAATGCAGAGCATATTATAATAACCATGTGTATGTAATCACAACACAGTTTTGCTAAATCTTGATATTTGCTACTTTTGTTTCACATATACAATTTAAAACAAACAAACAAACATCTCCAAAGCATTAGCAAAGCAAATGGTGCTTCCTGCATAGTCCTTACTGGGCCAGTCTTTTCCCTCCCTTCCTTCCAGTGGAAACTACTTTCTGAATTTGGTGGTCTCCTTCCTCTGCATATTTTTAGTTTACTGGCTATAACGTATCCATAAATAATACTAGTTTACATATTTTTAACATAATAAAATGGATATTATGCTGTATATACTATTTTGAAGCTTACTTTTTATACAATTGTATATTTTTGAGATTCATTCATTTTAGTCCATGTAGCTCTAGTTCATCATATCTCTGTTTCCCCCTGTCTGAAAGTAAGCTTCATGAGCTCAGAAATCTTTTGCTAAATTTTTTTTCATTGCTGAATCCCAAGCACCTAGAAGAATGTCTGGCACAAAATGCATGCTCAAAAAAAATATTTGCGGAATGAATGAATGGACAGTGAAAATAGCACAGTAGAAAAAAATGTTGAGCAATAGGACCTGGATAAAGATGTAGAATATGGTAGGGGAAAAAAAAGCTTACAAGAGGGAACTGTCCCCCAGCTACAAATAAATTGAAACATTAGTTTCAATATAATACAAACTCTGGGGGGGAAAATTCAAAGAAACAGTTATAAAAAGAAAGGGAATTCTATGTGCCAGAATTATGAAAGAAAGGAGAAAGACAGAAAAGACAGAAAAGACAGAAAGACAGAAAGACAGACAGAAAGACAGACAGAAAGATGAAAGAAAGAAAGAAAGAAAGAAAGAAAGAAAGAAAGAAAGAAAGAAAGAAAGACAGACAGAAAGAAAGAAAGATGGAAAGAAAGACAGACAGAAAGACAGACAGAAAGAAAGCAAAAGAAGGAGAAGGAGAAGGAGAAAGGAGAAGGAGAAGGAGAAGAGAAGGAGAAGGAGAAGGAGAAGGAGAAGGAGAAGGAGAAGGAGAAGGAGAAGGAGAAGGAGAAGGAGAAGGAGAAGGAGAAGGAGAAGGAGAAGGAGAAGGAGAGGAGAAGGAGAAGGAGAAGAAGAAGAAGGAGAAAGAGAAGAAGACGAAGAGAGAAGAGAAGAGAAAAGAAGAAAGAAGAGAGAAGAAAGAAGAGAAGAAGAAAGAAGAAGGAAGAAGGAAAGAAGGAGGAAGGAAGGAAGGAAGGAAGGAAGGAAGGAAGGAAGGAAGGAAGGAAGGAAGGAAGGGAAACAGACAGAAAAAGAAAGAAAGAGAATTCCAAGTACCAATAATAAAGGAGTTCAGAGCTAAAGAATTAAGAAGCTTTGACACTGCTATAGCTCTGGAAATATCAGACAAGTATATTGGCTCTAGGCCCTAGAGTGTAAGGCTTTATTTAATGCCTGTTAAGGAACAGGAAACATGATCTGTGCTCACCCAGAAAGAAAAGAGGACACTTGAACAGAAACCCTGTCTAAAACCAGAGTCTCAAAGGGCTGCACTAACTATGAAAAGGAAACTAATAAAACTCTACTCACCAGCCTAGTGAAGCAAAAAGAAAACATTCTGCCCATCCAAAACAGTACATGGACAGAAAGGAATCATCTCTGAGAATTAAAATCCCCAACTAAGTGCTTCATAAATAGATGCAAATAGTCCAAATTTACCATTATTTTCCTGTGCAAGAACTCTAAGCAAAGAAGCTAACATAAAATCTGGTTCTAAGCTGATGAATCCCATAAGACACTGGAATAAACTAAGAATTTAAGAGAGATGGAAGAAAGTGGCAAGATATGAGTCATTTAAGATCAGATAATAGCAGATTTTATGTAATACCTAAGGATGTGTGGACTTTATTCAGTAGTTACTGAGAAGACTGGAGAAGGATTTAAGCAAGGTAGTGATCTTTTTACATTTATGGTTTAGAAAGAAAATATTACAACCTCGTAGTAGAAGATGGGCCAGAAAATTAAAATCAAAAAGACCAAGTAAAAAGCTATACTAATTAGGTCTCATTCCATTACAAAAGACAAGGATGACAATTCAAACTGACCTTAGCAAAAATAAAAAAAATAAAAAAATAAAAATTATCTTCCCATTTAAATGAGAAATTTCAGGTACTTTATGCTTCACAAAGTTAAAGTTTTGTCAACATGTTCAGTGATGTGTCCAGAAAGATGTCTCCATCTTTAAGCTCTGCTTTCCTCTGTTGGATTAATTCCCAGGCAGGTTCCCTTTAGCTGGTGACCCACAGAGGCTTAAGTGCAGCAGAAAGCAAGTGCTCCTTATAGATCACTGCAGCAAGCATCCCAAGATGAGCTCTAGATGGCCTAGCCCAAATCCAGGAAGAGAGGCCAGGATGCTTAAGCCGTGTGGGCTGAGATGGTGTGAGGGGTAATTGTCAAAGGGAGCTTGGCAAATCAGTGAATGCTTTGTTGGTAGTAGTTAAGCCCAAACTGATAGTAACCTCAATTTATTTCTCCATCTTCTCAGAAGTGAAATTTTTATGTCTTAATTTTCAGTAAACTAAAACTAAGAGCAAAGTTCCATAGAATTGAAACCCTCCTCCCTGCCCACTATAGTATCCTCCTGTGTGCCAGATTGGCGGCTTGCCTTAGGAAATTATCATCTCTCTGTTGCTTCTAACCAGGCCTTCTATAGAAAATTCCAACAGCAGTCCTGCTTCTGTAACATGGCACATTTTTATCTTGTCTAAATACTCTCTACCTTAGGATCTATATGTGTATCAGAGTAAATAATCTCACTATGTGATCATCTCTCTTGTACTGTCTGTGAACTGTGGCTCTTTTGAACAAAGTATTCTTAACTGTTGTGTTCCAGGCACATGGACCATATCACCATGCCTTGCTGACATGTTGATGAGTTTGCGTCACTCTTTGTTTCCTTCTGCATGTTTAACTTCAGGTTCACTTTGTGACCTATATTGGATTTATGTAGAGACATCTAAGGCCACAAGTGTTGTTCTAGACTTTCTTTCTTTCTCTTGTTCTTTTATGTGGATTTTTTTTTTTAGTACCTTCTTCATTCTTTTACTTAATTCACAACATAATGTCCACTTCTACAGAATTTCAGACATTCTGAACTTCTCTCTCTTGTCTTCAGTGACTCTGGTTAATCCCCAACCTCTCCAATTCTTCCTCTCTTCCCCTATGGGGTGCTACTCCAAGCTTCACTTGACTCTCTTCTTCTCTCAGTCATCTCCCCTTAAAAGACACATAAATCCAATAGCATCTACCATCAACTCTATGCAGATGAATGCCAAATATGTATTTCTGGTCTTTTTCCAAACCCAAGACCTGCAGTCCTACTAGAATGTCTGGCCCATACTTCAAAGTCACCATATTCCAAACTTAATGCATCAGAGTTTTCCATATCATAAAACCAGCTCTTCTTCCTCTTACATGTGTTTGCTATGTCTGCTTTTTGTGTTTATTAATGGAAACATCATTCCTCATGCCATCTGGGATCCAAATCTAGGTGTCACCTCTGACTTCTCCCTCCCTTTAGGTTTCACATTCAAACTGTCACCAAGTCTCGACCAGCCCAATGATGTGACCTGCCTTTGCCCTGCTTTACTGCAGCTGTGAATTGGCTTTTGTGCAGCCCAGAACCAGGGTGGGGGTGGATGGTGGTAGTGCGGAGACAGCTCAGAAAGATAGAGCTTTGACCTGAACTATGACTGAGAAGGACAGACTGAATGGTCATTGGGAACCTAAACGGTGACCAAGGAAACAGTAGCTTAATTAAGCTAGATAAATGCACTTGGTTGGACTAAAGATACACAAATATCATAAAATAAATTCTTTGCTTTGGGGATACCTGAGGGCTCAGTGTCAAGGAAAGCACTTGTAGTTATAAAATAAAACCAGATTTTTGTACACTCTTGGCTTGTGGCTGACTTATATTCTGTACACATTCTGTGGAATTTGTGAGGGATGGTATGACCTGTAACTAAGTGGCTAAGACAGGGCCAACTCTGAATGGCTTGTGGGTTTCTAGAGAGAAGGGTAAATCATAGCAAGGATCTCAGAAAGGCACACCTCAGTTGGACTTTCCAGATCTGCCGCCATCCTGAGCAAAGCAATAAACCATACACCAGAACTGGGAAGTCACATATAACAGCTGTCAGATTGTTGTTGTTTTGTGTTTATCAAACTTGTTAATGTAAGTCTGTGAAGAAAATCCATATCCTATTCCAGATCTTCTCAGAATTGCTAAGAGAGTGAGCTAGTAGGGGATGTGCTAACCGAACCTTCCTAGTGTTCACACATAACATGATGTGTTGATGGCTATTTCCCTTTACAAGACTGTCAACTTCACAACAGAGCTATTTCCTTGACTATGAGGCCTCATCTCTCCGTAAACACAGGCTCACAAAGAAGCATCCTTACATTCTTTATTTCACATGTCCTTGTTTTCACAATTTGCCCACCATGCTGGTTGAAAGACTCCATTTATTAGTCCACTTGAGCATGGGAAATATGATAAGAGCTAAAACACAGTTGACACTTTATTCAGGCTGGGCACTGTGCTGCTCTGTGCTCAGCAATGACAGGACCAGCTGAAGAAACATATGCTAACTTGGAAATCCCAGCTCCGGAATGCCAGGCCCTGCCCTCTAGGATAAAACCTGATAATAGAGAAGAAAAGCAACCCAAGTTTTGCTGACTTGTGCACATTCTAAAACATCCAAGAGATAGAAAAAGAAAGAAAGAAGTAACATTTGTCAGCTTAAAATAACTGCTATCGGAGAGAAAAGAAACATCTTTTCTGAATGTCCTAGAAAATTTTCAAACTTATTAAATACATATTGACCAAATCACTGAATAATGAAAAACTTTTTATCTTCTGCTTATTCAGCCCTTGATAACTAAAAACAAAGTATCTAAAGAAACTTTTAATCTGTATTATGAATGTAGCACTTTGCACTTGTCTGTGATAATTGGAAGGTGCTCAATACACTTTTGATGGAAGGAAGGAAGGAAAAAAGGAAGGAAGGAAGGAAGGAAGGAAGGAAGGAAGGAAGGAAGGAAGGAAGGAAGGGGTAAGGACATATTATTATGATGATATACAGGTTCAAAACATTTGACTATAGAACAGATCTTCCTTAAATTGTGTGTTGTTCTTTGTTAATTTTAGAGAAAAACTCTACTGATATGGTAAGAACTAATTCCAATTCCATCTGATCTGGTTTCAGTGACTCAGCATTTGTACCACTATCGGTAGACTGATGAAAGAGGGTGGGCTTCAAAAGAGATCTGCGTTCAAGTCCCACTCTGCCCAATCGCTGGCCACATGAGCTCCGTTCTCTTCCTCTGGGTCATGTTTGTATCATAGAGGCAGTAAAAGAAGGTTATAAGCATGAGCTCTGATGCCAGACCCCTTGGATGAGGTTAGAATACTAGTTCTGCCACTGACTAGCTATGTGACTGGCATAAGTTATTTCTTCTGTCTGTGCCTTGGTTTCCTTAGATGCAAACTAGGGACTGATAATATTCCCTCCCATGTGAAATTTTGAAATAATTAATGAGATAATGTGCACAAAGCTCATAAAATAGAACCCTGCACATGTTGATTTAATGAAAATTAACAATATTATTATATCCTCAAGAAGATAAGCTTTTGGGGATCAGGGACTTTGTAGGCTTTGTTCACAACTGTGTCTTTAGTGGAAGCCTAACATGTAGTTGGGCTCATTAACTTTTTGATGAGTAAAGAATAACATCCTCACTGTGTTGTTTGGGGGGGGGGCAATTATGTTGTCTAAATACGAAAAATTACTGACACCGAATAGCCACTCAAAAATTGCTTACATTCTCTTTCCCTCGCTCTCTTCCACAGAACAATCCACATGTTCTCTACTTTCCAAATGTTCTCTTTTAGGTTGTGGGAGACATGTCTTGCCACATGACTGAGTGGCATTTTCTATATTGTACATTGGCCAGGGTTGTGTCTAGACTGAGAGAAGCTAGTTCCTTGGTTTTCACTAGCTACAAAGATTGTGCATTTTGGTACTCAAGAGTGAAGCACTTTCCACCAGAGCTGCCCTGGAAACAACACTGCCCACATTGGGCTTAGGACAGCATGGGAAAAGAAAGGGAAATAATGCTGATTTCATCGCCAAGTTGTCAATCATGCATGAATATTAGACAGGCCTATCAGATTGCTGGTTTCATCAAAATCCAAATATGTCTGCCTGGCTTTGTGGAGATCATAAACACTATACTCTTCTCCACAAAGGCCTGGCTAAATAAATAAATGGAAACAGTCCTCTCATTCAATAAATCTCTTCCATAAATGCAAAGAAAACAAAGCAAAAACTATTTTCTATATGTCATAGTCAGTTCAGGGTGCTATCACAAAATATCATAGATTAGATGGCTTGAACAATTAATATTTATTTGTCACTGCTCTGGAGACTAGGAAGTCCAAGATCAAAGTGCTAGCCAGTTTTGGTGTCTGGTGAGAGCCTGCTTCCTGGTTTGCAGACACTTTCTTTGTCTGTATGTGGTGAAGAGAGAAAGATAGAGAGAGAGAGAGCTCTAATGTCTTGATTTTCTTGTAAGGACGCTAATCCCATCATGGAGATTCTATCCTCCTGACCTCATCTAAACTTAATTACCTTCCAAAGGCCCCATCTCCAAATACCATTACATTGGTGGCTAGGGCTTTAACATATAAATTTGAGGGGTGGGGGGGGGGGCGGTGGACACAAATATTCAGTCCATAATATTGTCACTTCCAGTGTCCTGTAGAAGCAAGGATAAGAAAGGACTAGAAGAAGCTAAATGGACGGAGAAATGATGGAAGATTTTCTTGGGAAGAACCGTCTCAGAATTCTCTCCATTCACCTCATGGAAAGTAGCAGCAGAAATGACTCCTCACTGCACCTAGACTTGAATACCCACAAGCAATGGCCAGTAAATAAATGTCTCTGCCTCTGAGCACCACCTCTTCTCTTTGGTAATGAAGTGGAAGAAATGCTGTGACCTAACCCTGAAGAAGGCTGAGAAATAGGCCACGGTTTAGGAATTTCCAGGGCATGCCTGAGGCCAATGTGGTGAAGGATAAAGGATTTGGAGTCAGAGAGACTGGATTCATTCCTGACTCCTCCACTTACTAATTGTATGCGCCCTTGTAAAAATCACTTAACTTCTCTAAGACTGAAGTTCCTCATCTAAAAAAAAAAAAAAAAAAAAAAAGATAATTTGTTCCATAAAGAGTTGTTATGAAAATTAAATAAGATGACATTTGTAAAACCCTTGGCAGAGTGTCTGGCACAGGGTAAGTGCTAAATAAATGGTAGCTATTGTTATCATTATAGAAATTCCAAGAGTCTCTGCTGCAGCATCTTTGACAGATTATTATCTAATTTCTGTTTGAATATCTCTGGAGACAATGTGCTCATTATCTCACAAGAGAACCTATTCTATTACTGGGTAGCTGTAGAAAATTATCTTTCTTTATTTGAGATGGATATCTTGTGCTCCTGCCTCTTTCCCCAGAGAAATATAAAGTAAGCACTCTCTCCCTTCCATATGACAGTTCCTTACATATTTTAAGGCAGCTATCATGTTGCCCCGAGTCTTCTCTTCTCTGGCATCAACATCTCTAATATTCTTAGTCATTTTATATGAATTAGTGTCTGGGCCTTCAGCAACCCTGATTGCAATCAATAATCCCAAAGGTAATAATAATAATAAAAAAAACCCTACTCATTAGTCTTCATTTTGTCACATAAAGGTGTCTCTCTAAGACATCTCACGATAGATATTTAATCACAAACACTGACATCACAGGAAGAAGGTCATGTTATTTAGGGTTGGTGCTTAATTAATTAAACTATATAGCCTTGTTAATTCATCCAACCAACAAATACTTACTGAGCACCTACTATAGTGTCAGTCATTTTATTAGATGTTTGAGACACAGAGATGAACGAGACAGACACTGCTCGGTCACCAGGATCTCACAGTTCAGTTTGGGAGAATAACGACTAGTACACAGGCAACTAGGCTGACACTCAAATGTACATGTTGAGAAGAAAGAGACTATAAGCTTCTTAAGGGCGGGGTCCAACCTCACTCATTCTCTCACTCAATCCACACAATCCTATTCTTGTACTACAATAGACTAAATGTTTATGTCTCCCAAAACCAAAACATTAAACCCTAATCCTTAATGTGATGGTATTTGGAGAAAAAAAACCTTTGGAAGGTGATTAGGTTATGAGGCAGGACTCTCATTAAAAAAATTATAAGGGTACTATCCCTTATAAGAGAAAATCCAGAGAGTCTTTTGCCCCTTCTTTCATGTGAGGACACAAAAAGAAGAAGCAGGAAGCAGGCCCTAACTGAACATCATATCTGCCAGCACCTTAATCTTGCACTTCCCAGTCTCTGGCACTGTGAGAAATAAAGATTTGTTGTTTAAGCCACCCAGTCTATTATATCTTGTTCTAGCAGCCCAAACAGACTAAGACACATACCATTTATTCCTCCTGATCTGCCAGAGTCATATTTTTAATGTAAATCATATCACATCATTTCCCTACTTAAAAATCTCCAGTGTCTTAGACTTCCAAGGCATATTGTTAAACAAAAATAGCCAGGTGCAGAATGGCATCTGTAACCTACCATGTAGGAAATGTCAAATAAAACAACACATTTTCTATGGAGACAGATAGTAGAAAAAGATAAGACAGATAGATATAGATAGGTAGATAGGTAAGTAGATAATAGATAGGTAGATAGGTAGGCAGGTAGGTTGGTAGATAGATGGATGGATGGATGGATGGATGGATGGATAGATATAGATAGATAGATAGATAGATAGATAGATAGATAGATAGATAGTTGCTTTCCAATATATATACAAAAATTAAGCATCTTACTCTTGCCCATGAAGTCCCAAATTTCTCTTTCTATCTTTCCAACCTTTCTTGTACTGCTCTCCCCCTCAGTACACTCCAGCTACAAAGGACTTGCATTTTCCTTGAACATGTCCAAATCATTCCTGATATACAGACTTTATACTAGCTGTCCCTCCGTGTGGAATTCTCCTCTCTCTGATCTTCAAAGGACTTACTCTTTTTGCCATTCATATCTCAGCACATAGGTCACCTCCTCCAGGAAGCCTTCTTTACCATCCAAACTAAGGTAGGTAGCTACCATGTTAATATTATATCACCTGATTTTAAATTCTCTGTTTAGCACTTTTCTACATTTTCAGTATTCCCCTTCAGAATGTAAACTTTGTGAATGCAGAATCATTGTCTGTCTTGTTTACCAGTGATCAGAACATCACCTGGCACATAATTGATATTCAATAAATAATTGTCAAATGATTTAATGTATTGTTGTTGATCCAATACCTAGCTGAGAACCTGGAACCTTATAGGAGCTCATTTGATACTTTTTGAGAAATGAATAAATTGGGATGGAAGAGAGAGCAGGAAAAGTTCACTTAGTCAGAAATAGGCAACAAAAGCAAATTTCCCATGCAGCATGGCTTTGTTGTGTGTTGACCTGCCTGCCACTCCACTGTCATTCATTTCATTCTTACACATGTGGAGGTGAATTTTTCATGAATCTTAAAGCCTTGCTCTGGTGTCATGTATTTTGTTAAGAGTCAGATAATCAAAGAAGTACTCTCAAGATTTCATCAGATAAAGACCTAGGCTCCCCCCATGGGCCAGAGACATCACAGCCTTGCAGATGTGAATGGCTGCCTAGCTACTGACTGGTAATGGGCTGTCATACTCTCCTAATACTCCATGTCACCTAATACCCCATGCCACCTACCTACACATTCTCCCTCCAGCTATCCTAGTACCTAAAATTAGGACAGCTTTCACCACATTCTCAGTCACCAACATCTTCTTTACCACTAGAATATCCTAAAACTCAAAACTTTAGGGAAAGAAGAACATTGCTTTCTTCTTTTCCTCTAAAGGTAATAGCTAAAAATTACCATTACAGTGTTTATTCTGAATAATAAATTGTTATGAAATAATCCCTTTCCATGAATAATACAGGGAATTTTTAAAGAAGACAAAACTTTAATTATTTAAAAGCAGAAATCTCTATCTCCTATGATTAAATGCAGAGGCCTGGTTTTTAGAATACTGAAAAATATGAGTGCATTTTTAAAGGATGATAATTTTCTATGTCATTGCTCTGAATATTCATTGAACATTAGAAATACACTTTTGCAAACAGTACATCTTCACTAAATCTTATCTCAATACTGCAGAGGTACAATATACATAATAAAAAAAACCTTCAATGGCATGTATGTTTCAGTAGTATCTATTTCTCGATACTAACATGAACTAGTTAACCAGTTGGCAATTACTATTTTAGCACGTGTTCCCACCTGGCTTAGCAGCAGCACATTGAATGCAGTGGAGGGCTTCATTCTGTTAAATGAATCTCCGAGTCTGCAAATGACCTCCCCCATCCATCTTCACAGCTCATGTTGATTCATCTTCCTTCCTACTCCATGTTCTAATCATTCTGCTCCTCATTCGCTATCTCAAAGTCTTTCCAAGACTTTGGCATTGTAGCCCCTTTATGACTAGGATACTTATCTTTGCCTTCTATGTCTTGCTAATCTCTACACATCCTTCAGGTATCAGCTTAGATGAAACTCCTCCAGAAAAGCATGTGCTCACCCTTCCCCTGTTACTCCCTTAGTACTATTCTCCTATGTTAACCTTCTTTACATGCTTATTTAATGTTGGTCCTCAACTCTGGACTGTAAGCACCATAAGAACAAGAATAGTGCACGTTTATACACCACTATATACTTGGCATTTAATAGACACTCAATAAAATATTGCCCAATGAATGAATATGTCAAGATATGAGTACATGAATAAATGGCCTGGAGCATTTTGATACACATTTGTACTTTCTGAGGCCCATTACAAAAGGAACCAGTACTTCCATTTTATTTCCTGTCTTAAAGTCAAACAATTTCGACTAATGGAAATAACTACTTTTCCATGATAAATTGGAGCAATATAATTTGCCACCTTTGGAAATAATCCAGTATATTTCATCAAAGTATGAACCTGTCCATATACAGCAGACTGAAAACTGTGACAGTTGTTTTCATAAGTTATATATACTAGAAGATTTCTCCTACCTTTGGGAAATTTAATGGGACAGAAAAAATGGGGAACTAATAACTGATAAACAATTAGGTGACACAGTCTGGGTAAAAAGTGGATAAGGAAGTCCTGACCACGCTTATGAATGAGTTTTTCTCACTCCTATTTGACCAAAAAATTTGGTGGTGGGGGGGGGGTGCAGGGGGAGGGGGCAGACAGAAGAGTGAGGTAGTCAAAAACATGAGTTTGGATCTGGATTAAATCCTGGCTCTTTCAGTTCTGGTCATATGACTTGTTCTTCCAGTCAAAATTCAGCTCCATTTCCTCATCAGCGAATAGGACTCATAGCTGTCCTAATATGTTTATCTATAGTACTAAGGCTAGAAAGCCAAAAACTGCATTTCTGTGACTCCCTCTTAGCAAGAGCTCCTAATTTAATTTAGGTTCTTCCAATTACAAGCACTGAGTTTAGTGAGGAGAGGGGGAGGCAGTATCTAAGGCATCGATTTTGGTAGTATACATTTGGTACCTGGCCCTGGGTGACTGTTAAGACAGGGTATTCCAGGAATCAACAATTAGCAGCAGCTTCCTGACCCAGGGACAACTGCTAAAGAGAATGATCTTGAAGCATCAAATTCCAGAGCAGCTTCCTCATTGTGAAGGAGTTAGCAGTTCCTGGTTGAATAGTCAGTTCTGTGTGGTTCTTCTGGGAGCCACTCCTGAAGGACTATCTTAGAGCTTCTCTAACACTCCTGATGATTGTTAAGCACCTAATTCCCTATATTAAATTTCTTCTACTTAAAATAGTAAGGGTAGTTTATGTTGCCTAAAACTAAACCTTAAGTGATGCCCTCAACCACAACTTTTCATAAAAATTTAAATTACATAATGTGAATAACACTCATGGCACGGAGATCAACAAATAAACAGCAAATGGTAAAAATTTTTGTTGTTTTTCCACTGAATGTCTTTGGGACATTTTTTTTTTTCTGAACACTTGAGGTTTTAGTATTGGTCAGAAGGAGACCTGTCTTTTTCTCTGGCGCAGTAGGGAAGGAAAGAATTATAGAGAGAAGGAATCCTTTTGAAGAAAAGAGAAGGTAGTTCAGGGTACTCATTCTGAATGTTTTTAACATGCCCTCAGATACTGAGTAAAGAATTTTCAAGTTTTTAAATGATAATAAAGAGATAATTGTTACAATGATAACAGTAGTTCTATCAATGGAGACAAAATTTCAGACCAGTTTTTAAGGCTCCTAAGGTAGAAGAGATGCTTCATTATGTTTCTCAGTATTGTACAAGAACATAGCCCCGCTGAGCAACAGACAATGAGCGAACACTTTAAATGCAGAAAATCTGGCCAGCAAGAATAGAAGCAAACGAAAGTCTAAGTGGCCTCAGCCTGGATCTCTTCCTGTCAGGGACTTACCCGTTGCTCTGACTGTGGTTATCTGCTTCCTCAGCCCTTCAAAAGCAATTGCTGGCTCTGCCAGTAGACTCCTTGTTCCATACCTTGACTCATGATAGTATCTTTCTGCCTTTGTCCAATTTGAGCTTTTCTGACTTAGCCTGATTTGGCTTGACTTTGAAATCACAGCCTATACCCTCTAGAGTGTGCCCAATAATGACCCATAACAGCAAGGCTCAGAAGACCCAAACATCTGTGCCTGCTAGCCCTGATGCAGTGCTGAAAGAGGGAGAAGGAAGGCAAACAAAGACAAACTTGCCCTCCTTGCTACTTTGCCTGAAGTATTGGTAGCACCTGAGGACAACAGGTGGTGTGGAAAGCTAATTTTTGATTCAGGTTGAATTTTTCCCCATGTGGCATGGGATTGAACTCTGTGAGGTCCTGTCTTATTTTCTATGCTTCTGAAATTAACTATGTCAGGTCAGTTTTTTAAAAGTGACCTCAAATTTCCAGTCAGAACAAAGTTATTATGGCATTTTCTGCATAAATATCTCCAAATCTTCTCATAAAATGAAACAAAACAGGTAGAAAAAATACAATAGCAAGATTTAAAAATAGAAACAACAATATCTTTAATGAAATAGATGATAACGAGTTCTCCTGACCTCCAGAGTTTAAATAATTAATGCCAAGCCATCATCAACAGTAGGAACTGTTCAGGACATGTGTGCGGTTACTACTTTTGGAAGCAGCTAGAAAAGAGAGTTCCAATTGTCTGAAGATACTTAAAACACAAAAATTGCATCAAATTCTTAGTATCAAAGAGATATGACCTCACTCTGGGTGGACTCCTCAGCACGTGACCTTGAAAAGAAGGAGGAAACTCCACAGATTCTAGAGAGCAGATGAGTGCAAATAAAACATACTAAGGACCTACAAGAAAATCAGGTTCTCAGAAGCCTATACCCTCAAGAGCCTAAGATATATCCAAGATATTCCTTTCTGGAAAGACAAAGACTTATTCTGAGAAAAAAAAAATTGCTATATGTACAGGAAAAAAATGAGTAGAGTAGAAATATTGGTGAAAAAATGAAGAGAAAAGAGTCCAGAGGAAGTAGGACTATTAAACTAACAGGCTGGCTTTTTTTTTTTTTAATATTTCAAAGTAACAACAGAGGAGAGAGCCTTAGAACCATTTCTCTAGGAAAACCATCTTAACCTGTCTCCACATGAATCTCCTTCTAAAATAATAATAAGAGGAAAAAGAACATCTTAAATAAACAAGAGGAAATGAAAAGGATTGCAGTCAAACCCCATACAAGGATGTTTTATGGGGGGGGAAAAAAGAAGAAAATTAACCATTAACGAAGGCAAAACAGAAAAATACAATTGCAAAGCTGATGAAAACTATAGCCTAATATTACAAAATGCTAAGATAAAAATAAGAACAGTATGGGAGCTTTGAAAACTTAGCATAACTTTGAAGTAGAAAATCTGACAAATGAGATGGTTGAAAGTCAGCAGGATGTGAAAAAGTTCTGATAGGGTTTAGGAAGACATTGTGAAAATAAAGAAAAAAAGCACCTCAGAATGAAGATTAAACTAAAAGAAATACGAGACTAGACAACAGAGAAAGGACAATAAGAGAAATAGATAACAGAAAAGAAAAAGTGAAGAAATCGAAAAAAAATAAGAAAATAAAAAAAGAAAACAATAGATATAGAATATGTATAAAGAAAATTTAACATACATAAGATTAGAATGTCCAAATAAAAAATCCAAAGCCATGGCACAGAATAATTCCTACAAACTATAAAATGAGATAGCTTCCTGAAATAAAAGAAGACTTATCAAAAGAGTGTACCATATATCTGAGGAAACTTACCCAGATGGGGACACTAATACATTTCCTAGGATAACTACAGAATTTTAAAGCTAAAGGAAACATTCTCTTGGCACACAACAATAACAGATTAAGTCACTTATAAGTAAGGTGGTCATATAACTTATCCAAAATGGGATATCTTTCAAAGATATCATTAATAATTATGCTGAGTGAATAGTCAAAAACCCAGAATGTCCCTGTCCAACTGGGATGTAATTTCACCAAATTATATAGAAAATAAATAATAATAAATAAATTTACTTTTAAGAGAAATAGAGCCTAGAAGCAATGACAATCCATTAGAGTGAGTATCCCTAGTAACTATATTGTGTTCTCTAAATACCATTTTCTACTGAAAGCAACAAGATTTGTTAGGAGAAATAGATGATTTCAGATGTAGGACAGGAAATGTATAAGAGAAGTCTGAGATATTTTGCTCTTTCTTTCAGAAAGGAAGAAATAAAGCTATTGAAAGGACACAGGAACCCACACTGTAGTGACTATGATGATACTGACAGATGAAATGCAGATTCTGAGTACATAAGGTGCCTCTCTCTGAATGCTTGTAATGCATGCAAGAGTTTTCTCTCTTAGGAACGATGATTCTTTGAAAAAGAGGTGTATGGATCTCAAACAAAAATCTAACATGTTCTTTACTTTTTTTTTTTGTTCCAAAAGACATAGAAAAAAAGTGCATCTAGTGCCTCCGTATCTTCCAACTCTTTTGTACTATTACAAAATGGATAAGCCATTCTCCTATTATATGAAAGTGGTGAGACATCATTGGGATAGAAATTATTATAACAAAGAGTAAAAGTGAATTCTCAAAGATGTGAAAAGCCAGTTCGAGTTTCTGTTATCAAATGATAGTAAAATCCTTTGATGCGTTCTTTTATTTTTTAACCTCTGACCCTACTGCCTTCTTCTATACCCACATAAATACATATATAAAACCAAAGGATGACAGGAAACCAAATAATTGTACTAGCAAAAGCAATGTATTTTTTCTTTGTCTGTGACTGCTTTATACCATTTATTTGATAATCTCATATTTCATAGGTCACTAGTAAACTTTTACTATTTGTGATTTTGACATAAAATAAAATATCAATCGTTGCATCTATAATTGTAATAATATAGATTGTGATGCATTAATGGTCCTCAGAAACACATTTTTTTTTTTTGTTAATAGATCAATCATCACAAAATAAATCACAAAAAGGCATTTGTAGTCAATTGCATCCTAGTCTCCAGAACCTATGAATGAGATATTATTTAGAAAAGGGTCTTTGTTGATGTAATTAAATTAAGAATCACATGATGATCCAGGTGGACCCTAAATCCAATGATGAGTGTTCATATTGACACAAAGAGAAGAGACACATAGAGAAGAGGAGAAGGCAGAGTAAAGACAGAGGCAGAAATTAGAGTGATATATCCCCAAGCCCAAGAATGCAAACAGTCACCAGAAGCTGGGAAAGGGAAGGAACAGAATCTCCCCTAGAGCCTCCAGAGGTGATGCAGCAGTGTCCACATGTTGATGTTTGGCCATAGGAACTCTGAGAAAATGAATTTCTGCTGCTTTAAGCCATCCAAAAAAGGAGGAGGAGGAGGAGGAGGAGAATGGAAGCGAAGAGGAGAGAGAGACAGGAGCTAACATGAAAAAGTTCCTATTTCCCTAAAATGAGATAATGTGAGGAAGACAAAGAATAATGTTTGCAATGTATTGATGCATTATGTGTATGTGATTTTTTATTTTAAATTTATGAATTTCTCTCTATAAAATATAAGTATGTATATATAACATACATATAAAATATAAGTATTTATTTTACTATTTCAAAATAATACTTTTTTAAAAGCTCATGATTACTACTGTAGATTACTAGAACACTAAGTTAAAATTGATAAAGGAAATATATCAAGTGTTTATTCTGCATTTCCAATATGAACTATATTTCAAAGTAACCAAATATGTAGTAAGGAAAAGAAAGTCCTTACAGAGGAATTCTAGCTAATAAATGCAGAAGGAATTATGGAATTAAAATATCACCATTTTATGAATCTCATAAAATAATGGACAAAGGAAATAATCATCAGTGGATGCAGTAAACCAGTATGTGTAAGTTGAATGGAAAATTTAATAGAGATGTAGGACTGACAACACCTGAACCGATGGATAATCTTGGCATAGTAAACATGGAACAGTTAGAAGCATGATGAGATATAATTGGAAGTATAGTGTACTAACTTTGAATTATTATTTCCTAAAAGTTCGAATCTGAATCTAACAGTTAACAGGAAATATAAAGGATAGAGAAACTTATTGAAGGATAACACAAGAAAGCAATTAGCCAAATCTTTTGTCTAAGGAAAAAGCCCTTGTTTATCAATTAATCAGTAGCATTTAATCAAAAAGGAAAGGAGAGAGTTTATATCATAAAGAGATATGGCTATTAAATGCAATGTGTGTACCTAGTTAGGATCCTCATTTAAACAAGACATCTGTAAATATGACTGTATCTAGATATTTCCCATTTGCTCTTCCAGAACTACTCTATACCGTACTTGACACTCTCTGTATCCCAGGGAGCTGGTCTTTTTGAACTAAGACAGGTCAGCAAACCATGGCCAGTGGTTCAGATCTAACCAATAGCCTGTTTATGTACATCCTAAGAACTAAAAATGATGTTTATATTTTATTTTTAAAGGGTTATACATTCATTTCCTCTCTAATCTTTGCCACGTTTCTTTCTACAAACTTTGGGCTTAGTTTGTCCTTCGTTTTCTAGCTCATTTAGGTGTAAAGTTAGGTTGTTTATTTGAGATCTTTCTTTTTTCTTAATGTAGGCATTCAGCACTAGAAACTTCTTTTTTAGAACTGATTTTGCTGCATCCTGTAAGTTTTTGTATCTTGTGCTTCCATTTTTTGTCTCAAGATTTTTTTACTTTTCTTTTGATTTCAATCAATACAACTAGTAGCTGTTTTTTTTAGAAAAGATAAACAAAAATAGACAAATTTTTAACTAGCTGTACCAAGAAATAAAGGGAGACTACTCAAATGATATTATAAATAAAAGAGGAGACATTACAACTGATACCACACAAGTACAAAGGATCAACAGAGACTACTACAAATAATTTTATGCCAAGAAACTGGACAATTCAGAAGAAATGGATAGATTTCTAGAAACATGCAACCTACTACGACTAAATCATGAAGAAGCAGAAAATATGAACAGACCAATTACTAGTAAGGAGACTGAATCAAGAACCAAAAATCTATAAATGAATAAAAAACCCAAGACCAAATGTTTTCACTGGTGAATTCTAACAAACATTTAAAAAAGAATTACTATTAATGCTTCCCAAACTTTTCCAAGAAATATAAGAAGAGGGACCACTTCCAAACATATTTGAATCCAACATTACCCTGACACCAAAACCAGAACAAGAATACTACAAGAAAAGTATAGGCCAATATTCCTGATGAACATAAATTCCTCCGCAAAGTATTAGCAAACCCAATTCAACAGTATACTGAAATGATCACACACCATGATCAAGTGGGATGTATTCCAAGGATGTAAGGATAATTTACTATTCATGAATCAATAAGTGTAATATATTGCATTTTTAAAAAGGGTAAAAAACATATGATTATATAGATGTATAAAAGGCATTTTACAAAATACAACATCCCTTTGTGATAAAACAAACAAACAAACAAACAAAAAACAGAGTCTAGGGAGAATGTATCACAACATAAGAATGACCATATAACAAGCCCACAGCTAACATCATACTCAATGACGAAAAGCTGAAAGTTTTCCCTGTAAGATCAGGAACAAGACAAAGATGCCCCCTCTTTCCGGTTTTATTCAACATAGTACTGGAAGTCTTAGCTACAGTGCTTAAGGGAGTAAAAAGAAATAAAATCATCTGAACTGAAAAGGGAGAAGGAAAATTGTTTCTATTTGCAGATGATATAATATTATATATAGAAAAATCCAAAGACTCCACCAAAAAATTGTTATAACTAATAACCAAATTCAGTACATTTGCAGGATACAAAATAAATATGAAAAAGCACTTATGTTTCTATACACAAACCAAAGAACTATTAGAAAGAAAAATTAAGAAACTAATTCTAGTTATAATTGCATCAAAAAGAATAAAATACATAGGGTTAAATTCTACCATGAAAATGAAAGTTCTGTATCCTATATAAGATGTTGATAAAATAAATTTAAGAAGACAGAAATAAACAGAAAGCTATTCTGTGTTCATGGATTAAAAAAATGAATGTTGTTAAAATATTTACACAAACAAAAGTGATCTACAGATTCAATGTAATCCCTATCAAAATTCTAAGGGTATTTTTCACAGAAATAGAAATAACTGTTCTAAAATTTGTGTGAAACTATAAGGACTCCAAATAGTGAAAGCAATCTTGAGAAAGAACAAAGCTAGAAACATCACACTTCCTGATTTCAAACTCTATTACAAAGTTATAGTAATCAAAACAGTATGCTATTAACATCAAAACAGACACATAAATTAATGAAACAAAATAGAAAGCTCAGAAATAAATACATACATATATGATCGATTAACTTATGACAAAAGAGCTAAAAATATATGATAGGAAAAGGATAGTCTCTTCAACAAACGGTGCTGGAAAAACTGGGTAGCCACATGTAAAAGAATAAAACTAGACCCCTATCTTATACCATGCACAGAAGTCAACTTAGATACATTAAAGATTTGAATGTAAGACCTAAAATCATAAAAATCCTAGAAGAAAACATAAGGAAAAAGCTCCTTGATGTTAGTCTTGGGAATAAGTTTTTTTTTTTTTTAATATGACACCAAAAGCGCAAGTAACAAAGCAAAAACAAACAAGTGAAACCCCATTAAATTAAAAAGCTTCTTCTGCACAGCAATGAACACCATTAATAAAATGAAAAGGCTACCTCTGAAATGGGAGAAAATATTTGTAAACCACATAACTGAAAAGTGGTTAATGTCCAAAGTATACAAGGAACTCATACAATTCAACAGGAAAAATTTTTTTAAGTGGGCAAAGGTCATGAATAGATGTATTTCCAAAGAAAATATAGAAATGGCCAAGAGTGTTCAGCATCATCAGGAAAATGCAAATCAAAACCACAATGAGATATCACCTCACACCTGTTATGATGCCTGGTATCAAAAGATAACAAGTGCTGGAGAGGATGTGGAAAAAGGGACCCTTGTACACAGTTGGTGGGAATGTAAACTTGCACAGCCACTATGAAAAACAGTATGAAGTTTCCTCAAGAAATGGAAAAAGAGAACTATCATATGATCTAGCGAACTCACTTCTGGGTACATAGCCAAAGGAAATGAGACCATTATCTTGAAGACATGTCTGTACCCCTATGTTCATAGCAGCATTATTAACAATAGAGGCATAGAAAAAGCATAAGTGTCTATCAACAGATGAATGAAGAAAATCTGACACACACACAGGAACGTTATGCAGCTTCAAAAAAGGAAATCCTGCCATTTGTGACAACATGGATGAAAATTCTGGGCATTACACTAAGTGAAATAGGCTAGAGAGAGAAAGAGAAATACTGCATGGTATCATTTGTATGTGGAATCTTTAAAAAATAAAGTCAAACATAAAAACGCAGAGTAGAAAAGTGGTTGCAGGTAGGGGAAAGAGGGAGAGGTTGATAAGGGTACAAACTTTCAGTTAGAAGATGAATAAGATCTGGGTATCTAATGTATAACATAGTGATTACAGTTGATAACACCGTATTATATAAATGAAATTTGCTAGTAGAGTAGAACTTAAGTGTTTTCACCAAAACAAAACAAAACAATGAAGAACAGGTAAATACGGTATGTGAGGTGACAGACGTGTAAATGAGGAAAATTCTTTCACAACGGATATGTATATCAAATTATTATGTTGTACACTTTAACTATCTTACAATTTTATTTGTCGATTATACCTCGATAAAGCTGGGGGGAAAGAGTCACACACAAAAACAAAGAAGTAATGGGAAAGAGACTATGTGTGGTCTACACAGCCAAATGTATTAACTGTCTGGCTATTTACAGAAAAAAAGATTGTCAATCCCTGTATTGATTACCTGGAATTCCTTAGCCTCTGAATTTTTGGGAAGTCTGGCTAATGGGAGGCACCAAGAGGAACTCTGAGGGTGAAAGAAGAGTGATCAAAGTATTTATCTTCCTTTGTATCAGGCTATTCTCTCAAGTGCCAATATGTTTCTTCTCTTTGCATCTTTAGGTCCACAGGTGACAACAGCTTTTCCTTATTGCTAGCCTTCAGGTACTGCTCCACCTCTTGCTGATTTTCTTTAACCCTAGATGCACCTTTGTAAATAGTCCCTTTATTAAAATCTCTTTAACTACCTTTATTAAAATCTCTTTAACCACTTTTGAATATACTGTTTCCTACCAGGACCCCGACTCATGCAGACTATGTATTAGATGATAACTTTGTTTAGTATGATAATGGCATGGTGACTATATTGGAAAACGTCTCCAGATAGAAATACATATCAAATAGTCATGAATGAGATGATCACGAAGACTAGAATTTACCCTTAAATGCTCCTGAAAAGAAATAGAGAAATAAATTCAACAAAAGGGAAGAGGGATACATATATATGCGTGTGTGTGTGTTTGGTGAGAGAGAGAGAGAGAGAGATTATATACCACTTGGTATATATGAGGATGCATTATATTATTTTCTTCAGTTTTGTATATTTTTACAAAGTCATAATACAAAGAAAAAACAATAGCATTTTGACCATATAATAGTTGTTTAATTAACTTAGGAAAGGACAATTATATTGAATGAATTTTGTTTAAAGTACCAATAAAGATTAGAGTAGACCCTGTAGTTAAGGACATGAACTTTGGTGATGAAGACGTGGCTTTAAATCTCACTTCAGACTCTGATTAATTAAAGGGAAAAACTTTCTAATTACGTCTCCATCTTATTTTCTTATCTATAAACAGTGGATTTTATATATGTATATGTATATGTACATGTATGTGTGTGTTTGTGTGTATATATATCATTGGACTATTATTAAAATAACTAAATTAAAGAATGCATATAACCTTCCTGGTAACAGTAAATTCTTAATAAATTATAGTTGACACTGCTATTAATATTGATTATAATAGTTCACATTCAGAGAATAAAATGAAATTGAGTTTGGGATCATAAGAAGAAAACAAGGAAAGGTGATAGCTACCAAGAATAGTTTAAGAGATATGTGTGCTCTAATATAGATTAGATTTGTGTGAAATTTCTTTGTCACTGAAGACTTGAAATATTTTACAGGCTAATTGAACTGTATCATTTGAGATAAGAAGTGCAGTCTAAGCTATTTAAATAGCATGTAGTAATTAGAAAACTAGTTTAATGGAGAAAATCTCAAAGGGAACAAATTTTTTTTTTCTTATTTGAGATAATAAATGTTTTAACACTTTAATAGGAGTACCACATTGGTTCAACCATTTAATTGGAATGATTTTTATTCTAATTGCACAGAAAGTTAGAATCATATTATAAGAAGACCGTGAAGAAGCACAGATGTTTTGTATTTTAACTTTCTTCCTATCTCTTTGAATGGTTCAGAAGAAAGATATAGTAATGTATTTTGGTGCACATTAGTTTTAATATTTGGCTTGAGGTTCCTGATAAATTATTAACTGATCAACATGATGTCGTGTGAAAGGGCTATAAAACAAAATTACGACTCCACTGAGGTAAGTGAGTGGCAAAAATGTGCTCATTAGCGGTGTCTACACATGAAGGAAAAATGACAAATTGAAACAATTCTGCTAGTAACCTCAAGTCCAAAAATCATTCTAACCTGATATATTCACTTGATTGAGGAAGAATTGCTTGAGGCTTTAAAATTTCTAAGTAATTGCTCCTATTCTCTCTCTCACATTAGTTTAGCGGTGTCTGCAAGCACAGATGGTCTGCCCTTTGTTTTACCTCAAGTGATTTGCTATTTAAGCTTGCCACTTAACTGGGAGCAAAACCAGCTCCCTTAGGAGTCCCTTGGGTCTCTATCAAGAGACACCCTCTTAGGTGACCGCAGTGAACCTGTCCCCAGTACCCAAATGCTCTCCAGCTTTCTACACATTCCTCTAACCTCATCAATCCTGTTTTCAGCATCCCACTAAGATTGCTGAAGACTAATAAATTTAACTTTTTATCTTTGTGAAGGAGGTGAGAATTTCAATAGCAATCCAAATCTTAAGTGTAAAGACTGTGAAACTCTAATAGGTATAATTTGGGTCTCAACTTATGACAATATATGAGAGAAGGTGGATAATTAGAAGTCAGTTCAGGCTTGGGGACATTTGAAGCTATCAGAAGGTAGTTACGAGCCAGCCCACATCTAGTCATGATGCACATACTATAATGAAACAAGAACTTGCCATTCTGTCACTGAGGTGTACCTTGAATGCCATATAAAGCAAACAAGCAAAACCTGTATCCACCACAAAGACAGAAATTCGACATTCTGTTTTCTCATACTACATCTCGAGAACATTTATCCCTGTTGTACCAGAATATTTTCATTCATTGTGCTGTCTATTTTCTAATGGGCTTTGAGCCACTTGCCCTCATAGCCCCTAAGATTTTTTATAAGGGGTGAGTGAGGGGGAATTTAATGATATAAGTGTAATCATAAATGTCACTTGAGACAGGAAGCTATGTTGTTCACATGTTTCAGAATCCTTAGAGGACATTGATCCAAGAAGGTCCTTCAAGACCTTCCTTTTGGCAATTCAACAATTTCTCATAAGAGCTAATCTTGGTAATAACCTACTGGAGGCAAAAGGCTTACAGTTTCCCTCTCCCAGGTTATGTGTTTATATTCATCAGAGATCTTCTGGAAACAATGTTTTAACTCAAAGTGATGTTCTTCAGAACACTTTTCTCAATTATGCCAATAGATATGCCTGGAAAAAGCATCTGTGGTTCAAGAAATTTAGTGAATTCTGAAATCTGTACCTCCTTCTTAGTAATTTAAAATGCATACCAATAGTTAAGGTTCTGAAAAGTCCTGCAATTAAAGAGAACTATTCAACTTTGTATAACCCAGATTTTTCCCAATGTTTTCTTTTTCTTAGCATACTTATTTTGAACCCTATGAAACATGTTCCAGAGAACACAAGTTTATAAAATGCTAGTTAACTCAGTGGCCTCATTCAGTGGGCCATAAATATGGGTGATAAAGTATGGGGTATGTGGAGTGGGAGAGTCAGAAGTAAGAATGTAGACCTAGAGATCTACAAATCCATATGTTTACAAAGCATTATCTCTAAACTTAATAAATACTATAGCATGAATATATGGGTGACAAGTTTTTAAATATATTATTACTAAATTTTATTAAACATGAATCCATGTACAAGTACCACTGAGATTTCAGTAGGGTTTCTTTTTTGCATCTTTTTTTCTATCATCAGAATCTAAAAATATAACTATTATATGGGAGATCTATAAAACGTTTCAATGTTAAAAAAGAATTCTTTGTACTCAAGGGGAAAGGAAAAGAGTGGGAAACCACTGCTTTAACCCAAAGGAGTGACTCTAATGGTTGGAAATGAAAGCAAAGTGCCAGCAGATGGGGAGATTCTGAGGGCACAAGTGCTAGTTCCTCCCAAATCATAACACACAGTGTCACCTGGTCCACCCATGAGCAGCCCGGGCAGGCAGAATCCAGTGTTGTAGATAGAGCCGTTTATATCTCCTTGAGGCCAAGGCTCTGTGGGGTGCTTGGCACAGCATGTACAGTGAAACTGATGTTTCTGGATTCCAGCTGTATAAATGAGCTGCAATGGCCAGATGTGACCGTCCTGACCCTATTTATGTGTAGCATGTACATGCAGCCTCAGTGACCCCAAGGGACCTTGCTGGCTCTGGGATTCTATGATAGCAGACTTCTGCAAGTTGTACATCAAAAAGCAAGAACAATTCCCATGTTAAAAAAAAAAAAAATTGTATTCACAGATGCTGCTCTCTCCAAAGAGGGGGCAAATTCAGGTCTATCCAATGAAAGCAAACTCAACAATGCCCTTAATCACAAGGATGATCACTCTGATCAGCCTAAAGAGTGTCGCCAGCATGGTACAACCCCATCATTACTCTGGAATCATTACAACCCTGATGGTGAGATGATCATGGTGATTACATAGCATGTAGTTATGCTAATAGCATATTATGTGGCTTAGATCACGTTTCTCCCTAGTCCAGCTGAGAAACAACATTTAATTTTGTTCTTTGTATAAGAAAGCCATTATTGCTCTGCAGCTTGGGCCTTTTACGAACATTCTGGACTAAATTGAACTTTGAGAAATGTCTGCATTCAAATCATACCCCCTCACTTTGAGGTTAAAAATGCAAACTGACCAGGAACAGAACCAGATGCAGCCAGATTCTGCTTCTGCTCTTCAGAAATGTTGTCCACACCCTGCAGAAGTGGCTGAGTCGGTGCTATTGGCAAGGGCAGTGCACTCATTCCATCTGAGGAATGGAAGCCTGTCACAGGCAATCAGGAACTCTCAGACTCTCATTTTTCTTAATGACTCAGTAGTTGTTGCCCTGGAAGAAATCCAATGTAGAGGACAACTTTTTTTTTTTTAATTCCTTACTTTATTCTTAGCTACGAGATTTTGACATTTTTATCCATGACTCTGGATCTGATATCTTACTTTGCTAGGTTATTTCTCCCCTGGACATTTTTAAATTGCTCTTGTCAGTTTACAGTTTCTGTTGATTTTTCTATGCTGCATACTCCAAACTGTGGTTCTTACAGTTTTCAGTTTTGAATCTCGTTATTGGATCTCTTGAAAAAGAAACATTATAACATTAAATGGATAACAGTGAAAAGACCAAGGAGATAGAAACAGAAACTTGCATCCTTCAATAAATTTAGCATCAAAGTTCTTTGAAGGAAAACATAGCTATTTCTGCTTGGTTTTGCCCAGTTTCCATTTTACTCATTTACCAATAAAAAGATAATTAATATTTATAGCTAATGGTCCCTGGCATGGAGCCAACTAACAATAATAAGATTGTCTGCATAATATAAAATACCAGATTAGCACAATGAACTGAATGAGTTGTAGAACAGAGAGGAATAATTTAGCCAGTGATTCAAAATTCCTGTCTATATCTACACAATGCTAGGCATTTGGGAAAAACCAAACATTCCAATTAGAACTTAAGGAGTTTTCAAATATTTATATTGATTGTAAGCAAGGTTTTTTTTTTTCAGTTTTAAGTGCTGGGTATTTAGCAGACAATACTCTTTCATGAAAAAATTTTTATTCAGAATCTTGGGAATTACTAAAATTATTTTGTCATTGGACCATGTGACACTATTTTAGATTTAGATGACGTGTATATAATATCAAATGCTTTCTAAAGGAATTGATCAATTCATTTGCCTTTGTCACTATGTGGGGTTTCATGAAAATGTTTGTTCAAATAGAGAGTTCTGCAGGACTGGACAAATAGAAATTTTCAAATGAAAATATGTTTGACACTCTGAGGATCTAAATAAAACAGTTGAGCTTGATTAATTCACACCTTATATTTGTTATTTGTTTCAAAATATGCAGAAGGTCAAAGGAACAATCTTTTTTAGAAAGTCTGATAAAGTATTATGAGGGAGGAGAAGCTCTGAGTGAATGAATAAGGAATGGCTGAGGGGAGACAGAATAGCTTTATATATGTCCTCTTTAAAAGGCACTTCAGAGGCAGTTGGAAACTGAGTGTAGAGGGAAGGAAGCTGGGCCTTGGGGCATTCAACTCTGACTGGGAGGTAGCCTGGCAGATGAAGTGTTTCTCACACTGTGTTTCAAAGACCCTGTTCCTCTGTGTGTTAATAGATATGCTAAGGAAAAAGTATACCATGCTTAAGTAAGTTTAGAAACTGCTGGGTTGCACAGAATTGTTTTTGTTGTTGTTGTTGTTGTTGTTGTTGTTGTTGTTGCAGGACTTCTCAGAGCCTTCAGCATGCTTGTGTATTTTGAATTTCCAGAGAAAGAACGCATTATCAGGTTTCCAAAGGTATGAACAACAGAACAGTCTTTTCGAGATGTGTCTATTGGTATCTCCTCAAGTAATGTTCTCAAAAAATCATTTTGAAAAGTTTTAGTGTGGTACAAAGACTCCTGGCTTTAGAGGCAAACACATCAAAGTGTAAATCCTAGCTCTGTTATCTACTAGCTGTGGGCTCTTATTCAGATCACTGCCTAGTATAAGTCTCAGGTTTGTCAGCAGTAAAACATAGCTTTTTTATCTGTAAAATACCGAATTTTTATAATAATAATAATAATAAACAACTAAAATTATAAACAAATACAAAATAAATGTTAGTTCATATTACTATTAATTCAGATGGTGAATTATAAAAAGTAATCTTCAGATATTTATATTAACAAATTTTTAGTTTAGAAGTTTTAGTTCTTGTTTTAAGGGCATTGCCGGTAAAACTGATACTTAACTGAAAAGATGCACTCATATATTTGACAATGTTCTGAAAAACTTCATTTTTAAAGACCTCCAAAACAATTAGCAAAGTAGCCCCAAAGGAGTATCCTACTACTTATTGAAAAAATAGTTGGGAAAATTCTACCCAATTCTACCCACAAAAATGTTGCAACCAACTCCCTGAGTGTTTGGAAAGGACACAGCTAGTTTAGGATTTATGTTTGGACTTTAAAGTTTGAAATAAGCTGAATTGTGTAAACATTTTGGCACAGTATGCAGGGAGTTAAATACATTGCTCTTGGCATTATTAACAGGTGGTGTGGGAATAAGTTGCTGGAGAAAGTTCATGGTGCAGTGTCAGCAGAAGAAAATGTATTTTATAGGCTTACAGGGAGAGAGAGAAGGGGCAACAAAGGTTCCATAAGGTCCCATGCATGAAGATGACTGAAAAATACTTTCCAGCTGTCACAACTGCACGTGGGGTTGGATGATTTCTTGTAGTGTTATGAATATAAACGCTATTCAATTAACTATTTCAAAAGCAAAAAGATTGTTTCTAACAGAGAGCACCTGAAATATTTGAAAGCCCCTATTCCTTTCCAAGTTGCTCAGTCTCTTGAGAGAGATCACCTCCCTTCTAATAAAGGCTTCCTAATGATCTGAGGATATAAAAATAGACATACAAGGAGTATATTCTCTTAATAAGCAGAGCTGTCAGATTCTACAAAGCTGAGCTTAAGTCAGGACTCAGTTTATCCACACAGCAACTCCATGTGTTCTAGTTAGCCCCTCTTCCATGTAGCTAGTTTCCAAAAATAATTCAAGAAGAACACGAGGGAAAGCCATATGAAAACAAACTTAGGTTGAAACATAGGAAGAACTGTTGACTGCAGCACAAAAGACCAAAGAAAATGATAGAATCTCCTTTTTTGAAGAGCGTAAGCCAAAAGGACCCCATCGAAGATGATTAGAGGGTTCCTGCAAGATCTCTTCTTATTTTTTGAGAATGAGCAAAAGGAAACTATGAATTGCCAGAAAGAGAGTAACAAATATTCTCTATTGTGGTCTAGGCAGGAATAGAATCCAACACACTGTGTCTGACAATAGAAAAAGAAAGTGTTGGGAAGGAAAATGCATTGGGGCCTGAGCATGAGTGTACTGTCCAGAGAGCTAGCCCAGCACTGGATACAAGGTCCACATTGTTTTGTGAGACTTCTTAAACTCCAGATCATCTAAGGTTTCTTCTGGCTAACTCCGTAGGGATTTTTGCCAAGCAGGTGATGAGTTTTCATAGCTCATATTATTTCATTATCTTTGTGTAAAGGATGAAAGGCAATTCTTTTATTAAGCTAACCCTGTGACTATAGCTCTCTCACTCAGAAAGCCATATGGCTCTGTTCCAAATATGTGTCGACCAGTACTGTGAAATTTCCCAAAGCCCCAGAGTTATTGGCCATCTCTGTTTTATAGTACTCCACACTCACTGGGCAGTAGGCTTAGCACAATTTAGTCTAGGTTTAAGAATGTTGGCTTTGAAATCTAAGAAACCTGAGTTCAAGTTTAAGTCTGTGTTCTGCCATTTAACCAACCATGTCATACTGGGTCAGGTACTTAATGTATCTTCACCTTTGTTTCCTCATCTGTAACATGGTAATAACCTCAGTCTCTTCTTCCAAGGTATCTTTTAGAATTAGATAAGATAATCCATGTAGGCACAGTGACTGGCACTTGATAAATGGTATCTACATTTCATATTGGATGTGGGAGGTTTCCTGATCTCTACAAAGAAAGAATTGCTCTGGGTACTTGCCATGGTTTTGTGAAGACACCCAGGCCCCATTGCATAATGGAAGCAAGTAATCTAACATCCTTCTTCATATTACTGCAGAAATTGGAAAGACAACAAGATGTGAAAAAGCAACATTTCTGCCTCAGCTGCCCAAATTTTTACTCCTGTAACTCTCCTCTCACCTGCATCCAAAAACATTGTGATCCAAGGCCTGGGCCGGGCACTCTGCTCTTAGAAGCATTTACAACAGCTGAGCTGGGTGAGGACTCGTGCTTTCATCTGGTAATTTAAATAACTATATTTGAGCTTCTAACAGTATGCACAGGCCCTGCCAACATGCATCTGTGTTTTTTCAAATGAGAATTATTCAATTGGCAGAAAAACGACCGAGCCCTTGTAACCAGGAAATATGATTACAGCATTCAACATTGTCATTTAATTTGTTTTAGTATTCAAGCTGGCCTTCTACATCCAGAAATTTCTACACCCAAGCAATGAACAAATGAGGTCAATTTAAATTTATTGCAGTTGCACTAGATGTGTCATATATCCACTGTGGCTCCTCTAGTATTGAGATGGCCCATGAAAAGCCTGACAGGAGGGCCTTAACCACAAACACAAATTTGAGGCTTCCTATGGTTTCCTGCTTATGGCACACAGTGAGCCTCTCTTCTGGTACCCAGTCCCCTGCCTGGTATGTGCTATGCAAACACTGGTAACTGAACTTCTGCAGTAATAAGGGTGACTAAAATTGGTTCTGCGTGATGCCAAAACCACCCATCAAATTGAATTAAGACATTACATTGCTTTTCTTATAAGATATTACACAAAAGAGTTTGTTTCTCATTAAATTGAAAGATTTAGAGATTAGACAGAACTTAAATCCCAAGTCTCTTAGCCCCTTGTTCTATCAACTAAAAGACGTGAGACTTAGTACTCTTATGGTTTCTTCCTTCATGCCTCCCAGTACCACTTAAAATTAAAATTAATATTAAAACCACTCAAATATGGTGCTGTAGTAGCATAGGAAAAACAGGTGGTTGACTCATTCTTTTTTCCCTTTTAAAACTGCCTGCTGATTATCCCATCTGATATTCCACTAATCCTGTTAAACTAAGCATTTACAAAACTGTGCTAAGCCCTGCTCCTAGCCTAGCCCACCGATCCCCTCCACCATAAACCAAGGCCTTCATTGTTTTGTGCTTCTTAACTTCTGGTTGATTTTAATTCAATCATTATCGATCATTTATTTTGTGTAGGCATTGTGCTAAGGGCTGGAGTCTATAACAACAGGCATATAGGTTAGGTTTAGGAAGACTCTATTCTTCTGGAACCATGTAATAGATATGGAACTGGGGAGGTAGGAAACCAAAATTTAGAGTGCTTACAGTGCCAAGCACTTCATAAGTTTTTACAATATTCTCATCAGGATATGTATGTTATTATGCTTCTGGAAAAAGGAGAACATGCTAAGATAAGTTAAGCAGTTTCTTCAAAGTCATAGTAAGTGGTAGAACTGGAATTTGCACCCTGATCTGTCAGATTTTAAAGTCTAAGCATTTTCTATCACAAGATGGGAGAATCACCATTCTCCTAGTCACTGAGGCTGAAAACTTAGAGTCACCTTAAACTTCTCAACTCTCTTTAACTACATAAAGATGGCTTTACTTGCGAGCCACAGAAAATCCTGACTCTAATTAGCTTAAACAATAAGATAACATATTATCTCACATGATGAGAAGTCCAGAAACCAGGTGGCTCCATTCAACTTCTCTAAATTCTCTTGGCTTTGCCATCCTCTATGCTTTGCCTGATAACAAGATGGCTACCCAAAGATTCAGATACCACATCCAGAAACAGCAAAATCCAGAGAAAGAAAGGGGACATGTCTAACAGTGTTTCCTTCTTAAGAGCAAAAAACATTTTCCAAAGCCCCAGGACAGTTTACCCCATATCACTCTGGCTAAAAATGGACATACGTCTACCTCTAAGCCAATCCTTGGCAAAGGGAGTGGAATGAACACAATTGGATTATAAACTAACCAGGATCCACCCACTGGTGCTTGGGATGGAGTCAGTTTCCTTCTTCCCAAAACTCAGAACTATGTGGAGGAGAGATATGTTCCTACACAAAACTGAGAATTTACTAGAAAGAAAGAAAATGGAAATAAATGCTGGGTCTACCACACTCATCTCACATCTCCAAGTTCTGCCTATTCTACTTCTTAATTTTCCTATATGTACTCTTTTCTTCCCATTGCTTCAGCATAGCCCTTTCTACCTTTTGCTAGGTTACTGTAATAGCATCCTAACTGGGCTCTCTATCTCTAATTTTCTCTTGGGTTTAAGCTAGATTAAGCTTCTATAGGTGCAATACAATGATTTGACTTCTTTTTTTTTTTTTATCCAGAAACTGCAGTGACTATTGATCAGGGTACTGAAGGCCCTCTAAGATTCAGACCCAATTTCTCTTTTTAGCTTTATCTCACACAGTCTCACTCATCAAAGTAATTCAGCATAACTGAATTACTTTGAACATGTAGAGGGTTTCAAAAGGTAATTTGAGGGCTAAGGGAGGTCAGAGGGGCATTACCTCTAATGGTAAATATAAGTTATGTGTTAAGACACATGCTCACCATAGAGAGATGAAGAGGATCCTATTGCTAGTACTGTTCTGTTCTAAAGGCTGTGTCTATTTGACCAGCCTTTAAAGTGGAACATCTTCAGTGACAATTTCTACTTTGCAGTTATTAGATGATCATGACATCCTTTCAGATGTCTGTGAGCCCAGAACTACCTGGGTCCATGCTGCCACCCATGGCAGCACGTCCACCAAATACCCAATGACTCTTCTGTGGAGCAGGACTTAGAAAGATACATTTAGGAGGAATTGCTTTGTTCTTGGATCATCTCTCACTAATATTTGTATGCAAAACTATGTACTACAAATGTAAATTAAGATACCTCGACTGGTTGAAATTATCTTCAAATCTATTTTTTAATAACAAATTTTAAATTAAATTTATTGGGGTGACATTGGTTAATAAAATTATATAGTTTTCAAGTGTACAATTAAATATGTCATATGCATATTGTACTGTATTCACCACCTAAAATAAAATTTATTTCTATCACCATTTAATATCATAGGTCCTTGTGTTCTCCTTCTTTTTTTCTCTCTCTTTCTTACACACACACACACACACACACACACACACACAAGCCGTGATGACCATGACTTATGAAATAACATAAAGAATAGAGGATTATGAAATAACATAAAGAATAGAGACATTAACATGGCAAAAAAAATCTCTAGCCTAGGAATATAAGAATTATGTTTTATTGACTTTCTATGGCCCCTCACAGTTTAGCTCCACTACTGCCCTACCTTACAACCTCTCTAACAATACAACAACCACTTCTCATGGAAAGCAGCTGAGGAATATGAGGTGAGATAAAATGATTGAATCTCCATATGGGAACCTCACCACAGATTAGAAAAGATCATCCTGGGGTAGGGATGTGAAGGTTGTCTGCAGAGGCTGCTTTTGAAGGTGAACTTAATAAATCATCTCCTACTAAGATCAAGGCACTCCAACTTCTTGGCATAAGGGAACGACATTCAAAATCATTGGTTCCCTCCCTAATGTCCAGACTCAGTATAGATAAAGCCTATACAGCAAATATAAGGGAGGTAGAGAACACCAATTCCACTGCTATGAATGTTCTAAGGAAAAGAGAAATACAGGTTATGCAGGTATCAATTATTTCTTTCTTTTTAAAAGAACTCCTCCTCACACTCAAACAGAGTTGTCAGTGACTGAACTAATTTTCAAATGGAAAAACCTGAGACATCTACATTCCCCATAAACTTCCCCTTACACACACATCCCTATCACACCCAAACATCTATAGTAGAATGTCTATAATGAATAAGAGGAAAAATGTATTGAGAGTAAAATTAAGTGAAGAATGAAAGAAGGTGTCTCTCAGTAACAGGAATTTAATTTCACCCACAAACCTGAAAAGTTTGCACTATTTGCTAACTATTACAGCTAATCCTTTGGAGTCTGTCAGATTGATATCACTCATGGCTCTCAAACTAACAAGTCCTGCCTGCTTCTATCTGCTCCATTTTTAAGTTCTGGTCAAAACTGAGTCTAAAATAAAGGCTTAAAGAAATGAAAAGCAATTAGCTGTAAACTAGGAAATTCTAGGAAAATCTTCATAATGTTTGGAGTTGAAATTGAATCATCAGTGGAATGGGACCCTTCATTGTTTGTACTATGTGAGCTGATGTGTGATAGAAGCAGTATAATGCAGAGGTTGAGTTTGAGATTTGGGGAGCCAAACAGGCCTGGATTTATTCCTGACTTTGACACTTAGTAGTTGTGCAGCCTTGGACAAATCATTTATCCTTAGTAGCCTCGTCTACAAGATGAACATAAGATAAATGAGGTGATGCCTAAAATGTACCTACAACTATTCCAAATACATAGTGAGTTCTCCACAAATAAAACTATTCTCAATAAATATACGATAATTATCATATGGCTTTTAAAAATCCATTTGACTTCAAATCAGACCTAATACACCTTAGCCAAAGCATTTTTTCTCACTGTGAATGAAATAGGTTTTCCACGTGTAGTTTTTCTTACATAATATGTTGCCAAGTTTCAAATTAAAACTCTAACATTAAAAAATACCCCCAAAAGATGGTCTAAAAAGAATGGAAAAAAGAAAGAAAATGGAAGAACATCAAGCATTTATTTAAAACACATTCAATACAAGGATATTTTTAATGCGTTAAAAAAAAAAAAAACTCCCTCAAAAAAATGCAAACCCAGATGGTTTGAACAGTTAGTTATACTGTAATGGTATATTACAATACCAAAACTTGAAAAAGGTGTATATGACAAAGGAAAATTATAGACTAGTCTGTCTCATGAATTCAGTTTAAAGTCCTAAACAAAATATTAACAAGCAGAATGGACAAAAATCTATAGAGAATAACACATCAATACCAAGGTGAGCTTATCCCAAGAATGCAAGGTTGACTTAAAGTTAGAAAATCAGCTAAAGTAATTCACTTCACTAAAAAATAAAACAACAAAATCATGATGATCCAAGTAGATGCAGAAAAAGCATTTCCTAAAACTAACACTCATTCATGATTTTTAAAAACTCTTAACAAACCCCACATAGAAAGAAGTTTACTTAAGGGTTTTCTATCACAACATAAACAAACAAATAAAAAACTTTAGGAAATATCACATTTAATGATGAAAAGTTAAAAGCTTTGTTCTGGAACAAGTCAAAGATGCCTACTATCACCATTTCATTTAAAATAGTATTAAATAGTCTAGTCAGAATAGTTAGGCAATAAAAAGAAAGAACAGGTAGGGAAACAAAGAAACAAAGTTTTATTACTCATAGATTATTTGATCTTATATATGAAAAACCCAAAATAGATTCTAGATAACTTATTAGAATTAATAAGAGAGTTTAGCAAAATTACTGAATAAAAGTCAACATACTAAAATTGATTTTACATCTATATACCAGAAGCAAATAGAAAATTAAATTTTGTAACTATTTCAATTTCATTAAATATGTGAAGTACTTAGAAATAAGTCTAATAAGACAGTTACAGAGCAGTATATAAAAGTTGATTGAAAGATGCTCAGGTGTTCACAATTGCATTTGATTCCCCCCATTCTGGACACTTTCCTGCTCTTAGTATGACCAATGTGATTTGCTTTTAGAAAAGAAAGATGAGTAGGAGCTTTAAGGACCAGTGTGCTACTTAGCTGTCTTTCTTTTCTGCTGCCTCTGTAACCAGCAGTGCTCCAGATGGTGATGCTCCATCAGCCCGGCTGCTGAGTGAGGATGACACAGAGTAGATCTCCAGCTGACCCACAATGGACACATGGCATAGACAAGAAATAAACCTGTGTTAAGCTACTGAGCATTTTAGGTTGTCAGTAATCGAACCATAACTGGCCTATCCTGTCCATTGCAGACATTAAAGAGACCTTAGATAAATGGAGAGATAGATCAAATTTAAGGATTATGAAACTCAATAATCAAAAACACATCAATTCTTCTAAAATAGGTTAAATAGAACTTGATAACCTGGTTCTAATAATTCAAAAGTCCAAGAAAGGTAAGTAATTCAGAGAGAAAAAGTGAGGAACTCGTCATTCTAAATATCAAGATTTATTATAAAGTTATAGTAATTAAGACAGTGTTGGATTGGTGCAGAGATAAACAAAGATTGATGAAACACAATCAAGAGCCCAGAATCAGACCCACACTTAGATGTAGACTTAACCTATGACAGAGCTCAAAACAACTTTTCAAAGAAAGATACTATGACAACTCATTACCCACAGGGGAGAAGTGAAATTTGACCCTTACTTCCTATCATCCACAAAAAACAACCCCAAATAGATTAAAGACATATCCATGAAAAAACAAAACCATAAACCTTTTAGAAGATAATACAGGGAAATATTTTCATGACCTCAGGTTGGAAGGATTTCTTAAAGAAGATATAAAAGCACAAACAGGATAAATATAAAAAATTTAGCAACATTAAAATTAAAAACAACTTTCTTGAATGGACACCATAAAAAGAGTAAAAGGTAAACCACAAACTGAGAGAAGATATTTGCAACACATGAGATTTAGCGATGTACTAACATTCAAGACATATAGAAAGAAACTCTTCAGGTCAATTAGAAAAGGGCAAAAATGCAGTACAAACAATGGACAAAAGACTTGAACAGGGATTTAATAAAAGAGAAATTCAAATATCCAATAAATTATTGAAAAGATGCTCAATTTCGTTAGTAACCAGGTTAATGTACATTAGAACAAAAATAAGACATCATTATACATGCATAAGATAGAGGAATAAGTCTGACAATATCAAGTGTTAGTGAGACTGTAGAGCATTGGGGACTCTCATACACTGTTGGTGGGAGAGTAAGCTGGTACAGAATCTTTGAACTTCTGTTTGGTAATATCTGGTAAAGTTATGTCCGCTAATTCTACTCAGTTACATACACTAGAGGAATACTTGCTTGCATGCATTAAAAAATATGTACAAAATATTTAAAGCACCATTGCTCACTGAACCAGGAATAACATAAATGTCAATTATCAATAGACTAGGTAAAGAAACTGTAGCACAGTCATACACTGGAATACCACACAGCACTAAAAATAAATTTCATCAATATGATGGATGAATTGCAGGAATATAATGTTGAATTTCAAATCCTAGAAAAATTCACATGATGCAGACTAATTTCATTGATATGAACTAATAAACATGCAAAATTATTTAGAGATAAAAACATCTGTGGTAAGTCAATAAAAAAAATATAAAATTCAAGAAGGTGGTACCTCTGGGGAAGAGACGATGAACTTGGAAATTCCAAGGCACATGGTACATATATAACACATGTTATATACATATGTTTTAAGTGTAATTTCCATTTTATTTTTTCCAGGGTATCATTCTTCAGAGTTAGCCCCTTACATGGGCTTTGGTGGTGGTCGTGGAGCAGCCCTTGCAGGTCTAAATCGGGATGGGGTGTTCAGTCCTTCTGGTCTTCACAAGATTCCTCACTACCTTGCTGCAAATGCACAAGTTGCATGGTAATGTAGTTTCACATCCGGCTTAGGAAGCACACAGGCATTGAAGACACTCACTTCCGAACTGTCCCTCACGGCTGCAGCTTCTACTATGCTTTGAATGACGAACTTCTTAATAGCCTTGACCTTGAGCACACAACGGGCACATTTGGTGCAGCGAATAGGCTGCACATGGCCACGATGCTTCCTGGTACAACTGTTATTCTTTCCTTTTTGGTCATCTTGGAAGCCAGGAGCTGAAGGAACAGGATGTTATATGTTTTTTACCTGGGGTAGAAGGTACATAGGTATTCACTTCAAATCATACCTATTTTTTTAAATTTATTTTTCAATTACAGTTAACATACAATATTATATTAGTTTTGGGTGTATGACCTAGTCATTTGGCCTTTATATAATTATGAAATGATTGCCCTGATAAGTCTAGCACCCACTGACACCATATATAGTTATTACAATATTATTGACTATGTTCCCTGTGCTGTACTTTACATATTCGCTTAATATACTCTTTTATGTGTGTATTCCACAATCTAAAGATTATTTTCAAGTGATTATGGACACGCAGAAAGTTTCAAAAGTAATACAGAGCAGTCCCCTGTATTCACAATTTTGTAAAATACCTCTCCCATCTCCCTCAACCCCACAAAAAGACCTAATATAAACAAACAAACAAAAAAACAAACAAATAAAAAACCTAGTGAGGAAATGAGATTTGTAGAATGTGAATTTTGCTGAGCAATAAGCTTGGGGAAAAGTTGATAAACTACAGAGTGATTTTTACCTGTCTTATTTTTCATCTTGGAGATGAACAATGTCAGGTCAACATTATTCAGGTGAAAAGAAATAAAATAGAACTGAAGGGATTTTATTCGAGTGCTGCATTTAAGTAATTGAGAAGTGATACTATTCCAAGGTGACTTAAGACAGATTTAAATATTCTTACTAGAAAGGCAAGAGGACACTCATTTGAAGTCATGTGAAAATAATTTCTTTGAAAACCAGAGACAATATTTAGATGGGAACACTCAGCTACATCCAGGATATTTTTATAAGGCCTTAGAAACATTAAGCCCTTTGTGTTGTAGGTGTGAAAAATTAGGTTGGCCTTGAGATGAAGCTCCTAATTCCCTTATCAGTTGTCCAGAAATGGAAGATGTTACTAAAATTAGTCTTGCTCTTAACTGGAACTATTTACCTCCATCAAAAGCAACAAGTATATTCCAGCCTAGGAGGAAGCATCGCTGGTATATTACACCACAAAAGCTAGCCAAGTGGCTCTGGAGTCAAACAATCTGTATTGAAAACCCTGGTGTGGCCACTTAGTAGCTGTGTGGGTCTAGACAACATCTCCAAGCTTCCATTTTGTCACAGGTGAAATGTGAATAAGAACTACTTCAAAAAAGTTGTTGTGACTGTTTAACTATTAGAGTGCTTAGCATTTGGTGTTCAAAAAGTGTCAGCTGTCATTATAACTCTTATCGAAAGCTTGCTTTTGTCAATAGAGAAACAAAAATAAGGCTGCTTGTTAAGAAATACCTTCTTACTAGCATGACATGATCAACAGAATCTCTGTCCTTGGTATCTCATCTTTAGGCCTTCCAAAGCTTGAGCATTATATGTATATATGAGGAGGAGGGATGACGGTCTGAATTATTTTATGTTTGCTGGATATCTTGATAATCTATTAGCATATGTGGCCTCCTGGCAAGACCTAAGGCTTGAGGAATGAGAATCAAGGTAATTACATTTGCTCCAAGGGAAGAGAGAAGAATGTCAAGAATAATTAGAGCTCAGGATATTATAGTGAGATATTACTGACACATCTTCAAGAACCACGGGGACCAAGACAGAAAGTGGCAGAGTTAAGATTATAGCAGAAGTCACATTTATTGACACAACTTTCCAGGTATTATGCTAAACATTTCATGTATGCTCACAGTAGCACTATGAGTAAAGCATTATTGTCCCCATAGTGCAGATGGGAAGACTGAGCGGTTAATTAACTTGTCCTAGCTCAGCCAACACAGTATATTATAAAAGCGGGATTCTAGTTCAATAATCTAATTCTAGAATTCATATGTTTAACCATTCTGTGATGCTGCCTCCCTGTATTTACTGAGTACTAGGCACACTGCAGGGCTCTGTGCCAGGTGCTCTGTAGATAGAGGTGCACAGCCCACATGTGCTTCTTATCCTCTTAGAACATATAGTCTCAATGGGGAGATAGACATCAAATATGTAGAAATACTACATATTGAAATTATCCAGTACATGAAGTACTAAGAAGAAAAAAGAGAGAAAATAAAAAAAGAAATCATTGAAGACTAGTAATCAGTGAGTGCTTTTATGAGAAGGTAACCTGTGGTGGCCTCCCATGAGAAGGGTAGAAGCAAGAGCCTTCCGGGCTAAGAAAACAGCATGTGCACATGTCCTGGGATATTTGAGTATAGAGTTACAAAGGGACAAAACTGTAACAGTTTTGAGTTTATTCTGTGCCATTTTATTCCAAATGAAGCGTTTTATATCATAGGGAAAGTTGAAGTGGGAACAGGGCATTCAAACAAGCTTTAGCAAAGAGGCCAAAGCAAAGCTCAACATGGTCCTGACCACAGTTTGCCAACAAGATTTGGGAAAGGAAGACCAAAGGGCCCTGAAAAGCAAGACACAGTGTAAGGAGGATATTCTCTTGAGCAATGGTAGTAAAATGCTTTGGCCAAACCTGAGAAGATCAGAGAAGAGAAGACTTTGAGATGGTTTTCTGTATCTAATTAGAGAAGTACCATAGCCCTCCCAAAGGAAAACTTTGCCCCCAAAAAGTATAGAGAGAAGGGCATAGAGAGACAGATCAAGAAATTCAAAAAGGTACCCACAGCCTTCTTTTATCTTCTCATTGTCAAAGGCTGATCTAGCCTCTGCACCCCTATATTCTACCCCTACCACTACTATCCCAACACCCCCATTCCTAATACTCTCGATTCCAAGTGCTCTGCTTAATCGTGATCTGAATGGATGCAGGAAGTTCCAAGCCCAGGTCATCTGTAACTGAAAGTAAAATATGGTAACTCGTGCTCCACAATCAAATGTGCCTTCTCTCCTTCTCCGTCCCAAATGCTTCTGATTGAAAAAGGTGGGGATAATTAGGATAAAGCAAGGTGAAATATGAAGGAGGAGAGAAGCCTTTGCCCCCGAGCTGCGGGTTATTCCCAGGTCAGTGAACAATGGTCAGGAACAATAAATAGAAGACCCAGAATAAGCTCTGAGGTTAAGCTCACATCTTCCTTGCTAAGAGCGATCAAAAAGAGCACAGGAAGCAGGTTTAGTTATTAAGATTAGCAAGATAAGTTTGTCAACAAAAAGATAACAAATGCTGGTGAGGATGTGGAGGAATCCTTGTGCACTGTTGGTGAGATTATAAATTGGTGCAGCAACTATGAAAACAGTATGAAAATTCATCAAAAAATCAAAAATAGATCTACCATATGATCTAGCAATTCCATTTCTGGATATATATCTGAAGGAACCAATATCACTGTCCCAAAGAGCTATCTGCACTACTGCAGCATTATTTACAGTAATCAAGACATGTAAATAATCTAAATGTCCATTGACAGATGAATGGATAAAAAAAATATAATACATATATGCATATATATACATACATACATATATACATATATGTGTATGTACACACACAATTGAATACTATTCAGCCATAAAAAAAAAAAAAATCCTGTCATTTGTCACAACACGATTGGTCCTTGAAGGCGATATGTCTAGTGAAATAAGTAAGACAGGTAAAGAAAAATAGTGTATGATTGTACTTATACATGGAATCTTAAACAAACAAACAAACAAACAAACAAAATGAAGTCCACCAAACTCATAAATACAGAGAAGAGATTGATGGTTGCCAGAGGCAGGGAGAAGGGGAGATTTTCTAGTTATAAGATACATTCTATGACACAATGTACAGCATGGTGACTATGGCTAATAATACTGTACTGTATATTTTACAGTTGCTAAGAGAGTAAATCTTAAAAGTCCTCAACATAATGAAAAAGAAACTGGTAACTATATAAGTATAAAAATATAAATATAAAAAGTGGTAGATGTTAACAAGACTTGCAACCATTTTGCTATATCTACATATATCAGAGCATTATGTTGTACACCTTAAATTTATACAATGTTATGTCAGTTATGTCTCGAAACTGTGTGGGAGTGGAGAAGTGTCCAGTCCTTGAGTATCAGTGTAAAACCTGAAGGTACAGAAGAGGTTTCCTTCCTGCTCACAGGGCGACTCCCTGCTGCCTCCATCCTGAGCTTGGACTGCACAGTTCCTCCCTGTTATTACTTCCTTCTCAGAACTGCTCGAAGCAGGGAGAGTTCAGGCTTGTTCAAGGTCCTGTACAAGAGGGTAGAGATTGCAGTGGGCGGAGCAGAGTTCGAAAGATCTTGTATCTTGGGAATATGCTGTTTTGGGATGATTCTTTTGAATTCTTACTTTCTTGAAATATCACGTGGATAGTTTAGTGATGGAGTGTCAGGGCTGAAAGTGGCTGAAGCAGACCCTTGACCCTCCTTCTAGCCAAAGTCAAAAGTACCCGGTAACTGAAAGCCCCAGAGACTAATACCAAGCATTCCCTGTCCTAAAGTGTTCTCTCCGCATCTAACTTCCTGGGCTATAGTCAGGGGTGGGAGTAACCAGGGGGTGGGATTTCAGCAAAATTCAGACTTCAGACCCTGGCAGCACTCACCATTACTAACAATGATTCCCCTTCCCACCCCTCAGCCCTGGCTATGCCCACCAGACTTCTCACAGTTCACTTCCTTCTATCTTCTGATCCCAGTCCAGTATTTACACTCTCTATCTCCACTCTGGCCCGACCATCCCAGAGAAATAGAAAAAGACAAAAACTGACAGAGCCCAAAGGAAATCCCGTGAGAACAAGCAGCTACCTTCCATAATTACACATTAAATGATTAGGTGTCCTATCATTGTTACAAATAAAAATATCTGCCATTTGAGAAATATTCCTGCGTGTAAGATGCTGTTCTGGTAAAATAAGTGTCTTGTCCACATATTTTGGAAATAGATTCAGATAATTTAAGCAAAATATTTTTTTAAAGCAAAATAATAAGAGATGATGATAAATGCTGTGAAAAAAATTTTAAAGTGTTAGCTTACATATATAAAGGTCAACATGTGGGCCTTGTCATATAGAATGACCATGGGTAGGAATTATTTGATACCTGAAGAATGAGATAGCGCTATTCAGGGAAGAACCAGAAAGTGAGCACCCCAGACACAGAAACAGCTAATGCGAAAGTCTGCAAGCTAGAACAAGCTTTGCTTATTCTTAGAAGAAAAAAGATGCCCATATGGCTGGAAGAAAATCAAGAAGAAATATAAAGCCAGGAAAGGCAGGGGTCAACTCATATGAGGCTTCTTAGGATTTTATTCTGAAAGCAATGAAAAGTCTTTCAAGGACTTTAAGTGTGACACGATCTTATTTATGCTTTATGAAAGTGGACTTTGGGTGCTGAATGGAGAACAAATTACAAGGAGTAAAAGTCAGCAGGCTTTCAGAAAAAAGACAATGGATTATGGTGGTTTATGTTAGAAAAAGTGATGGCAGTGGCAGTAGAGTAAAGTGTAATAATCCTCTAAATTTTATAGAACTGGAGACTGATGTTCAGAGAACAGGGAAACTGACGAGACTGCACAGCCAGCTAGCCGTACGCAAAGCTAGGATTCATGCCAAAGTATGTTTTCTTTCCTCTGCATTTCTTTGAGTGTGGTTTCTTATCTGTAAAATAATAGTTTGGATTAGATTATCTATGAGTTGTCTTCTAGTTCTAAACTATCAAAACTTTCCAGCTAATTCATCAAAACTTGAACAAATTCCCTCTGCTTAGATATGTTTGATGTTCCTTGGATAAAGTCTTATCATACACGCCACTCAATTTGTTTTTTTGTCTTACATGGCAAGGAAACATGCACACAGCGTATAGACACCCAACTGGTCTTCAGTTTTCAGGAACCTTCAAGATAACAGTGAGAAAGAGACTGTCTAGCCGCTGCATCAGGAGGAAGTCAGGCTGTCTGCAGAAAGCAGTACAGACTGAGAAATGGTGGAAGACAGGAGAAAAGAAGCAGCTAAAAGGAAACAGGTTATCAGGTAATCTCTGGGAGTAAACTACAAGACAGATAAAAAACAAACAAACAAACAAACAAATGATAAAATCTATTACCTGTAAAATGACAGTCCTTAAAAATCAAGACTTGGCATTTTGTTTTTTATTTTTAACATATTTTCATTATTTGAACTTTTGGATAAGTGTGTATAACTTTTGTAATATAAATTTTTTTTTGAAACAGAAAATATACAGCCAATTAAATAATAGATATCTTAAAGCAAAGATTTTAGTAATATGGCAACACACTTTGGATATTCTGAGAGGCACAATTTCAAATATTTTGGTGGTAAAGCAGAGAGAGAAAGTATAATGTTGAGAAGTCAACGTAGTGACTAATAACTTATATTCTGGAGCCAGGCAGCTTCCCTTGAAATTCCAGCTCTTGTACTTACTGTGAGATCTTGGTTAAATTATGTGCTCCCCTCTGGACCTCTGAGTCCTCATCCATAAAATGGGTTCAGTAATCGTGTCATGCCATAGAATAACTGAAAACTAAATGAATTAATTTATGTAATTATAAATGAAACTTAAAATAAAAATGGCAAGTCAGGATTTTCACTGTCTATTCCTATAACTCTTTCAATAGTCTAAGTTTCTTCATGATCTTACCATTTTTGCTCCCTAAACTCTACTTTTTATCTTCCTACTGTAGTTTCTGGAGACCCTTACCTTCTTTTCATTGTCAAGGAAAAGACACTCCGGAAATACCAGAGCTTGCTCACTCTTCCTCTTCAAGAAAGGGTCATAGGGAAAGTAAAAACCAGATCTCTTGTGATTTTTACTTGTTCCTCTAGGCTTTGAATATTAAGATATTAGATCTTCTGTTCCCAGTCTCTCTCCAAAGCAGAGTACATAATGCTTAAGAGTCTGGGTTCTTGAAGTAACACACACGAATTTGACTCCACCACTTAGTAGTTATGTGGGCCAATTACTTAACTCTGTTAAGCTTCACTTTCCTCATCTACAAAAGGACATTATAGCATTTACTTTATAGTGCTGTTGTGACAAATAAGATAATTATTTAAAGAATTCAGCTATTAGTAATGTTAGTTATTTTATTGTGTTGTTATATCCTAGCAATAACAATCAACTCAAACCCTTCTCCCTCTTTTGCTCTGCTACAGCCACAAAAGCTTTTTTTTTCTTTTGCTCCCCAACAAGGTCCTGTCTCAGACTGTTTGCTCCAGTACCCCCGTTAAAAGAAGAGGCATCAGAATGCAATGTACATTCTGAATGGTGTCATACAGAGACCCTAAGTAATCTGGAAATGGTTGATTCCTTCCTCCCTCCCTCCTTCCTTCCTTCCTTCCTTCCTTCCTTCCTTCCTTCCTTCCTTCCTTCCTTCCTTCCTTCCTTCCCTCTTTCCTTCCTTCCTTCACTTCTCTCTCTCTATCTCTCTGTCTCTTTTTCTCTCTCTCCCTCCCTCTCCCTTCCTCCCTCCCTCCCTTTTTTTCTGTGTGTTTAGTGAATCTTACTGGAATACGGAAACCATTCTATCACTAACTTTTGCCTGGTGTGTTTTCTCCTGTTTAGGTTTTCAGATGGCTGGATCCTTCTCAACATTCCATCTCAACTGAAAAGTCGCCTCCACAGAGAGGCTTTCTCTGACCACCCCAGCTAAAGTGCCTCCTTGGTTGAATCATTCTATTATTTTCCTGCATTATGTGTCTCAGAGCAGTTGTAACTGTCTGGAATTATCTTGTTTATCTCCATGTGTTTATTGTCTGTCTCTCCCCCTGAGGACTGAACTCTTATCTGTCTTGCACTTGCTCTATCCTTAGTGCCTGGCACAGAATGCAGATTTAAAAAATGAATCAGTAATTTTTGTATATTCTATGGAGTTCAAAGCTTCCTTCAGGGACATGGCCTTGGCAGGTCTGAGGCTTCCTCCGCATGTATAATGACAGCCAAACTTCCGTGACTCCAGCCTTCCCAGTCAAAGATCTTAGAGGGTCTTTTCTCATCCTTGTTGCAGTATGTGTACAATAAGTCTCATTTCACAAGATATGGTATTTATGATGTGGAGAAAGACTTTGAAGTTATGCATTGGGGATGTCCCTGGACTTCAGATGGTCTCTCAAAGAAATGTGCAAAGGTGCTGATTGGTTCTGAATGAGGAGAAACTATCCCTTGGCTAGCAGTGCGATGCATGTTGAAACTCTCAACCTCCATCCTCAAGAAGAGGAAGGAAAGAGAAGGGCCAAGAATGTCCATGAATGAGTTGTCCATGGGCTTCTTGCACAGGCCCTTGGAAAATGCATGAATAGGAATTAACTGAGATAAGTTAAGGAATACTGAAGGAAGGATTCCAAATTTGATGTAAAAGTTACCAAGAGGCTTCAAGGTGAGATTTACTTTTGCATTGCTGGATAGTGAGCAAGAGTTTCCTCATGAATATCAAGCTTCCCTGCATTTAAGACTTGTTGATATTAAATATGTTTTGTTTATTTTTCTGTCATAATGCTTAGCAGTAATACTTAATTGAGGAGGAAAAAATTATGCCCACATTTTTGCACCTGAAATAATGCTGAGATTAAATGTTCTATCTGGAAAAGATAGAATACTTGAAAATGGATAAATTGAGATTAGTCTGCAAGATTAGAAGAGGTGGAATCTTGGCGTGAGTCTCTCTCTGTCACAAAACTACATTGTTCAATACATTTTCGCTGAGCATCTATTATGAACCAGATATTATTCTAGATGTTGGGAATTCTAGGATGTATGTAAAAGAAACAGTTCCAGTCATCCCGGAGCTGACGGTCTTGTTGGAGAGACAGACAAGTAAACAAATGACAGTATCAGGTGACCAGTGTCATTAAGGGGTATGGAAAAACAGCAAAGAGAGCAGCTAACCAAATCTATTATGGACGATTTCACAGAAGAAGTGTTGGAGAAACAATAATATGTCATCTGGTGAAGGCAGCAAACTTATGAACCTGTTTTTCCTGCCAAATGAATCAGGCAACATGAGAACATTAAATTATTTGAAAGGATGTGTGCCAACATCGCTCCTGCTTTAGTCTTTGCACATGTTGTCCCCCACATTTCCCAAGTTCCAAGTGCCCCAACCACCCACTAACCCCTACTCCCTTTGGCTCTTAACTGAGAACTAACTTTCTGGGAGGAAACCTTCTCCAACTCCCACATGACAAATGCTCTGCTCCCCCTATGTATTTCCATTAACACTCATTTGTCTCTCCATCAGATTAACACATGCTCGCTATATGGCAGGCCATGTTCTGAGTGCTTTACATATATTAACTCATTCATTGTCTTCACCAACTTATGAGATATTATTGCTATACCCACTTTGCAGATGAGGAAATTGATATCCAAAGAGGTTAAGTAATTCACTTAATTAAGAAGTGACAGCCAGGATGCAAACTCCAGAATGAAGCTTAAGTGTCTGCTTTCTTACTATCCATGCTGCACCTCCTCTTAAGGTAGGTAAATCTCCCTGTACTACCCTGTTCTGTTTGCCTCCTTTCAGACTGAAAGCTCCTCAGAGGTGGAGCCTGTGTCTTACTCATAGTTACACCCCCAGTGCCTAGCCCAGGTCCTGCTGTATAATAGGCATTGGATGATGTTTATTGACTTTTTAAAAAGAATGTTGTAATACTACCTGATCAACACTATTCAAAAAGGAGCCACTACATCTGCCAGTATTTAAGTTGGTGCTATGATGGCCTCACCTCTCAAGTGATGCTCTTAACCAGGTTTCTTGAGACTTGAGACCTAACTCAAATGAAGGGCATTGGGACTCCTAGAATACCAAACTTGGAAAAATATCTGAGTGCTTTTTGTTATAGGTAGCTATTTGTGAAATCTTCCCAGGTATAACTAAAGTCCAGAATTTTTCTTTTTCATTAAATTTCTTTTGCTAAGGTACTTCTGTAACTCAAAATGTTACCCACCCACCCCCGCCCTGGAATGGGGTTTTGTTTTTTGCCTTTTGTTTGTGTTTGTGGTACAGTTTATGGTAGAAGTAGATCTGATCCAACACTGGCTCTGCATTTTTAGCTGCTGTCTGCACAACAGCTTCCAACAGTAACTGTGTAGCGCTTCATTGCACTCCAGCTGCAGCCTTCTCTCTACTCTATGTCATGCATCTTTTTGCTCAGCTGCCTTCTCTTTGTTGCTTGATCTATTAATTCCTGGCCTCACCAGCAGTTCAGATTATACATCCCCATCTGGATCTAGATATGCTCAGTGTCTCCAGGGGAATCTTATGGGAATTAGGCTGGGTAGATGAGATGTTTCTTGATTTTTTATTTTTCTGATATGTCAGAGGTGATCGCATTTCAAAGGTACTCAGAAAACTATGGTCAGAACATATGGCAAAGGTAACAATACCAATAGTAAAGGAACTCTAGTGTTACACAAAGCATTTTTGTCTAGGAGTCTGAGATTTTGTTCTTTTTTAAAATCTGTGAAGATTAATTACTTAGACATGTAAGAATTCAAAGGGGATCAATGTAAAAAGTAAAATGAGAAGAACTTTTAAAGGGTACTGTTGTGAAAATAACAATAAATAGACACTTAAGACCTGACATGGAAAATAAAGGTATGACTTAGGTAGTTGCGATGAACTCAGAACCAAAAATTCTGTCCTTACCTGGATTTCATCATACAGGTTATTAAGTCTCAAAGAATTTAAAGAAACTGAATTATAGGCAGTATTTATTGTTTTGTTTAAAAGTCAATTAATATTTTTTAATCAATCTTTGCAATAGCAGATACTCTAGTGAGTTAACAAAAAAGAGTGTGATTTTGCATTGGGTGAGGCTCAGACATAGACAGGATAGAACACTGCCTAAATCTGTTTCTATTTGCCCTGACTTTGCTCATTGAAGTTGAACTGACCTACCATTACTAGATGGCTAGTACCAAATCAAAATTGAGTTCTGTATGCCCCATTCCCAACTTGCTTCAAGCTTCTATTTTTCCCAGGCCCTCACTTGGCCCATGAACCCTTGCTCTCTCTACTTTCCACTTTTAGATCAGATGACTAAAATGTGTTTTCTGGCTGTCAATTTTCCATTCTTCTCTTAGGCAGAGTTTCACATTATCTTTCACTTGGACTCACTTCTGGGTGACCACTACAGGTACTTAAAACCAATCTTGGGTCTACAGCTATGCCACCCTGAATGTGCCCGATCTCGTCTGATCTCAGAAGCTAAGCAGGGTCGGGCCTGGTTAATACTTGGATGGGAGATGACCTAGGAAGACCAGGTGCTGTAGGCATTAAAAATAGATAGATAGATAGATAGATAGATAGATAGATAGATAGATAGATAGATAAGTAAATAAATAAATAAAACCAATCTTGGTCTCTGGAGCTTCACTTGCTCCTGTCCGTTATGAGGGAGAAACAAATTTACTAACTTCACTCCCAAAATACCTAAGTTGTCCTTTTTGTTCAATATGCTTAATAGTAAGAATACAACAAAAAGAATGTTGTGATTATGAATTCAGAAGACCAGGAATTTTAAAAAGACGAAAAGGAAGAAAGAGGGTAGACTTCTTTTCATGAATCAGTCAACACGAAGAAGTCTTTATAGAAGAGGCTTGGAATGATGCAGAAGATTTGTTACAGAGCATTGCTATTCATTTAAAGAAATAGTTGAGTTTCTCTAAAGATAAATTATTGTAGGGGGAAATGGAATAAATTCTCTTAGGCATTATCCTTGGCTTGTGAGAGGGAGAATGAGGAGGTGTAAATGATGGACAGTTTTCTAGCTTTCCATTGGAAATAAGAAAAAGTGCATGGAAACTGCAGCGATTCCAAACCACAAAGCACCTTCAGAAAAACGTTCACATGGAATGTGTTTGGAATTTTTTTCCACACAAATGATAAATTGCCAAGTCCATCTGGCTCCAGTCCTTACTAGACACTATTTTAACACTTCCTGTCCTTAGACACAACTTCCTGAGTTTTCTATGGCATTCTACAGATGCCTTAAGTACTGCTTTATTTTGGCCCCTCACCTCAGGCATTCCTCAGAAATTTTAGCTCTTTTAAGCAGGGCCATTTAGGTCCCAAGCTTGTTTATTTTACAACTAAAGATGTTCAAATAGGTGGCTTGTAAAGTTACCTTTACTGAATGACATAATTGTCATTTCTCCAAACACCTCTGGCAGTGGAGTGTGGTATACTCTCCATTCCCTATGTTCTTTGTACTACTTTGATATCTTCTGCTCTGGGAAAATTGGATTGACATCTTCTTCCAGTTTTCTCAAGAGATTAAGGGAGGCAGGAACCCTCTTGAGTTTCTGAAGCCCCTGAAGATGTCACATTATCGCTTTGTGGTCTAAATTGTTCTAATGCATCTAGTCTCACTTAGGACAATGATCTATAGTGGATTTTCCTCTGGAATGCTTGCACACATTGTTTTATTCTATATATTTATTTCCTAGAGTTGCAAGCAAATTATCAGAAACTTGATGGCTCAAAACAACAGAAATTGTATTGTATCACAGTTGTGGAAGCCAGAAGTCCAAAATCAAGATATTGGCAGGACCTCACTCCATCTGGAGGCTCTGGAGAATATCTTTCCTTGCCTCTTCTAGCTTTTGATGGCTGTTGGCATTCTTTGGCTTCTAATCTTCGCCTATGTGCCACCTGCTCTTCATGTGCTTATTGTCTTTTACAAAGACAATGTCATTGGATTTAGGGCCTACACAAGTAATTCAAGATGATCTTATCTCAACCACCTTAATATAATTAAATCTTTAAATATCCCTTTTCCAAATAAGGTAACATGCACAGAGTTTGGGTATTAGGTCATGGATATATTTCTTTGGGAATCACCATTCAACCCTCTATACTGCATATTCTGATGAAAATTCTCTGGAGACAACTGGTACTTACCCTTACATGTTCACACTGGTCTTCAAATGCCCATTTTAAACACAGCGCTGATCTGGTACCAACTTTCCATTTCTTCAGCAGACTCATGGAGAAAGGTGCATGTGATCTCTTCAGATGAAAAAGCAGCTAGAGATGTTGGTGACTCCAAAACTGGGACAAAGCAGCTGTGAGGTGTCTGTGGGAAGCCACAGAGTTTTCCTAATGAATTCAGATCTGTTCAAGGTTTGGGTGAAGACTAAGTCTTCTCCACAAATATGTTAATTCACCCCAGGTCCCAAGTCAACATTTAGAAGTATCTTCCTTTCTATCACTTCCTCAAGCATCTATTTTAAGTTCAAAATGTATCTTTCTAACACTTCTTTTTTGGTAATCATTAGAATAAATAGGTTAAAAAAATCAGGGTTGCTATAAAATATTTCAACAAAATAGATCTTAGCCAGAAACCCCCTTATTTGGGCCTCTACTGACTGTGTATGCTACACATTGGTTTTCTATTACTCTGAATCCTTCATATGTGGTTTCTCTGCTTCCTATACTTCTGGATAGCTGACTCTGAGAAAATAGAAGACAATCTTTTCCACCCATTCGTCCAACAGATCTATATAAAACAGCTTATTTATTAAGTACTTACTACTTTGGAAGGATTAAAAGATGAATTAGAATAACACTGAATCCTATACAAAGACATACAACGTGCTTTCTAACATACAATCTCATTTGATCCTCAAAACAAACATATTAATGTAACTGGAGTAAAGAGAGGGGGAGAGAATATCTAATGTTCCAAAACTAGTGAGAGGCAGAGTTGAATCTCAACTAAAAAAACACTTCATTCCCTAATCCTTCCCCATGCCATATAAACAATATATTCAAGATGAACATCTAGTAAGGAAGTTTATCAGTCAGGCTTCCAGTAGAAAATACAACTTACTCTAGGTGGTGCATATGAAAAGACTTCAATGAAAGGACTATATACAGAGATGCCAGTATGTTGTAGTATGTGTGGGGTTGGGAATGCATGTGTGTGGAATAATTAATTGTTCTCTTTGGAATATGAATGTAGGAAGGGAAGAGTAAAGCTAGGAAGTAAGTTGAGCCATGATAGTGAGGAGCCACCAATGCTCTGTGAAAGAATTTGATTTTTTACTCTGGGGACAGTGGAGCACCAGGGACAGTTCTGTGAGGGGGAGTCTTCACAGAGGGTAATACTCTAGAGCAGAGAGTATAGATCATATGGAAGGACAGTGTCATTTCATGAAAGAAGTAGCTTCTGAAAGGCTTTGTCTTTTTGCTTGAACCAAAACAAGCCAGGTTACCCAAGGAAGGCCTTCACCAGATCCATTCTCCCATTGCTTTCTTCCCTAGACTTTTAAAAATTCAAGTCTGCTTAGTTAAAAATTCAGTCAACTGGCCAGCTAGTTTAGTCTGCTAAAATTTAAGGGACATCATTGAAAAAGGATTAAGTTCAATGAAAAACCTAGTCATAGTAATGAACGTCAGGATATCATAGCTAAAATTCCTGAGAGCTGTCTGGTTCCACTGCTGTGGGAGATGAAGGGTGGTTGGGGTTAGCTTCTCTTCTCCTGGAGTAAGATTTTTTATTCGTCTCTTGTCTTCTCTTTTTCAGTAGCCACTAGTCTAGTATTTTTGGTAGCAACTTATTTCTCAAAGACCAAGAGAACCAACCTTCTCTTCAGAGATTATTTGTTTGTTTTTTCCTAATAGAAATTTGGAATTTGAAAATTTATACAGTCATGTGGCCCAGATTCAAGCAAGTCAGGCTGACCAGATACTTATACTTAAGTCCAAACCTCTCTCGATCTGGTTTTAGTTGCCACAAGTACTAGCAGAATTCTCAACAAAGAGAAATGGGTTAGAAGGTAGAAAGGTTGCAATGTGCGAAGTCTTACAATGTTGTCAGAGAGATACTCATGAGAGAACAATTATTGCAAAGCCACAGATTCCACACAAATGTTTATGCTCACAGAGTAGTGTGTTGACTTTAGAAAAACTGGTTGGGCTTGAAATACTGTATATAGTCACTTACCAATATGTTACTTGTAAAGATATAATCACAGAGGAATTTCTTGGTGCATCAATTCATATAGGTGAGATGGGAAACAGAGAAATGACTTATAGCTTATTTTTTTCAGTTATCTATTTTTTGAGATAACCATTTATTTTGTGTAGAATATTTAGATAACTCAGTTTTCTTTGCTTCCCCTTGTCAATAACTCATCATTCTCAGACTTTTAGACAATACATATTTGGGACCATACAGGAAACTGACTGATTTGTTTTTTCCTTATCTCATTTAGGGCATTGACAAGAGCATTTAGTCTGTGTCGATCCTGACTTGAGCACTCATTAGCTGTGTATTCCAAGACCACTCACTTAATTTTTCTGACCCACAGACCCCTATATGTAAAGTGAGCAGGATAATACTCATACCACATTAGAAAAATCAAATAATAAAGTCTGTCGTCATGCATTTTTAAAATCTGTACCACCCACATAAGTCATAGTTTGTTGTTATTGCTATAATATCTTGGCCATATATCTCTTTCAAGTTATCATGTAGAAATGGTGATATTGGGATTTAGAAGTCTACCAGCTATCTCTCTGTACCTTGGACTTTGGTCTTCAGACATTTGGAAGATGATGTTACATAATTCAATTCTTCAAAACCTACCTAATTTCCTGGCTAAGTGCTGTGGAACACATAGAGATGAATAAATAGTCCTTGTGCTCCTAAGGCTTATAGTGAGGAGATAATAGATAATAATAGATGAGAGAGAGAGAGAGAGAGAGAGAGAGAGAGAGAGAGAGAGAGAGAGAGAGATGATAGAGGAAATGCTTTCCTTTAGATTATTTTTTCTGATGAGCAGTCTTCACAAATAAAACTTTGCTTTGGGCATGGCTGTGAGATTAGAAAGTGAGAGAGAGTTTCACCAAGATAAATGGTTTATCAGCAGCCATGCTTGACTAATTACTTGCTATGTAATTTTCCTCATGGGGGTTTGGCATAAGAGTTCTAAAAACTTTACTAAATGCAGATAGAAAGTGATTCCCTAGCTGCGGATAGAATCTTTCCCACTTTGTGTTGTGGTTAGTGAGGAAAGCATTATTGAATCTTGGATGTAAAAATGAAAATCATTTAAAAGACCAGAGAGTTTCTTTTGAGTCTTTCCTTATGGGTTTCTCCTAGGATACTTTAAAAAGTAACAACACTAACAAAAAATATTATTCTTACTTCTTAGGTGGTAGTATCATTTGACAGTCTATATCACAAGGTATCTTTTGAAAACAAAGATTAGCTTTACGAACCTTAAAAAGTGGCCCATTTCTTTAGAAGACTGTATATACATTTTTAAAAAGACCATTTGAAATACCAAGTATAAAAGAATCTGTATTTGTAAAAGCATTATAAGGTATTTTTATGCTCCCTCCCCCACCAAAATAAAGTCAGACAAGACAAGATTTAGATTTCTGCCCTTTAGCAAGACCCAGCTCCTTGACTAACTCTACATAGGGAAGATAAGACTCATAATGATGCTGAACTATCCTCAATGAGACATTGTGTACAAAATATGATTTTAGGATCTGCCAATAAAGTATCAGTGAATTGTCCCCCATTTGTGCTAACGAGCATGGCAAATAGTAAGAAGAAAATAAAAACATTAATCTTTGACTTGAGGATCTTTAGGATGTCTTTTCTAAATGAAATAATGTCTACTCTTAGAACTTGAGATACTCCAAAATAAAAATCAAACTTTTAAGGAAGAAAATAGGAGAAAAGACCATGAAGAAAAATAATGATAAATTTAAGCAATGGTGATTTCCAAAGTTTATTCTGCATCTTCCTATCAATCTAATCATTATTATAAATTTTATTTAAATTTTCTTGTAGAAATATTTTCTATGTCCCAAGTAAATCTGAGTACCTGAGTTATACGTTTAAGATATATTCTCTCTGCCTCTGAGAGGAGACCACATTGTCTGTGGAGTGTTACTCCTTTTCTAATAAACTTTCCTTTTAACTCTAAAAACAAGCAAACAAACAAACAAACAAATAAATAATAAAATACATTCTTCTTTCGAAGTCTCACACAACCTCTCCCCAAGCTCTTCTTTGATGTATAAGATTACTAGTTGCCATTTTAATGAACTTGCTGACATGCATGCCTCCTAAATTGTAACAGCATAAGAAATGGAACTGATCTTTTGAGGTGGAATATGCTCCCTTCTTTTTTCCCCAGTAAAAGCCACCAAAAAACCCAGGTATAATTTCTAAACCTCAACCTTACTTCCACCAAACCGGAAAGAAAGAAAGAAGTAGCATCGACTGCTTCTACTTTCATTTCTTTCCATGTCCCATGGCCCTCTTCAGGGTGAGTTGCTAATTTGTACTAAAATAACCTGCCAGCAGGTGAGCAACTGGACATATTAGTATTAAAGAGACCAAAAAAATTGGCAAACTAGACAATTGAATCCAGGTGGTCAATTAAATGATGTTTTGAAGAACAATTTGTTGATCATCTGCTTTGTATTTTTATTTTTTCTAAACAAGGAACTCCCTATAAATGAGCTGTCATATCAAACAATCCAAGAAAGATTGAAGTGAGGAGAGGAGATAATCATGCTATCTTCCACATGACAGCCACTCTTATTTTAACCATCTGAGTGACAGAAGTAAAGCCCCTTTCTCAGTGTTGTGTGTGAAACACTGGGTCACAGTGCACAGTTCCACACACCAAGACCTTGCCATGATCCGCATCTTATTTTGCAGCCTGAACATTGGGACCAGGAAGAGCATGAAAAGAGTGAAAAGAGGCCTATATCTGTCCAAGTCCTCTAGAGAAACAAAACCAATAATAGACACATATTTATTTACTTATGTTATTTATTTATTCATTCATTCATTTAAAGGAATTGGCTCATGTGATTACAGAGGATGAGAATTCCAGATTTGCAGTCCAAAGTTCTAAGTTCCAGGCTGAGTAGGAGTTCCAAGGCAGGAGAAAAGCAATGTCCTGGTTTGAGCGTCAGGAAGAGAGAATGAATACTCTTTTGCTCACCCTTTGGTTCTACACAGGCCTTAAATGAATTAGATGAGGCTCATCCACACTGAGGAGGGCAATCTGCTTCACTCATTCTGCTAATTCAAATGTTAATCTCATCCAAAAACACTCTAACAGACACACCCCAGAATAAAGTTTAACCAAGTATCTAAGCACCTCTTGGTCCAATCAGGTTGACAATTAAATACACAATTAAATACCACTTGGCTTGAGGATAAAAGAAAGTCTGCAACAGGGGTTCCCTAAAAGCTTACCAGTACAAACACAGACTGGAGTCTGTCTCACTGGGCGTCCATCTTACAGAGACCATTCTAGACCCGAAATGTCTATGGAAGGGACCACTCTGAAGACTCCTTGACTTGACTTTAATGTTCCTCTCGAATGAAGCCATTTCTATGTGATTTTTGAACACTAACACCTGCTAAGGATGAAAAAGGGTTCTGGAGCATTTTTATGTACTTTCAGTTGATAACGAATTTGGGGAAATGGGGAGAACATTTGTGTATCACAATGATTTGGCAAGACGAATGGCATACTGTTGGCAGCTTCTTTACTTGGCTTCAGTGGCATAATAAGAGGATACCAGTTCAAGGCTTTCATCTGGAAATAAGGTCCCAGGGCATGGAAAAGACTGAAAGCTGATTTTTTTCTTTAGAACAAGCTGATTATGTGATATTAATGTTTCTCATAACAAGCTGCTTTAGAATTTAAGAGCTTAGAGAAGACTATCCCCCTGCAATATTTGGCAAGTGAAAATCAGGCAAGAGTATTCAATGATCATTTTAAAAAGGATATCTGCTATCCTGATTAGTCTAAGTTGGCCTCTTAGGCACATGATGTGGCAAAGATCCATAATTCACTCATTTTCCTAACTTGCTTCAAGCAATCATAATTTTCCATTGACCTAGAATTTCTCCAGCTCAGGACAAACTTCAGCCTAACAGAGGATCATTGAGCTTGAATGGCAGCCAAATTAAAATACTATCCTTTTAATGCTGGTATTATAATGTATATTTAGACAAGGATTCTCTCCTACTTACTAAACATCAGGTTTTGGTTATAATTCATCCCTAAGTCACCTGTAAAGAATCCATGGCAGGGAAATTTACCTCAAAATCAGCTTAAATTGATAATGTAAAACAAAAAGTATGAAGTTAATTTAAAAAACCAACCTATTGTTTTTTTTTTTTAAACCAATGTGTTTGGTTCTAGACTTGTTTTTAAGTGAAAAATCAGAATATTAAATTGTCTGAAAGTATTATCCTGCCTACCTCCTCTCTTTTCCCTCTAGTATACTCACAAAGGAAGTGGTGTGTTTGTGCTGGATTAGGTGATTTGCAGAACAAACCTGAGTTATAGAGTGTTATGGGCTTTTGGAAGAAGGAAGGTGCTGTCAGAATAGATGTTAACTTTTCCATGGCACTTGTATATTAGATCACAATTTGTGACATTTTTTAGTTGGCTGACTGCTCTCTCCTTCCCTCAATTCCTGCCTTCTTATTAAACAAAACACTGTACATTCTGGAAATTGTTGACAACTCATCCATGTCACTGTCATCCAGGCAGTGCTGTGATGTGGTGAAAAAAAGGTCTCAAGGCTGGAACTTTAGAGAGCTCTGGCCACTGTGGGGTGTGTGCTCTGTACAAGTCTTATGCCAGATGCTGTTGTGGGCCAAGGGCAGCAAAGGATAGATACTGGAAGAAAGGTATGCTGCAACTTCACCTGCAAATGTTAAAATCGCTTTTCTTTCCCCCACCCCTACCCCTTACCAAGATTCCCGGGATCTTCACTTTCTGACAATTATTTCTTGTTCTATCTGTAACCAACGTGTCTCTATTTCATCACTTCAGATTAATTTACTCAAAAAATATTTAGTAAGCGCCTACTATGCAAGGCACACACTTTTCATTACACCTCAGTCTGTCCTTCACCCTCGCTTCTCTCTGAAACTTCTCTGAACAAGGGCACTTGTTTATTGTTAAATCCATGGTCACATTTCCAATGTTCTCTCTACATCATCTGAGAGTGTTAATCTCTTAGAATTTCATAAAACATTCCTATCCTTTACCTGTTTAAATAACCCTCTCTCTCAATTTTGTTCCTTCTTCTGATGCTTCCTTCTTGGTCTCTTTATTGTTCCTCATCCTTTTTCTGCCTCTTCAACGTTGATATGTCCCCAGGTTACATTCTTAGCACTCATCTCTTTTAATTCTACACACTCCTCTGGATTATTCCATGTCTTCTTAAGGCTTCAGCTCTCATTTAAAATGCAGAAATTTCTTGAGAGCTAAATTTCCAGCCCAGATCTCTCTCCTGAACTCCAGACATATTTAGTCAACTGCTTGCACAATACAATCATCTGTTCCAATTACTGTAGCTGCATAGCAGGTCATCCCAAACCTTAGTGGCATAAAACAACCATTGGTTGGGTGAAGAATTCCGGACAAAACAAAGACTGTTGTTTCTGCTTCACAATATATGGGGCCTCAGCTGGGACAACTTAAAGACTGAAATGATTTAACAACTGGAGGCTGGAATCATCTGCAAATATATCCACTCACATGTCTAATGGTTGGTGTCTGTGATTATGTCACATGTCTGTTGGCTGGGACCTCATCTGGGACTGTCAGCTAGAATACTTATAAATGGCTTCTCCATGTGTCATGGACTTCCTCATAGCATGGTGACCTCAGGGTCATTGGACTTTTCCCATAGCACACAAAGCTCCTAGGGCGGATGTTCCAGCTAACAATGCAGAAACATCACCTTTTATGACCTAGCCACAGAAAGCACTTGGCGTAGTTTCCATCACATTGTATTGGTTAGAAACAAGTCACAAGTCCACCCATATTCAAAGGGAGAGGATTAGGATCCATCTGGTAATTGGGGGTGGGCAGGGGCAGTCGCAAGGCTATAGAAGAGCATGTAGGACAGGAGATACTGTGGGAGCAATCTTTGGAAAGTACAATTTGTCATATCACTCCCCTCATCTTCATCCTCACATGGTGCTCCATCTATACAGATACATCACAGTACCACATATACGCTCTTTCCTCCATGTTTTTGCTCATATAATTCCCTCTGACCGAAGTATCTTTTCCTGCCTGATAGCTCCCTGCCACCACCTGATTTTTTTAACCTAATTTTACGTGTCCTCATCTCAGATGACACTCTATTCAGACCCAAGTTTACCCTTAGGAGAGAGAGTGTCCAGCACCTCATCTTGCTTTCCTCCCCGTCGGTCCTCCTTACTTACCCAATAATTGGGTGTCAGGGAGAAACATATTATGCCTGAATTCTGAATCACTTAACCTGAGTTCAAAGTCTGGCTCTTCCATTTGCTGATTGTGCAAACTTAGCAATTTGCTTAACTTCATAAAACTTTAGTTTCTCTATCTAAAAATAAGGAAAGTATTATATTATCTTATAGGGCTGGGGGTTAAATGGGATAGTATAAAGATATTGGCCTATAGGTGCTTTAGTAAAAGTTAGCAATTAGTATAATCCTGAGAACAACAACTCCATGGGTTAAAGTTTAATTTTAAGAACTGGTGTCATAATGTAAACATTTTCCCTCTAGTTCTAAGGAGATACATTCCTCCAAAAAAAAGAAAAAAGAAAAAAAGAAAAAAAGAAAAGAGAAAAGTAACTTTCTTTAACTACATTTAATATAAAAGTATCCATTGTCTATATTTCGATATTCTCTTGTTTTAATGGTTATAATTTATATACATTCAGTATTTAGACAGCTATTCTTCAGTACAAGCATTTGCATAAGATGATGTTCTATATTTAGTATAGCTCATTATTTCTCTCCATATGCCTTTAATCCTACTGATGTGAGAGAGAATCTTTCTGCTTTCAAAAAGACATTTACCCCAGTTGTCTCTCCCGGTAAGGTTATTTCTCTTTCTATGTGTACCACTGGTACAGGAAGAGCAGCAAATTGAGTGTAATATGACTTTTCTTTCTCTCCTTGGCTCTATTAACCCTTGTGCTTGGCACTTACCACGCATAACTTTGGTCTGCTCTGAGGATTGAGTATAGAGTTCCCCAACACGTTCTTAGGTAGGAAACAGGTTCTGCTGAAATATTTGCAGTGAAAGCAGCACATTTTTATGGTGCTTTTAAAGTGAAATTTCAGTTTTGTGGGGGTTTTTTTTGTTTCTGTTTTTTGTTTGTTTCTTTTCATTGAATTTTTCTAACTTTCCAGGCAGTTACAATTTGCACAATTTGTGTGAACAGGTTGTTTTAGCGCATCGCTATGACAAGGAAGAGAAGCATTCAGTGTTGTTTAAATTCCACATATAAAATGGGCCAAAATTCTAGCTCTATGCCTGTTTGAGCAGAAAATAAATAGGAGCAATTGAGGAGACATTCTAAGGAGCTAGATATTGTCTAGCTCCTTACAGATAGAGCCATTAAAAGAAAGGAATGAGTCACCTGCCTTAAGGAGGCAATGAGCTCTCTGTATGGGTTTTTTCAATTACTAGCTAATCAGCAAATCATAAGGAAGACTTAAATATCAATGAATGGTTGAATTAAAGTGACTTAGTCTTCCAATATTTTCTAATAAAATGCCCAAGAAGATATTCTCTACTACGATTGCTGGACAGCACCTCTCAGCTGCATTGTCTGGGCTCTAGAGGAGAACAGACCTTGAAAAGCCATCTTTATGGATGAAGAATTTCATGTTCTCCATTTAGTATGAAGGTGAGCAGTGTACGTGTGACTGGTCCCAAAGAAAGAAGACGGCTCAGAAAAAATGACATATATTATAGCTGTTTGAATCCTCACCAATATATAGAGTCTGTATTTTAGAATTATCTTAATCTGTTCTTTCAAATTCAAAATCAGGTTTGTCTCCATTACTAATAATGTGCATTTGTCCTCGGTCAAATCCCTTCAGTTTTCAGACTAAAGATGTGTTAACAGGTTAACTGAGGAGGTAAATCAGGCCAACAAGAATGAGAACACAGGAAGTTAGAAAAATTGGTGGAACAAGTACAGAGACATCATGAACTTATCCATATTCTTGTAGGACATCATATTAGCTGATTTGGCCTAGGACCCTGTGTGCCTCTTATTATAGAGTCATTTGTGGTAGATGAAGTTGGTTTCATGCCTTAAAATTACAACCCATCTCTATGCCTAGATATCATTATAAGAATTTAAAGTGTTTAAAGTGAGAATATGGTCACAGGATTTCAAAGCCAAAGAGGAAGTAGCAAAATATTCAATTCAATCATTTTATTTTTACAGGTCTCAGTTTAAAAGTCATTTTTTCAAAAAAACTTTTTCTAGATTTCTAAATTACATTAATTCTTAATTACATTCTCCATGACACACCATACTTATACTTTACAGTACTTAATATGATTATAATTAAGTGTGGATTGTGAAATAATTTGTTCAATATCTCTATCTCTAACAATCTTTATGTTCCTGGAGGGAAAGGATTGTATCTCTTTGCTAGCACATTTATCCCAAATGCTTGACACTTAGTAGGTGCTGAATAATATTCATTTAATTAGTTGAATGAAGGCTAAGTTCAGATAAACTGAGAAAAAATTAAGTGAATGTCACAGTCCCAATATACACCTCATTCCCAAAATCCAGCTCGGTGTTGTAATTTGGGTACAGAGAGATAAAATGAAAGAGAATTGAGGAAGCTTATCTGTTACCTCAGGTTTTCCAAGTGTCTAAGAAATAAAGTATGCACATTTCATTTCATCCCAAGATGTTTAGTATATACCCAGTCTCACTTATTCAATAAATACTTTTTGAGTGCCTATTAGAGTCAGACACTAAGTTAAATGCTGGAGATACAAATAATGAGAACAAAATAGTAAGCATGCCGAACTTATTCCTGCCATAGACTGGTGTACTTGTGGTTTGTCTGTCTAAAATATTCTTCCAACGTCTTCACATATCTCAGTCTTTCCCCTCATTTACGTCATGGCTGAAGTCATCTTTACAGATAAGATGTCTCTACCCATCCCCTAGTCACTATCCAACAATCCTGTTATATGCTCTCTATAAGACTTAACACTTTCCACAATTTTTCCTTATTGTCTATTTGATTATACTTTAGTTTAACCCTTACACACACACACACACACACACACACACACACACACACACGTATATCCAAACTAGACTGTAAGTTCCATTAAACAAGGACCCTGCATCTTGTTCTCTAAATCTTCAGTGGCTATATTAGTATCTGTTCCTCCATGAATATGAATTGAATGAGATCATGGTCTAGATCAGGGATCCCCAAACTCCAGGCCATGAACTGGTATCAGTCCATGGCCTGTTAAAAACCGGGCTGCACTGCAGGAAGTGAGCAGCAGGCAAGCAAGCAAAGCTTCATCTGTATTTGCAGCCACTCCCAGCACTAGCATCACCACCTCAGCTCCACCTCAGATCATCGGGCATTCTCATTGCAGCACCCATTCCTGGTGCCAAAAGGTTGGAGACCGCTGATCTAGGTCACATGTGATTGTGGCATAGAATGTGATGTGTGGCTGTAGCACATTGAGAGTAAAAAGCAAACCACGAGCCTAAGAATATCCCTATAGAAATTCCTCTAAGTCTTATCAGTTTCACCGTTTTCCTTTGAAATCAGTTTGCTATATGTTCCTATTGTCTTTGACACAGGACAACATTTTTATTCAATAACAATTATGCTCACTTTCACCACTTCTACCTAACACAGTACTGGAAGCTCTTATCAGCAACTAGGCAAAATAAAAATAAAAGACATCCAAATTGAAAAGGAAGAAGTAAAATGATCTCCGTTTGTAAAAAACATAATCTTACATGTAGAAAACCCAAAATATTCCACAAAAAGAGCTGTTAAAGTAAACAAATTCTGCCAAGTTGTAGGATACAAAATCGATATATGAAAATTGTTGTATTTCTATACACCAACAGTGAACAATACAAAAAAGAAACAATTCTATTAATAGCACCAAAAAGGATAAATTACCTAGGGATAAATTTAATGGAGGCAAGAAACGTGTACTCTGCAAATTACAAAACATTACTGAAAGAAATTAAAGAAAACACAAATAAATGCGAAGAAAACCTGTGTTCATGGACTGGAAGACCCAATGTTGTTCAGATATCAACATTACCCAAAGCAATCTACAGGTTTAATGCAATCTCTATCAAAATCTCAACAGCATTTTTTGCACAAATAGAAAAATTCATCTTAAAATTCATGCTAAACCTAAGGAGACTGAATAGTCAAAACAATCTTTAAAAAGGAGACCAAAGTCAAAGGTCTCACACTGATTTCAAAACTTATTACACAGCTACAATAATCAAAATGGTGTGGTACTGGCATAAGACAGACATATAAGCCAATGAAATAAAATAGAAAGCCCAGAAATAAACCTTCATTTACATGGCCAAATAATTTTCCACAAGGGTAGGAAGACCATTCAATGAAGAAAGAATAATCTCTTCAATAATTGGTTTTGGAAAAACTGGATATCCGTACGAGAAAAAAAAAAAAACGAAATTAGATCCCTACCTTACATCATATATAAAAATTAGTAAAAAAAAGAAAAAAAAAGAAAAAAATGATGAAAGACCTAAACTTAAGAGCTAAAGCTTAAAACCCTTAGAAAACATAGTAGTAAATATTCTAAATATTCTTGACGTTGAATTTAACAATGATTTCTTGAGTATGATACTAAAAGCATAGGCAACAAAAGGAAAAATAGATAAACTGGACTACCACAAAATCAAAAACTTCTATGCATCAAAGGACATAATCAACAGAGTGAAAAGGCATCCTACAGAATGGGATAAAATGTGTACAAATCATAATAAATCTTACAACTCAAGTTAAAAAAAAATTTAAAAATGGGCAGAAGACTTGAGTAGATGTTTCTCCAAATAGGATATACAAATGGCCAACAAACATATGAAAAGATGCTCAACATTTCTAATCATTTGGAAAATGTAATCAACACCATCTCATACTCATTAGGAGGACTACTTAAAAAAAACACACACACACACACAGAAAATAAGTGTCAGTGAGAATAGAGAGAAATTGGAACCCTTGTTCACTGTTGGTAGGGGTGCAAAATTGTAGGGCTTCTATGGAAAACAGTATGGCAGTTCCTCAAAAAATAAAAAATAGAATTACTATATAATCCAGCAATTCCACTTCTGGTTATATATTCAAAAGAGTTTAAAACAAGGTCTTTAAAAGATATTTGTACGCCCACGTTCATAGCAGCATTATTAATGATGGCCTAGAGGTGAAACTACCCAGGTGTCCACTGACAGAAGAACAAACAAAATGTGGTACATATTTACAATGGAATATTATTTGGCCTTAAAAAGGAGTGAAATTCTGATACATACAACGTGGATGAAACTTGAGGACACTATACTGAGTGAAACAAGCCAGTCAAACACACACACACACACACACACACACACACAACATATGATTTCACTTATATGAAGTACTTAGAGTAGTCAAATTCATGGAGATGGAAAGTAGAATAGTGTTTTCCAGGGGCTGGAGAGAGGGGGAAGTAGGAAGCTGTTGTTTAATGGGTATAGAGTTTCAATTTTGCATGATGAAAAAGTTCTGGAGATTAGCTACACAATGATGTGAATAAACTTAACCCTATAGAATTGTATACTTAAAAATGTTTAAGATGATACATTTTATATTATGCACATTTTATCACAATTAAAAAATTTTTAATTAAAATGATATACTAGCTCCTTGGTTCATGAGGGGAAAAAGGACCTACATAGCAAGTTACTTAGAAAGTCTATCAACTCAAGCTTATGAAAAATATGAAGGTGTTCTTTAAAATGTCATGGCCTCTTTCATCTGAGAAACACTTCTAGGAATAGACTTAGAATATTTTCCACTTAAACTCCAAGTTCACCAGCACTTCAGCAACTACAAAAGACTTCTGGACATTTCTGCAAGCAAACCTCTGCATTTGCAATAAGTTTTGTTGCTAAAGGGAAACATGGGTTTATGAGACAGAGATCTACTTACTTTTCAACCAAAGTTAGTGTTAAACTGAAGAGTAGGATGTGACACGAGCTAAATAACGGGGGAAATGCAAAAGCTCAAGGAAAAAAATGTAACTCTTTGTATGTATGTTGTGGACAGAGCACTACTCTGAGAATTAGAAGACCTGAGTTTTAGTCCCACTCTGTCAGATAATAGCCTCCTGAACTTAGATAAGCACCTCATTGTGTTCTTTTTAAAGTGATCAAGTGGACAGAATAACAAAGGACCCTACCTACTCCTCTTCAACACACAGAAAAACATGTTAAGCATCTATTTAAATCAGAGATTAATCATTTTTCTTGTGTATCTTTGAACTTCTAATGAAGTATCAAAGACAATTTAGTACACTGAAGTCTTCGAAGAATTATAAGTGAAATATGATAAAAACCCGTCACCCTCGAACACCATCACTGCTATTACAAATTCCTTTTAAGCTGTGTGGTGGTAAACTAGAACCTGGGGGTGTCACAAAAGCCGATAATCTAGACACCTCATTTCATATCCTTGCTGAGGGTGATTATGTCTGCACTCTCGGACAGGGAGGCCTTCTTCCAATTACAGAGTGAATCAATAATGGAGTCAAGTTTTCAGGGAAACTAATTTTCACTTGGGCAGATTTATTCCCAGGAACTGGGGAGAAAAATTAATTTAAACACATGTGGTATATTCTGCTCCCAATGTCTGCTGAATTGAACACTGTGACACGACAGTCTTCGGGCCCAATTTTCAACATACAGGCTTGGCATGGCACCTTCTAAGACTGTCCAAACAGAGCTCAGTGTCTTCCTTCCCACCTGCTACTCCTCTCTCATCAACACATCTTCTGGGGAACAGACTGAGGAAGAAAATGTGTATTTCTCTTTTTCTTTCTGACAAAAATGAACATTTATGTCATATTTTAGAGACTTCAATGGAATTTTCACATATTTATCTCTTTTAATCCTCACAAAAGTGAGGCAAGGGGTATTTTTATCCTTTTTTATACACAGAGAAACTCCAACTTGGAGGGTTTGGTAGCTTGTCACAAATGAGCCTGCAAATAGGGCATCCTGATCAGAGGTGACTCATAGAAGTTGAGAACTATTGAGTCCCTGTCTTCAGTTTCTGAGAACATTGCTGCTGGGACCAATCCATAGTGTTTGCTGAATGCCTATTAGACTTTATAGCAAGTGGTTATGAGTTGATTTTGATATTAGGAAAAAAAAAAAAACGAGTTTGAAGAGCAGCTCCACCAGCTAATCTCATAACTTGAGTCAGGTTCTTCTTACTTATTCATTCTGCAATACTAAGTGCCCTCTGTGCTAGGTACTGTACTAGGTTCTGGGATCACGACTTTGAACAAAACAAGTATGGACATCATTCTCATGGAGTTTAAAACCTAAAAGGGGGATAGTGAATAAGAAGCATTACCAAAATAATTCCAGAGAGTGGCAACTTCTATGAAGAAAATGATACAGGGAAACGTGATGGAGAATAATTCTGGGGAAGAGAGAGCTAATTTAAACATATTGGCCAGGGAAGGTCTCTTTTAACACATGAGATTGACTTGCAACCCGATTGACAAAAAACTAGACGTTCAAGGATCTGGAGCCAAGGGAACAGAAAGTCCAGAGACTCTCAAGCAAGAGTAAGTTGGAGTTCAAAACAGAAAAAAGGCCCTTGAGACTGGAGTATAATGAAGGAGGAGAGGAAATAAGAGAAAAAGCTAGGTCATATTATAGAAGGCCTGTAGGCCTCTAAATTTTTAAGCAGGATAAAGCATTATATGATTTATTTTAATGGCTCATAATCCAGCCTCTCAAAACCTTAATTTCCTCATCTGCAAAATTTTCGTAATAATAGTAGCCACTTGATAGCTCTGTTAAGACTCAGTTTGTCTGATAACAACTAGTATATATTAGTTATTATTATTAATTATTATTATTTATTAAGTTAGTTGAAGGAGAATATATAAGAAAATATAAGACATATCCATGCATTTAAAAATTTCATTATTGCACAGCATTGACTTAGCCTCTTTCATTTTGGTTCCTTTTAAAAATGTAATGTAAATCTCCCACCCAGAAGAATTCCGTATAATTTAGGTAGATTCCCTACCTTCAAGGAGGGGGTACATAGCTCCTCATTCATTAAGTGCTGGCTGTGCATAATAACTTTTTTCCAAAGACCAAAATGTAAAAAGAGGAGTAACACAGTAACTTAGGAATGGAGAAAACTTACAACCACCACCTTAGTCAAGTGATCAAGGTTAACATCAACAGTGATAAATCATGTCGATAGCATGTACCCTTGATATGTGATTTTTTAAAAAAGCCCTTCATTTCCATGGTATTCCTCCCAAAAACACAATACCTCAATCTAATTATGAAAAAAACATAATCCCAATTGAGGAACATTCTATAAAATATATGACCAGTACTCTTCAAATTTCTCAAGGCCATCAAAATCCAGGAAAGTCTGAGAAACTGTTACAGCCCAGAGGAACCTAAGGAGACATGATGACTGAATGCAACGTAGCATCCTGACAGGGAGAAAAAAAAAAAAAAAAAAAAAAAAAAAAACCAATGAACTAAGAAAAACTAACATGAAGCTAAGGAAATCCAAATAAAATATGAACTTCAGTTAATAGTAATGTGTCAATATTGATCCATTAATTATAACTAATTCATCATAAATTTGAGTAATAGGGGTGATTGGGTTTGAGTACATGAGAACTCTGTACCATCTTCTCAATTGTTCTGTAAATCTAAAAGTTTTCTAAAATAAAATTAAAAAAAAAATTGCAATGTAGTATCTCCATCTATATAAATTTTGATGACTTAACTCAGGTGTCCAACACACCTGGAAATACCTTAAATTATGACATTTGAATGTGATGTCATAATAAGAAGTATAATCATTAGAATATACTATATAATACTCATAGCTTACATTAAAGTTGTAAATTGCATATAGACACAGATTTCCTACAGACTTCAGTCTGAAATCTACTTGCAAAATCTGGAGGTGTTTGTTGATTTGTGACTCAGCCTTATTCCATGAGAGAGGTGGAAGAGAACTTAAACTGTTGTAACAGGTGTTATTATCGTGTTCCCTTCCCTTCAACTTTTTCCTCTTTCTAATTAGGGGTCCAAAAAGTCTCTCTGGGTTAGTCTTCCAATCTCCATCTACGGTTGTGGCAGAAACAATAAGCTGATCACCAAACCATTTCTTCATTTTCCTGGGCTCACAGCTGAATTGCCTTTTCCCACTGCCTTAGAAAAGGGCACTTAGCAGTATAGCCCAGAGACCGAATGTGACTAAATGTGACCAGAGGTGATTTGTACCACTTCCCGGCCAGGCTAGCTCATAAAATCCTCTTATAAAAGACCCTCCATGCTTTCTCCTTATCCTGGTCAGATGTCCATGCCCAGGGCAATGTTGAAAACTATGTATAAAAGATGGCGGAACCTCCATTAATCTGACTGCTTTGCAAAGCAGAGTCCTCAGGTTTACCTGGAATTAATTTGAACTTGTTATTCTATCTGCTACAACAGTTAGTCTACTCTAACTAATATGATGGTGCATTTCTAAAGTCTTGTTATGTCAGAAATCTCCTCACAAATATTTGTGGCCTAATTTCTGAAAATACATGGTCCTTGATAGAAAACTTTCAATAAATACTCGTAAGACCCTAGAGGATCTCCTCTGCAGGGAAATCTGGTTTGATGGACTCTGCTGCATCAACCTCTCATTTAGATAGCAGCGTAACGATCGCTCTACTGGATTACAATCTAGTTTAGTGATGTGTAACTGGAAGGTTCCTCTCTTTAGCGACCTTCATCCATAAACTTAAATCCTCCTTGAGATTATTTTAAGATTCAGCCTATTCTGTGCTCTTAGTGGATGGTGCTTCCCTCAGCATACTATAGTTTTAATTTGTCTGTCTCCTCCCCGGCAGCTCCTGAAGGTACACTTGACGTCTTGTTCAGCTTCATGTCCCCAATACCTAACACTGTGATTGGCCCTTAGGAGATACTGCAACCTGAATTAACTAGTTTTTGAGGGGGAGGGGGCTGTAGTTTTTTAAACTTACTACTTTTGCACAGAAGTCAATCTCTTCTGCGGTAATAGTTATCATTAACTAACAGCCAACAAGTACTGGTAATATCTTAAACTCATTTTAGGAGTATTCCCGGGGCAACAGCTGTCAGTCACTAACGCACCCACCTAAGCTTCAGAACAGCACTGTGAAGTCAACATCATGTCCACAGCACCTTCTGCATGCACTCTAACTATAAGCAGATAAGGTGGCAGCTCACCACCATACGGAGCCAAGCCCAATAAACACCCCCGCAATTCCTGGCCTCCCCACAGTGTGAACAGGAATGTGGGCAACGTCCGTCTTTCAGCTATTGGACTGCATTCTCTGCATGTTAGAGTATCAACTAAAACTAAGTGTTGGCCCTGTTCAAGATTTAAAAATTTTGATTTTGACAAGTAGAGAAGAAATCACCATGATTTCATTCAATATAATTTTTTGTTATTGTTTCTAAGATGAAAATTCCAAAAAGAAGTAGTAAAAACATTGAGAAGCAGTGGTTTAGTGGATAAAGGCAAAGATGGGAATTTGATAGAACCAGATTTAAATTCAAATGCATCACTTACTAGCTTTTGAAACTGGGCATATTGCTTAAAATCTCTGAGATTCAGTTTTTTCACCTGTGAAGAGGGAGTGAAAACCCAGATAAAAGGATTGCTAAGAAAGAATGTACACGCTTACCACAGTGTCTGACATGCGATAAGCAATCAGTACATACTAATTATGATTATTATTAGTATCGTTTTGCTTTATATGAGTATCTCACCCCTTAATTTTACAGTTCAGTGAATTGAAGCCTGAAGAGATTAAGTGACATACATACATAGTTAATTAGGGACAGTGCAACTAAAATAAATCAGATTATTCTGAGACTCATTTTGGGGTTCTGCCCAATATAGCATAGAGTTTATTCCTGTACAGTTTATTTCCCAGAACTCCAGGTTCTGAAGATCAATGCAATGCTCTCCTTTTTTGGAATATGGTTCCATTTGCTTTCAAAACTTTCATACCAATTGTAATAAAAGATAGTTTTCCTACTTCGAAGGTGATTGTAATCTAAACACAATCTGAAACTTTTGAATACAGAAGGAAATAGAAAACACCAGACCACATACTAAACTGGAAAAACAGATGATGTTCTAATATGATTTCCAAACAAATGTCATAATGTGAAGCTGGAGGAAATTTGGAAACTTTCTACTAGGTCTTAGAAGCTGGAGAAACTAGACACCCAAGACATATAAAAATAAAATTGAGGAAAGCTGGTGTCAAAGACGTCATCCACCTTCAAAGAGCAACAGGAAGGAAAGCCTGAGGGTGGCTAATGTCCATCAGTGGTGAGAAAACTCTAAGAAGTACTTACATACCACAAAAGTCTCAGACTGAAGTTTACCTGAGTCATTATGTCCACTTCGTGCCTTGCTTCAACCTGTTCCTTCTGCCACCAACTCTGGGATGGGCTTTCCAATCTCCTGTCCTCCAAGCTAGAAATTTTTGCTTAGTCCAACTCCTCCTCTTTCCTCACACCCAACAATCACCAAATTCTGTTGGCCTGACAAAAACAAACAACATGACAACAATAACAACAAAAATCCACATTTGGAAACTGGTCTCACCACTCATTTCTCCTCTGCCCCTGTCAGAGCATGGGTTTTACTTGTCAGAGGTATTCCCTACCCACCATATAATTTTAATCCTCTAGCAGGTTTCTGTCTCATTCCTCTTTCTTCTTGAAGTCAACAGAGCTTGCGATCTTATACAGAAGATCAGCCTTCCTTCTGGATAGGCTCATTTTGGTCATGTATTTGTTTCAAATGGAAAAATACACATAAATAAGGCAATTAGCATCAAAGAGTGTGAAATCTGTCAGCTACTTAATTAGTGAGAAAGTTATGTTTTGTTTTTAAGTAATAAAAATCTGTATATTATTATAGAAGAGAAGCTTATTTTTGTTTTTTAAACTGCAGGAATAACTAAACATTTTGATATTAAGAAATTTCCAGCCCCTTCTAGACTTATTTTCAAGACATTTGAAGGTTTTAACATGAAATGAGAATGAATTAATGGGATAATACTTCTGAAAGGAAGATGCAACATTGAAATATTTCAAGTGTTTATTTAGTGCCTTATACATATTGAATTATCTGTCAGGTACTGTAATTGTTGCAGAAGAATTTTAAGACCTTGTCCCTACTCTGAAGAACCACACACCATCTCATCCTGCTAACAAAGGATGATACCATTAGAAAATAATACAAGTTACCATTTTGTAGTATTAATACAAGATAGATGAGAGCTAGATGAGAGAGAAAAAGAGAGAGAGAGAGAGAGAGAGAGAGAGAGAGAGAGAGAGAGAGATTGAGATCTCAAGAACAAGACATGAGGTTAATCTATGAACAACTGGTTCTACCTTTATAACACCATATATTTCCAGAACATTGAAATTTGGTTCAGTCCACATTTAAATGCCTTATCAAATTTCAAGGCTGTTTTGGGTGAGTACTCTTATTTGTTATTTCAAAATGTTTCAAATCCATCATCCCAAAAATACATAGTAGAATTTAGCTTGTACTGTTTTTAAATCATTTTTGCTACTGTAGTCAGATACGGGAAGAAATATACATCTTTAGAGTCATCAATCTGTTTGCTATGAGGCAACCATGGATACTTTAGTAAACTGATTTTTTTTTCAAAATCAAAGTTTTTTTCTTATTATTAAAGTAATCTGTGCTAATTATACATAAAAGACAGAAAAAGCAGACAGGCTAAAAGCATAAATATTTAAAATAATCTTTTATTCATCTGTATATGCATTTAAAACAAGAATAGGATAATAAAGAATACCATTTTGTAACCTGCTATTACCACTTAATATATCATAAATATTTTCCCTTATCAACAAATATATTTTTATGACATTTTTAATACATAATATTTTATATTAAGGGTGTTAATGTATCAAAATCAGTGACTTTCACACATTTTGGACTCAGGACTCCTTATACTCTTAAAAAGTACTGAGGACTCCAAAGAGCTTCTGATTATGTGTTATATCTATCAATATTTATCGTATCATAAATTAAAACTGAGAATTTAAAAAATATTTTATTAGTTCATTTAAAATATGAATAATAAATCCATTACATGTTAATATTTTTATGAAGAATAATTCTTTCTAAAACAAAAAAATTACATGTTAATGAAAAGAGTGACATTATTTATATTTTTGCAAATGTTTCTAAAGTCTTGTTTTAAAGAAGACAGCTGATTTTCTATATCTACTTGCCTGTTCAATCTCTTGTAATACATCAAATAGTCGTCTGCCAGAAAGCACATAAGAGAATGAGAGTAATAAGAACAAATGATGTCATAGTATTAGTAAGAAGAGAATCTGATCTTCCAGATGCCACGAAAGTGTGTTGGGGTCCCCCCAGATATCCCTGGACTATGTTTTGAGAAATGCTGAACTAACCAATGCGTAATTTATGAATATTTTTTATAAACTACATCCTGATAATAGCTGTATTTTTTATAAACTACATCCTGATAATAGCAACATTTTCAAGATGTTAGAGCACATCATTTAATAGGCCAACCGAAAGTCTAGAACGTTATCATTTAGCATGCAGCAGAAATTTTTAATAATAAAAAACTTTATTAATTACTTTGTATATAGTAGACCCTTCACTAAGGACTTGAAGATCTAAATTACTAAATACTTACAACACTGTGAGTTAGAGGATCCTGTTTTTATAGAGAAAAAGAACCAAGCAGTTCAGCAATTGTCTGCGTTTCAGCTTAGGTCTTCTTAACGGGAAAGTTCATACTATCTGTCACAATACTCGTACTTCCTCCCATAAGGCTGAAAGAGAATAGAATGAGCGGGGAGAGTGCAGGTAAGGAGTGCAGGTAACAGGTGGTGCATGAAATCACGATTTATTATTGTGTTTAACATGTCAATATCATGATTATTTTTTGGAGCTTAACTAATTGTGAGAATTTGACTTTTCAAATAATTTTCATTTTATCTACTAGACAGTCAAATCACTATAGATGAGATCAAAATCAAAACATTTACAATATAATCATCTATGTGATGCATATAGTTTGTCTAGATGTTTCTACTACATCTAGCTTTATTTTACTGAAGCCTCTCATTAATTTCTATATACTTGCTTTTCACATCAATGAATAAGTTCATTGATATACTGATGGAAATTGAGAGGATTCTAAGTACATACTGAGCCTGTGCTAAATGCTTTGTACTCATTATCTGTACTTAATCCTTACATCAACTCTACAGGGTAGGTATTAATTATCACCATTTTACAGGGAAAGAAAATGGGGCTCAAAGAGAAAAGAGGTTTAAGGTGGAGGAAACTAGAACTGAACTAAAGCCTGCAAACTTAACTGCTTTCCATCACCTCCATAGAGATGATATTCCCTCCATCTTTTCATGCTCTATAGCGCACAGTAAATGCCAAAGGACTGAATAATAAGGATGTGAGATGGGTACAACCAGCATCCCTAAGAATTGTTTTTCTCCAGCCCAAGGTCTGTGGGCCTTCCACATAGAGGACAACAAGTTTGTACTTAGGTCTCGAATGACCTGGTCCTGTGTCCAAGATCTGGCCAATATCTCTCTTCTGATCCACCGTGGTGACAAGCCATGGAGCACAGTATGTACTGTGATTACTTCTCATTTTTAAAACAAAATCAGTCATTCAGAAAGGTTGGATTATACAATATGTTGGAAATTCATAACATTTCTTTGTAGAGTTGACACTGACCATTGACTCAGATATCTATATCAGGTTCTGGCATTGGGCCATGTTTTTAGAAGGAAAACAATTTCCTGTGAAAGCATTTGATGTGGGTATGATCATAGCAACCCCGCAATAATTATAGAATATAAGGATGGAGCTTCTAAAATATGTTGACATTTATAAAAGACACTGAAACTTCTAAAATAGCCAAAAAAGCTTTGGAAAAAAGTTCTGTGTATGATAAAAAATATTTATATATAAAGCCAAGATGTTATAATATGTATATACATAACTTCATACTAACATATGAATAAAATATAGTGTACTGTGAATATATTTATTTTAATAGAAGAAAAAATATAGATATATATATACAGATAAGACAGCATCATGAGCCCTTTGTCCCTGGGAGATCTGAACCAACATGACCTAAGCTCAAATCCACAGCCTGAAAAATGTCCAGCACACCACACACACATACACACATATACACACATGCACACACACATATCACACACACATGCACACCATACACACACACAAACCCCTACCTACACACGCACAAGCACAGAGGCATATCCTCTATGACTTCTGGGACATTCTTTATCAGGCCTTTCTCTGCCTCTCCATTCATATTGCCTCAATTCCATACTATGTCAACCTAGGCATAAAGCCTAGCTTCTGCACCACATCCTGCCTACTTACTCCAATACACACACACACACACACACACACACACACACACACACACACACACACATACAAATTCGCCTAAACCCAAATGTTTTATAAGTTTAATAACTTTACTAATGACTTAGAAATTATGAAGTTGGGTTAACTTGACAACTCGTGTCTCAAATAACCTCTTCCTTTCTTTTCCTTTCTTCTTCTTCTGCTAGATTAATGACATTCTTCCCTCTCACATGTAGAGAAGTTACACTTATGCCTTGTTGTCTCAGTTCTTTCTCTCTCTCTCAAAAAAAAAAAAAATGCTTTCTCCTTCCTAATAGGAACTCTGGAGAAAAAAATTGCCTCCATCTTCTTACATATGCACATTGACAATGCCTTGAGAGTCTATGGCTCTCTACAACTCTGTTATGTGTTTATGGATTAAGGCTCGGGTTTGCAAGGGGCAGAAACCCAGCTCAAACAGGTTTAGGCACACAGGAACTTGTAGTTTCATGAAATTTTAAAGTCTAAGAGTATGGTAATCTCAGGTGAAGTCTGACACACAGGTTCATCTGTGTCAGATCTAGGGCCTCTCTAGATCCCTCAGTTCTGCGTTCCTTCTAAAGTGGGTCTGCAGTTAGTGCTGGTCCTTAAAACTCCAGTCTTAGGAAAGGCCTTTAGTCTACTGATAGATCATTATAAAGTCAATCACATAATATTTTTTATGCTTGGTGCCTAGTACATTCTGGAACATAATGAGGAGTCAATAAATATTTGCTGAATTCAATTATTTGTTTACCTAATATTTATTGAATGCCTGTACGTGTCAACCTTTATAATACAGGAGTAAACCACAGAAAGTCTGCGCTCATTCAGCCGAAATTCTGCTGAAGGAGGTAAGTAATAAACATATTAGAAAATTTCACATAATGAAAAGGGTCATAAATAAATTAAAGCTATATGATAGATAGTGACTAAGGTATGGCAGAGGGCACCCATACACAAAGTTAGAGAAGTTAGAGAAAAATATTTGAGCTTAGATGTGGCTGATAAGAAGGAGAAAACTGTAAAAACAGAGAAGAATGTTCCAGGCAAGGGGGAAAGCAGAGCAAAAGCCCTGTGGCAAGAATGAGATTAACACATTTAACATATGAAAAGATCGGTGACTAAAACACAATGAGCCAGGAGAGTGCCCTCACATAAAGTCAGGGAGGTTGGGAGTTGCCAAGTCAGTGGGGCCTACAGGTCATGAGAGGTTATCTGAATGACAAAGTTGCATCCACCTTTTAGCTATTGTGAATAATACTGCTATGAACATGAGTGTACAAATATCTCTTCAAGAACCTGCTTTCCACTCTTTTCAGTATATACTCAGAAGTGGAATTGCTAGATCATAGGTAGTTCTATTTGTAATTTTTTTGAGAACTGCCATACTGTTTTCCACAGTGACTGTACCATTTTACATTCCCACCAGCAGTGCGTAAGGGTTGTAATTTCTCCACATTCTCACCAACACACTATTTTCGGTTTTTCCACACCTATCCTAATGGTTGTAAGATGATATCTTACTGTGGTTTTCACTTGTATTTCCCTAATGGCCAGTGATACGGAACATCTTCTTATGTGTCGATAGGCCATTTGCATGTTGTCTTTGTAGAAATGTCTATTCAAATCTTTTGCCCACTTTTTAACTCGGTTATTTGTTTTATTGTTGTTGTTTAGTTACAGAAGTTCTTTATATATTCTAAATATGAACCTCTTAACAGATGTAGATTTGCAAATATTTTCCCTCATTCTGTAATTGTCTTTTCACTCTGTTGGTTATGTCCTTAGATGCACAGAAGTTTTTAATTTTAATGTAGTTCAATTTATCTATTTTTTTCTTTTGTTTCTTATACTTTGGGTGTCATATCCAAGAAATTATTGCCAAATCCAATGTCATGGGGCTTCCACCCTACATTTTCTTCCAAAAACTACATTTTATAGTTTTAGCTACTTATATTTAAGTCAATTTAACATTTTTAAAAGAGCACTTTAACTCCTGGCGGGAAATAGATTGTAGAAAGGCAAAAATGGAAGTAAGGAGATCAATTAAAAAGCTCACTGTAGCAAGAGATGATGGTGACTTCAGCCAGAATGGCAGTGTGAAGACGGTTCTATCCAACTGAACAAACATTTATTGAGTATTTTATCCATGACAATACCAATTATTGAGTGGTTATTGTGTGCCAGCTGTAGCAGAGGCTGCTGGTTGCTTACACAATATCCATGCTTCTTTTCTTTACTATGAGAACCCCAATCTTGTTTATGATGCTAAAATACGCAACTAAAATATATGCCCTCTCAGATTCTCTTGTAGGCAGGGGAGGCCACATGCAAAGTTCTGTCCTCTGACACATAAATAAAAGTCTGACAGAGATTTCAGGAAAAGTTTTTACTTTCCTGATAATGGCATTTCTCTTTTTCCTTCCTTCTTTCTTCTCTTTCTGAGTGGAACATGACGCTGGAGGTAGAGTAACCATCTTGAGATCAAGACTCAATAAGCATAAAAAGAAAACCATATGCTAAGAAAAGCAGCGCAAAAAGTTTATAGGAGCTTGGGACATTGGCACCATCCTGGGGTTTCTATATCAGCCCTGCACTGCTTCCCTCAGGACTTTCTGATATTCTGAAAACAACTGGTTAAGCCCTTGGAGTTGGAGTTCTATGACATGCAGCCAAACACAATCCTAACTCACACATAGGAACAGTGCTAAGCATTTAGACACATTATTGCTTAGAATTCTAAAAAAAGTTTAGTTCTATTTTATAAATAACACTGAGGTTTATACACAAAACTGTGCCCCATGTGTGAGACAATGGGTTGAACAAGAAAATATAGAGAAATCTAGATTTTTCTGAGCAATAGCATAAAAAATCAAGGCATCTGATGAATTTTATGTAAGTAGAAAAAATAAATAATTCAAAAGGAAAATGAATTATAACAATTATCTCACTTGTCTGACAAACTTTTATTCATCTTTAAGACCCAGCTGAAATGGCAACTCCTCAGTGAAACCTTCTCAAATCTCCTCCCCCCACAAGTCTGAGTGTCAACTTTGCAGTCCTCTCTTCTCACATGGCCCCCTGTAGCAACATTTATTGCTTTTTATTATCATTGACATGCTTAAATGTCTGTCTCAACCACCAGCCTGTGAGCTTTTAAAGGGTAGTAACCAGGTCCTATTCATTTAGATATTTCTAGGAGCAAACACAATCCTGACATAATGAGTACAGTGCATGGTTTTGAATTGAATTGAATTAGCAAAGTCCTAATAATTTTTTTAAAAACTGATGTTTCTTGATTTTCGGACTAAGATCCATAGCAAATGATGGGATACTGTGGAGCAGTTCTAAGAACCAAAAACAAATTACAAATATAGGGAATTAATTATTAGGAGAAATCATGAGAGAAATGAATTGCAGTACACTAAAAATTTCAATAGTGAAAATTAGAGGATTCCTTGGATTTGTGTGGAAAGGCCATGTCTGCAGAATTTATAGCAAAGTGAGGAGCATCTGCCTTGGCTTGGCTGTTAAACATTAGAAAACTTTTTTTTTTTTTTTTTTAAGCAGCTGCCCTTAATAAGACCAGAGTCATGAATGTCTTTTTGTCTTTTCTTTCTATTTTCTTCCTCCCTCCCTCCCTCCCTCCCTTCCTTCCTTCCTTCCTTCCTTCCTTCCTTCCTTCCTTCCTTCCTTCCTTCCTTCCTTCCTTCCTTCCCTCCTTCCTTTTTTGGCAAGGTCTATAAAAACAAATGTTTGAAAACTTCAATTTATGAAAGATATCAAAAGGTAGATCAGGGATCATGTTGATCTTGTAGAAACATATATGTGCTGTTCAACAAAGAAACATAAAAACACTGAAAACGAGCTTCCAATTAGTCAGTAGTACTCCTGGACACATTTTAGAGGTTACATTCTAGGCTCCTCCATCGGTTCCTCTCCTCTGCACAAAAAGCCCACAGAGCAAAAGGACATGTCTACCCAGAGCCTGTGTCTCCACTTCTAGACCATGCCTGATGTTCTTGGAACTCTAGAATTGGCCTCAATCTTATTTCTGGAACTAATTGCAGCCCCTTTCTTGGGTCAGTTCTCCTGAGAGCAGACTGGGCTAGGCCCCAAAATGGCCAAGTGGCTACTATGGGGGTTGGGGGGTAGGTGGGAGGTGAATATAGCTTAAACATGCAGGCAGAATGTCCCCACACATGTTTTCAAAGTCTCTTAACTGAGTAGCCTGCGGTGGAAGAAAGCTGGGCCATAGGCCAGTGCTCTCTTTCCAAACTGCCATCTTCTAGTGAAGAACTCCAAACCAACTAACACTTGTCAACTTTAACATTGCTGTGAAAATGCTTATGAGGTATCCCTGTCGAACTAGGAAGATAAAACATCTTGTATGTAGCGGTTTGTTATCCTGACTTATACATTAAAAATTAAGACATGTAGTAACTGGACCTCCATTTATATTCTTGCCCCAGGAACTACTAATGTTAGGAATCAGTAAAGACAAAAGTCAATAAACCAAATTGAGTCAGAAGAAGATAACATCTAAAAGACCAACAGATTGATAGCTTTTCTCCTCCAAATTCTCAAAAAATGTGAACTCTGGGATGGGAAGGCCCTCAGAGCCTGCCTAAGAGCCCATGACACAAAATAGATGCTCATTAAATATTTGTGGCACACAATCATGAGGAGCAAACATGTTCACTACATGTTCAATTTGATAACACACACTAGCTATAAGATATAATTTGGAATATCTACAGAGTCTCACTGTGACCAACACCATCACCCTGCTCCTCTGGACACCCCCATGCTGTTGATGGCATCATCATTCTCTTGATCACCTGAGCTTGACATCTCAGCAGTATCTTTAACTTCTCCCCTCATTCTACCTCATCCTCAGCTAATCAGTAACCAGCACCACAAACACTCAGTCCCTGCCCAGTCCCCAAGTTCCTATAGAAATCTCCGTATACTTCTCCCCATTATAGGGAAGCTAGTGAATTTTTTTCCCTATGATGTGACAACAATGTCTTATATTTGCTTTCCTATAACACCTAGCACAGCACTTCACACCCAGTTGGCACTGAGGAAAGTCTGTTGACTATTCATTGAATAAATTTTGGGTGTAACAGAACCATTTTAAAAGTTTTATGTTCCTAATTAATATACAAATACATTGTATTAAGAGTGTAGTTTCTGCAATCAGCCTGTTTGAATTCGAATCCCTGCTCTGCACTTCCTACTTGCATCGTCTTGTACAAAACAATCATTCTCCTCTAGAAAATGAAAATGATGATAACACCTACCCCATAGGATTGTTGTGAGAATTGAGTTTACACGAATAACATAAAAAGTGCTCAGAATGGGGCCCGGCACATAAAAGGTGTTTGATACACATTAGTTCCTTTTTTTTTTTTTTTTTTTTTTTTTAATTTTCTTTTGTCTCCTCAACAATCTGACTTGGTAGATTTTAGATTTTAGTGTCCTTGTTTTATAGATAAGGATCCTAGTTCTTGGAGGACTCAAGTAGCATACCCAGCATCACAGAGCTAGCGTGGCACAACTGAAATGTGAACCATGATCAACCCACTCCAGCCTTAAATCTATTCACCCCTTCCTATACTACTGTACTCCACATGACAGTCACTAATGCCCTGTGACTCAGAGTGACAGTAACAACAGTGCAGACACCAGATAGGAGGAAACCCATCAGCCTAACCTGCCCTGTGGTGTTACTCCCTGGGAATAGGGAAGTATGGCTAGGGTAATTCCTCAAATCACACAGCCCTTTGAGTCAGGCCTGGGAATAAATGTAGACTGAATATTTGCTTCCCAGGAGCCCTCAGGTCCGCCTCACCACTCACTTCCTCTGGCATCAAAAACAACTGTGTCTGGAGTGTCCAAATTTGATTGTACAATACTTAGGCTAAATAAAGAGCCACATGGCAGCCACAGGAAAAGAAATTTGAGGTTTTGCAACTAGCACCAAGACAGCTTAATATTTAACAGCTTTAGAATCATGTGCCTGTCTAAAAAATCTAGTAGGCACTCAGCAAATACCTAGGAGCTTGACTACATGATAGAACATTCCCGAAGTTGACAACTAGCCATATCATTGTTATTAAAAATTACCTCTGTATCCCCCACCCTCACCACCACCATCCTCATGCCCACTCATGACAATATTAGACCCTTAATCAAAGGGCTTAAGAAAGTGGAAAAAGTCACTTTTATCCTAATAGGAGGTTTTAAGTTCTCCAAATCTTAAGAATCTGACATGCTAAGTTTCTCTGTGTTAAGAAATTGTTTTAAAGAACTGTACACTGCATAACCCATAGCAAGAAAACACACTATGTTACCACAGGAATAATTCCTGATGCCAGTAAAAGCAAAAATGAGTAAGCTGCAGAAGAAAGGACTCTCGAGTTATTCATTGGTTTGATGAGGTATTTTTTTCCTTAGATTATTTTTAAATCTTAATTTCTTGTCAAGCACTTTGTAATTAGAATTTTACTGTAATCTTTGAGAATTTCTTATTTTTCAATAGTCTTCATTAATCATATAATTCTCTCATGTATGAAAACTTTAGTAAATCAAATATAGCCATTTCTTTAAGGCCAGATCTTCAGGAATAGGCTGGTGTTCAAGTAACTATAACTGAAAGATAATTTAAGTCAATTCAAATTTAAAAAGTAACATTAACCAAGAAATTTAAATCTATTTTCCTAAAGTTAAGGAAATAACTAGAAAAGCTTTTTCTCCTGAGTTCTACACTTATCTTAATTATGGAAATGACAATAGAACATGCTGATATATGAGAATTGTTTTCCAAAATAGCATTTTTCAAACTGTACATCATAGTCCTTTGATAGGTCATTTATTAATTTAGTAGGTCACAAACACCATTCTTTTTTATAAAGGAAACAGAATAGGATAAAAAGAATACATTGTAGCTGGTAGGTATAGTTTTACAAAATTTTTCTTTTAACTATTTACATGAATACCTATGTGTATGTTCACTGGTAACGGGTTACAATACAAAATGTGTGTGTATAAATATATATATATGTATATATATATATATTTTTTTTTACTGTGGGTTGCTGTACAAGTGTTTGAAAGCCTCTAGAGCATGTCCTGGAGTTAACAGATCTGCTCTTTCCTCTATACTGGTCTACATCTATAGTTTAGTACAGTCAACAAGTGTTTCTTGAATGCTTATATGAGAATTTATATTTTTGCCCATGACCCAGCACACCAAATTATCTAAGAAAAATTCACTTATGTTCACCATCCCATAGTGAATTTTAACATGAATCAAAATTTTAAAAGGCATTAAGTTAATTCCCAGTAAAAAAAAAAATTAACTAGAAAATACCATTGTTTAAACAAACTGGTTGTTATTTATAACAACCGTTTGGAAAATTGAAACTGAAAACTACTTCCTCAGCTTTTGCTTTTTTTTTTTTTTTTCCCTTTTCCATCCTGTGCACACACTGATAAGTTATTATAGGGCAAGGAATGTTTGAGGAGGATATGAGTTAGCACGAAATTTTTCAATAAAAAAGAAAATGTTTGTTTTGAGAAGAAATATCACATAAAACTTATACAGATTCAAGATTTTAAGCAGTGTATGCTTTCTGAAGCTTGACAATGTCTCTTTTGGCATAATGTACCAGTCTATTTAAATACTATAAACTCTAACCATTATTGAGAAATTTCAAGTAAAATTCTATCTCAATTACATAGATTCACTATCATGTGCTTTAAAAAAAATTTTCCTTTAGTCTATAGCTTAGAGCAATATCAAAATTCACTGATATTATAAGATTCTGTATTTGTGGGGAAAGACTGCAAAAAAAAATTAGCAATGTATGTCGGATGGTTGTTAAAACTTTTAAATCACTTTAACTTTGATTTTAGGTGCCTTAAGTACTTTAGCATATCTCATACAGAGTAAGCTCTCAATAAATGTTGATTAAATGGCACATTTGAAGAATTAATAAATGAAATAACCAAGCAATAAGAATAAAAAAGTAGATAAAGCATATTGAGCACTCGTTACGTGTCAGGAACTGGGTTAAGCACTTTACCTTTGTTATCTCATTTAATCCTCAGAAAAGCATGGAGGTAGATGCCATACAGAAAAAATAACTTTCTCAAGGTCTCACAGCCAATAAGTGGCAGAATGGGATCTGGGATTTGAGATGAGAAATAAAATTCACTATTGGCCTTAAATTCTAACAATCTTAAGTGAAATATTTTGAGATGTATCCTTAAGAAAGAGTTTTCCCACGTCAACCCCGAAGACCAGAATTCTTTGCCCACACCTTTTTGGAGTATGAAAAATTGAATATATATTTGAAAGAGAGAGAGTCTCATCTACAGGAACAATCTTGTTCATAGCAGAGCTGGAAGAATGAGGAGAGCGTGCAACTATAAGACTTGAGGGGGCCTCTCAAACTAAGACATTGACCCACTCAAAGCAATTTCCCTCTCTTATGTTCACGTAACCCTGACACTTAACTGTCTTGGATCTGTCAGTCATGTTCCCCTTTTATTGGAAAATTGCAGACCCTCAGCCTTGCTCTCTGCATAGTGCTGGCTGCTGGTTGAATCAAGGGAGGTGGGGTGGACCAGATAATACTAGGTAGATTAACTCAAAGAGTGTCAGACAACAGACCAGTAATGGTGAGCCAAGCCAGCCACGCTAAGTTCTTGAATGTAACCTAGAAAGAATGAAGAAAGGAATAAAAAGTGTGGAGAGAAGCTGAGAAAATAAAAGAGAAACTATATAGAGCATAAAGAGAGAGAGAAGGAAGTAAAAAAAGGACTCTAAAGCTAGTTTCCTGTTCCAGTTCCAACCCATGCATGGTTATCCATATTTTATTAAAAAATTTTTTTTGTGGAACAGTTCTTTTTTTCCCTTAAGGGATTCACTAAGTTTATTCTAACCAACCCATTTAAAGTGTCACTGGGGATATGAAAATAAATTAAAATCATAGAGACTACTGCATGAACATCTATTAACAATAATCTCATAATAACTATGTCACCCAGACTGTATTAAAAGTTAACAGCAGGTTCCTGGGATATGTAAAAATGTCAAAACATCTTTGGGCAAATTTTAGAAAATTTAAAGCTTCCCAGTATACCTTTGCTTCCTCAGTCTTGCCAGTGGATCTTGGTGACTACATACTTTATCTAGATATCATATCGAAACTCAAGACTTAAGGCTCTCAGTGAGCCCACAGCCAAATAATTTTTTGTCTCCCATTCTCCTAGAACTTGGTATTATTTTAGGAAGAAGAGGGCAGAGCCAAAACTGAAAGGAAGAGGACACAGGATGTACATGTAGAACGTGTATGGTTCTAGGTCTGGGTGCTGGAGACCCTCAGCAGCGGCTGAGCACGAGTGATGGGAACCCACGGGGAAGACAGGTTAGGAAGGAAGAAGGAATGCCTAATAAAAGGTGATAGCAACAGGAAGAGGACAAAATTAAACTGGTCATTTCACATTTTTGCCTCAGGTCTAGTTCTCATAACACATTTTACTTTGGATTTCAGTCTCATGATCCTAAATCTCATAACACAGTTCTCATAATATCAAGATCATATTTTGCAGTTTACAAGGGGCTTTCACTCACATTATTATACTTAATTGTTATTCTTAATTATTACAATAATCAGAGTGGGATGATATCACCATTTTACAGGTGATAAAACAGAGGTCAATATTATTAACTTTGGCCAACACAGGGACAAGCCAGTACCAAACCCAGGGTCTTTTCTACTATGCCTCCTGGACACAGGCTGACGAAAAGATTCCCCCTCTGCCTTCACCTGTCTATGTGAAACAAAGAGAGAAGAAAAACAGAAAATCTCATTTCTCTGGAATATAGAACTTTAATTCAATATAAAGGGATATTTCAGCTACAGTTATTTTACATCCATGACTTTTTAAGAATTTACCCTCAAAAGACTCCTTCCTTTCTTGGTACCCAACTATATATATCACTTCTTATTTTGACACAAAAGATGAATATTTCATTTAGGCAGGCTGATTGAAAAGGATAACACACTATCTTGGTTGCCCTACTTAAAAAGAGGTTCTTTATGCTTTCTTAAGTTTAAAAATAGCTTGATTTTGCAGTTAAAGCTTGATACTGCATATCCAACACAAGTATATCAGAGGAGGCCCTAAAACTAGGCTCTCTCACTCTCTATAGTCTGTTATTTTCTTTTAAGCTCCCTGCCTTACCTCAGAATTCTTGATACAAAACAAGAAATTGATCATGTTCATTTTTTTGAATCTCCCTACATATGTGGAATTTAAAGAACGACCATAAAGAACAACAATTAGTATATATTTATAAATTCATGGTTTGTAAACATTTGTATAAGCATCACATATTAAGCACCACAATACCCAGAAATCATCATTACCCATTTGTATAAATGTTGACATTAAAAATAAGAAAGGTCAAGTAACTTGCCTAAAGTTTCAAAGCTAGTTAGCAGTAGATCTGGGATCAGAACCCAGAATAGTGCGATCAGGATCTTTCTAATATTTCATGCTGACTTCTGCATCAATAGGAAATCCAAAAAGGATAATTTAACTAATAAACAAGAAACAAAGCCCTATTCATTCATTTATTCAACAAATATTTTTCGAGCCCTTGCTATGTGCTCTTTTCTAGGTCCTAGGGATATGCCATTGAAAAAATATAATCTTATATCCCAGTTGAGGATCCAGGTAATTATCAAAATATGTGTATGTGTGTGTGTGTGTGCGTGCACGCACGTGCACATGTACTCACACATGCACAATTCTAGATAGCAATAAATATTAAGGAGAAAATTAAGCGTGGATGTAAGGGGACAAATTCTTATTCTTATTCATGTGCTCCAGGAAAATGCAACACTGCTTCTCTTGACTACTTCGGTTTTACAATTTTAATAGTAAAAATGCTGTCAACAACCCAAATGTTCATTTTCATTAAAATTAATAAATAATTTATGGTATATTCACAGAATGAAATACTATGCAATAGCAAAAATAAGTGATCTATTTAAGCAATAATATTAATATTGTAATTAATATATTTTATTTTAATTTATATATAATTTACACATTAGTACAGTTATATGGAAATATCATAAATTATATAACTATTATACATATTATATGTGGTTTATATATTAATATGTAAACTATATGTAATTAACATATAATTTATCATTTAATCTTAAACTGATAATAACATTAATATAGTAAAATTACAATTTTACTAATAAAATATAATATTAAGTGGGGAAAAACAGGGAGTTTCAAAAGACTACATACAGTATGCTGTCACTTTTATAAAACCCCAAAACAAAAAAACTAAACACTATATCATTCAATAACCATTCATACATACATATGTAGTAAAACTATTTTTTAAAGTTAAAAACACAAATTCTAATGGGAATGCAGAGGATTGAATTAGGGAAAAACATATAGGGCTGTTTCAATGATGTTGAGAATGTTTTAATATCCAGGATGGGTGGTGGGTTTGTGGGTGTTAATTTTGTTACGCTTCAAAATTTGCATATGTATTATTGTGTATTTATAAAATCTTATGTAATAAATAATAAAAAACTAGAACAGAAAGAATAGGAATTATTTTATCCTTGATAGTTTCAGATTGTTAATATCACAAAAGTAGCATTTTCAGTTTGAGTAAAAGAGGTCCAAGTATACATGTACAGGATATTGAAATTTACAAAAGTCTTTCTCACAAATTGTCTTTTTTAAATCTTGCGCAGTGGTTATTATTATGCTTGCCTCACAAGTGAGTAAACCGAGGGAGAACTTAAGTGAATTATTTAATTTCACATAGCTAACCAATGGGAGAGATGTCTTAATTGCATAAAACTAATCTCCTATAGCTAGTAGGAACCATAGGGCTTTCTTGTTGAACAAAATACCAACTGAATTCTGAAATGTTAGAGCTGGAGGCAGCTTAGAGATAAGCCTTTTTCAATCAGTCCATTTCACAGATGGAGAAACTAAGACCTACAAACATTAAGGATTTGGCCAGCACCACACAACTATTTAAATGAAAGAAAAGCTAGTTGACGCATGTTTTTGGACTCCAAGTTTAGCATTTTTCACTCTGCCAGACTAGCTTTTAACTATATAGACATTATATTTTGTAGCCAGTTGGCTACAGGAGAATCTAAAACTTGAATTATAAGGCATGTACAAGTACTTGTCATTCAGACTACTGTTATAGAGCTGTGATATACAATTGAAAAGCTGTAATGGGAAGCCTGGTTTATAACAAGATTATTAAATGTGAGAGTATTTTAATTCATGGCCATCAGTTTGCTATTTGCAAGAAATACCTATCAGAAAATGAAAGACAAAACAACTGCTTTCTGGAAAGAGAAAAGGGGCCTTATCACCTGAAAAGGCCTCAACCTGAGATATGTAACATCTAGTGCAACATCGTAGCACTGCTTCTTCAAATGGCATAAGAGTCATTGAAACAATAAAAATAAGGTGTTACGTTAGTCCTTCAAGGATATTAAAAACCTTAATGGTCTTTCTTCAAACTGCTTACAATCTACAGTTATTAAAGATTTAAAATGTATTTAAATAAACACTGCAGTGACTAGAAAATGAATTACTGTAAGAAATAGAATGAGAGAATGGAACAAGTAGTAAACTTGGAGCCAAGAAACCTGGGTTTGAATGCCAACTCTGTCATTTACTTGTTTTATGCAGTTAAACAAATTACTTGACCTCTCTGATTATTGATTTACCATACTGTAAGGTGGTGATGATAGTAACTCCCCTACAGAATTAAGAAAGATAATGTATGAGAAAGGCTTTAGAGCTTTTGCACAAAATCCTGTGATTCAATCATTTGATCATTCAGTCATTCATTCAATAAACACATAGTAAGCACTTATTTAATGAGTGGATAAAACTGTTCTACATGCTGTAGAACATCCAAAGATACAAAAGACCTAGTTTTGGCTCATTAGAAATGAAGGGGAATTTTTTGGCTAAGGTACATAAATAATACAATATGAACCTGCACGTCATAATTCCCACAGGATTAGTACAAGAAAAAAAAGATGTAGGACTACGGGCCCAAGAAGACCAATTTTGACTGGAGGAAATGTCATTGGCTAGTTTATAAAGGATGGATAGAATTTCTAAAGGAGGAGGATGGCATTCCAGGTGGAACGAAAAGCGTAAACAAGGGCAGAAAAGCAGGAAAGCACACCTTCTGACTTTTAAATCTTTAATATTTGTCTAATACATAGATGCCTGGTTTTTCATGATGTCCCTTCATTCACCAGTGTTCTTCCTTGTAAGTCTACTAACCCCAACTAGACCATGAGTTCTGTTAGAGCCAGGATCACGTCTCACAGAGCTTAAGACAATACTGGGTCCACGAAGGAGTTTCAGTAAATGAGTGGTTGGCATATTTTTAAGAAAGGTTCTGTGTATGCTTTCCAGATGAGAGGGTGGGGAATAGAAAATTATCTGCACAGAAAGTGCTTTAAATTAATGAGACTATCAGAACACAGAAATCAGTATGTTTTTCCACAAATTTTGCCATTTCCCCATAAACTTTATGTTTTTTGTTTTGCAAAGTAATAGAGTTATTATTTTAGTTTGAAAGGAAAACACACACACACACACACACACACACACACACAAAAATAGGAGAGCAAGACTTGAGCTCAAAAGCTGATGTGTGACTTGTGTTCTGGATGCCAGCAATGACAAAATTTTTTTTAAAAGCTGGTCTTAAAGTTTAGCGCAGCATTTTAAAGATTTTTTTCTTTCTCATTAAGAACATTTAACCTGAATTCGTGGATACTCAGAGCAACAAGCCCAGTTTCAACTTTAGAGATATTGACATCTATGGCAACATTTTTCTCCTGGTTTTGTTATTTTTCTTTCTAAATTATATTGCAATATTATTAGAGAAATCTCTGTTCTATTTCCTGTCCTTCAAGCCTGAGATACTTGAGAGTGAGTCCTACTATTAAATCTAGAACACATGGCTTGAATTAGAAGCTGTTGGAAGATTCACCCCCTAATATAAAGTCATTCGTAGGAAAAATATTCCAAGATACTCTATGTGTGAATTCCTAACAAATGTATTCCCACTGAACCTTTTTCTCACTCTTGGTTCTGTGAAACAGCAGGGAAAAAATATATTGCCAATAGAAATATTTTTATAACTTTTAAAATTCACTTTGAGACAAATCTTAGAGTACAAGTTTTTGAGAAGAACTCCAGCAAAAAAAGAGCTTTGTATATTATATATGCTAACTATTTTATGGTTTGATTTTACACAAAAGAAGATAAAACCCATATATTAGTGAGTTGGTATTGATATTTTTATAAAGAAAGAAATGTCAAGCTATCATCCAATATTTCTCAAGGGAAACTTTCTGGTCTGAGGGTTTAAAAAATATTTTTATTTATATAAAAGTACAAAGTAAGATCAATTTTGTTTCCTTTTCATTAAATAGCAGGAGGCAATTTGTCTGCATTGTGTTTGAGAGATCCTTGTCTTCTTGCTTTTGGCAACATATAAAATTATCTTGAAAAAGATAGCAATACACAATAAAGAAGACATCTTTTCATATATTGGATTCTAGAAAGAGTTGTTCTTGAAAAATGGCTCCAAATTGATTTTTTACATTTTAAAAAACAATCTTCATTGTCATAGCAGAGCAGAAGACTAAAAAAGCATTCAGTTATTTGAAATCTAAATAATTTACTTGGACAATTCAAGGACAAACCACTTCATTTACTCACTACTCCATCCATTCATCCAACTAATGTTCTCTGAGACTTTCTGGGGCCAGGCACTTTTTAAGCCCTAGAGATACAGCGGTGAACAAGATAGGCACGGCCCTGCCCTCTGGATGTTAAATGATTCTTATAAGACTCCTATTCTTCCCAATCATAAGAAAATAATGTTCTATTCAAGGATGGAGAGAATACAAGCAAGGAAGCCAGCCAAAATAATGATAATGATAACAATAAAGATTCTGTACAGAGCCCTTGTACTTTACATTACAAAATTACTTCCATCATTACATTTGTCAAAAGATATGCCTAAAAGCTTACTGCTTCTAAAACAGTAGCCTTCAAGGTCAATAAAGACGATTATAAAATGACTGTTCTGTATAGTTACAATTAGTATAAGATCAAGTGTTCAAGGATAGCCTCACAAAATATTTTCTCATACAGAGAATGCTACCTACTGGAGCAGCTGCCTGCACAGCGAGGCAAGGGAAGCTGAACAGAGCATTTAAACTGCTTTTTCTTCTTGATAATATACATATAATTTAAGGAAGACTGCCATATAGAGCAAGATCGAGAGAACCTGTATGTTTCTTTTATCACTAAATTTAGTTTACGATAAACCGTAGTTTATCTCTATTTGATTCGTGTCTTCTTCTTTCCTCAGTTCAAAGACAAAATCCTGTCCTTAATTTTGTTTTGTGAAATCAAAAGATCCCATATTGTACTCTCTGAATCTGCCTCTGACAACCAAACAAAAGACACTTAATAGTGACTACTGATCCTGGAAAGGTAATAATCATGTTTTCCTCCATTCTGATTACTAGACTGTATCTTTCTGCTTGACTGGCAGAAATACAAAAATAAAATTCTCATATGCCTTGAAGGCCCCATTTAGAAAATGGAATTAATGCTGACTGCTGCTGCACAATGTGTGGCTCTCTTGAACATAGGGAGAACTGATGAACTAGAGAACTCTTAACTACTTAGGATTTATGATTGGTTAACATGAGGCTTCCACCTCTACAAGAGTTTTTTCTATTAGGGGTATTTGCTGTGTAATGACTAAAATATACTAAACTCATATGACTGTATTTTAAATGGTACTATCAACATTGCATTTTCCAATTATGGCATTAGCACTAATAAGATAGCAAATGTAATTGTCATAAGTGTTGCATAGATTCAAAAATGGAGGAAGAAAACATTTAGTTAACCTACTTCTTATACCGATATCGGGGATATATTTCCTGTATACACTAGTCCTAAAGTCAGACAGGATGAGTTATTTGAGTTCAAGTGGAACAAATCTTTACATAAAATAAATACTTATAGACCCTAATTGTTGACTCCTTTGTTTTAAATACTAATAATAGTAGTAGTAATACTATTATAGCAATAGCAGCTAATGTTTGTAAACAGAAAACATGAAACTCACCTTTCATGCATGAGATCATTTAATCATCACAGCAGCCCTATGAGGGGAGTACTATTATTATCTTTATTTTACATATAAGGAAACTGAGGAGCAGAGAAATTAAGTAAATTTCCCAAAGTTATGCAGCAAATAAGTAATGGATTCAGAATTGAAACCCAGGCAGTATACTTTCACTATGCAATAGAACTAACACCCAGAAAAAGGAAAAAATCTGGTACTACTTTGTCATATATGACAATTAAAAGAGGTGAGGTAAAGACTAAACTAAGGAAATCTTATATCCCCTGGAAGTGTGGAAGAAACTGAATGCATTATCTCTCAAACAACTTTCTTTTAAAAAAATTATTAGATTAAATCATACAATCATATCATCAATAATAAAACTAACCTCCACATCTTCCAACTAGGAGCAAGTAGAAAATTTCCCCCTGAATTTCAAAATTTGGGTTGAACTATGCAAGATTTTTAAGTTGACAAGTCATCCATTTCTTACTAGATCCATCATTCTCAACCTTGGCTGCAAAACCAAACATTTCTTCATAGGAGATTCTTCATAGAAGAGACTCGAAATAGAGTTTCGTGATTAAATAGGTTTACAAAATACTGGATTAAGCCAAATAAAACAGTGTTTCTTGCTGGAGTTTGTCTTGAGGTCTTACTATGCATCATGAGTCTCTAAAGTACAGGGATGGAAAGGAGTTACCAGGGGCACTTTTTTTTTTTTTATGGGGTATGTCTGAAGAGCTAAACTGAAGTCTTTTAACACAAGTTTGAGAAAAATTAATCTAATGGAGCAACTAGGGAAGAATAAGCTGGGCGAGGGGAAGGACAGCAAATGTCAACTGGAGAGCATACCTAGAGGTTCAGGGAGCAAGCTCACCTAGAGTTGATTTGTGAGTGGACTATGTCACCTTATAATAGGTATTACTGAAACAGGTAATACAGATGGTCCCCGACTTACGATGATCCAACTTACAATTTTTTGACTTCATACTGATGCAAAAGCAATATATATTCAGTAGAAACCACACTTTGAATTTTGAATTTTCATCTCTTCCTGGACTAGCAATATGCTGTAGGACACTCTCTCATAATGCTGAGCAATGACAGTGAGGTGCTTTTGCATAACTATAGGGCAATGTAAGTGTTCTGAGCACCTTTAAGGAGGCTTGACTAAGCTCTGATGTCTGGTAGGTCAGTTGTATTACATTAGTTTTTGCTTTACAGTATTTTCAACTTACGATGGGGTTATCAGGGCCTAACCCCATCATAAGTCATAGAGCATCTGTATAACACAACATAGCATAGCATAGCATAACACAGCATAGCATAGCATAACATAACATAACATAACATAACATAACATAACATAACATAACATAACATAACATAATATTACTTTTATCACTGATACTTTTATAGGAATCTGGAGGTCAACGAATCACTCTTTTGGCAGTTTCTTTCTCCAAGGGGGAGAGAACAAAGCTGTTTGCTCCAATTGAGCATGATAATGGAATCCACCTACTGACAGCCTGAGAGGCAGCAGGCTGGCATATTCATACTGGGGTATGAAGCAGCCACAGCAGAAGATTTCAGAGTCCTGGGCCACTGCTCCGTTAGACTAATGTGGCTTGCTGTTTTGGAAAATCTATGAGAATCTATGAGGGTCAGAGGAGGAGAAGAAATCATAAAAGATACATAATGGCCAATTCTGGTGAATATTAGAGGCAACTGAAATGGCAAAGTTCTCTATATGTGAATACATACACGCAATTCTCCTAAGGGCTTGCCAACTACTTGAAAAGAATTTAAGTGTTGCTGGAGTCTCCTCAATTGTTCAGGTAGAAGGTAAACCAGAAAAATAGTAATAACTGCAGCTATAATTTATTAAGCCCTTAACTAGGTACTAAGCACTACATATTAATGATTTTACATTACTTAATCTTCAAACAACTCTGTTTACTTCTACAAGGCCAAAGAACTAGGAAGTCAGGAACAAATAGCTGTTAAATTAAGTTTTAAAATGTAATGTACCTCCTCTATGCCCTAGACCTCTTGATTAAATTCTCCTGAGGTACCACTTCCATCTCAAGCCATTCTCCTGAGGTACCACTTCCATCTCAAGCCATTCTCCTGAGGTACCACTTCCATCTCAAGCCAAACTCTTCATCCTAGCTTAAGGTAACTGAGCTCAGTCTATTTCTCTGTTCCAAATATTTGCTAAAAATCAAACTACCCTGAAATTTAGTGGTTTAAAACAACCTTTGAATTACAGCTCATGATTTTTTATGTCAGGACTTTGAACGAGGCTCAGTTAGATGGTTCTTTTATTTCATGAGACATTAACTGGAGTCACTCAGAGGTATTCAGTTGGCAGTTAAGCTGGTCCAAGATAGTTTCGCTCACTTGTCTGGCACCTTGGCATGGACAATAGCTGGAAGGTTGGACTCAGCTCAGCACCATCCTCTTCATGTATTCTCAGGGTCTCTCCATGTGGTGGTCTCTCTAGCAGGTCATCAGCTTTCTTACATGTCAGTTTAGTGCCACAGAGGACCAAGATAGAAGTACCAGTCATTTTAAAGTTTAGGTTCAAAAGTGGTACAGCATCATTTCTGCCACACTCTAGTGGTCAAAACAGCCAGAGGCCAGCCTAGACTCAAGGGGAGGGGAAACAGACCCACCTCTCTATGGCCAGCACCTCAAAGAACAGGCAACCATTTTGATCTGTCACACCCCTAACCTCATCTTGTCCTACTCTCCCCTCATTCACAGTGCTCTAGGCACATGGGCTGTCTTTTAGTTCCTCAAGCAAATCAACATTATTCTTCTTTTAGGACTTTGTGTGTGCCTATGCTAGGAGTGCTCCTAACCTCCTGGAGCCTTCTTGTCATTCGGGTCTCAGCTTAAATGTCACTTCTTTGTAGAAGTAGTTTCCACAATATCGTGTGGAGACTTTCCCTGGTCACTCAATCTACCTCCGTAATTTATTTTTACGGCATGATTGCCACCACTGTGAGACCATCTCTGCTTTTGTTTTGTTTTGCTTTTTCTATTTCCTCCAATTAGAATTAAAGACCTTGTCTACCCTGCTGGCTTCCTCAGAATGAACCACTTAGAACCATGCCTGGCACAAAATAAGTCCTTAGTAAACATTTGCCAAGTGAAAGTAAGATATAGTGAGTTGGAATTCAGAACTTGATTTGGCTGACTTCAGAGCTAAAACCAAACTGTCTTTGTAATCCTTTGTATTCCAGGCAGATATGGTCAGCCTAAGTGCCCAGGGCAAAAATATTATACAAAGAAGATGGCTTATGAACACAATTAAGAAAGGATTCACTAGCAAGGAAGCTGCAGTCAGACCAATCTACATAAAAAATTTATAGAGACTATTTCATTCCAGCAAAGCCCTAATGTTTCTTTGTCTGACTTCATTTCAGCCATTTTTGTTTTGACTCTTAATGATGAAAGATCTCCAAGGTATGCTGTTGCCTCAAGGCCATTTGCAACCCAGGTCTTGTTTCCAGCTAGGCCCCTCCGATTCACCTTTGCCAGGGCCATACCACCAAGTTTTGCCCTGTCCAAACTGGAACTGGGCCACAGGCATGTTTGTGTCGAGGCTGTAGGGAAACATGGTTTATAAACGCTTGTTTCCTCTGAGTCAGTGCACAGACTTGTCCCTTCAGTACAAACATTCCATTTGGTTTTATAACTGGGGAAAGAGAGGGTGGGAGCCAAGGCTAACTGGGATCAGGTTTGAAAGGAAAGGGGAAGTGAGGAAATTTAAATAGATTTTTCTATATTAGTAAGAGTCACAAAGAAACCCTTATCTGAGTTTCAAAGACATGCACAGAGTTTCATCTTTATTTATTTATTTGTCTTAGTAAGAAAAAGTTCACAGAGTAATTTCTTCCCTTCAAGCTTCTATAAAAATGCTGGCAGTGTGGCAAAAGTTTTACAAAAACAGTTTAAGAACAATTAAAGTGCATATAACTATTTTTTAAAGTTTATGTTAAATGTTCTTTAATAAATATAAAGGAATTTTGCTTCTAATTTCCAGGCATTGTTGACTACATAATCCTTAAATAACCACTGATTAGCTTTTATCATTACTGTAAGTTTTTATGAATCATGTGTTCCAGATCAAAATAATTATTTTCTGCCTTTTAAATACATCATTCAATCTCATAACTTAGTGTCAGGCTTCTCATCTGTAGAATTTGGCTTATAATAACAATACTTGCTCACAACTCAATGTTATTATGAACCTTTGATATATTTAAATCATAGATATAAAAATATTATTCCTAATTCAGTCATTAACCACTTGACTTTGTATAAATTACCATCATAATCATTAAGCTCAAACATAGGTGCAGAATCCAGTGCTTGCCACTAGGACTACAAGAGCTACAAGTCACAATCCCTGACCTCGAAAGGATTATAATTTATTACAGAACTAGATATGAGTCTTCTGAGCCATGGAATTTTCATTAGTAATTTAGAGAGCTGTATGGGAAAACAATAGATTCTGTGCATGGCATAGAGTTCAGGTACCACAAATAAATTTTATAGCAGATTTTGTCAGTATTCTGCCTGGAGTGCTCCCCACAACCTCCAGTTGCCAATAAGAATTCCTCTCCCAATTACAATGTGTGTGTTGTGGTGGAAGGACTAGAGGAGGTGTTTTCCACACTACCAAGCAATTCTCATCTGTTAGCTGGGTGTCCTATGACTCAACCCCATTCTGACTCTATCTACTTGGAAACAGCATCAGATCCCACAGGTTAAGGGCTCAGTCCTACAAGACTGTTCCCCTTACAACTTCAGACACCAGCCACCAGTTCAGGTTGTCACCTGTGCTTCTGAATGATCAGCTATAGATGGGAGGTTCCAACGACCCCCTCATTGGGCTCAACTAATTTTCTAGAGCAGCTCACAGAACTCAGAGAAACATTTTATTTACTAAATTACCAGTTTATTATAAAAGAATAAACCCAAGAACAGCCAGATGCAAGAGACACACAGTACAAAGTATGTGGGAAGCTGGCACAGAGCTTCCATGCTCTCTGAAAGTACCATTCTCCCTGAATATCCACATGTTCACTACCCTGAAAGCTCTCTGAACCCCATTCATTTTGGTTTTCTATGAAGTCTTGATTGATTAAATCACTGGCCATAGGTGATTTGATTCAGTCTCCAGCCCTTCTCCCCTCTCTGAAAGTCAGGGGATATGACCAAAAGTTCTAATCCTCTAATCACATGGTCGCTCTCCCTGGGAACCAGTCTCCATCCTTAGGCCAACTAAGTGTTTTTCAAAAGTCACTTCATAGACATAATGAAAGAAACTTTTATCATTCTCATCACTTAGGAAATTCTAATGGTTTAAGGGCTCTATAGGAGAACCAGAAGGAAGAGCAAATACATATTCGCTATAAATTACAATATCAAGGCCAATTATCTGCCTAGAGCTAAAGTTTGTTTCAGAAGTCTGCACTATAGCCACATACAACTTTCTCACTCCCAACCCCACCCCTGCCACACACACACACACACACACACACACACACACTCGCACACACACATGCACACACACTCACTCACACCTGCATGGCAGACTGGAAGACAGGAATTAACACCCCCTCCCTGAAATCTTCAAGCTTCAATCACCCACTTCTGTAACTGGCTTAATAATACACTCCTTCTTGACACTACTTTTCCTGTATCACATCCTCTTTCCCCTGCTAGTGTTTCATGGAATCACCTCCCAAATAAAGTATCTGCATTTGAATCTCTGTCTTAGGAACTACTTCAGAAGGAAACTCCCCCTAAGATTGTTTTCTTCCTTACAAAGTTACAGTTATAAGGCCCAGATGAGCCAACTAGCTTTGCACAAAATAAAAACTCCATTTAATTACCATATCTATCTTATTAATCTTGGTTGTTCCTGTTATCTTATAAATAACTAAAAAAAAATAAATTCACATAATTTTAAATTCTTTAATATATACTGCATCATTTAATTTTCACAAAAAGCCCTAAAAGAAAATGGAGACGAGAAGATGTTTAATACCTTGCCAAAAGTCATAGGGTCAGTAAGTAAAAGAACTAGACCTTAAACCAAAAATTTCAACAACATATTCTGTACTTTACCCACTACCTCTAGACTGTTGGGTAAGACAACGTATGTAGTTGAAAGCAGACTTCTCTGCATTCCTGCAAATATGACTCTAAGTGCATGTTCTCTTAGGGTCAGGTATACCATTTTTGTATACAAATGTGAACTTTTCAAGGTGTCCTTTTAATACAAGACAATGGTGATCACTTAATATCCCTAGAAAGGGCCTAAATGGTAGAGTGTTCTGAGGAAACACAATAAGGGAACACAGAGTATGGTAGTCTTATTTTTATGGTTACATAACACTCTAGAAGGCTATGAAAATCTAAAGTAGCCTGACAGGTAAACTATTAAGGCCTTAAATTAGAGGCATTGAAGGGTTTTTAAAATGTGGATGAACTTGACAAGAAACACAGCACAATTCCTGATTCTTCTCGCATTCTTCTTTCTCATCTAAGGAAAGCTTCGGTTTCTCCTCCATGAAATGAGACTGATAATACCAAAATCGGATACCAATATCTCTTACTATATGAAAAGATGCACAAGAGAAATGCTCATTCTTTTTTCTTAGCTAGAACTGTTGAGTGCCTGCTCTATTGCAATCATAATTCTTAGTGAGCTCAGCTGCAAGACATGAAAGGAACTCAGTCATGCAGGTCAGTGAGAATAGCGGAAAATGAGGCAACAGGTCTCTGAGCCTCAGAGTTTACTGTCTAAATGACAGTGTCCGGAATTATGGGATGCTCCAGAACAAAACCAGCAGGTGGACCCAACGGCAGAGACTCCAGGTAGAGGTAACATTGAACTCAAGTGGGTGGGGAAAAACAACTCTGATCAATACAGAATTCTATTCAGGAGCTAGATGAGGTGGAGGACAGGGTCCAGCCTGGAAAAGAAGGCTGGCTGTTAATTCTACCAATTGTCAAAACTAGTTTTAGGAAGAAGATTAAGCCCCAGTGGGAAAATGGACTGTTGAGCAGAAAACCAAATCATATACCTAATTTCTCTGATGTGACCTGTGTAAGCCTTCAGGGAAAGATATGTCTAGGTGGCTAAGTGCTCAGAGCTCCCTCCAGGTATATAAGTCGATGAGTCAATGGAGCACAATTAATTCTAAACTATAAAACTTGGTTGAGATGGGATGCGGGAGAGCAGGTTAGAAGCTTCCTAATATACTCTTTACCGTTGCCTGGATTATTTCAGGAATATCCAGACAGAGATGAACGTATATGTTGATTATAGTGAGAAAGAGAGTGGAAGACAAAGGCTTTGTGAGGACAATGGAGGAACGCATGCTGTGGTTGTGTCCTCAAGTTGCTGACAATCCTGTTAGGAAGCCATGAACCTATTAAATAGTCAATAACAATATTAAATAACTTTATAACTGATGGACAAACTATAACACCCAACAGCAGGAAAGACAGCAAGCAAACGCAAAGTATAGTAGTCTTATTTTTAAGGTGATGAATTGATTACTTTGGGCTGACATAACTGAAAGTGGTTTCATGGAGAAAATGGCCCTTTATTTTGGGCAGACTTGAAAACAGTAGTGATAGCTACACTAAATAGTCTTATGTGCAAGGCTTATTGACATGAAGATTTTTTGGAAAAGTAACTGATTTGTTTCACCAGTGTTTCCTCTAAAGATGAAGAACCACAAGCACTCCCACCCACAGCTTCCTAAGGATTTTGAAATAGGCATATTTGGTACACAGAGTGCCATTTTTAATTTGCCCATCTCTCCACCACCTTCTCTCCTGAGATCTGAGGAAAATTGCAATAGGATGTGGACTCTGAAGACTTCTAGACTTGACCACAAACTGTTTTCTGAGATGTTTTATTGGTTATCCAAGAAAAATTCACAGCATGCACTCTGGAACAGCTCTTTGAGGAGGAGAACACATTGCCCACACCCACAAGAGGACTTGGTACTTGGAATTTACTAACAGTGTTTCTCTGGGTTTCTCTGGAGACCCAGAACTCATTCACTTGACTTATTCTTAGCTTTCTCATATGAACACAATGTCGCAGAGGCTTTTCATTGTAATCTAAGCCATCCCAAGACCTCAGAGCTGTGTACAGAAGTGGAAACCCTAAGGGAAAGTACAAATGAAAGAGTTTCTAAATTTTTAGAAATCATAAATCAAATTTCTGCTCAGCTGGGTAAATTACACAACATTTCTATAAAATAAAATAAAAAAATTTACATCTTGAATTGGGAGAATTAATTGAAATGAATATCAACTAGCCATTATGGAGAAGTTCTTCTGTTCCAGACTTGAAATTAGACACTGAGTATAAAAAGTTGAATTCATTCATTCAGAAAATGTTTACTGAGCACCTACTATTAGCTTAATGGATAAAATGAAGTTATAGTTGATCTCTTATTGAAACAAATAGGTAAAAAACACACTTAATAAATTTGTATAATAAATATATATAATAAATATGTATAGCATAGTTAATCAATGCTATAAAGAAAAATAGAGCAGGTCTGGTCAAGATGGTGGCTAGGTAAATGCTGTGATTGCCTCCCTTCACAACCACATCAAAATTACAACTAAAGTACAGAATAGCCATCATTGGGAGTCTCATGAAACCTAGCTGAATTGGAGACATACAGAAAAGGACCCCTTGAGACTGGTAGGAGGGACAGAGAGGCCAATCATGTTGGTCTCACACCCACACATAGCATTTGAGAATCAGGAGGGATATCTCAGCTGCGGATATCCTCCCCAAGAAGAGCGAGGGGTCCTGGCCCCACACCTGGCTCACCAGCCCAGGGCACTAGTATTGAGAAGGAAAATTCCCACAACTTCTGGCTGTAAAAAACCCGTGGAAAATGTGGCTGAGTGAGACGAGGGGCAGCTGGAATTGCAGACATTTCTCTTAAGGGGCTCACATATGGACATAGTTGGAGATGGATTTACTCTGGAGCAGTAGCTTGAAAGATGCCAGGGGCATAAAAAGAAGAACCGAGTTGTCTGGTTGCATGGCGAGGGTTGGAGGGGCAGCTTTCTCCCAGACAGAAGTGATGGCAGAAGTCGCTGTTCCTTTGCTGAGCCAACCCTACCCTATCCCAATGTGCAGACACAGGCAGCAGCCATATCTGAGTCTTCATCAATCTGGCTGAAACCGATCGCCCCACCCTAGTGATTCCCTGAGACCCTACCCCACCCAACTTGTGGGCCTACCCAAGCCATTTTCAGTGGCTTTTCCATACAAACAGCCTGTCTAAAAACAAACTTTCCTAAGAACTCTCAAAGGTTTTCAAAACCAAAATAAGTAGCCCCAGGCCTTGGCATGCCTGGTACTTCTTGCTGAGCAACCCCAAGCCCAGCACTAGTGGCAGTCAGCCTCAGTTCGCAGTTTACCCTTTTGAGGTACCTCCAAGCTCAGTGGGGATAGAAGCATCTGTGGATTGCTTGGTGATGCCTGCCAGGTGGCCCAAGGGGCGGGCACACCCAGTGGCCAGACCCAGAGTACCACCTGAGGCTGCATCCAAGGATGACACACTTGAAGGGCAGATTGGCAGGCACCAAAACCCTGCTAAAGCAAAATCTGCTCCATAGTCAGCCCCTCACCAGCCAATACTCACAACCAATCAGCCTGAGGGTAAGTCCCTCCCACTGGCATGCAAACAGCAACAAAGGCTCAACTATAACAGAACAGCGCATGCAACCCACACAAGGGACACTTTTGGAGCATCTTTCTCAGGTGACCAAGGAGACTGCACCGTTGGACCCCACAGGACACTTACTACATAATGCCTCTCTATTAAGACTAGGAGACATAGCATCTCTACCTAATACATTTAAACAAACAAGGGAAGACAGCCAAAATGGAAACACAAAGAAACATGTGGAAAATGAAAGAACAGAACAAAGCTCTAGAAAAAAAAAAAACTAAAAAAATGGAGACAAACTATCAGCTGCAGAGTTTAAAACACTGCTTATAAGATGCCCAATGAACTTAGGCAAATAGTAGATGAACTCAGTGAGAACATTAACAATGAGAAAACATAAAAATCAAGATTGAAAACATAAAAAGGAATCAGTCAAAAATGAAGAATACTATAACTAAAATGAAGAATATGTTAGAGGGAATCAACAACAGATTAGATGAAGCAGAGGATCAGACCAGCAATTTAGAAGATAAGGTAGCAGAAAGCACCCAATCAGAACAGCAACAAGAAAACAAAATCCAAAAAGATGAAAAAAATTTAAGGGGCCTCTGAATGACATCAAGCACACCAACATTCACATTATAGGGTTACCAGAAAGAAAAAAGAGGGAGCAAGGAATTGAAAACCTATTTGGAGAAATAATGACAGAAAACTTCCCTAACTAGGGGAAGGAAATAGACATACAATCCCAGGAAGCACAGAGAGTCCCAAACATGATAAACCCAAAGAAGCCCATACCAAGACACATCATAATTAAAATGCCAAAGGATAAAGACAAAGAGAGAATCTTAAAAGAAGCAAGAGAAAAGTAGTTAGTTACCTACAAGGGAGCTCTCAGAAGACTATGAGCTGATTTCTCAGTAGAATCTTTGCAGGACAGAAGGGATTGGCATGAAACAGTCAAAGTGATAAAAATCAAACCAAGATTACTCTACCAAGCAAGGCTATTTTTTAGAATCAAAGAGCTTCTCACAGAAGAAAAAGCTAAAGGAGTTCATCAATACCAAACCAAATGTTAGAGGCACTTCTTTAAGAGAAGAAGAGAAAATATCAAATATATGAATAATAAAATGGCAATAACTATATCTATATCCACAATTACTTTAAATGTAAATGTATTAAATTCCTCAATCAAAAGACATAGAGTGGCCAAATGGATAAGAAAACAGGACCCCTACATATGTTGCATACGAGAGACTCACTTCAGATTGAAAGAGACACACAGATTTAAAGTAAGAAGATTTAAAAAAAGATATTTTATGAAAATGGTGGCAGGGAGAGGGGAAAAGATGGGGAAGCAATCCTTATACTAGACAAAATAAACTTTAAAACAAAAGCTATAGCAAGAGAAGGACCTAATAGACCAACTTCTGGGTATTTATCTGAACAGACACAACACACTACTAAAGGACATGTATGTGAATCCATATGTTCATTGCAGCATTATTTACAATAGCCAAAATATGGAGGCAACCTGGATGTCCATCAATGGATGAATTGATAAGGAAGCAGTAGTACATACATACAATGGAATATTTCTCAGTCATAAAAAAAGATAAAACCTTTCCATTTACAACGACATGGATGGACCTAGAGGATATTGTGCTGAGTGGAATATATCAGACAGAGAAAGATAAATGCCATGTGTTTCACTTACATGTAGAATCTAAAGAACAAAATAAACAAACAAATAAAAGAAGAACAAACTCACAGATACAGAGAACATTTTGATGGTTGCCAGGGAGGGACATTTGGGCAGGGGATGAAAAGGGGAAAGGGATTGAGAAGTACAAATTGGTAGTTACTAAATAGTCATAAGCATGAAAGTATAGCATAGGAAATATAGTCCCTTAGTAGTGTTTTGTGTCCGTTTAGATAAATACCCAGAAGTTGAACTATTAGGTCCTTCTCATGCTATAGCTTTTGTTTTAAAGTTTATTTTGTCTAGTATAAGGATTGCTTCCCCATCTTTTCCCCTCTCCCTGCCACCATTTTCATAAAATATATTTTTTTAAATCTTCTTACTTTAATAATATTTTAATAACTGTGTATGGTATCAGATAGGTACCAGATTTATCAGGGTGATCACTTCGTATGATATATACATGTCTAATCACTATGTTATACACCTGAAACTAATATAATATTGTATGCCAACTGGAACTGAAAATTAAAAATATATATTTAAAAGAAAAGAAAAGTAGATTAGATTAAGAGGCAGAGACTAAGGAGAGAAGAGCGGACTACTTTAAATAGAGTGGCCAGGGAATGCCTATCTGAGGAGGTGACACTTAAGCAGAAGCTGGAATGAAATAAAGGAGCAAGCCAAGTAGCTATCTGGTGGAAGAGCTTTCCAGCAGAGGAGAGGGGAGTTGTGAGGGCTTGTGGTGAGGGCATGCTCAGTACATTCAAGGAAATCTGACCTTGTGGTTGAAGCATGAAGAGCAAGTGTGAGTGTGGCAGTGGGCAGGGGCCAGATCGTGTCAGGCCTTTGAGGCATTGGGAAGAAGTTTAAATTTTGTTCTGAGTGTTGAGGGAAGCCACTAGAGGATTTGGACCAAGGAAATCACAAGACACAGTATTTTCAAAGGATCACTCTGACTGTTGCATGGAGAATAAACTGAAGGGAGGCAGATAAAAATGAAAGCAAGAAGAATTAGGACATATTAGGAGAAAGGATGGTGACTAAGTTTGGGAGGTAGTGATGGAGGTGCTGAGAAGTGGTTGAACTTGAGATAGATCTTGAAGATAAAATTAACAGAATTTTCTAATGTGTTGGATGTGGGTATTTGAAGAGAAGTCAGAAAGGACTCCAAGTGTTTTTGATCTGAGCAATTAGATGAATATTATCATCATTCGCTGTGATTGGAAAATTTTTTCAAAAGAAAAAATAAGTCCAAAGTTCATTTTTGTACAGGTTGGGTTTAAGAGAACAAGCAGAGATGTCTAGTAGGCATCCGGATAAGTGAGTATGTAGCTCTGGGGAGAGATTAGGGTTGATGATACAAATTGGGAGTCATTAGGATATGGATGACATTTAAAACCATGACTGGATAAGGTAATCTAAGAGTTAGCATAGATGGAGAAAAGAAGTGCAAAAATCAAGCCCTGTGGAACTCCACTGTTTGGGGAGAAGAGAAGGAAGAAACAAAGATAAATAAGTCTTACCCTCAAAGGCCTCACCAGTATGTAAAGCTACTAACACCATATCTGGGACCTATCAGATGATCAATAAATGTTGTTTTTCCTTTCTTTATTCTTGGTAGAGTTCTTGGATTTTAAGGGAAAACAGGCGACCATGTGAATTAAAATGGCAACACATCTATTTCTCACCAGGCATATTTGTGCTTTTGGGGAAGAACACCTTTGTGTCCTGTACAAACCACATTCCTTGGCTTCTAGTGGCCCTGAGTACCCCGACAGCTAACAGCCATAGCAAGACTACGTGTGGCCACCTCATTGGAGTATGTATTCACTGCAGAGCAGAAGGACAAGAAGAGATGAGAGTGGGAAATAGATTTAAGGTCAAAATGTATGCTGATCTGTTCACAAAGTACATCTCATTTTAATGTATATTTCTTCTTAACGGGCCACTCAAGTATGTAGGAAAAAAAGGGACATAGTCTATATTCTTCTTCTGTTTGCTTCATAAGGACACTAGTATTGGGGAAATAAAGGGGGAAAGTGGAGGACAAAACAGAGCACTAGTTTTGGAATCACAAATATTAGATTTGGCAAGTTTCTTAAGTTCTCTAGACCTTATTTTCCTTCTCTATAAAATGGGAAGAATAATAGTAATACCTACTTTGCAAACCATTTGTGAGGCTTGTTCAAGTAGTAAATATGAAAATATATTGTGAAATGCAAAATGTCTTACATCTTAATTGGTAATTGCTCCAGCTATTATGTTTTCAAGGCATGATGTAATGGTTTTAAAATGTGCCTCAAAATTCTTTAACACTCTCAAAAGGTAGGATCTAATCTTCTTGCCCTTGAATATAGGCCAACATAGTCAATGACTTCTAAGGAATCAAATATAATGGAAGTGACGTGTGAATTCTGAAGTAGGTTATAAAAAGAAAGGCTTCTACCCCCCCACCTCCCCACTCTCTCTCAGATTCCATGATGTGGGAGAAACTTGCCACCATGCTATGAGGACTCTGAAGGATCCCTATGCAGATGCCCATGTGGAGAGTAACAGAGGCCTCATGTCAACAGCCAGCATTAATTTCAACCTTGAAAGTGCATACTCCAGGCCCATTCAGTCTTCACATGATTGTAAACTCAGTCAACACCTTAACTGCTAAGAGACCATGAGCCAGATACGATCAGTGAAGCCATCTCTGAGTTTCTGACTTACAGAAATTGCAAGAAATAATAAATGTGTTTTAAGTCATTAGGTTTTGTAGTGATTTGCTACTCAGCAATAGATAACATATATACACAATCACATCTGCCAACATCCTGTTAAAAAATGAAAAGTGAAAGCTTTCAACAGTACTCTGAATATATGTGTGGCTAAAAAGTGGAGTAAAGATTAAAGAACACTGAATTAGGACCAATGTTCAGTGCCAGCTCAACACGGATTCTGGGCCCAGCTTAGACTGATATAGTTGTGTCATAGGCCTAACTCCACATTTTAGTCTCTACCCTCTTCATCTCTAATAAAAAGAATACCCTCTGGGAAGTTTCTAGCTCTCTGATTTCTCATTCTCTGAAGGTTAAATTAACTCCTGGGTTTAGATGAATTGTTTCCGCCAAAAGAGCATGTGCATACTTGAACACTTTCTGTCTCTGAGGCCTTAGCAATACTTCATAGTCATGGAGCTAACCAGTCTGAAAATCTATGTATACATTGGCCAGAACCTATCTCCTCCAAACCAGCTTACAGATATTCGAAATTCCACAACTAAGAACTGATTCCTTGGCTTCATCTAATATTAAAATGTACATTCCAGCAAGATCCTTTGTATTAGTTTTCTATTACTACTGTAACAAATTACCACAACTTAGAAGCTTAAAATCACACAGCTTTATTATCTTATAGTTCTAGAGGTCAGAAGTTGAAAATTATTCTCAGTTTGTTAAAATTAAGGTGTTGGTTGTGTTGCATTTCTTCTGAAGTCTCTAGGGAAGTATTATTTTTTTGTCTTTTGCAGATTCTAGGAGACCCATGCATTTCTTGGTTCCTGGGTCCACATTACTTCAACTTCTGCTTTTGTCTTCAGATCTCCTCTGACATTGACCCTCCTGCATCCTTCTTATTAGGACCTTTGTGATTATATTGGACCCACTCTGATAATCCAGGATAATCTACCCATCCCCAGATCCATAATATCACACCTGCAAAATCTCTTTTGCCATGTAAGATAACATACTCATAGGTTCTGGGGATCAGAATGTGAACATCTTTGGGAGGCCATTATTCATCCTACTGCATTCAAATTCTTACTTTGAAGTTATTTATCTGCCAATCTACATTATGCAAGCCCTAGCCAAGAACTTGAAATTAGTCAAAGGAAGCCTTCAGAATACCAAAATATATTCATAAGGTCCATACAATTTAAACATATGAGAGCTCCTTCAGGCTTTCACTCAATAAAGTTCAAAGAATAAAGATACAGAATTTAGTATGTATGATACTACTAAATGCTCTAAGAAATACCAAGAAGTCTAAAAATTTGTTCTTGCCTTTTAAAAGACTTGCTATTTAAGAAGTGTAAGACAAGTGTGTAAATAACTGCAATATAAGGCAAAATATGGTAAAACTATCTCAACTATACAACATTCAGTGGGAAAGAGAACATAAGGAAGACTATCAGATCATTTCAAGATAAGTGTCAGTGGAAATGAGAGAAAGGATACAAGGATAACATTAAGAATTTAAGCCCAGTTAACTAAGTAAAATGAAGCCCAGGTAACTAAGTAACTATGCTGCCGTCAACATCAACATGGAAACCAGAATGGCAGCAAGGGGTGAGGGCCAGTCTCAGACAATGCAATGGGTACAGTTCGAGATTCATTCTAGAATATCTAGCTCAAGATACCCAGCAGGTATTTGGAAATGAGATATGTATTTTGGAGTTAAAAAGAGAAACGAGGTTGGAGGTAGTAAATGGAAAGTCATTTCTACAGCAATAATACACACTCTAGAAGTAGTCGAAATCACCAAAAGTAAGAAGGTTGAAGAGGAGGACCAAAGAAAGCACTTTTAAAATACAGGAAAATAAAAAGAAAGAAGCAAAAGAAAAAGGAATAATCAGAGAAACAGGGAGATAAGCATAATAAATATCACAAAAACCAAAATGGAGTTCCAAAAGAAGAGAAGGCTGACACTGTGGAAAATTTCAAGTTACCAATGTGAACACGGTTAGAAAAGATGCTCACCATTATAGAATATCTTCACCATTCAGAGGCAATAGATGAAATTACTTCAAGAGCACAGGTAATGGTAAAATATAGTAAAATAATTTAAAAGTTATGACTTTTGACAATGTATATTACCTTCGCTCTTAATATAACACACTAAATTGTAAGTTCGCATAATTTAATGTTTTTCTTTTTTTGCGAAGTGATCACCCCAATAAATCCAGTACTCATCTGACAGAATAAATATTTATTACAATACTATTGACTATATTCTCCATGCTATAGCCTACATCCCCATGACTATTTGTAACTACCAATTTATACCTTTTAATGTCCTCCCTACTTCCCCCATTCTCCACCACCCACCCCCATTCAATCTGGCAACCACCAAAATGCTCTCTGTATCTATAAGTTTGTTTCTATTTTGTCTTTCAACAAGCTCAGATAATTCCTGAGAATATAATACCAGCAATTGCAAGCCAGAAGAAGCCTGCTGTAGCACATCAATGATCTGTCTAAAAGTTCACAAGTTCATTCAATAATTCATTCATTCATTCATTCACATTGATTTCATCCCTGTGCTTTATGAGGTGTTGAGCTTAGAAAGATAAACGTAAATGAGAGACAGTCTTTACACTTGACTTAACTCGGGTTAATAGGGGAGACAAACTTGCAAACAGTCACTAGAAATAAGTATAGAGAGTGTAGTAATAGAAGTACGCACAGGTCTGACAAGAGCACAGAAGAGGGAATAACCAGTACCGCTTCACTGAAAAAAAAAAAAAAAAGCCATATTCTTTAGCACAAATTATAAAGACATCTATAATCTGGTCCCTCTTTACCTCAGGTCCCGTTTGCATTCAGCTGGTGGTAAAGCAAGGGTTAAGGGCATCACCTATGAAGTCAGGTGGACCTGGGTTCAAATACATGGTCTACTGCTTATCAGTATTCAATTACTAAGTAATCTCCATCTGTAAAATGGAGCTAATAATACCTACTTCGCAGGTTGTTGTGAAGATTAATGAAACTGATGTCTATAAAAATTTAGCAAGTACTTGCTACCTAGCTTGCCAAGCATTTTAGCAGGTGCTCTTATTTTATTGGCCCCCCCACTGTATTCAAATGAAAATGAAGTACTTGCAATTTTCTGAGCACAATGTGCTTCTCCAGGATCTGTGCCTGGTGAGTGTCCATTCATTCTTCAAAATATAATGCAAACATCTAGTCTCCTCTGTCAAGAGTTAGCCATTCTCTCCTCTGTGTCGCCGGCACACCAAGTAAATACTTCATCGTGGCACGGATCACTGGATAACTCTAAATTGAGGATCCCTTGAAGTTGGGGACCATGTATTATTTCTCTTGTTTTCCCCAATGCCTGACACAAAGTAAACGCAAGGTAAATGTTCAATTAGTGAATATATTTAATAGAAAAATATATCGATTTAAATAAGGAAAGAAAGATTTAAGATTCTAGAGGCTTCAAGTATTTAAAATGTTCTTGTCATCTGATGAGTAATTCTAACTCTAGGAGTTAATTAGAAAATACTGCTAATTAAAGAAAGTGTATAAGTACAAAAGACTTGTTTTTACAGTGTTATTTACAATATCAGAAACCACAATAAAGAAAAGAAGCTAAGTATCCGATAATAGAGGCATGACTAACATTGAAAATATTATGATATAACTATCTGAAAAGATATTAAATATGATAGGAATAAAAAATATACAATGACAAGGGAACATGCCAATGATAAAACTTAAGTGAAAAAAGAATTAAAAGTATTATCTAAATGCATACAAACACACATGCACGTGTACATATGCACACAGAAAAAAAAAACTGAAAGGAAATGTACCAAACTGCCAAACAGATTGAGTGGGAAAACAGGGATTATTAGTGTTTAGTGGTTTATTTCCTTCATTAGGGAAGGGACCATTTCAAAATTAATCTTCTATATTTCTATAAATAATGTATTACTTCTACAAAGTTTTAAAATTATAATGTACTCTTCAACATGGTTTCCTAAATATCCCCTGGAAACGTTCAGCGGCATGCAGCAGAATCAGAGGAGCCCGACAGTTAGGCTTTCTCAGAAGTGAAGAGATTTGGGGATCCTAATTAAAGCATCATAGGCTTGGTCCACAATGAGGTCCAGTCTGGGTAGAGAAGTAGTGTATATAACAACCAGAATAGAATCACAGTCTGAGAAAATGTGGTCAGAGAATTTCAGTTTTATAATTTGAAAATAAAGTCATCCTGAAAGCCAAACTGAAATAAATGGATAATTTTTTTGGTCTTATTTTTAGACACTATTTGAATAAGCTAATTCTTCTGGTTTTCCAGCCTACAGAGGTTTGAAACAAGTTAGCTGAAGGAGAAATAAACCAAGTTGGATGGTCCAAACTGCCAGATACAGGTTCTCCAGGAATGAGGAGTAGGAGCTGACACTTGAGGTGGCAGACACAAAAAAACAAAAAGTCGCTTCAAACAAAAGAGGGGTTTAGACAGGTCAAATGATGTACACCCATGAATAGGCACAAAAGGCATCACTGTATTACAATATAGAATGAATTTTAGTGTAGCAATTCATACTTGAAACAATAATTCCTATATTTCAACATGAACCCAATATCTTCCTTTAAAAATTTTCAAAGTAAATGAGAAAATGTATGTGAAAGCACTTTGTACAATGTGTAAAATAATACACAATTGGTCAATTATTATTTTAATACCCTCGATGTATAAAGATAATAATATACATAATACATTTTAAATGCTCCTATCCACACCAATCGATTTTTTAAATTGGTACTTAAAGTATAATTTTCATTTATCTGGAAATTTTATTTATGTAGAATGCTTCATTTTCTAATACTGCTGAATAAAATAGAAATTATTGTCCCACTGGGATGATGTCTCATAACTGAGAACAAATAAGTTATTCAGATTCTTTCCAGAGCAAATTTTGAGAGAAAGAGAGAATAGCTCAGGGCATCTGGGGAAGTGGATGCCACAGATGTGGAAAAAAAGCGGAAAGAGGCAGTAGGGTGTCTAAAATAAACTTCCCTTACTCCCCATTTTTGTTAAGTGTTGGCCGGTGACTTGCTACAAGGCTGCATGCCAAATTCCAAAATGAGAAGTAAATAAACAGTTAATGTGAGTTATTCCTAAAATTTGCACATGCCCACCCACACAAGTACTAAATTAAACTTTCCCCAACTGGAATCGGGCTTCAAGCAAATAAGAATTGTCACCTATTCTTTCCTTCCTCATTAGATGTCCTTACTGTGACTCTGAATTTAGGGAATGCCATGGTTGTCAAGCAAGCAAATAGTTAATCTGAGCCCTTTTTCTTAATTCAGATTTATTCCTGAATGTGGAAACTTTACTTGTTGTCCTTGAGGAGAAGCTATGGACAGTGGTGTGTTCAGATTTATGCTTGTAGGAAAAACAAACCTACATTCCCTGAAATGTCTTAACTCTGACCAGCTCAAACCGGATTTTATTGCTGATTTTCAGAGGGCCATGTGCCTGACTGCCCAAGGGAATAGACAATGTTCAGAATGAATATTGAAATACCAAGTCATTATTTGCTCTGGGGGCCTGCCAGAGTTGCCTGCTGCCTGCCTGGGTTGTAGGGAAGGGGAATAAAGGGTTCCTATTTTAAAGACCCAGAGTAAAAGAATTCTCCATAACTCTTCCCAGAAAGAACAAAACGAAGCCACTGTAAACAGTGATGAATCAAAATAATATGTATGATGAAAAAGCATATTTGTGACCAAAAAGTTGTTGGTGGGGCCTAGGACCAATCATTCTAAGTGGATTCCTCACCTGCCCTGCACAACACTTATATGCAGATGAAATTGGTAGAAAATTAATGGCAAGGACAGTTTTGAAAGGGAGCAGGGAATACATTAGTGGATCTATCAACAACCTTGTCTATGTAGCTTGAGCAGAAGGAGAAAAAGGAGGAACTGATTGTAGATACATAAAGCACGTGCTTGTTTTAATGCTCACAGCATCTGAGCTGGTGCCTTCTGAATGCCTAATTTATCACAGGCAGAGACAGCTAGGCATCTAATTGCAAGAATGAGCTAAGGCTTCCCCAGGCACTTTTCTGAAGGCTGGTAGTTCTAAAGGTCATCCCACTAACATGGGAAGTAATTTAGTGAGCTGGCAGTGATTCTGCCCATCTAGGGTAATGATAAACAAAGTTGAGATAGATCATGATATTTGGGATCCCCCACAACGTGGTAATGAAGGAGGGTAATTCTGTTGAATTCTGATTATTTGAGAGGAGAAATGCAAAGAAAACTAATTTTCCCCTTGGAGTAATGTGCTCACCATTCTAGGTAAAAGGCCCTTCTCTGAAGCAGGTCCCAAACTCCTATATATAGTAAATATCCTGTTTTCCTTTCAGGAGGTAGCATTTTACTTAATTATAGAAGTACACCATAAAGCACATTTAAAAATAGGGCTCCCTTACCTAGTCACCTGCCCTTGAAAACTAGAACATATAGGAGTGTGGGCCCTTCTGTGGACAGGACCATATTAGAATGATAGGTCAGAGTATAGCATTCACCATGAATAAAAGTTGAGACCTCTGATTTGAGTGAAAGCCAATGCTGGAGTTTCCTGTAACCATGGTAACCAAGTCAGAAGCACACATTAATGATAAGCGAAAACAATTGGCAGTTCGCCTAGGCATCACTTAGAAGTACTAGCTTTCTAAAGTGAGTGCTGCAAATAAAGAATCTGCAAAATCATGATTCTGGAACAGGCACACAGTTTCAGCAGCCCTCATTTATCCTTCCTGAGAAAACCATTTCACGGGCCTGCAGCAGTGCTGGGGGTTTCACTAGGGGTTGTGGATGAAGTATTATGTAATAGAAAGGAGCAGAGCCCATTCCTGGACTGATTTGCAGAATTTTGTACCTCTTTCTTATTGAGTGTATTCCAATTATGGATTTATATTTTCCTACTATGGCCTTTATTGTAATCCAGCTGCAGAAGTTCACAGCAATGTTGCAGTTCCCACGTTAAGTAACATCAGGGTAAGTTCAGACCCATCTAAGGACAAAGCATTGCCCTCCAATGGCATGTGTGGGGTTTCAAGAGCCCTACAATGGGAATTTACAGATCTCCAATCAGATTAGGATCATCAACGAGATGCGCTGAACAGGATATAAACTTTAGCTTTGAAAAGCTTGAGTTCAAGTTAAGTTTGCTCACTTATGTCCTGCGTAAATTTGAGCAACCTGTCTCTGGCTCAGTTACTCCATCTCTCAAATGGGGATAATTAGTTTCCACCTTGATGACTCCATAGGATTAAATGAGATATTGTATGTCAGGGCACTTGTCTTGCCCCATCAGAAACAATTGCTTCCTTCTGTGCCCTCACAGCCCATTTTATGTCTCTTTTAAGATATCCTACAGTCTGGCTCTCACTAATAGTTTTCAATAAGTCTATCTCATTAAATTGTGAGCTCTTTAAAGGCAGGAATAATACTGTCTATTAATTTCTTTGTATCCCCAATCCTGAACCTAGTTCATTTATATAGACTAGCACACTTATGTAATTTGTATTGTAATGGGCTCTATAAATGTACATTTAACTGAATTTAATTCGATTAAGTTTAATTGAATTGAAATTGCTGCCCTATTTACCCCTCAACTAGCACTTCCTATTGACAATATCTGGATTGGACAGTAGGCAGTGTTGGGCAGTTTGGGCAAGGGGGGATCTGGAGTGGATTTTAATCAGAAACTGGGGTAGGGTAGAAGCAACATACCATAGGATTAAAGAAGTCTTGTCTGCCAAGACTTTCTGCATGGCTGAGGGTGTATAACCAAATTTAAACATTCGAGCCATGTTTCCAGTGCCATTACTGCTCTTCTTACTTAGCTGAGAGGACCTTTTCAATAATTCTATTTTTCCTAATTTGTTTCTCTACTTTTAGATCCAGGATGCTATCTCTAAGAAAAACTATACTATATTGGATGAGAGGAGGAAGATTGGAAATGACTTCAGAGGTGATAAGTGAATTTTGTGTTTATGTTGTAATATTGATTTTTATATGATCAAGTTTTAATGAAGATATCTGCCCTTTATCTTTCATAGGTGTATTAATAAGATGACATATTGAAAAGAGTATTTGTAACTTTCAAAAGACTACACCAAGTTAGGCTGTTGTTATAAAAATAAAAATGTAATATGGCTTCAGTTGGCTCTGTTTCATCATTTTAATTTAAGGAATTTGTAAACTCAAATTCAGGTCCTGGAACCAGCTCCTGTGTCCAGCTGTCAGGGTGTTTTATGCGGCCATCTTCCCATTCCCAAGATCTCTTCTCCATAGCCTGGGCCACTCATTAGTTAAACCTTTGCCTGCCTCATACTGATTATTCTCTCAAGTGTAAGACAAATCTAAACCAAGTTCTTCACGGTGTTTCTAGGGGTTAGATATTCTTGAGTTTGCAATAATGTGGCATTTCGTTATCTTCTATGAGCACTGTTTTTGTGGCCAGCATCACTCTAGGAAATGCAGAGCACCCTGGCTAAAGTGAGTCCAGTGGTATGTTTCCAGTTCTTCTCAAAGAGCAGTTGATGCTTTAGTAGTAGCTGGCATTCCAAACTTTGCAATACAAAACAAGAAATTTCAGTCTTTCAGAAACAGGAGTCATAATAATAACAAATACTTCTATAGTGCTTTCTGTGTGCCAAGCATCATTCTAAATTATTTCTAAGTCACACATGCTTAGTTAATTTATACTTTGACCCTACGAGGTAAGTATTTTTATTAACTCCATTTGGTAGTTGATGAGTCTAAGGCACAGAGTGGTGTCAGCATCTGAACCCAGATAGTAAGGTTTCACACTCATAATTACTAGGCTATTCACAGCAAGGAGGCATAGAAAATTAAAAGACATGAATTTCTAAAGCTCATTATAGCAAATAATTTCAACTATTTGCTATCATTAAGACTCTTTGAGATGCAGAGTTTTGTATCTAAATTTTTCTTTACCATCTTTCTAGTGATGATCAGCAATCAAATGGCCAAAAAAAAAAAAAAAAAAAAAAATACTTCCACACTCTCTTCTCTTTCCTTCCTTCCTTCCCATATTTATTTACTGAAAACTGTTATTTCCTAAGAATTGACCTCAGAATGGAATATAAGCATAAATAAATTATGTCTACAAATAGTTCACAATCTAGAGGGGACAATGGACATATAAGTAGTATGTCAAAGTATTAGAGTAGAAATATAAAAAAAAATTGTTCTTTTCCAGAGCACTAAAGAAGAATTGTGAATTCTGCTTGGTGTTCCAAGAAGACAGACAAAGAGAAGAAAAAAAGATTTGGGAAAATGTAGATATTGATCAATTTCTAATAATTGAAAATCATTTCAGTTGAATAGGCATTTACATACAGAATCTAATATGAATCTAGCATTATATTAGGGGTCAAAAGAATATGAAATATAACATGACAAGGTGTTTACCTCAGGAAGTATACAATCTTATTGAGGGGATAAAAGTTGTAAAATTATTAGAAGCCTATGATAAAATACCAAATGCATCATGTAGACAAGAAATTCAATAAAAGATGAGAAAAGGGAGCTGTAAGTATGGAGTTAGGCAGTCACAAAACATTCCAAGGAGATAGAACCTCACTAACCTTACTATGGCTCCATCTTATTTAACTACTCTTATTTTCTTTTAGATGAAATTTCTCCATTTCGAAGTTTTGTTAAATTTATTTTTATAAGCCAATTTAATTTCTTCTTCTTTTATTTTTGGATAAAAGGATAAGGAAGGAAGAAAGAGAGAGAAGGAAAAGAGGAGGAAAGAAGGAAAGGAAGAAAGGAAGAAAAAGTATGTTTATTAACCCTAGAACCTTATTATGGTCTGAGATACGCAGTTCAATAATATATTATGTAAAAATCATAGTAAAGCAAAGTGGTAAGAACCTAAGCTTAAGACCTAGACCACAGAGATGCAACTCTCAGCTTTGTCACTTGTAAGTGTGTGATCTTGAACAAGTTACTTGTGTCTTAAAAAAGCTTTGAAGGGAGAAGTTTAAAACAATTTTTTATATTAAGGTTTTGAAAGTTTTTCTCTATTTTTCTTTTATATGCCCCATACTTCATAAGCAACATATTAATGCCTCAATTTTCACATATATAACATGGAAATAATAATAGTCCTTTCCTCAATAGGTGTATTGAGAGGCTTAACTGTGTTAATTACATTAAAGTGCTTAGAGAAGTCTCTATACATAATCATTATTCATTAGTCATTTGACAATTATTTCCTGAACATTCACTATATTCCAAGAACTGAGCTAAGTCCTGGGAATGTGTAAATAAATGAGTTATAATCCCTATACTCAGGGGTTTCACAATCTAGTTAGAAAAACACAAAACAAATACTTTTAATATAACTTTGTATTTGCTAAATTAGCAGTATGCACAAGCACATCTTCATATTATACTTTTACTAGTGTAGCATAAAAATGTATTAACTTTTTATTAGCCACATAAAACTATTGGCTAAACTTGAGCTTGTGATCAAGTAAGTATTCTGAATTTTGTCATATGAATTATTGGTTATTCAAGTCTTCTTCATGTACTACGTAATCAATATTTTATGTGTTGGTATTTTTTTCTGTATTACATTTCATCTGCTTTAAGCCTATCATTCCAACTCTTAGAATTACTTAAAATCTAAGTGTCATCCCTTGCTCTACCTCCCCCTCCCAGGTCTGTGTCATCTGCAGATTTGATGAGCTTGACTTTCCCACCTTCACTAGGTTTATGGAAAAGGACAAGGTCATGAACACAGCCCCATGACACCATGAAAAGACATTCCAAGGGTGATGTTAGTATCTAGTTATTAATCACCCTTTTGATTTGCAATCAAACATAAATTTTATTTCACTGTGTTATCATTCAGTTCGTGTTTTTCAGTTTTGCTCATCAGAATATCTTACTAAAGTTCCATGTTAGGTAATAAGAAACTATGGTGTTTTGATAAAAATCAAGATATATTCCCTATAATACCTCCTGGTCTACTAGACCAATAACCCTATCAAAGGAGGAAAATAAATCCTTTTTTTATGGTTTATTCTGACTCAACAATCATCACTTTCTTTTCTAGTATTAAACTGCTGAATGGTTATCCCACCTCTCCAATTTTCCATCCCACTCCCTCCCTACCTCCTGAATTGTGAGTGCCTCCAGGTCAGGAACATATAACTCTTTGTCCACAGTGCCTAGCATAATTCCTGACATATAACAGATGATTAATAAATAGTTGTTGAATAAATGAATGAAACCATCTGTCCTATTTGGTTTTGGTTCAAGTTTTATCCAGGATATTCCTTTGCTAAATTGCAATAACTATTCTAGGCCAAGTATGTGATCACTCTTTGGAATTTATTAAGTTATGGGTTATTAATAATAATAATAATAATTTTAGGCATTAACTTAAGAATGATGGCGTAATGTTAGTGGATAACAAAGAAAAAATAGAGTTCGATTTCTGTTTTACTTCTGCCTTTTTACTGAAAATACTCTATATGTTGAAAAAAGAATAAAATGGGTGAGCTAGAAGAAGAGACTAAAGAAATCATCTACCTGCTCTCAATGAGTTCAAATTCTTCAATGGACTAAAACCAGGGAACTCAGAAATCGTACAAGCAAGATCACTGTATTCATATCAATGAACTCTAAACAGAAGTAGAGAAGGGGTCTTTAAAGACATAATAGGTATAGGTAAGTAGCATTCTAGTTTTCTGAAGAGGAAAGAAAGTGTATTGACATTTTACTTTTAAGTTATTCTATTTTTTCCATCTTCTTGGCCTACCTATTTAAACTCTACCATCATTCACCTTCTCCTTGATATTATCTTTAAGACTGGCTACAGAGTAAAATGCAGTTTCACCTGTTCTCTTGCTATTCTAAGAACCAGGACACAAATCCTATTATTTTAAGAGTTTAGGGTATTTTCACTAAAAGGAGATACTAGATAAATCTGAGAAAGTTACCCTGCTTTTGGTCCCTAGTTATGTTCTGTCATCTGTGTTTAATTCACTTTGATTTAATAAGCATGCTTCTTAATATCTAATACACACCAGCCACTGCACATTGCCTCCAGGAACATTAAAAGGATGAATGGGCACACTGCCTTTCAGCAAGCTGATGCTTCATCCTTCATTAGGGCCTATGATAACTACAGGGAGGCCAGTAATCCTTGAGGCATTCCTCCCAAAGCCAGCCTATGAGTGTTGGCTTTGCTGAGGACCTCAGGATTGTGTGATTCTCTCTGCAAAGGACCTCAGTACAAGAAGGAGACAGTCCCTGGGACATTTCTTCAGCCCAATTCACCGATGTATAGTTGACGAAAATACACACACCACCACAAACAACAACAACAATAGCATGTAGGTGACTTGATTCTGAAAGAGAAAGCAAATATATAAAATGAAAGCATTAGGACCCAGTCTTCAAATCCAAATATAACAAAGTAATATAGCCAGATGTCTCCAGAGCGAGGGTAAAAATGGACATTTTTTGGTTATTATTTGATTATGTCACCTTCGTACTAGTTTTTTGTTCGTTTATTTTTAGAAATAATTTATAACTCGAAAACAACACCAGGGGCTGAGGAGTCATTGTTTAATGAGGAGAGAGTCTCAGTTTTGCAAGGTTAAAAAGAGTTCTGGAGATGGATGGTGTGGATGGTAGGTAGCACAACAATATGAATGTGGTTAATAGCACTGAACTATACACTTAGAAAATGTTAAGATTGTAAAGTTTATACTGTGTGTACTTTACCGTTATATAAAAAAAAATGAAAAAAAAAACACAATATAAAAAAATTGAAAAAGAAAAATTTGAGAAAATTTGAAAAAGCTAAAATACTGAACCATATACTTCAATATTGGTTACCTAAACCTCTCCTGACAAAATGTGTTTGATGGTGAATAATTCAGAGTCCTACTTCTCAGACTGAGGACTAACTACCAATATAAGAAAGGGAAATTTAGCTTAGCAGCCTCAGGGGTTTGATAAACTCCAAAGAAGCCTTAACACACCATGCTTAAACCATATTGTGTAGCTACTAAAAAATGGGCTTTGAACAAGTCAAATTGGTTAACTTACCAACAACCCAAACTCTTACCCCTTCCTAGCTGAATGGCTTTGGGGACAGTTACTTAAGCTCTCTGAACTTTGGTAAATTATAGGCATTAACAACTACTTCTTGGGTTGTTATAAGGATCAGTTGAGATAATGAAGTGCCTAGCCCATAGTAAGTTCCATAAATAGTGTAAATTATTATTTGCACATGCTTTTCTTTATGTCTAGAAAGTTTTTGTGCTTCTGCCCACACTTACCCTGGCTTAAAGAGCTACTTCCAGACCCTGACACCCCCTACACCAATCCCTAGTGAATCCTGAGTATATTGAATTCCATAATTGCTCTTACCACATGTATTTTAATTATCTATATATGTATTTCTCAGACTAGACTGTGAACACTTTGAAGGCAGAAACTGTCTTGTGTTTTTATATCCCAAGCATTTAGTAGTGCTTGTCATGTAATCATAGAACAGTGTGATATGACCATAGAAAGACCTAATACTTCGCAGTATTTATAGAAACAATGTGTTCTCTGCCTTTGAAAGGTTTTACACTCTTTGACCATTGGTAACATTAACTTTATGGTTGGATTAAATCCATGGTTGCCAACTATGTGAGGATGTCATAGGCAAGGTATGGAATAAATTTTTTAAGTATTAATTCTTAAGAAACTGTTCAGAGACTATGTTACTATGTCCTTTTACGTGAAATTGTCCTCTTTGAAAAAGTGAATATAGGTTATATTAGATGAACATTTAGGGGGTGGGATGGCTTTTTTAGTGTGGTTTAAATATTCTTAATTAGCAAAATTTAAAAATTGGCAACTTTTTCTGTTTCTCATCTCCCAACATTCCAACATTTAAAAAAATTATTGTTCAGTAAAACCAAAAACCCAGAAACTGATGAAAGTTAAGGATATTCCAACTCTAAATAAAGCATCTTACCATACATTTAGACCCATTTTAGAAAACTGAGAGATGATTCCCCAAACGCATACCACCAACTTACAGTAATCTTAGCTTAGGCCAAGATTTTAGGCCAGTGATATATTACTGGAAAAAATTTTTAAAACTCACTCATCACTTTAAATTCAAGCCCCTTTCTCACCAACAGATTTCAGAAGGATGAACTAGGGAAGGAAATATATGGAGTCTGAGATAACAGGCACATTGGTAATGTAGATGCCCCAGCTGGCTACAATAAGCCACAGCTGTTAGGTTAATTTTTTCCCCAAAAATAAACCTTAAGTAGGAACAACCAAAGCCTAATCTGCCATTCTCTGGAAGAATTGCTGCCAAAAGCAGACTAACTTCTTTTCTCAAAACATAATTAAGTCATCACATGCTTTTCCAGTATTTCATTTCCCATCATTCCTAACAAGCATGATACATAATAATTTTTTTTAATTGGCTCAATAATCAGACATTCCCCTTGTCTTCTTGTTAACTTAGAGATGTCAAAAGCCAAGGTTCATGACCTTTCAGTCTGTTACATGGGAAGTGATGGTCTACACACTGAAACTAGCTGATGCTAAATAGCCAGATATGAATGGAAACTTCTTCCCAAAGATTAAATAATCAGTGTATGGATAGGTGATGCAAAGGGGAGGGAGATATGTTAGAATGTGGTTTAAAGAAAACTTTTGAAACTAGACCAGTGTTATTTGAACATTTTTAGTATTTTTGAATAATCTGTATCCTGAAGGTCTTGCCACAGAATCTGACATTCTATGATTAGAAGAGAGCAGTTTAACATTGGTTGTAGTGCAGTCTGGCACCCTGTGTTTTCCCCCAAAACAGTTACACAGTCCATAGAATGGTGAAAACTATAAAGGATTCCAAGACTGTGCTTTGCCTATAAAACTAATTTAGAACATTTATCTTGGCAAGAGTGCTCAAAGACAGTCTTAAAAGCTAATAAGAGTTATTTAGCAAGTGTCAGAAGACCCAATAGTCAAATAGATTACTTATTCTGAAAATAATCCTACATATCTCACTAGGAAATCCAAATTTGTATTCCCCTAGGCATCTATTTCAAAACTTCTCTTCTCTCCCCAAATCTCTAATTGCTCCTCTCCTCCCTACAGTTAAAATCTCACCTCATACTACACAGAAAAATATAAATCCAATAGAAAAAGGATCCTTACCTAATGATCCTTCTGCCAACCTCCTCACATTTCCATCCTTTTCTCTTCTACATAAATTTCTCTCAGTGGATCATTCTCACTGACATACAACCATCCCTTAATTAATGTCTCTCATCTTAAAAAAATGAACTAGATTCCCTTGACTCTACATTTCTCTAGCTACCACTATTTCTCAGAAAAACAACTCAGAAGAGCTATTCATGCTCCTGTCTCTACAACCTGGTTCTCATTCACTTCTCAACTTCCTCTAATTGTACTTTTGTTCCTATTACTTATCAGTGACCTAACGTTGCCACCAGCATTCCAATTCTCTGAGTTCATCTTTTGTGACCTCTCAGCAGCATTTGATATGGTTTCTGCAGCTCTCTATCTAAGCTTCCTTCATATCACAATACTTGATTTTTCTCCTACCCTACTTCTCATTCTACTAGGTAGAACTCTCTTCTTCCACCAAATTTTAAATGTTGAAGACATGTGGAGCTTTGTCTTCCATTCTCTAATCCTCTCTATCTATATTCTTTAGATAATCCTGTTTAGTTCCTTATGTCTTAAGATAAAGGCTGAAATTTTACCTCTAAACAAAGGTTCTTAAACTTTGGTATCATAAACCTCTTTGGCAGCTGGATAAAACCTAGGTACTCCATTCACCAGATAATGTTTTCAAATGTATAAAATAAAATACAGCTACGATCATAATTAAGGGAATTACTAAATTTCAATAAAAATCAAATCTAGTAATACATAAGATAATAAAGCATAATAAAATGAGATTTATCCCAGGAAAACAAGACTAGTTCAGTACTGGTAGAATCAATAAGTCTATTTCAACACATTAATAGAATAAAGGAAGAAACTATGTGATCATCTCAAAAGATGGGGGAAAAAAACATTTGACAAAATTCAATATTTATTCATGATTAAAAATAAAACTCTCATCAAACTAAGAATAGAAAGAAATTTTCTTAATCTGATAAGGGCTTCCATCAAATTACCTACAGATAACACCATACTAAATGTGAAATACTGAAACTTTTTCTCCTATGAACAGGAAAAAAATTGTTGTTTTCTCTCACCGCTTTTATTCAGTATTTCGAAGTCCTTAGCCAGTGAAATAAGCAATAAAATAAAAGGCATAAATGTTGAAAATGGTCATCAAAATTATGACTAAACTACCAAATAATCATCATTTAGAATTCCCTGAAGTCTAGCTGAACACAAGCTCTATAACTAAGGACATACAGAAGAAGCCAAGGCAAGACTGGTAGGAGGGCCAGAGTCGCACAATGAGCTGGTCCCACACCCACGTGTGGTGGTTAAAATTGGGAGAAATATCTTGACTGTGAAGGTTCTCCCTGAAGAGTAAAGAGTCCCAGCCCCACACCAGGCTCCCCCGCCCCGGGTCTAAGTGCTAGGAAAAGAAGTTTCCATAACTTCAGGCTGTGAAACCCAGCAGAGACTATGGCTGAGTGAGATGAAGGACTGTTGAAGCCCCAAGTGCTCCTCTCAAAGAGCCTGAGAATGGATGAACTCGCTGACAGATTTATTTGCTCTGAGCTCCAGCACTGGGGCAGCAGCTTAAAAGGTGTCTGAAACACATGAGGAGGAACAGAGTTATCTAGCTTCAGGGCAAGGGCTAGAGAGGCAGCTTTCTCTCAGCCAGAAGTGCTGGCAGAAGTCATCATTCCTGTTGAGCCCTACTCCCACCCAGCCTGAACACACAGGCAGGCACCATATCTGAGTCTCCATCAACCTGGCTAACACTGTTGGCCCTGCCCTGGTGATTCCTTGAAACCCCCACCCTCACCAAAGCAGCCTCCAGTGGTTTTTCTATACAAATGGCTTGTCTTGGCTCATGCTACAGACTTTCCTAAAATCTCTCAAAGGTTCACAAACCTAAAACAAGCAGCATCTAGCCTTAGCATGCCCTGTATCTCTTTCTAAGTAGCCCTAAGCATAGTATTACCAGCAGCCAGCTTCAGTTCACAATTTAGCTTCTCTCGGGCACCTCCAAGCCCAATACAAGTGGCAATCATTTTCAGATTACTTTAGAGCTCATACCAAGTGGCCTGGGCAGGGCACAAAAGGCAGTTGAACTTGATGTGCAGCAGAGCCCCTATGAAGAGGCCCCAGAACCAATATACCCAGTGGCCAGCTTCAGACCACACCAGAGCACCACCCAATCACCTCCACAAAAGACATACCCAAAGGGAAGATTCTATAGGCACAAAAGCCCTGCTAAAGTGAATCCTGCTCTATAAAGTAAGCCCCTGAACAAAAGCTCTTCCACTGCAGTCATGGCCAGTCTTTACAACCAATCAACCTAAGGGTCAGTCCCTCCCACTGGTGTGCCAATAGCAATCAAGGCTCATTTACAATAGGAGAAGACACAGAATCCACACAAGCAACACACCTGGAACACCTGGCTCAGGTGATCATGGAGACTGCACCACTAGGCCCCACAGGACACTTACCACATAATGTCACTCTACTAAGGCTAGGAGACATAGAATTCCTACCTAATACATAGAAACAAAAATAGGGAGGTAGCCAAACTGGGGAGACAAAGAAGCATGTCTCAAATGAAAGAACAGAGCAATTCTCCAGGAAACAGCTAAACAAAATGTAGATAAGCAATATCCCACATGCAGAGTTTAAAGTACTGCTTATAAGGATGCTCAATGAACTTAGAGAAAGAGTAGATGAAGTCAGTGAGAATTTCAACAAAGAGATAGAAGACATAAAAATAAAGATAGAAAACATAAAGAAGAACCAGTCAATTTAGAGAATACAATAACTGAAATAAAGAATACCTAGGGAGATTAGATGAAGCAGAGAATTGAATCAGCAATTTAGAAGATAAAGTAGCAGAAAATACCCAATTAGAACATCAACAAGAAAAAATATCCAAAAAAATGGGAATAGTTTAAGGGGCCTCGGACAACATCAAGCGTACCAACAGTTGCATCATAGAGGTACCAGAAGGAGAAGAGAGAGAGCAAGGCATTGAAAAGCAATTCGAAAAAATAATAATGGAAAACTTCTCTAACCTGGCAAGTCCAAGGAGCATATAGAGTCCTAAACAAAGCCTACAGCAAGACACATCATATTTAAAATGCCATAGGACAAAGACAAAAAGAGAATCTTAAAAGAAGCAAGAGAAAAGCAGTTAATTACCTACAAGGGAGCTCCCATAAGACTGTCAGCTGATTTCTCAACAGAAACTTTGCAGGCCAGAAGGGATTTCCACGAAATATTCCAAGTGATAAAAGAAGGTATATACAAGATTACCCAGCAAAGCTATCATTTAGAATCAAAGGATAGATAAAGAGCTTCCAAGACAAGGAAAAGCTAAAGTTCATCAACACCAAATCAGTATTACAAGAAATGTTAGAGGGACAAGAAGAAGAAAAAAGAAGGATGAAAAGAAGGAGGAGGAGGAGGAGGAGGAGGAGGAGGAGGAGGAGGAGGAGGAGGAGGAAGAGGAGGAGGAGGAGAAGAAGCAGGAAAAGGAAGAAGGAAAAGGAGATTAAAGATATGAATAATAACATGGCAATAACTATATATCTATCGACAATTACCTTAGTCCTGTCTAGGTCACTAGGATGCCAAGACCAGTGTGTGGACCCTCACTGACCATGTTGTCCCAGGTTGTACTTTCTGAAACACCACAGCAGCCCCCTGTCTAAAAAACATAGCCCTCATCAATCCGGGGATATTGCAGGCAACAAGGATCTTTCACACTGGGCATCAAACTTTGCCCTACACAACCTCTTCTTGAATATGGAGGAAAAGTTCATCATGGGCTGATCCTTGAGAAATTATTCTAGTTCCTTTATCCTAAAACTGGTGTAACAGGACCCTGTGTGCTCAGAACTGGGCTTATCTTATATTTTCTAGCCAAAGAAATATATGTGATTACCCCAAAGACCAACTCTGTCATATCAACAATAGGATTGCTTGTCTGTGTAATTGAAAAATATGGTGCCTCTATTTGGGAATTTGCTGATAAACCCAATGGCAAAAAATTGACCAACTAGAAGAGGTGAAACAGACTTTCATCAAATATATCCAGGATGCAATTGATCTGGAGAAGTCACAGCAGGCACTGGTTCAAAAGCACCAATATCTTTTTGATGTCCAGAGGAATAACGCTGCTTGGCTCTGGAGGTTACTTACCAGGAATGGCTGCATAAAGTATATAAGGAGGTAAAGAATCACCTGAACTATCAGATCTCTGTGCAAATATGTGTCAAAAAGAACAAAAGCACATGATAAACTGGGTGGAGAAGCACATGGCATAGAGCATCTCTGCACAGCAGGAAAAGAAGACAATTGCCAAATGCATTGCCGATCTAAAGCTGCTTGCAAAGAAGGCCCAAGAATAGCCAGTTTTGTAAATGCATCTATCCTGATTAAAACAGCTAGAAACAGTTGACTGACTAAATGGACACTAGTCTAGGTGACAAAACCTTTCTGTATTATGGTCTACTCTAGTTACAGTTTACCTAAAAATGAAATGCTTGAGTTTCATATTGTGAGAGAATTAAAAAAATCTATTGGCCAGAGAGAGAGAATTATTTAAATGTAAATGGATTAAATGCTCCAATCAAAAGACATAGGTGGCTGAACAGGTAAGAAAACAAGACTCTTACATGCTGTCCATGAGAAACTCACTTCAGATTGAAAGATACACACAGACTAAAAGTAAAGGGATGGAAAAGATATTTTATGAAAATGAAAAAAAAAAAAAAAGCTAGAGTAGCAATACTTATACCAGACAAAATAGATTTTAAAACTAAGGCTGTAACAAGAGCTAAAGAAGGACCCAATGATTCTACTTCTGGATATTTATCCAATGAAACCCAAAACACTATTTTGAAGGGACATGTGCATCTACATATTCATTGCAATATTATTTAGTATAGTCAAGACAGGGAAGCAACCTAAGTTTCCAGCAATAGATGAATGGATAAAGAAGTGGTGTGTATATACAACAGGTACTACTCAGTCGTAAAAAAAGAATAAAATCTTGCCATTTGCAACAGCATGGGTGGACCTAGCAGGTATTGTGCTGGGTGGAGTAAGTCAGAGAAAGTCAAATACCCCCATGATTTCATTTATATGTGTAATCTAAAGAATAAAATAAACAAAACAAAAATGAACTCATAGATACAGAGAACATTTTGATGGTTGCCAGTTGAGAGAATAAATGAAAAAGGGGCATGAATTAAGAAGTACAAATTGGTAATTACAAAATAGTCATGGGAATGTAAAATATAAAGAATATAGTCAATAATATTGTAATAAAATATGTATGGTGTCAGATGTGTACTAGATTTATCAGGATGAGCATCTCTTAAGTTGTATAAACGTCTAATCACTATATAGTTCACTTGAAACTAATATAATATTGTATATCAACTGTAGTTGAAATAAAATATTATTAAAAATGAAAAATGTTGGAAAAAAGGATTATAACTGTCTTAATTCACAGATGATTAAATATATAGAAATTTCCAAAGAAATCTGCAACATATTTACCAGAGTTTATAAGTAAGTTTAGCAAAGTCACCATATATAAGGTCAAAAAATAAAAATGAATTGCTTTTCTATATATTAGCAAAAATCAATTTACAGTAGCATAAAAATATGAAATGCTTAGAGTTAAAATTTAGCAACATATGTGCAAGACTTATAGATAAGAACTATACAAGTGTTCTGGGAAAAATTAAATAGGACCCAAATAAAGGCAAAGATATACCATGGTTGTGAATTGAAAGACTCAAGATTATTAAAAGATCAATTCTACTCTCCTTAATTGATCTATAAGTCAATGCTATCTAAATTAAAATCCACACAAGTTAGTTTTTTTTTAGAAGGAGCTAATTCTAATATTTTATAGAACTGCAAAAACTTAACTAAAACAATCTTTAAAATGAACAAAATTAGAAAGCTTATCTACAGGTTTTCAAAATTTATTGTAAAGACATAGTAATCTAGACAGTGTCCTATTGACATAAAGACAAATATTGATGTAACACATAAAGAATCCTATTTCTTTTATGTGTTACATAAAAGAAATAGGCCCCCATATTATTAATTTGTTGATTTTTAACAAATATATTAATGCAATTTAAATGGAAAATGTCTTTGACATAATTGAATAACCATATATTTTAAAAAATACAATATTAACTCCTCTACCTTATAACATACACAAAATTAATTTGAAATAGATCATATACCTAAACCTAAAAGCTAAAACTACAAAGCTTCTAAAAGAATACATAGATTATTTTTGCAACCTTGACCATGTTCTTAGATAAGATGTGAAAGCTATAAAACATTAAAAAAAAATAACTTCATGAAAATTTTAAACTTCTGCTGTAAAAAAAAAAAAGATCACTACATAATTTTTAAATAAGCCATAGACTTCACTTGAAATATGCATGTGAAAATTTGAGTAATGCCACTTCACAAAAGATGATATATAAACAGTGTGATGGTTAATTTTTGTGTCAACTTGACTGGGCCATGGTATGCCCCAATATTTGGTAAAATTCTGGTTATTTCTGTGAGGGTGTTTTTAGATGAGATTAACATTTAAATCTGAATTAAATGTTGATCTCATCTAAAGAAACATAAAGCATATGTCCCTCCCTAATGTGGTTGAAGGACCCTCTTTTGAATAACTGATAATTGTTCTTGCCCATTTGCCTGAGAACCAGGATAACAGCTATTTACTGCCTTCAGAATCAAACTGAAACATTGGCTCTTCTTGAGGTTCAAGCCTGCTGACCTTCAGACTGGAACTACATCATCAATTCTCCTAGGTCCCCAGTCTACCTAACTCACCCTGAGAATCTTAGGACTTGTCAGTATCCATAATCACATAAGTCAATTCCTTATAATAAATTTACTCTGTGTGTGTGTGTGTGTGTGCATATACACACACATATACATAAAGATATATAAGATATACAAATAGGAGATACAAATATAAATATCTATTTGTATTGTTTCTCTGGAGAAGCCTGACTAATACAAATGGCTGAAAAGCATAAGAGAAGATATTCAACATCAATAATCATCAGAAAAATCCAAATTAATGACAATAACAAATGTTGATGAGGATGTGGAACAATAAGAATCCTCATATGTTATTGGTAATATTGTAAAATGGTATAATTAATTTGGGTAACAGTTTAGTAGTTTCTTGGAAAGTTAGATAAACACCATACAACCCAGCAATTCCATTCCTAGGTATTTAACCAAAGAAATGAAAGCATATGTCCACTGGTGTTAGATGGGGTTCTGAATAGCCCTAGGTAGTAGCAGGAGTAAAATTATTAAAACTTTCATCAGTAGAATTGTGATGGAATACTACTACACTAGTGGGTGCAAATTTAGGTATTTGAAAGTACAGGGGAAGTAGTAATTATAAGGACTATGTGGAATTGTATGGCTGAAGCTTGGGGTGACTAATCACCAATTAAAGGCTAAGTGTGAAAGCCAGAGCTCTCCTTGTAATGTTATTAAGAATCTCCTCTCCTGTGGCTAGAGGATGGAAATAAACTAAGAATCAGAATAGCAGAGCTTCCAAGGAAGTTGAATTCCCAACCACAAACCTTAGCAAGTCTGGTACAACATCAGGGCCCTAATTGGAAGATAGTGCCAACACACACTGACAAGATAGCACTTGGAAACTTGGAAAAACCAATGGCTCACAATAAGTGAAGTAGATAGAAATGCCGGAACTGCTGTAGAAGACAGAAGAAAAAAGGATCAAAAGTCTCCAAGAAATGGGCAGATTTAGGTGAGATATATTCCATAGAGGCAGAAAACCTACCAAATGGTAATGTTCCATGGGAGAATCTGAAGGATATATTTATCAAAGCATTTAACAAATGAGCTGATGACAGGGGCAGCAGCATCACTGCAGAGCTTAGATAGCAGCCCTCTGTAGGCCTGACCTGAGTATAGGAGATGCTATTACAGAACGTGGCTTTCTGATAATAACAGAGACCCTGAAATAGTAGAGCCAGGTAATTGAACTTAACTACTGGGAGCAAACTGAGCGTAATTATGGTAATGAGCTGCAAGAGAGGCCTGACCCAAAGAGAGCTAAGAACTGAGGAAATGGTTAATACACTGTTTTAAAATTTGAGCATGCATCAGAATCACTTAGAGGATTTTTTCAAACACAACTTGCTGGACCTCACCTTGTAAATTTCTGATTCGGTAGGTCTGAGGTATGACCTGATAAATTGCATTGCAAATAAGTTCTTTGGTGATATTGATGCTACTGGTTTGAAATCACACACTGAGAACCACTAGGTTAATAAAAATGGCAAGCCTAGGTGCAAGATGGATGGACAACCAACAAGGGTACTATTAAATTAAAAAAAAAAAAATCATGAATGGATCATCGGGAGGTTAAAAGCCTTATTATTCATTCTTAATTTTTTTTTTTTTTTACAGTATAGCTTATGGGAGCCAGATAACAGTCAGAATCTTGACCCAGATTTGAATCAGAATGCATACACTTGATCCATGAACACATCTGGTCATATTCATGAACACATTGGTTCCTTGGCCTGTTGAGCAAGAAATACCCTACTGAGGAAAGCCAACTGGAAGCCTCTGAAATTCTCCCTGATAAGCCAGGCAAGAAAATGAAATTGCATCCTAGAGGGAATGAAAAGGAAGTTTGTCAACCTTAAAGACCTAAAGGATACAGATATGGTAGTCAACATTGTATCCCCATTTAATTCACTGTCTGTATCCCACAAAAGCCAGGTGGACCTTGCAGAATGAAAGTGAGCTAGTGCAAAATTAACCACGTAGTAGGCCCAGTTGCAGCTGCTGTTTCAGACATGGCAGAAACTAGATAGCACAGCCTTACGTACTTAGTATAAGGCTACTAATGTAAGGAATACATTTTTTTAACCCTATCTGGAAGGAGGACTAGCAGCAATTTACATTCATGTGGGATAGACATCAGTATAAAGTTATAGTCTTGCCCCTGGGCATGTGAACTATCCTGCTCTCTGTTTTAATATAATCCAAAGGAACCTAGACCATTTAGTCATTCTGCAAATATCGAAGTGCTCAGATGATCCATGAAATCATGTTAATTGAACAAGATAAGCAAGAATGTCGGCGAGTACTTTGGAGGCCTTGGTAAGATACATGCTCTCTAAAGGTTGGAGATAAGTCCTATAAAGATTCAAACACCTACCAGATCAGTTAAATGTTTAGAGGACTAGTGGGGGAGTCTGGAACAACTGGTCAAAATAGAGGGCAAATTAACATATCTTGTTCCTCTAACTGTAAAAAAAAGATACACAAAACTTATTTCTTTGAATTCTGGAGGCAGTGCATTCTCCATTTGGGAATACTTTTCTGACCATTTACTGAGTAACCCACAAGGCTGCCAGCTTTGAGTGGGACCCAGAGAAAAAATATGCTCTGTAGCAGGTCCAGGCTGTGGTGTAAACTGTCATGCCACTTGGGCCAGATGATGCATATAACCCAGCAGACAGGGTATTTCTAGTTGGAAAAGATACCATGGAGAGATTATGGAAAGCAACAATAGGAGAATTACAAGTAGGTCCTCGGGTTCTGGAGCAAGGCCACACCATCTATACCACGAAAGTGTATACCATTCAACAAGGGGCTCTCCAAATGCTCCAGGGTTCCAGTAGAGATGGAGAATTTAACTATGAAACATCAGGTGACTATGAGGCCAGAATAGGACTATCAGTTCAAAGATTGAGCTCTCCCAGAATCAATTTATCTTAGGGTGAAATGGTACATTTTAAATTGAGCACAAGCAGGACCAGAGAACATAAAAAAGCTGCTTAGGGGAATCTGTGGGCAGTGTACTGGACATCCACTCTGTATGAAAACAGAAATAGGCCAAGGAAAGAATATAAACTCTTGGGCAGTGATGACTGACTTGGCTGGTTGATCAGGGTCCTAGAAGAGAAAAATGAGAAGATCGTGTATAAGCCTGTAAAAGAGGCATGTGGATAGATATATGGGAGAGAACACAGAATGTGAAAATCTTTGTATCATGTGTTAATGCCATTCAGAGAGCATCCACCCACAAAAGAGTCACTCGACAGCAAGGTAGACAGCATAACCTAGTTATTTTATGTCAGCCTGCCTTTGCCACTGGACAAACAAGTGCTGATATCATTGGTTTACATAGAGAGGCCAAAAAGGCTACTCACAGGCTCAATTGCATGGCTTCCCAGTAACCAAGGCTGATCTAGCTATTTCAACTCCCCAGTGTCCCATGGGCAATTATGAATACCTAATTATGAATACCTGATACAATAATATGTCTTAAACAGATCAACCATCTGCCTCCCTACTCAAGTATGGAGGTTTATTCCCTCCATACCTGAAGGGGCAGAATGCATCTTGACTGGAATTACCACATATTCCAGCTGGAATTTCAAAGCCTCAGCTAGTACCACTATCTGAGAGCTTACAGAAATGATACCCTAGATGAAGTGCCATTCCAGGCCAGTATACACTCAATTTAGTGCCCCAGGTGACCAACTGGAGCATTTCTTGGTTTTCCTCTGCCCAGTTTTTATGGTAAATGGACAAATGCTGCAGCCATAGAGCATGGTTACCAAAGATATAGACCCTTATATAAGGGACTAATTTAGCCCACCTGTTAAGCTACTTAGACCCACAGAACACCTAGGGAGAGATACAAGATGAGACTGCCACATCGGCTATAGTGATAAGGGCTGTATTCTATTCTACTAAATTTCCTCTTATAAATTTCCAGAAAAGAAAAGAGAACCAATTATAGTTCTAGAGGAGATTCTCCTAAATGGCATGAACATCCTACACAAATCAAGAAGAGCTAAGTATTCCAAAAGGTGCATTCTAGTGGATCCTGTATTAGATTGCCCAGAATCCTCTTCAGAACCAAGACACACATAGCAAATAGAAAAGGTATTTATGAATGACAACATACAACTGTGTCAATCTCCAGGCCTTGTCCTCTGCTGAAGGGAGCTACCTTGCACAAGGTTATACTTGCTTCATCCAGGGGCATCCCACATCTAATGACTAGTCTGCCACTTTGCCTCAATTATGGATATTTCTGAAGTCCCAGCCCTTCAGAGCTCCCTGCAGAGTTGATTGAGGCCTCTGTTGCAACTGCACTGCAATTTTACATTTCTATCTGCCCAATCCTGCTTCCTTTGCTGCCTCACAGATGTTGCTGTGAGCACTTTCCAATAAACCTCCTGCATACAAATCTCAGCTTCTGAAAGTCTGTTTCTTTGGGATCAGAACCTGCAACACCATGCTATTTTAAGTCATTTGTAGGATGGCTGGAACATGAGGAGAATGGAGGTACAAAGACCACCTTGAAATTGTAAGAATCCAAGAAAAAGGTTTCAAGGCCTAAACTCAGAAGGAGTATGTGTATGTGCATGTGTGTGTGTGTGTCAGGGGTTTAAGAAGACATATATTTGAGGGGTATTTCAAAAGGAAAAAAAGTAGAATTCTATAATTCAATATGACGGTTGAAGGAGAGATAGGAATCAAGTTTAGACCTTTGGTGGTTGACATAAAGGTAGTACAACTGAAATAAAAAACAAAGACCAAAGCTGAAGGCATCACACTTCCTAATTTCAAATTATATTACAAAGCTACAATAATTAAAACAGTACAGTATTCATATAAAAACAGACATATAGGTTAATGAAACAGAATAGAGAGCCCAGAAATAAACCCATACATATATATGCTCAATTAATTTATGACAAGGAGCCAAGAATACACAATAAGGAAAGGGTAGTCTCCTTAATAAATGATACTAGAACACTGGACAACCACAGGCAAAAGAATGAAGCTGCACCCCTATCTTACATCATAAACAAAAATCAACTTGAAATGGATCAAACACTTAAACATAAGACCTAAAACAGTAAAACTCCTAGAAGAAAATATTGGCAGTAAGCTCCTTAGCAGAAATTTTGGCAATGATTTTTTGGATTGGACACCAAAAGCAAAGGCAACAAAAGCAAAAATAAACAAGTGGTTCTGAAGAGGATTCCTTTGCTGTATAGCAAAGGAAACCATCAACCAAATGAAAAGGCAACATACATACTGAATGGGAGAAAATATTTATGTTATGTATCTGATAAGGAGTTAATATCCAAAATATGTGAAGAACTCATACTCAGTAAAAAATAAATAAATAAATAAATAATGATAATAGGCCATCCACTTTAAAAATATCAGAGGATCTGAACAGACATTTTTCCAGAGAAGACATATAGATGGCCAACAGGCAGATGAAAAGGTACTCACTATCACTAATCATCAGTGAAAAGCAAATTAAAACCACATGATATACCTCACACCTTTCAGAATGGCTATTATCAAAAAGACAGGAAATAACAAGTTGGCAAGGATGCGGCAAAAAGGGAGCCCTTGTGCACTGTTGATGGGTATGTAATTTGGTACAGCCACTACAGAAAACAGTATGAAGTTTCCTCAAAAAATTAAAAATGGAACTACTATATTATCCAGCAATTTCACTTCTGGGTATTTATTTAAGAAAACAAAAACACTGTCTCGAAAAGATATCTGCATACCCATGTTCACAGCAGCATTATTTATAATGGCCAAGACTTAGAAAAAATCTGTGTTCATTGACAGATGAATATATAAATAAAATTTCATACACATGCAGTCAGAGGAGGACAGAGAGAGACAGAGAGAAAGAGACATGGAAATGTTCTTCTGCTAAATGTTCTTCTGCTAAAAGAAAAATGCTGCCATTTGTGAAAACATGATATATCTCGAGGATATTATGTTAAATGAAATAAGTCAGACAGAAAAAGACAATACTATGAAATCTCACTTATATGTGGAACCTAAAAAATAAAGTAAAAACTGAACTTATGGTACAGAAAACAGGTGGTTGCCAGAGGTGGGGTGTGAGGAGTGGGAGAGAATAGGTGAAGGTGGTTAAAAGATACAAACATCCAGTTATAAGATAAATAAGTCCAGAGAATGTAATGTATAGCACGATGACTATAGTTATAATACTGTATTGTATATTTAAAAGTTGCTAAGAGAGTGGATCTTAAGATTTCTCTCTCTCTCTCTCTCTCTCTCTCTTTCTCTCTCTCTCTCTCTCTCTCTCTCTCTCTCTCTCTCTCTCTCTCTCTCTCTCTCTCTTTCTACTTCTTTCCTAAAGTTCTCTTCACAAGAAAAAGAAAAAAAATTGTAACTATGTGAGGTGATGGATATTAACTAAACTTACTATGGTAATCATTTCACAGTATATACATATGTCAAATCATTGCGTCGTAAACCTAAAATCAATATATTGTATGTCAATTATAGCTCAATCAAAAGAGAACAATTAGGAAAATAGTAAAATTAATTGTTAAATTAATCCATTGAACATGGACTAAAATCAAAAGGGAAGAAATGACTTCTCCTCCTGACTATTTACTAACCTAGCTCATGTATGCCTATTCCTCAATGCTGTCCAATAGTACTTTCTGCAACGATGGAAATGTTTTGCCTTTTCCCATAAGGAAGTCACTAGGCATACTTGACTACTGAGCATTTGAAATGTGGCTAATGCAACTGAGAAATAAAACTTTTTATTTAAATTAACTAACTTAACTTTATATAGCTATAGGAGGCTAGTGGCTACCTATGCAGATAGCACAGCTCTAGGAAGAAGAAAAAAGGAACCAGTATAATGGGGAAGATGAAGAGTACCACTTAGACTTGTTTCATCTGACTGTACACCTGAAGAAAAAGTAGTTACTTTAATATATTTAATGCAAAGCATCTAAATTGAGAGGGTAGAGTCAGTTCTTCAGTGATCTTTGTGAACAGATTTTTCTTACACAAGGCCTGTATGTCACTAAGAGTAAGCCTCACTAGACCACAGTTGGAGAATAATATAATGCTAGAGGTTTCTTCCCTTCATTGTCCCACCTCCAGATCTGGGGTCTGTTAGCAGGAATGCTCTGAGAGAGAAACAATCTTCATAGCATTTTTCTCTTTCAAAAACTAAAATGGGCTGGAATATAACTGTACAATCTACCAAGTAGAGAGGCTTATAATATAAATAGGAAAATCATTAAGATACCAGACCATAGCTTCAATGAAGAGATACATAAAAATATTTTTCTGAAGTCAGAGTAGAATATTTTATAGAAAACAGAATATACTTTTCTATAGCACGCAATTATCAGAGACATACAAACCAAACAGTGTATATTTAAAAAAAAAAAAAAAAAAAACCCTATAAGACAATTTGATCCTTAGCCTATCCTGTTATATACTACTTTTCTTGATCTATCTACACTTTGGGAAAATGCTGTTTTTGAAATTCAATTATGCTAAGCCTCTCTCATATACTCTTTTAAGTTATTAAGCTTTTCATCAGCAATAGATTTCCTTCCTTAGGAAAAGCAGCCACAGTAGTTACAAAAGGTATTCTACTCAATGTGCACAGTGTACTACAGAGGAGGATATAAAATGCTTGGATGTATTTCTTCTCCACCATAGGCTATTTTAAAGGAATACAGTTAAAGGCCTAATCTTTTTCTACCTCCCAATCATAGGTCAGTGTTTTGTAAACTTTGAGGTTTGGTAAACTAATACTTGTTTATACACAATTTCTTTTCCTTCCTCCTTCCCTGCTCTCTTCCTTCTTTCCTTACTTCCCCCACTACTCCTCCACCCATTTCCCTCCATCTCTGTCTCTATCCTCTCTCTCTCTCTCTCTCTCTCTTATCTCTCTCTCTCTTCTTCATAAATATATATCTGGATGCTTGAAGGTCAGCAAGTTGACTATGATAGTTCATGAAATGTGACCGTAGGTGGGAGAACATATCTCCAATTTTGTGTTTGTGCCTGTGTTGTTAAATGATAAACTGAGGCATATAAAAACGTTTAAAAGTTTGAACAAAGATCAATGCAAATCAGGTAGCATCCAATCTAACAGATACAAAGGAGCTCCAAGGAGCTGTACAAAATGAAAAAAAATTATAGGCCAAAGCAAATAGACAAGGAAATCTAACTAGGTAAAACAGTATATGGGTTATTGAAAAGTTATTTTCCTTCAGGGGTGGCAGGGCTCTGATTAGGCAATTCCTGATTTACTGGTTTAAGATTCCATTTCTGGGTTAGCAGAAATTGTAATTAAGTTAAATCTCATTTTGGTGACCTGGAGCTTAGCACATGCGACTCCATTTTGGGTCTGTTGTCTTGTTTTTAACAGTGTAAGTAAGATACAAGATATTTGTATAAAGCATCAGCCAGTAAAATATTTAAATTAAGAATTCCCTAATTCTCTACTTGTATTTCATTAGCATGTGGGAAGAGGGTTAATATTTGCTTAAGCTAAGTCCTGCTGCTGCTCTTTCAAGATAACATAAAAATGCAGTATCAGCTGTAATTTTATCTTGTCTCTTCTAATATCCCCCTACAGGGCAAGAATATGCCTATAGCAACAGTCTGTGATAAATGAGATATTTTAACTTGATGTTTTCTTTCTAGAAGGCATTATTTTCTCACCTTGTCCTTAGATTCAGTTGTAGATGGTGCCTAATGTTTTTTTTATCTAACCAAGAGACTTAAAAGATGTATTACTGCTCTAATACAGCCATCATACGTTCCTTAGAAAATGAATGTATATTTCTCTCCCTTTCTTGCCACACACGGAGCACAAACAAAAGACTATCTGATTGCCTGTCCTGGTGGGGCTAGCCCTTAAGCAAGGCCATGGGCTTAAGCACATTTTTTTTTTTTTTGGCAAAACTTAATTTGCTAAAAACACCATTAAACATTCATATATACTTTATTTCTTTCCATTCTTTGCTGATGACTAAAGCATTTCAGTGTGTCAACATAAGCATTTTCTTTTCTTCCTGCTCTGTTCTTTGAGTTATGGTGTCATTCAGTAATTTAACATCAAAGTATTTTATCACTGGAACTATAGAGACAGCCTTCAGGGCCTTAATGACTAGTGCACATAGGAAAGAAAAGTCTTCTCAGGTTTAATTTACAAGGGAGTAAATTCCTATTGTTTCACTCTTATTTGGGTACTCTCTGGTGCAGTGAGGCCTTTTTACATGGCCTGGGAAAGATGAGTGGAAGTATCAGTCCTCCCTCTCATTCCCCCACTTTCTCTCCTCTCAGAAACAGAGCCAGTGCCTGTCACAAGGCTTAGAAAGTCAAGATACTCCAGAATTAACTTGAGGCTCCCATCATAGAGCTAAGGTTTGGGGAAGTTCATGTCTGTATTAAACTGAAGATAATAAATACCATTTGTGTAGTGCTTTACATTATTCAATATGCTTTTACCTACATCTCATATATGACAAGCCAACAAACCCTTAAGGTAAATAAGTGTTAAATATATCTCAATTGAAGTTCAGAGCAGTTAAGTAATTTGCCCATGTTTACACAGTTGGGAAACAGAATCTCGGAGCAAGCATAGGTCTCTGACTCAAAATAGTTTCTCTGCTTAGTTCTCTGCTTTGTGTTGGTGGTTCTTAGAGGGAAAATACCAGCAGCAAATTCATAAATTTGGGTTTAAAAAAAAATTTTTCTTTAATTTCTTTTTTAAGGATAAATAAGTTTCTAGGTTAAATAAAATGCTAGGTAGTTGAGTTACTATATACCGATATTGTACGTGAAAATACCAGGAACACAGTGACCACAAAAAATAATATAAGTATGCTCAAGGAGATTATAAATATTTTTATGAACTAGCCACTTGTTCTTTTCAAGCATAAACATTGCAGGTCTTGATTGTTTTAGGGAAAAAATAGTTATTAGGATTCACATTTTAAATCAACTATAAAATTTCTCTTCAAACAGCCATTTCATAAAATGGTTTTGTTAGCCCAGCCTAGGTATGGAAGGAATGAAGTGGATAAATTCAAGGTTAATAGCTATTTAAGTGTTCCTTACTCAAAAACAGATCTAATTGCAAAGCTATAATTCTAGGCCAGTTGTCTCTTGAATAAACCAGTCAACATTTATTATTCTAGGAAATCAGATCAATTTTAACATTAACCTAAATATGGTACAACTTGCAAAAACTCTACTTCTATTATCAAACAAAATTAACATATTCTTAAACCAATTGTAAATTACTTTTTAACTCATTAGTGGTTTGTGATTAACTACATTCTGGATTCATTATTGGATAAGTCAAAAGATAAAACTTTGCTCAAAGAAAAACTTTTAAAATATGCTGTTTTTAAAATTTCAGAGAAGCATCTATGATTTTTTTTTTCTCTGTACTGGACAGAGGTATTGGCAGAAGACATTATTCCTTTGTTGAGCCCTCCCCTCTCGCAACCTGCAGACACAGGTGCCATCAAGCTGGATAACTAAGGGCACTCCGCTCAAGGGATTCCCTGAGACCCCAACTCTCTCAACTTTTGGGCCCACTCAAGTTGGTTCCAGTGATTTATTCCATATAGATGGGCTGTCTTGGCTCCTGCTCTGAACTTTCATAAAATCTCTCAAAGGCTCATAAAACCTTAGTATACCCTGTAGCTCTTCCTGAACAGCCCCAAGATCTGTACCAGTGACAGTCAGCCTCGGTTTCTGACTTGGCCCCTCAAGGCACCTATAAGTCTGACATGGGTAGCAGCCATCTGTGGATTGCTTGGTGACTTTTTTCAGGTGGTCCCAGAGGTGCATTGGCCACAGCTGAACTTGGCCTGCAGCTAGACCCCCAACCCCCGGTCTGTGCCACTGAGCTCCACAGCACACCTCCTACAAAAAGCCACTCTACTAAGACAGGAAGCCTTAGATGCATACCTAATACATAGAAACAGATACAGGGAGGCAGCCAAACTGGAGAGATAAAGAAGAATGTCTCAAATGAAAGAACAGAACAAAGCTCCAGAAAAAGAATTCACCCAAATGGAGACAAGCAATATACCAGAAGCAGGGTTAAAAACACTGGTTAGAAGGATGCTCAATGAAGATGAACTCAGTGAGAACTTTAACAAAGAGATAAAAAAATAAAATAAAATAAAAATAACAAAAAAAAAAACAAAAATGGAGATGGAAATTATAATAGAGAACCAGTCAGAAATGAAGACTATAATATCTGAGATGAAGAGTACATTAGAGGAAATCAACAGAGTGGATGAAACAGAGGCTGGGGTAGCAGAAGACACCCAATAAGACAAGCAATGAGAAAAAAATAAATTTAAAAAAATGAAGATAATTTAAGAAGCCTCTGAGACAACATCAAGCATAACAACATTCACATCATAGGGGTACCAGAAGGAGAAGAAAGAGAGCAAGGAATTGAAAACCCATCTGAAGAAATAATGACAGAAAACTTTCCTAACTTGATGAGGAAAATAGACATATAACCCCAGGAAGTTCACAGAGTCCCAAACAAGATGAACTCAAAGAGGCCTACACCATGACACATCATAATTCAAATGCCAAAGATTAACTTCAAAGAAAGAATCTTAAAAGCAGCAAGAGAAAAGCAATTAGTTACCTACAAGGGATTGCCTACAAGACTGTTGCAAATTTCTCAACAGAAATTTCCCAGGCCAGAAGGGCTTGGCACAAAATATTCAAAGTGATGAAAACCCGGCACCTACAACCAAGATTACTTTACCCAGCAAACTTATCATTTAGAATCAAAGGACAGATAAGGATCTTTCCAGCTAAGAAAGAGCTAAAGGAGTTCATAACCACCATGCCAGTATTACAGGAAATGTTGGAGGAACTTTTTTAAGAAGAAGAAAAAAAAATTATCAGAAGTCTAAATAAAGAATGGCAATAACTACATATCTATCAATGAGTACTTCAGATGAAAAAGAATCAAATACTCCAAAACATAGGGTGGGTGAATGGATAAAAAAATACAAGACCCTTACATTTAATGCCTACAAGAGACTCATTTCAGGTTAAAAGACACATGCAGACCACAGCGAGGGAATGAAAAAAGATATTTCATGATGGACCTAGAGAAGAGTATGCTGAGTGGAGTAAGTCAGATAGAGGGAGATAAATGCCATATGATTGGACATATATGTGGAATCTAAAGAACAAAACAAACAGAAACAAACTCATAAAAACAGAAAAAATTTTGAGAGTTGCCAGATGGAAGGGAATTGGAAAGGGGAATCAATAAAAAAGGAGAAGGGATTTAGAAGTACAAATTGGTACTTACAAAATAGTCATGGAGATAAAAAGTATAGCATAAGGAATATAGCCAATAATATTATAATAACTATGTATGGTGTCAGAGGGGCACTAGGTTTATTGAGATGATCACTTTGTGAGTTATATAGATGTCTGATCACTATATTGTACACCTAAAACTAATATAGTATTGTATGTCGACTATAACTGAAAAATAGAAAATTATAAAAATAAAAAATAAAAATTTAGAAATCAGAGGCAAAATTTATCTTACACTTTATTTTGAAAGGTAGAACTTAGTATTGTGCTTATTAGCACATGCTTTTCTTTATTAAACACATGTCTAAACATGTTTTCTCTAAAATTTCTGTTAATGATTTTTAGAAACATAACATATATTAAGTACAAGATGAAAATGAAAACAAAAGATTCCTGCACCCAGCACTATAGTTGATATCTTAGCAAATTAGCTTCTATCTTTTTCTTAAAGAAAATTCACCCTATTGTTTTTGTAGAGTTAATACTTTCATATTATAAAGGATCAAGCAATCCAAAAACTAGAAGTTTTAAAATCATTTAAGCCTCACTACCCATAAAGTACTGTTATTAATATTAGAGAAAAGTAATTCAAGATATTTCCTATACAACTACAGATAGACGGATAGATGCATGTATATATTTGTGGGGATGGATGGATGGATGGATGGTTGGATGGATGAAGGTTTCTCCATGTCTTTTCATAATACCTCATTTCTTTTCAGTGCTGACAAATACTACTTTGTCTGGATGTACAACAGCTTATATTGGCAGGCAGATTTTTGTGTGGACATAAGTTTTCAACTCCTCTAGACAAATACCAAGAAGTACAATTACTGACTAGATTGTATGGTAAGAAAGTGTTTAGTTTTGTAAGAAACGACCAAACTGTGTTCCAAAGTGGTTATACCATTTGGCATTTCTACCTACAATAAATGAGAGTTCCTGTTGTTCCACATCCTTACTAGCTTTTGGTGTTGTCATTGTTCTGGATTTTGGCCATACTAATGGTTGTGTGGTGGTATCTTGTTTTAATGTGCATTTCCCTGATGGTATATGATGTGGGGCATATTTTCATGCTTGTTTGCCATCTGTATATGTTGGTGAGGTGTCTGTTAAGGTCTTTTTCCCATTTTTTTAACCAGGTTATTTGTTTTCTTATTGTTGAGTTTTAAGAGTTTTGTGTATGTTTTGAATAGCAGTTGATAATCAGATATGTCTTTTAGAAATATTTTTTCTGTCTGTGACTTATTTTCTAATTCTCTTGATACCATGTTTTGCAGAAAATTTTTTATTTTAATGCAACCTAGCTTATCAATTATTTCTTTCATTGCTCTTGGCCTTAGTGTTGTATATAAAAAGGCATCACCACACCTAAGGTCATCTAGGTTTTCTTTTATATTAGGTGTTTTATAGTTTTGCATTAAACATTTAGGTCTATGAAACATTTTGAGTTAATTTTTGTGAGCAATGTAAGATCTTTGTCTAGATTCATTTTTTTTGCCCATGGATGTTCAGTTATTTCAGCACCATTGTATTGTCTTTGCTCCTTTGTAAAATACCAGTTGACTATATCTATGGGGTTCTATTTTTGGGATCTCTAGTCTGTTCTATTGATGTATTTGTCTATTCTTCCACCAATACTACACTGTCTAGATTATTGTATTTTTTTAGTAAGCTTTGAAGTCGGGTAGCATCAGTCATCCAACTTTGTTCTTCTCTTTCAATATTATGTTTGCTATTTTTGTTAGCTTTCGCCTCTCCCTATGAATTTTAGAATCAGTTCATCAACACTCATAAAATAACTTTTTGGGATTTTGACTGAGATTGCATTAAACCAATAAACCAAGTTGATAAGAATTGACAATATTGAATCTTCCCGTCCATGAACATGACTATCTCTCCATTTATTTAGTTCTTCTTTAATACTTTTCATTAAAATTTTATAGTTTTCCTCATATAGATCTTGTATATATTTTGTTAGATTTATAACCAAGTATTTTATTTGGGAGGGGGTGCTAATGTAAATAGTATTGTGTTTTTAATTTTAAATTCTAATTGTTCTTTGTTGGTGGATGGAAAAGCAATTGACTTTTGTATATTCACTTTGTATTCTACAAACTTGCTATAAATCTTATTAGTTACAGGGGTTTTTTTTAATTGATTCTTTCAGAGTTTCTACATAAACAATTATGTCACCTGTGAACAAAGTCAGTTTTATGTTTTCTTCCCCCATCTGTATATCTTTTATTTCCTTTTCTTAACTTACTGCGTTAGCAAGGACTTCGGTAGATATTAAAAGGAAGTGATGAGAGGTGACATCCTTGCCTTGAATCTGGTTTTAGGGGGAAAGCTTCAAGTTTCTCGCCATTTAGTAAGATGTCAGCTGCAGATATTTTCACAGATAGTGTGTATCAAGTTGAGAAATTCCCCGCAATTGTTAGTTTGTTAAGGTGTGTTTAATGGCTCAGAATGTGAATGTTTCACATGAGCTTGAGAAAAATGTGTCTTCTGCTGTTGTTAAATGAAGTACTCTATAGATGTCAATTATATTCAGTTGATCAATGGTGTTATTGAGGTCAACTATGTCCTTGCTGATTTTCTGCTTGCTAGAATTGCCCCTTTCTGAGAGAGGCATATTTAAGTCTCCAACTACAATAGTGAATTCATCTATTCCTTCTTTCAGTTCTACCAATTTTTGCCTCATGTATTTTAATAATCTGCTTTAGACATATAAACAATAATAACTGTTATGTCTTCATGGAGAATTGACACCTTTATCATTATGTAATGACTGTCTTTATCCCTGATAACTTTCCCGACTTTGAATTCTACTCTATGTAAAATTAACCACTTCTGCTTTACTTGTATTAGTGTTAGTATGGTATGTTTTTCTCTATTCATTTACTATATCTATATAGATCTTTATATTAAAAGCGGGTTTCTTACGGATAACATGTAGTTAGATCATTGTTTTGATCCACTTTGAAAATCTCTGTCTTTTAATAAGTGCATTTAGACAATTGAAATTCAAAGTGATTATTGACAGTTGGAGTAACATCTATCATATTCATTAATATTTTTTATTCTTTAAACTTATTCTTTGTTTCTATTTTTGTTTTCTACTCTTTTTTTGCCTTTTGTGATTTTGAGCATTTTATATGATTGTATTTTCTCTCTTAGAATACTAGCTATACTTTTTTTTTTAACCTTTTTTTAGTTGTTGCTTTAGAGTTTGCAATATACATTTACAATTAATCCAAGTCCACATTTAAATAACACTATGCCACTTCACAGGTAGTATCGAGTTCTTGTAATAACCGAAGAATCTTAATTCCTTCCTCTTGACCCTCGTATCATTGCTGTCACTCATTTCACTTATATATAAGCATACATAAGCATATTTGTGATATATACATAAGATACATAAACACATAATTGCATAACCAAATACGATGTTGCTAATATTATTTTTAACAAACTACTATCTATTATATCAATTAAGAATAACAAATGAACAGAACAAACAGAGAGTCACAGACATGGAATATAGACTAGTGGTTACCAGAGTGGGGAGGCAGATGGGGTAAAGGGGGTTAAATATGTGGTGACAGGAAGAAATCTAACTATGGGAAGTGAACACATAGTGTAAATACATATGTGGCTTATTGTTAAAGTGTACAGCTGAAACTGATTAAATTTCATTAACCAATGTCACCATAGAAAGCAAGAAAGCAAGAAAGCAAGAAAGCAAGAAAGAAAGCAAGCAAGCAAGCAAGCAAGCAAGCAAGAAAGAAAGAAAGAAAGAAAAAATAAGAAAATAGATTTTATTTTATCTTCACTTATTCTTTCTTTAATGCTCTTCCTTTGTTATGTAGGTCAAGTTTCTGACCAATATAATTTTTCTTCTTTGAAGAAATTTTAACATTTCTTGCAAGTCAGTTCCACTGGCAACAAATTTTCTCATTTTTTTGTTTGAAAAAGTTTGTATTTCTCCTTCAGTTTTGAAGAATAATTTTATAGGGTACAGAATTTTACGTTGGTTGGTTTTTTTCTTTCAATACTTTAAATATTTCACTCCAAAATTTTCTTGCTTGCACGGTTTCTGAAGTTAAATGTAATTGTTATCTTTATTCCTCTATAGATAATAGGTAATGTGTCTTTTCCCCCCTCTGGCTTCTATCAGGAGTTTGTCATTGATTTTTTATTTTTATTTTTTTACTTTTTTGTAATTTAAAAATTATATGGCTGGATGTAGTTTTTTTTTTGACATTTATCCTGTGTGGTGTACCTTGAACTTGCTGGATCTGTTGTGAGATTAATTTGGGGGAAGTCTTACTCATTATTGTTTCAAGTTTTTATTTGTTCTTTTTCCTTCTGGTATTCCTATTATGTGTATATTATAACTTTTATAGATGTTGCACTGTCCTTGGATATTCTGTTCTCTCTCTCTTTTTTTTTTCCATTCTTATTTTCTCTTTGCTTTTTGGTTTTCAAAGAGTCTACTGATACATCCTTTAGTGTAAAAATTCTTTCCTCAGCTGTGTCCAATCTACCAGTGAGTTTATTGTAGACATTCTTCGCTTCCGTTGCACTGTTATTTTATCTCCAGCATTTCTTTTGTGTTCTTTATTAGAATTTCCAAATCTCTGCTTACAGTGACCATCTGTTCTTGCATGCTGTCTACTTTATCCTTTAGAGCCCTTACCATATTAATTATAGTTGTTTTAAATTCCAACATCCTTGCCTTGTGTGGATCTGATGCTTGCTTTGTCTTCAAATTATGTTTTTTGCATTTTGTTATATCTTGTAACTTTTTCCTGATAACTAGACATGATAGCTAGGCAAGTAAGAGGAAGTACTGTAAGAAGGCCTTTAATAATGTGGTGGTGAGGTTATTTGTGTTTGTATGTGTGCCTGTGAGTATGGTGGGAGAAAGTATTCTATAGTCCCATAATTAGGTCTCAGTGTCTTAGTGAACCTATGCCTCTGGACTGTGAACTTCACAAGTGTTTCTTAGTTTGTTGGGGTTTTTTTTCTGCCCCTCCCTTAGGTGAATCAGGGTGGCTTGGATGGGCTGAAGTTAGGTATTTCCTTTCAGCTCAGATTAGGCTCTAGTTAATTAGTTTCCCCTGAAGGCAGGCTTTGTTAAGAAGAGTGCTCTATAGACTAGTGTATTTCAAAATGGTTCCTTTTTCTCTTCTCCCTGCTGGAAGCCCAAGGATTTTTTTTTTTTTCTCCAATACTTAGTATGAGAACCTGGTAGAGTTACTGAAAGTAAATCTCACAATATTGTCAGGGCCCCCAATATCTGGGTCTCCTTGGAGTTTTTTAACATTTCAAGTTAATTAGCCTGCAATTAGCCTCCAGCAATTCATCAATTGCAGTTCAGGTTTTTTTAGCCTAACACCAGTTCCTGCAGTGGCTTTTTTTTTTCATGAGTCTCTGCTCTAGTAAGCTCTGACACCCTGTATTTGCCTGACTCTCCAATCTTGAAGACAGTGTTTTCCCTGTGTCCTCCCCTCTCTTATGAATCCAAGAAGAGTTGTCAATTTTTCAGTCCGTACAGCTTTATATGTGCTAAGATTGAGTGGCGACTTCCTTACAAGCGAAGACTGAAACTTAATAATTTGCTTTTAATAAATGAATTAAGAAATCTTTCTTCATTCATTCACTCATTAGTAAATATTTCATGGGTGCCTACAACTTTCAGACAGGGCTCTAGGCACTGATAAGAAGTAGTTAAACAAACTCCTGCTTTCATGACACTTTCATTATAGTGAAACCTTAATAATAAGGTTATGTCTTGGCTTTAAGTATTCTGTATTAAATTTACCCAAAACAGAGAATGTTCTTTTGATCTTCAAATTAAGTGTTTGTGTCTAATTTATTTATTTGTTCTATAATGACATCCTTTGGGTCCTTATTTTTTCCCTTGGGCATGCAACATCCCTTTTCTGTTCATCTGTCATCACGTCTTTGAGCTCTTGTTCATTGACTACTAGTTCTCATTAAGTTTTAAAGAATGCAGCATTATGAGGAATTATTTTCTGTTCCTTTGGGTTGTATTTTCACGAGTTAGATTCTTTCGTATGCAATGCATGATTTCATGTTGTGCTATTGTATTTTTGCATAGTTGCCATGTCATTTCGTTTCACCTTGCTCATTCTCTACTATCTCTTCCGAGATTTTATTATATATTCTAGGATTCTCTGCTTTTACTTGGAATGGAGTGTGATAAAACATTTTAGTGCTGGAAAACTTTTAAGCTTTAGATCATTTCTTGAATTGTAACTCTGGAGTCCTCTTTTCTGTGAGAGAGAGGCAGCTTCATTGTTCATGTTTAGCAGTAGTCCCTGCTAATCATTTATCAGAAGGAAATAAGAAAAGCAAAATTAGGATACTTACCCATTTCTTTCTTTCTAGATATAGTTGATATTAAAGAGAATTATATTGGCCAATTCATAAGTTTTCCCTTTAGAATTTGGAGTGAGATAAGGAATGTAGCCCTAATACTCTTCTTTACTACTGTCCATAATCTTTTTTCACTCCCTCAGTAACCGGGTTTTGAAATGTTTTGCTTAGGTCAATAGTTTTTTAACCTTGGATGGAACTATGGAGCTTTAAAAAAAATCCTGACATTCAGGTTGCATCCTGGATCAAGTAAATCAGAATTTCTAGAGAAGAAATCCAAGTATTATTTTAAAAAGCCCCCAAGATGGTTTCCATGCTTGAAAATCAAGCTTGAGAACTGCAGGCTTAGGTTATGCTCCTTTCTTTGGTGGAAGTAAGTTTTTTTAAAACTCTTTTTGCTTATTCTATGATATGTTTTTGGAGAGAGAGTCTATAAAATATTTTAATCTGCCATCTTCAGAATTACTTCTTAACAGGAAATTGAAAAGTTCTCAATAACTATTTGCTAATTGCTTAGGTGTCTTTTTTATACATATGATACAGTCCTCTAAAATCCGGTTCTGCCTTTCCCTCAATCAGCACATACCTACTTCTCACAGGAAGAGAAAAACTATATTCCATCTGTGGGTCATAGAACAATCCTTATTTTCAATAAAAATAAAAATGGTACAAACACTATAGTTATATCCAGTATTAAGAAAAACATAAATTCACTTATTTAACAAACATTTGTGGAATCTAAAGTCATAATTCTTCCCTTCAGCACCTCAAGTATGTGTACGTGTGTGTGTCTGTGTGTCTGCATATGCACGTGTACACTGGGAGATAAAAGAGAAATGATAGGACCTTGAGAGGTGCTTATATTAAAAATGTGAGTAGGAAAATAAGATCGAATGAAGGTGACTTAGAGAATTCAGAGAAATAGGAGAGCAAATGAAATGCAATCTTCAGGAGGGTAGAAAACATGTCTAAATTGTTCATGTGGCTAGCACAATTAGCTGGGTAATTGATATATATTTGTGGTATGAATGAATCAGAAGTTTAATGTCATAGCTACCAAGAGGAGAGTGCAGGTCATATGCTGCAGAGTCATCTTTAAATTGATTGTAGAAGCTATTTCATTTGATCCTTGGGAAATCATAAAAGACACGTCAGAATTGCAAGAAGAGAAGGCAATGAATTAGTTGAGGTGATGAGTATGGATTCATTTCTCCAAAAGCTGGCAATGAAGAGAAAAAGAAAGTGTGTGTGTGTGTGTGGGGGGGGGTGCAGTGATGATAATTTGAAGAGTTATAGAAGTATGATGGGAGAAAGTTTTATTTTAAGACTGTAAAGACTAGAGTGCATTGTGTGCCAAGAGAACGAAACAAATGGAGAGGAAGGCATAAAGTGGGAGCATACCCCATTCTCCCATCTCTACTCTGTTAAAATTTATTGCATACCTGGCAATGTTCTTATAGGATTATATTAACATGTTAACTATGTAGAGGCAGAAAAAAAAAATTAAGCAAGAATTAAGCTTAGTTAAAAATTACTTTTTAACTACAGAATTTATTAGAGATGTAGTATATACATTTTATAATATACATGATCACATTAGCAGTGTTTCCCATGGGACCCTTAACTATGGAACTCTCCCCTTTTTTTTCAAGAGCATCTTAAGGGACTAGTGTTGCATATAATATGCTTTGAAAATATACTGTAAAGTAAAAATTCTTTCAAAATGTCAACATTTAACTTCTTTCCTTTTTCTTTGACATAGCACTATTTAAAAAAAAAAAAAGCCATTTTTTTGTTTAATTACCGGTATCATTTTTTGTTATTTTCTATTGCAAATATACAATAATTCATTTTCGTTTACAACTTATATAGGATTTAAAAAAGAGAATTTAACTATCATACTTTTAAGAGTCAGAACTGGGCTAGAATGCTGTTCCACCACTTAATAGTTAAGCAGTTTTATGCAATTACTGAACCTCATTGACTAAGTTCCCTAACTATTCCATATCAGCACATGTAGTAGTGAATTAGAGGTATAGTTAAAAAGACTAATTTCCAAAAATCTTTGGAGAGGATTGTAACATAAATATGTAGGCAGAACTAAAAAACATTCAGTCAATTGAAATGCCTAGGAAAAAAGAGAGAAAAAAGAAGCCCAAAGTGATCTGTGGGACAGAGAAGTGTCACAGATTATGCTTACCCTTGAAGAATGGGCAAGAGCACAAGGAATGTGGTAGACAATAAATGATGATTAGTTAATTAATTTAGTCTTGCTTACTGAGCAACCAAACTTATAAGGGAAACAAATATTTCTTCTTTTTGCTGTTTCTTATTAAAATATAAAATGTAAAATACATTTTAAAAATGATTATAATAAGCCTCTGACCAGCAAGCAAACTGACCATAGACTAGGTAGAAGGGTTTGGGGTCACATATAGTTTTAAATGGATGCGACACAATTTATGATGCTCTGCAGTCATAAGGAACAAAAAGAAGACAATATCAACAAGCGTCATGGTTAAGAGCATGGTTTTGGGTGTCCTGAGTTTGATACTGGCTCTTGCATTCATTAGCCATATGAACTTTGATAAGTCTCAGGCTCTGAATACAAGACTCTTTGTTTGTACAGTAGGCATAGATATACAAGCTATTGGTGTTGTTTCGAACATTATGATAGTAGTGTTTCAGTACCAAGTCCATGCCTCCACGTCCCTCAAAGTTAACTGTCAATGAATAGTAGCTGTTATTAATAATATTATAATATTGTTTATATCATAAACATAAGGCTTTTGGACTCAATCACATCCGGATTCAAACCTTGGTCCTACCACTTGTTAGTCATGTGACCTCAGTACATTGCTTAATTTCTTTGAGTATCATCTTTATACTTAAAATAAGTACAATAATACCTATCTCTCTGGTGATGGTGAAGATTAAATGAGAGGTATGTAAGGTAGATGTAACACATGGCAGGCACTCAATAGATGCTAGTTCCCTTTTTACCACTTTCACTAGATAATAATGTCCAAATTTTTACCATGGAATCCAAGATCCTACATAGTCTGGCCCCTAGCATTTTTTCCAGTGTTAGCTCCTAATATCCTTCCTCCTTTCTTCCTCCTCCCTTTTCCTAACTTCTCTGTACCTACCTCACAAGCTTCTTCCTTAAGACTGAGATTATGTTCTTTGAGAAAATAGCTCCTTTTGAGATTCCAACTAAGGGAAGAGGAAGCCCAACCTCTGAGCTTGATAATTAAGTAAAGTCAAAAGCTCTCTTATATCAAGGCTCATAGTCACCTTGGAGAAGACTTGATCGGTTACAACATATGACACTCTAAACCATTTCTTTTCTTGAAAAACTCCATTATTTTGGTTTTAAAACACACATGACTTGGTCTTTCTCTGGCTTCCTTCCACTCATCTTGCTAGTTCTTCATCTTCCATTACCTTAACAGCACTTGTAGTTACCAAGCACTAGGTTACAGCAGTGAATTTGACAACCATAGGGTTGTCATGAGCATTAAATGTAATAATATAGCTATGACTCAGTTTTAGCTGATTGTTGCCTTGGAAAAATTGAGCCCAATGTTGTCAATATTTTCAAAAAACTTTTCATGAGAACTCAGATTTCTGTGTGAAATGTACTGATTTTTAAGGTGAGCAACAAGTTTATAAATAAAAAAGTGCATATATTGAAAAACATGCCTAAATTCACTCTGTGGGCCACAAGTTTGCAACCTCTGCTCTCAGATATTTACATAACACTGTCAGTGATTCTCATGTGCATCTTGGGACTTAAAAGGACTATACTTGTAGTCTCATCTCAACTATATTCTAAGCACAAGGCACAGAGTCTGGCACACAGCAGGTACACAATAAATATACATTAAATGAATAAATTGCATAAACACCTCCTTTTATAGTTACATTTATTCACCATTATTTAATGTAATAGTTGTAAAACATTTTGGTTTCATTCTTAGATTAGTTGCTGTTAAATGTCTGCCATTGGTGTTTCCCAGACATTAAATGTTGCTATTCTTAGTACTTTGTTTCACAGTTTGTTCCCAAATATTCTGGATACATCCTGCTTGTGTCAGACTTGGTCATCACATTCCAACTGTCTTGTCATTGTTTTTGTTTTATGGCTTCATCTTTTTCTACAACATAATATTCCCAGTAAAGGGAAAATGGTTTCACTGCCTAAGGAATAATAGAATTAGTCCAGGATTGTTTCTTCCCCATCAGAGCATCTTTATCAAACTGTACAGCATAATGGATATGGTTGTTTCTGATATTTCATTCATTCATTCAAAAGTAAGTCATTGAAAAAAATCATTGAGAGCATACCGATGTGCTTGGCACAAAGAAGACTAATAAAAAACAATCTTTAATTTCGAGAAGCTTACAGGCAAGTAAAACAAATGATAAGAGTATGACATAGTAAGTGCTGTAAAGAGAAGGAAATACCCACAGGAAAGGCAATATAGGCAAGTGGTTAAGTCTGTGGTTCTGGAACAGACTTCCCAGGTGTAAGGCTTGGCTTTACAACTTACCAGCTGCTTGAGCAAGTTATTTAACATGTGCTTTGTTTTTCCTATCTATAAAATGGGGTGTGAGGGAATCTATGTCACAGAATTATCAGAAATACTTATGTGAATTAATATATGTAAAATGCTTAGAACAGTGTATAGTATAAAATAAGCTCTCAATAAATATTATCTGTTACTATAACAGAAAGTACACTTACCTTAACTAAGGTGCACTGTGTGTGATTGGTATTTGGAGGTAAAGAGAAATAAAGTCAGGAAGATTTTCCTGAATTAATTATTGATGTAAGACTTAAAGATTTATTTCCTCAACAAATATCTATTAGATATTTTTTATGCACTATGCACTGGATACGTAAGTATAAGAAAATAGGGGTTAGAAAATATAGAAGGAAAACTTTCTAGGCAATGGAAACAGCAGGTTTAAAGTGATGAAGGTGAGTTCTTACAAGTGCAAACAGATCAATACAGCAAAGAATAAGGTGAGAGTTGAGGCAGGGCAAGAGATGATAGAGAAAAAAGTGGGGTCGAAGGGGTCAGATTATAGATAGCTTTGTATATCGTAGCCTTTGAAATTTATTCCACAGAAACAAGTTGCCAAAGAAGGCTTTAAGCAAGAAAGTGATGCAATCATATCTGTGTTTTTAAAACATTACTTCTGGTGATAATATTAATCGGAGCCAACTCAATTTTCTTTAGGAAGCGAGACCTCCTGTAAAACTTTTTATCAGAGAATGGTTGGATGGTTTTCTATGCAAATCAAAACTAACACATTTTGGAATCCATTTCTGAAATGAATCTTGGAAATTTCACTTACGAATTAAGAAGTGAAAATTAGTTTTCCATATTTACAATATAAATAATACTTTGGTTTGGAGCGTAAAGTATTTATCTCAAAAAGAAACATCTGATGGGAATATCTGAATAAAATAACTAACTCTAGACTGATCCTTATATATCTATCCCATATCCTTTTCTCTGTCATTCATTGACTTAACCAACAAACATTTATTGTGTCAGACACTGCTCTGAGCATGTGGGATACAACAGTGGACAACAACAATAAAAACAAATCAAGGACTTCTACCTTCTGGAATACAGAGCATAAACATTAAACATAATAAAGTAAATTATATAATATATTAAAAATAAATAAGTATTATTGAAATTTAAAAAATCAAGCAGAAGAGGTTCAATCAAGATGGCAGTGTAGAAAATGCTGTGCTTGCCTCCTCCCATGACCACATTAAAATTACAACTAAAATATAGAAAAATTAATCTGGGTAATAATCTGAAGACTAGCTAAACAGAAGTCCTATAACTAAAGATATAGAATAACAGCCACATGGAGACTGGTAGGAGGGTTGGAGATGCAAAATGAGCTGGTCCCACACCCATGTATGGTGGTAGAGAATTAGGAGAGATAACTCAGCTACAGAGGTACCCCCTGAAGAGTGAAAGGTCCCAGCCCCACATTAGGCTTCCAAGCCCAGAGCACCAATAAGAGGAGCCCCTACAACATCTAGCTGTGAAATTAGTGGGGATCCCATTTTTCCAGGTGAGATGGAAGGCTGCGGGAAACCTGTTCTTCTTAAAGGGCCTGTGAACAGATTCTCCCAGGAACTCACCTTGGGCTGTGGCAAAGGAATAGCACTTGGAAGGTGCCAGACACACACACACACACACACACACACACACACACACTCACACACACACACACACACTCACACACACACACACTCACACACTCACACACACACACACACACAAGATGAAGTTGAAAGTTGAGTGGCTGAAGGAATAGCCATTATTGTCCCTATTTGACGTTAAGCCCCCCTTCCAGCAGGCAGAAGCCATCTTTCTTATGTTGAGCCCTCCCCCACATTGCCAAATCTAAATTTTTATTTGTCTGGTGAAATCTACTGGCCCCACTCTAGTGACTCCCTGGGACCCCACCCCTCCCAACTCCAGCAGTGCTGGGCTTTTTCAGCACGTAGCAAGCAATCAGTGCTGGCCCTTGCTGCACTTTCTTGGACAACTCTTGGGGGGGTGTGGGCCCCAAGAAGGCAGCGGCTGGTCTCAGTTTGCTCTCAGCCTTTTGTTGAATTAATCTAGATCTGCATTAACCTGGTGAACACTACTCGCTCCACCCTGGTGACTGCCTGAGCCCCACCTCACGCAACTCATGTACAACCTGAGGCTCCTTCAGCAGCTGAGCTTTATAGGCAGCCAGCATGGCAGCAGGCCTTAGGGTGCCCTGAATCTTTTGCTGAGTTGTCCCAGGCATGGTACTGGTGGTGGCCATCCTCGAATAGAAGCACGGCCTCTCTCACTCACTTCCAGGTCCAGCACAGGCAGTGACCAACAACAGATAGCTTTGTAGTTCCAACTGAGTTACCCCAGGCCAATCACAGACAGTGGCTGACCTTGGCTGGCAAGGGAGGCCCTCCCAAAAGGCCCTCAAACTAACATGCCCAGTGGCCAAATTCAGACCACAACAGAGCATCACCCGATTAGCCCAATAAGCAGCACACCCAAAGGCTGGTCTCTGCAGGCACCAGAGTCCACTGGGGCAAATCCACTTCCATGTGGTCAGCCCCTGCATAGCAACTCTTATGCCATGATCATGTCCAGTACACTTAAGGATCAATCCCACCCACTGCTATGGCAATAGCGATCAAGGCTCAATGATAACAAGAGTGTATACACAACCCACACAAGAGACGCTCCTGGAATATCTAGCTCAGGTGACCAGGGAGACTGCACCACTGGGCCCCATAAAACACCTATTAAATAAGGCCACCCTGCCAAGACTGGAATATATAGCAGATCTACCAAAAACATAGAAAAAAACAAACAAATAGGCAACCAAGGTGAGGAAATAAAGAAACAAGTCCCAAATGAAAGAACAAATTAAAGCTCCAGAAAAAGAATTCAACAAGATGGAGGCAAGTAATCTACCAGACACAGAGTTCAAAATACCAGTTATAAGGATGCTTAAAAAACTTAGTGAGAACTTCGACCAAGAGATATCAAATATTAAAAAAGGCATAGAAACTATAAGAGTCAGAAATGAAGAATACAATAACTGAAATGAAGACTACAGTAGAAGGAATCAACAGATTAGATGAAGGAGAAGATCGAATCAGCGATTTAGAAGATAAGGTAGCAGAAAACACTCGATCAGAGCAGTGACAAAAAAATGAATCAAAAAAAAGAATGAGAATAGTTTAAGAAACCTCTGGAACACCATAAAGCATACCAATGTTCACATAATAGGGGTACCTGAAAGAGAAGAGAGAGAGCAAGGAATTGAAAACTTATTTGGAAAAAAAAAAATGACAGAAAACTTCCCTAACCAGGCAAAGGAAATAAACATACAAGCCCAGGACGCACAGAGAGTCTCAAACAAAATGAACCTAAAGAGGCCCACACCAAAACTCGTCAGAATTAAAATGCCAAAGGTCAAAGACAAAGAGAGAATCAAAAGCAGCAACAGAAAAGCAGTAAGCTACCTACAAGGGAACTCCCATAAGACTGTCAGCTGATTTTTCAACAGAAACTTCGCAGGCCAGAAAGGGTTGGAATGAAATATTCAAAATGACAAAAAACAAGAATCTACAACCAAGATGACTCTACCCAGCAAGGCTATCATTAAAATTGAAGGTGAGATTAAACAGTTTTTCAGGCAAGAAAAACTAAAAGAGTTCATCACCACCAAAACCGTATTACTAGAAATCTTAAAATGATTCCTTTAAAAAAAAATGGGGGTGGGGGGAGGACATAAATATGAATAATAAAATGGCAATAACTATGAACCTATCAATAATCACTTAAAATGCAAATAAATCAAATGACAAAAAGTAGCCGAATGGTGTCTACAGGAGATCCACTTCAGACAGACACACAGACTGAAAGTAAAGGGATGGAAAAAGATATTTCATGCAAATGGAAATGAAAAAAAAAGCTGGAGTGGTAATATTTATACCAGACAAAATCAGCTTTAAAGCAAAGTATATAATAAGAGGCAAACAAGAGACATTTCATAATTATAAAGGAATTGATACAACAAGGGGGTATAACCCTTATAAACATTTATGCACTCAATGAAGCAGCACCTAAATACATAAAGCAAATACTAACCAATACAAAGGGAGAGACTGACAGTAATATAGTCATAGTAGGGGATTTTAAGCCCCCATTAACATTAATGGATAGATCTTCCAGACAGAAAATCAACAAGGAAACAACAGTCCTAAATGACACACTAGACCAGATGAGTTTAATTAACATTTTTAGAGCATTTCACCCCAAAGCAGCAGAATATACATTCTTCTCAAGTGCACATGGAACATTTTCCAAGATGCACACATGTTAGACCACAAAATAAGGCTCAATAAATTTAAGGAAATTAAAATCATACCAAGAATCTTCTCTGACCACAATGGTATGAAACTATAAATCAATTACAAGAAAAAAAAACTAAAAAATTCACAAACACATGGTGGCTAAATAACATGCTCCTAAACAATGAATGGGTAAACAATGAGATCAAGGATGAAATCAAAAAGATACCTTGAGACGAATGTAAACAAAATACAATAACCCAAAAATCTATGAGACACGGCAAAAGCAGTACAAAGATGGAAAATCATAGCAATATAGGCCTAAGAAAAAAGAAAAATTTTAAATAAACAATCTAACCTCATACCTAAAGGAGCCAGAAAAATAACAGCAAATAAAGCCCAAAGTAGGCAGAAGAAAGGAAATAATAAAGATCAAAACCTGGTTCTTTGAAAAGATAAACGAAATTGATAAACCTTTAACTACACTCATTAAGAAAAAAAGAGGGAGGACCCAAGTAAATAAAATCAGAAATGAAAGAGGAAAAGTGACAACTGACTCCACACAAATACAAAGGATTATAAGAAAATGCTATAAACAATTAGAAGACAATCAGGAAGAAACGGATAAATTCCTAGAAACATGTGATATTCCAAGACTGAATCAAGAAGAAACAGAAAACCTGAACAGACTGATTACTACTAACAAAATCAAATTAGTAATCAAAATAACTCTTCCAAACTAAAAGTTTTAGATGCCTTCACAGGTGAATTTTACCAAACATTCGAAGAAGAATTAATGCCTATCCTCTCAAACTATTCCAAAAAATTTAAGAGGATAAAAGGCTCCCAACTTCATTTTCCCAGGTGACTATTACCCCGATTTCAAAGCCAGATAAAGGCAATACAAAAAAAAAAAAAAAAGAATAAAAGAAAAAAGAAAAAGAAAAGAAAAGAAAAGCATAGGCCAATATTCCTGATAAACATATATGTAAAAATCCTCAACAAAATATTAACAAACCAAATTCAGCAATATATTAAAAAGACCATATACCATGATCAAGTGGGATTTATTTCTGGGATTTGAGTTTGGTCCCATACTCACCAATCAATTAACATGATATACTACATTAACAAATTGAAAGATAAAAATCATATGATCATATCAATAGAGAAAAGCATTGGACAAAACGTATCCATTTATGATAAAACTCTCAGCAAAGGGGGAATAGATGGAACATATTTCATCAATAAAGGTCATATGTGACAAACTCGCAGCTAGCATCATACTCAGTGGGGAAAAGTTAAAAGTATTTTTTCCTTAAGATCAGGAATGAGACAAGGACATCCACTTTTACCACTTTTATTCAGCATAATACTGTAAGTCCTAGCTACAGCAATCAGACAACAAAAAGAAAGAAAAGGCATCCAAATAGGAAAAGAAAAATTGAAACTGTCATTATTTGCAGATGACATAATACTATATATAAAGAACCCTAAAGATTCTACCAAAAAAAAAAAAAAAAAACCATTAGAACTGGTAAATGAATTCAGTAAAGTAGCAGGATATAAAATTAATATTCAGAAATATATTGCATTTTTATACACCAGTAATGAATTATTCAAAAGAGAACTTAAGAAAACAATCCCATTTACAATTGCATCAGAAAAATAAAATAAAATACCCAGGAATAAATTTAATCAAGGAAGTAAAAGATTTGTACTGGGAAAATTATAAGACGTTGAAGCAAGAAACTGAAGAAGATACAAATAAAAGGAAATGTATACTTTGCTCATGGTTAGAAAACATTAAGATTGTTAAAATGCCCATATTACCCAAAGCAATCTATAGATTCAATGCAATCACTACTAAATATCAATGGCATTTTTCACAGAACTAGAGCAAATAATTTAAAATTTATATGAAACCATTAAAGACCCCGAAAGGCCACAGCAATCTTAAAAAGAACAAAGTTAGAAGTATCACTCTACCAGATATCAAACTGTACTATAAGGGCACAGTAATCAAAACAGCATGGTACTAGCATAAAAACAGATACATTGATCAGTGAAACAGAAGAGAGAGCCCAGAAATAAATCCACATCTCTGTGTTCATTTAATATATGACAAAGAAGACAATATACAATGGGGTAAAGACAATCTATTCAATAAATGATGGAAAAACTGGACAGATACATACAGAAACATGAATCTAGACCACCTTCTTACTTCATATACAAGAATAAACTCAAATAAGATTAAAGACTTAAATGTAAGACACAAAACCTAAAATGCCTAGAAAAAAACCGTAGGCAGAAAACTCTTTATAATTGCTCTTAGTAACATTTTTTCATATAAATCTGCTCTGGCGAGGGAAACAAAAACAAAAAAATGGGACTATATCAAATTAAAAAGGTTTTGTGCAGCAAAGAAAAACATCAACAAAATGAAAAGACAACCTACTGAATGGGAGAAGATATTCACCAGTGATATATCCAACAAGGGGTTAATGTCCAAAATTTATAAAGAACTGATACAATTCAATACCAAAACAATCCAATTTAAAAATGGGCAAAGTACCTGAATAAACATTTCTCCAAAGAGGACATACAGATGGCCAACAGACAAATGAAAAGATGCTCAATATCACTAATCATGAAAGAAATGCAAATAAAAACCACAATGAGATATCACCTCACACTGTTCAGGATGGCTATCATCAATAAACAAATCACAAATGTTAATTAGAACATGAAGAAAAGGGAGCCCTCGTGCAGTGTTGGTGGGATTGCAAACTGGTGCAGCCACTATGCAAAACACTATGGAAATTCCTAAAAAATTAAAAATAGAACTACCTTATGACACAGCAATCCCACTTTTGGGTATCAGAAGAAATTTAAAACACTAATTTAAAAAGATATACGCACTCCCCACACACATTAATTTCAGCATTATTTACAATATCCAAGATATGGAAGTAACCGAAGTGTCCATCAATAGATGACTGGATAAAAATGTGGAACATACATACAATGGAATATTTCTTGGCCATAAAAAATGAGTGAAATTTTACCATTTATGACAACATGGATGGACCTCGAAGGTATTCTGCTAGGTGAAATAAGTCAGAAAAAGACATATATGATTTTACTTATATATGGATCTAAAGAACACAATAAACAAACAAACAAAAGAGAAACAAATTCATAGATACAGAGAACAAATGAATAGTTGATGGATGACAGGGGAGTTGGTGAGCTGAGTGAAAAAGATGAAGGGATTAAATAACACAAATTGGTAGTTATGAAATAATCAAGAGGATGTAAAGTGCAGCATAGAGAATGTGGTCAATAATATTGTAGTGACTACTAATAATGCCAGGTGGGTACTATACCAATCAGGGGATTGCTTCACAAATTATACAAATGTCTAACCACTATGCCGTACACCTGAAACTAATATAAAATAATGTTGGATGTCAACTATATTTGAAAATAAATAAATAAATAATAAAATCAAGGAGAGTAAGGAAAATTGAGATCATCCATTCATGATAAGAATTATAACAGGATGACTTCAAAGACGAATGAAAGGAACTACAAAGCCTTCTGCAGTATAAAATTCACAAAAATCTCTATTGTGGATGTAAGCAGCAAAAAGATGATTAATATGATTTCTATATTAGCATGATTTATATAATTTTATATGTATGTGTATGTGTGTATGCATGATTCGCATAAGCCTACTTTAAACAATGTGATGTAGACAAGGCTTAAAATGGACTGGGACATTTTCTCCTCGTTACTTCCACAATAAACAATTCTGGGGTTTGGTGGTTATGGTGGTGTGTGGGTGTGTATATGTACATGTGTGTTTTGGACAGCATCTCCTGCTTGGACTAGAGCCTGCCAGAGCCCTATTCTTTTACAACCTGTTCTGATAACAGCCCAACTCGGCAAGAACCTCGATTTTTTTTTTCCTTACCACGAAAAAAAACAGACCTCCTTCAACAACTTGATATCATAGAGTGTTGTCCTTCACCACTAATCTTCCCTTTATGTAGTCCTGACTCCAAGAGAAGAATGCCACCTACTGAATCATCCGCACCAGTCAGCCAATACTGCAAAGTGCAGCAACGCTCAACTCTTGTCGACTCCTTATCCCCTCCCTCTGATTTATTCTTTGGTCTTTAAAAAATTTGCCATTTGGGCTAACAGGAAGTTATGCTCTCAGCGCAGATATCTGATAAACACTTCCACATATTGTAGCCTGCTCAATAGCTATGCCAAATTTCAGAGTCCTCTCCCTGCCTGCAGTTTCCTTCAGTGCGTTTTCACGTTTGGAATGCCCCAGTTTTTGCTGCCCGCAGACAGCGGAAACCAACGGTGCAAACTGTGCGGGGGCTGCTGACCCACGGCTTCAGAAGCCAAGGAGGGTGACCCAAACAGGTTAACGTTCGAGATTGCACGAGAGGTCAGGCGATGCTTTGAGCTGCCAAACATGTACACCCGTGGCACTCTGCAACTCCATCCTGAGGCCTCCAGAATGGGGGTGGGGGAACCCCTCTGCAGTCCGCTGAAAGCGAGGCAGGAATCACTGCAACTCCCGCGTTCAGGCTGAGGTCGTCACAGCTGCGCTGATGAATGCGCTGCAGCAGCGCCTTCACCCCGGGCGCAGCACTGGAAGGGATGGGGTGCATGCGAGTGGGCTGGACGGCGGGAGAGGCACGTGTCCGTGCAGTGGAGGCCTGGGTCCGTGACACAAACCCGAGAGCTCCTTTGAGCTGCACCCACTGGGAGTGTCAAGCTGAGAAGGTCAGTCGGTCGCCTGTGCCCTAACATATATACAGAAACACTCCGTGTCGGGCACGCCGCAGGCAGGGGCCACCGCGGGGAGGGCTGCGGCTGGAGGAGGGCGGCCGGGGGCGGGTCTCGGCGCCCGGAGCTCAGCGCAAAGGGGGCGGGCCCGAGGCAGGGCGAGCCGCGGCGCGATCCGGCGGCGGTCGCCTTGCTGCAATCGCCTTCAGCCTGCGGTGCAGCGCGCAGGCAGCGGTACATGGCTCCGACGGGAGGCGCGCTGCCGGCATCCAGAGCCTGGCTCTCTCGCTGAGTGCAGCAGGCGCCGCCGCCCCGCGCGTCCTCGCCCCATTGGCCGCGGTCCCGCGGACATGACCACGTAGCCTCCTGGGCTGGGATTTGCTTGAAAGTCTTCATGGAAGCGATGTCCCCCCAGCAAGAAATTCTAGGGGGCCACCCGGGACGCTCCTCCTCCCTGACAGGAGTGTCTCGGATCGCAGGAGGCCCCGGCACCAAGGTGAGGATGCGGAGCTGGACGCCGCGCCCGCCGCTGCCGCGGCCACTGCTGCAGCCGCCGCTGCCGCCGTAGCAGCAGCAGCAGCAGCAGCAGCAGCAGCAGCAGCAGCAGCCCCGCTCCCCGCGCTCGCTCTCCGCGCCCGCGACTGCCGCGCGCGAGCCGGGCGCCGCGGGGATTTAACGCTCCAGGCTCGTGGCCTGCTGCGTTAGGCTTAGAACAGTCCCGCCGTACCCGCCCAGCGGCACCGCCGTCTCCTAAACCACCCCCTTTTCTTCGCGCCTAGACTCGTAATCACTCACCCATCGGACTCAGCAGCCTCCCTCCCAGGCTCCATCCGCCGCGGGTCGGCGGGAGCCCGCACCGAGGCATTGGCCCCTCTGGGTGCCCGGCCCCTAGTCCCCCGCAAGGTCCCTCGGACGCTCACCGTCTCTGGACGGCGTCAGCTCCGAGGTCGTCAGGGCTGACGGCGTCGGCGGGGCGCGACAACCAGCGATGAGGAAGGTAGGCGGCCGGGCAGCGGCGCCTGCGGGGCTCAGGGCCCTCACCTGGACCTGGCGGCGTGGCAGCTTGGCTGTATTTGGGGTGGGTGAGGAGGGCTTGGGTGATGTGAGGTTACTGCACCCAACGCCGTGCTCTCGGAACGACTCCGGGTCTCTGAGGTGTTGGTGGCGGTCAGACTAGTGGGTATGCTCTGGATGCTAACAGTCGTCACCGCGGGGACATGGAGATGTGGTTCCGCCTAGCACCGGGCTGGGTGGGGTCGGTGGGCTGCGGTGGAGGGTCACGAGAGACGGGGCGAGGGGCCTTCGCCCTGCGCTCGACCCCTAACCGTAGGGACTTGGCGCGGCTAGAGAGGGGTCGGGGAGTCGTTGTGGGCGTGGGGGCGGCGCGGGTGTTCCCTGTCAATGCTGGGAGGAGGGATGCGGGCAACAACTTGTAGCGTTCAGTTACGATAAACGCAGCCGCCGTGCGGCGTGCTGATTCCAATCGGGTCAGGTTTCTTTGGAAAGGTTCCCTTAGCAAGTGCACGTGGCCGCCAGCGGCCAGCCTCTGCTGTTCTGAGGAATTGATTTGGATGTTTCTAGTCATGTCTGCTCTCGCTCCTTCCCTCCTCCCAAGACCTTCTGATATTTGGCCGTTTTTGCTCTGTGTCCTGGTGGTGTACTTCCAGCTTCTCTGGAAACAAATAGGGATTACAAGGATCCTCTAATTCTTTTTTTTTTTTTTTTTAAATAAACATTCATGCATTTCATTTATGTCCTTATAGCCTTAGAGGGTTACACAGGCTCCCTGATTGTCCGGATCTTACTGCCTTTCACGACTCTTCCCACCAGCATCCTGGGTTGGCTAGAGGTCAGTTGAAGACAGGTAAGATCTGTGCGCCGAGTATAGAAGAATATGAACTCTCAAAGCCCTTGGCCGTGTCGCGGAGCCATCTAGGAGTGAACTTGATGTATCAGCTGTGGTGCCAGCTGAGCCTTTGATGTATTGAGGCTGCGATTTGTCCTTGTCGTCTTTCTCCTTCAGAGATGCAGGGATTGTGTGTGTGTGTGTGTGTGTGTGTGTGTGTGTGTGTGTGTGTGTGTATCTACCAGGTTATCACTACATTTGTCAGGGTAAATGAGTGTTCAGTAATTGACATAGATTTTAAAAGAATTTGCATCCTTGTAAACTTAAGGAATTGGGAAACATGAAAGATTTATATTCCTGAACAGTTCTCTTCCTTTTCTACTAAGGGTAATTAAGCTTAAGCATACTGGCAAAGGGAGAAAGCTTTAGAGTGGATTGATGGTTTATAAGGTAGTACTTGTCTCATAAATGAAAGTTTGCTATTCATCTTAAGCCATTTTGCCTTTTGCTTTGCATCTTAAGATGTTGTCCTTCATTATAAACAATAACGGGTTACGTTACCAATCTAGTCTTTTCCTTATTCTTTTCTTTCTTTCTTCTTTTTTTTTTAAGGAAATAGATTTTGCAAATGTAGTCTTTCTACAGCTTCTCGGTAGAAGTGAGGTTGAAAAACGTTTTATTTTGCTTTAAATGTTTATTTTTTAAGGAAAGTGCATCTCTCCTTATTTTAAATATTACTAGGCATATCTGTTTTATCTCAGACCTCCATATTAGCAATAGAAAGTAATAATAAAATATTTCCTAAATGTAGCTTGTAGAATCCTTGCCATTTATACCCATATGAATCAGTCTTTGTGTATCTTATATACTCACCAGATTTATTTTTTTTGTGTGTTTCATTTTGCCTTTTTGGTGCTTGGTAGTCTTAGAGAGTCATGAGACATTTCTAAAAAAAAGTCTACTCATGTGGTTGTAATGTCAATTGCTAAGGCTTGGGTCAATATTGCTTAAATTGCCAGATACAATTAACACTTTAAAAAATGAAATAGAAAAGAAAATATGAGTACATTAGTAAGAGTGAGAGTTGTTTTGTATAATTCTTTTTCTCTGTTCCATATACGAATGCATATCTTAGGTAGTGATGTAAAATGTGTTTCTAACTGAATGATCAAAATTTTCAAAGGCAAGTTTATTGGCTAGACCACTCTATGGAATAAGTTCACTTAGCTTTTAGTTCTAGCTCTATTAATATCTCAGTAATCTTGAGAAAATCACTTAACTTGTTTCAGTTTTCTCATTTATGAAATGGGAATCAAAGACATAACACTGGAGAGAGTGCTTTGAAAAGTTAATATCTTGTAGTCTGTGAAAATAAGGTGATCTTAAATAATATCTTTCAAGTTAGTCATCTTGAGAGTTGGTTCAGTGGTACTACCATTGCCTAGAGGTAGTTTTATATTTTTATATACAGTGTGATGAAATTTGGGGTGTGATGACTTATGGTTCATATCTCCATTGTATTGGTTCTAGCTTTCTGACCTAGGTAAGTTACTTAACCTTTTCAGTTTCTTATTGGCAAAACGAAAATAACAATAATACCTACCTCCTCAAGATCGTTGCAAAAATTACATGTAAAATTAAGTGAATATTGACACATATAAGCCCTCACTAAATGTTAGGTCTAATTATCCGTAATTTCCATCATATCTATATAATTCATACTACTATGTCCCAGTTGTTCATGCCAAAAAAATCTAGGATTCATTTTCAACTCCTCACTCTACAATGACCATTGAAAAGTTCAGTCAAATATCACTTCAAACATATCTTGAATTCTTCTACTCATCTCTGCTACTGACACTGTAGTCCAAGCCAAACTCTCATCTTTCTCTTGTTCCTTTGCAAAAATTCCCTAACTTGTTTTAACACATTTCTTACTCTTCCCGAACTCAGTCCCCATTTAGCTGCACCACAGTAATCTTTAAAAATGTAAATCAATCATGTTGCTCACCTGCTTAAAATCCTGTAGTGGCTTTCCATCATATTTGGAATAAAATTCAGACACCTTCTCTTAGCCCTCTCTACTTCTTCAAACTCATCTACCTTTTCCAGATTGTTTGTATATTCTCCAGCCATGTGGGCCTTCTCTTTAAAATATCAAGTAATCAAATTTATATACTGAGGCCTTGGTTTTGCTGTTCCCTCTGCTCCTACCACAGATATTTGCAGTGTTGACTCTTTCATATTGTTCAGATCTTAGATCCTCCCAGAGGCCTGTCCTGACAACCTAAGTGGAAGTCGCCCCCTTAATCATCTCTATACCTTCTCTTTTATTTTCATCTTAGCATTAATCATTGCCTGATATTTTCTTACTTACTTCCTTGTTATGTTACCTGAACCCCTCACCAGATTGTGAAAACCATGAGAATAGGGACCTTACCTGTATTGTTCAAGGCTGCCTCCCTGGTGCCTTAGACAGTGCTATGTATTAAGTACTCAATATTAGTTGGATCATGTACAGCAATGAACAGGACAGATATGGCCCCTGTGTTCAGAGTTTATGATTCAGAGCAGGATCGGCAAACCTTTTCTTAAAGGACCAGATATTAAATAATTTAGGTTTATAGACCATAAGGTCTCTGTTGCAGCTACCCACTTTGCCATTACAGTGTTAAAGCAGCCAGAGACAATATATATGATGGGCATAACTGTCCCAACAAAACTTCATTTAGAAAACAGGTAGTGGGTCCCTGGTGTATAGCTTGCTAACCCCTGGTCTAGAGCATCACTGTTGGCTAGAACGTTCTGTGATGATGGAACTACCCTTTATCTATAATATCTAATTCGATAGCTGTTAACTACATGTGGCTACTGCACACTTGAAATGTGGCTGTTACAACTGAGGAACTAAAAATTTTTAACAGCTTCGCTGTTGACATATAATAAACTGTACATATTTAAAGTATATAAATCAATAAGTTTTGGTATATGTATATACCTGTGAAACCATCATCACTATCAAGATAATGAACATATTTTTTACACCCCCACCCCCTCAGGTTTCCTCATGTCTTTCTAATCCTTTTGTTCTCTCTCCATTCCTAGGCAACTATATATCACTTTGTACTCTCAAGCATTTTATATAAATGGAATCATGCTGTGTAATTTTTTTTTTTGGTCTTGCTTCTTTAATTCAATATAATTATTTTGAGATTCATTCTTGTTTTTGTGTGTATTTGTAGTTCATTTCATTGATAAGAAGTATTCCATCATGTGGATAAACAACAGTATGTTTATCCACTCACCTATTATTGGGTATTTGGGTTGGTTCCAGGTTTTGGCTATACAAACAAAGCTGCTGTGAGTGTTCATATATAAGGTTTTGTATGGATTTATGCTTTCATTTCTTTGGGGCAAATACTTGGATGTTGAATGGCTGGGTCATATTTTAGGTGTATCTTTAACTTTTTAAGAAACTGTTACATATAATTTGAATTATATATAACCAGCAGTGTAGAAAGAGTTCAGTTTCTCCACATCTTCTCTAGCCCTTCTTATCTGTCTTTATCTGTCCTAGAGGGTATAAAATCTATCTCATTGAGATTTTTATTTCATTTCTCTAATGACTAATGATGCTGAGCATCTTTTCATGTGCGTACTTGACATTCATATGTTATTTTTAGTGAAGTGCCTTTTCAAATATTGTGCCCAGTCTTAGTTAGGTTGTTAGTTTTCTTACTAAGTTTTGAGATTTGTTTATATTTTCTGGATTCAATTCTTTAATAATAGATGTACTGTGAAAATATTGTCTCTCATTCTGTGCCTTGTCATTTTATTTTCTTAACAACGTCTTTAAAAGAACAGAGTTCTTAATTTTCATGAAATCTTACTGGTCATTTTTTAAAATTTAATTTTACTTAATTATAATTTATTTGAATTTAAATGTAAATAGCTACATGTGTCTAGTGGTTACTGTATTGGGCAGCACAGGTTGAGAGGAAGAGACAAAAACAGTAATAACTTAAAAAATTAATAAACAGTGATAACTGTTATTGGAGAAACAAACACGATACTGATTTAGACAAATGTGGATATATATCTAGACCACTCTGGCATTAAGGTGTTCAGGAAAGACCTCTTTTAACTGACACAATTCTTTTATGAGTGAAAGAGAACATGCTATAAAAAAATTCCAAGAACTGGAAGCAATTGTTCAAATTTCCTGAGATAGGAAAGAGCATTATGTGTTTGAGGAGCTAGTTTATAGATGCTGTATAAGAAGTCTCTTTATTTTATAGCTACATTTATTATTTTAACCTTTAGTGGAATTACCTAGTTGGTTTATTCACCTTTATTTATTCAGATGCTTTGACTATTTCCAAAACCAAAGATTTTCATCGCTGAGGATATTCAAAGAGTTACAACAGACTTGTACATTAATTTCTAAACATGTGGCTCTAAAGTATAACAGCAGCATATAGATACCTCATTCCAGATAGAATTCTGAATAATTTTTCTGTATAATGCATTCTTGAGGCTATCCACATTTGAACAGAAAAGTTTTTGTGAAATGAAATGGAAGCATATTGTAGAATAATTTCAGTTAGGGATAATTTTTGTCATATTCAACCACCCTTACTCTTTGGTTTCACATACTAATTGAAAAATTTAAACTGCTTTTGCACACTTGTTTCTCTCTTTTTTGTCTATATTCTCTGAATCCAAATCTGTTTATAGCAGATCATGGTAGAATACTGACAAGAGCTGGCTTTGGCCACATGTGTATCTTGTGCAGGAGTTTAAATAAAACATATTGGTGAGTAAGCTTTAGTTTTACTCTCTTTCATATTGAGAAAAATATTATTCTCATAGTTAAATAGTATCCTACTGAATCCTTTTCTGATGTTACTTAAAAAATGAACTGCATAAAATCAGGTACATGAGATTGTTTGGGCCAAGACCAGTCAGAAATTATCAAAAACTATATTAGATTGATCGGAAATGGCTTCTGTTATCACTGATATAACCTCTTAACTTCTGACCGTATTATATTTCTTTGTCTATAAAATGGGGGTAAAAATTTACAGCCTGTATATCTCACAAGGTTGTTTTCATGGGTCAAAAGAAGAAAGTATATGTAAACTCTTTTGAAAATGGTACAGAGGCCATTAGTATCTTCTACCAGGTGGAAGTATATGTAAAGCACTGAAAAGAGTTTTATTTCTTTGAATATAATACAAGAACATTCATATGCAAATAAATGAATGCTATCCGTCTTACTCAGTTGAGGCTGCCATAACAAAATATCATAAACTGGATGGCTTAAACAACAGACGTTTATTTTTTACAGTTCTGGAAGCTGTGAATTCCCATGACCTAGATGCCAGCTAATTCAGTTCCTTGGCTTGTAGTTGATCATCTTTTTGCTGTGGGGTAGGCGGTTTAGGAATGGAGAAAGAGCTAGATATCTCTATTATCTTCTTGTAAGGACACTAATCTCATCATAGGGACACCACTCTCACAATCCCATCTAAACCTAATCACCTCCCAAAGACCCTACCTCCAAATACCATTATATTGAGGGTTAGAGTTTCAACATATGAGTTTGAGGGGACACAAACCTTCAGTCCATAACATTATTTTTCAAATCAGTCATCCTTGAAGTTCATAAATATCAAATATTATAAGGTAGCAACTTGGGCAAAAAGATAAAAGTTTACTGTTTGTAATTTATAGAATAGTAAAGAAGTTTTAAAAATCTCTTTAAGTGAATGCCTAAATTACATATAATACACATCTATTATATGAGGTAGCTGTTATTAACTTACTCTTACAGAAGGAACTGAGCCCTGCCAAGTCTACATGTAGTATGCAACAGAGATGCACTTTGAACCCAGATCTTCCAACACTATGTTTCTTTCCAACTAAGCTATATGTGTATTTATTATTATTTGCAACATAAGATACAGGAGAGAGTAGATTTGAATTATATGTAACAACTGAGTAAAGGACATTTGTTTAGATATGCTTGTGTGCAGGTTGAGTAGGGTTTTTTGTTTGTTTGTTGTTGTTGTTGTTTTGCTGAGTTTTAGATGTTCAGCTTACTGTAGTTTCAAGGGGAGAGATCTGGGGACATCTCTCACTCTGCCATGTTTATGTCCTAAAAATTCTTTATAATATAATCTCCATGGGAAATAACAGTTACTAGTCCCATGACTGTTCACCACTGCTGCATTCCCATGGCAATGGCTAGAAGCGATCGTAAACAAATGGTACGGAACCCTGATCCCCAAAATGAGCCCTTTTCCCCTGGAAAACCCATGAAGGTTCCTCCCCCCATTTACATGAACCTCCTCTTCATTTCTATTATTCTATTTTAGTCACCTCTCCACCGCTGCGCTCCCACTTCTCTGGTCTCTGGGCATAGAATAAAAGCGTGCACTGTTAATACTAAGCTTTGATTTGTGACTGGCTTCCCAACACACCTACTGGAAAAAGAACCCCATCTGTGGTCTTAAAATAAGGATCTTTCACCTGTTGGTAACAAAATGACATAATGTTCCACACTGCCACAAAGAATCGAATTAAGATGATATATGTGAGAGTCCTTTGACATGGAAAGCACTGTGATAGTGTAACATATAGAGTAATGATTTAGAGTGCATAAGTATTGTACATAAACAAATATGATAGCAGAACTCCCCTTATATATGATTCTTTGTTTCTCTACCTCAACCCCACCCATGCAGTCTTTTGGAGTTATAGCCATAAACCTTCAAGTTGGCTGGAATTTCTTCTTTGGCAAAACCACTGGTTTCAAGATCCAGTCATAATTCCCTTTCTTTAGCACCCTGAAGTAGGCAAGGTCCATGCTCTCTTCCTCAGAACCCTTCCAGGGCAGGGCTTTACTACATTTTTCATATCATGGCCCATACAAGGTGATATTATTTGTACATCCATGGCTCACTGTAATAAACAAAGGTGCTCTCTGGTTGCCTCAGTACCTATCTATCTTCCTGAAGGCTAAGGGGCTGAATGCATTGGACACGTCTGCAAACGGTTGCCTACAGCATCCTCTTATTCCTCATGCAGCACAGAAGAGTATGGTGATCAAATCCCAAACCCATACTTGTTAATAACAGAGTATGTTAAATGAGAATAAAAAACAGGCCCATGTCTATCCAGGTTCAGACTAAACTAGTAATGGCTACTGTTGAAGTTGTGGTTCAGGAGTGTGAATATAGGGGTATAAGATGAAACATGGACACCTTCTTAGGTGTAAATCAAAATACAGGTAAACAGGGAAAGCGAAGGCCACAGAGCAGCTGGGGTTTCCAGTTTTTAAAACATGAGCTGATGCGGGTACATCCCATGTTCAGGTTCCACATATTAGTGACCAGACATCCTAAAACAGCCATTACCTTTCAGTTGTGCCACGTGACAGCTGTCTGTCAAAATTAGGTCAAGGCTGCTCAGCACAGCATTGACATACACAGTGTTTATGTGGTTATTTCCACTGTCAGTTGATGTTTCTAATCTAAACTGGTCCTAGATAAAGAAAATCAGACCGAAACAAAATTATAAAATAAACAGAGCTGTCTTGTCTGCCAGCCTCATTATCGCTGGCTGAGAGAAGGCAGTTTCCTCTGCTCACTTTCTAGACTCCCACATTGTGGCTAAGACTTCACTGAGTAAAGAAAATCTAAACATCACCCTGTCCTAAGTTGCTTCAGAAAACTGCAGTTGCCATTACCAAACTGATCATACACCCTGCAGGCTTTCTGCACACATCAGGACCTGCAGAGTCCAGGTGATCTAGAACACTGAAGATAGCAACAGAAAGAATGCGAGAACAAACTTTTCCCTCAATGGAAGTTTATTTTAGAGGTCGTCAGTCAGCTGAGGCTACTATAACAAAATAACACAGACTGGGTGGCTTGAATGATAGAAACCATTCCAACCATATTCTCTGATCATAATACTTTGAAACTAGAAATCAATTGTAAAAATAAAGTGGAAAAAAATCACAAATATATGGAGATTAAACAACAAAGTATGGAAGAATGACTGGGTCAGAGAAGAAATAAAAAGGGTGATCAAGAGATACGTAGAAATGAATGATAATGATATTACGACATGTCAAAAATTTTGGGACATGGCAAAAGTAGTCATAAGAGGAAAGTTCATATCATTACAGGCCTATCTTCAAAAATAAGAATGAGCCCAAATAAACAATCTACTGCTTAATCTTAAACATCTAGAAAAAGAAGAACAAAGCAGCCAAAAATCAACAGAAGGAAAGAAATAATCCAAATTAGAAAAGGATTAAACGAAATTGAAAACAAAAAACAATATAAAAATAAATGCAACGAAGACCCGGTTCTTTGAGACGGTTAATAAAATTGATAGCCACCTGGGTAGACTCACTAAAGAAAAAAAGAGAAAGGTCACAAATAAACAAAATCAAGGATGAAAAAGGAGAAATTGTGACAGTTACCGCAGAAATACAAAGGATCATACAGGGATACTATGAAAATTTACCTAATACCAAATTTAACAACCTAGGATAAAGGACAAGTACTTAGAAAGATACAACCTTACTAGACTGAATCAAGAAGAACTGAAAAATCTAAATAGACCTATCAGCAGTATTGAAATTGAAACAATCATCAAAAACCTACCAAAAAGTAAAAGTCCAGGACCAGATGTCTTCACCAGTGAATTCTACCAAACATTCAAAGATCTAATACCTATCCTCCTCAAACTTGTGCAAAAAATCAAAGACGAGGGCAATATTTCATAACTCATTTTATGAGTCCAATATTACCCTGATATCAATAGCTGGTAAAGATAACACAAAAAGAGAAAACTACAGAATAATATCTCTTATGAACACAGATGCAAAAATCCTAAATAAGATACTAGTGAACCAAATACAGTAACATATTAAAAAGATTATTCACATCTACAGCCATGCTATCCTGAACAAGACAGATCCCATCTGATCTCAGAAGTTGAGCAAGGTGGGGCCTGGTTAGTACTTGGATGGGAGACCACCTAGGAAGACAAGATGCTCTAGGCATAAGAAATAAAAAAATAAGACATTGTAAGATGACAAGGTCCTTGCAATCCATGAGGTCAATCAATGGTTGCCTCGCCTTAAAAAAAAAAAAAAAAAAAAGATTATTTACCACGATTAACAGGGCTTCATCCCAGTAGCACAGGGATGGTTCGATATACACAAATCTATTAATGTGATACACCACATAAACAAATTAAAAGTAAGGATCATATGATCATATCAATAGATGCAGAAAAAGCCTTTGACAAGATACAGCATCCATTTATGATCAAAACACTTACCAAAATCGGTATAGAAGGAAAGTAACATAATAAAGGCCATATAGGACAAATCCTCAGCCAACATTATACTTAATGGTGAAAAGCTAAAAACTTTTCCTCAAAGATCAGGAACAAGATAAGGCTGTCCACTATCACCACTGTTATTTGATATAACATTGGAGATCCTAGCGAGTACAATCAGACAAGAGAAGTATATAAAAAGGCATCCAAATAGGAAACGAAGACGTCAGACTGTCGCTTTTTGCAAATAACATGATTCTCTATATGGAAAACACTAAAGACTCCACAAGAACACTACTAGAAACAATAAGCAAATAAAGCAAAGTTTCAGCATACAAAATCAACGTTCAAAAATCCATAGTGTACCTATACTCTAATAACGAAGTGTCAGAAAAAGAAGTGGAAAAAATAATCTCTTTCACAATTGCAACAAAAAGAATAAAATACCTAGGAATTAATCTAACAAAACATGTGAAGGACCTATATGATGAAAACTATAAGACTCTATTTAAAAGAAATTGAAGAAGATACAAAGAAATGGAAAGATATTCTGTTTTTTTGGATTGGAAGAATCAACATAGTTAAAATGACCTTATTACCTAATGCATTATACAGATTTAATGCAATTTCCATCAATATCTCATTGGCATTTTTTAAAGAAATAGAACAAATATTTTTCAGATTTGTAAGGAAGCACAAAAGAGCATGAATCACCAAAGCTATCGTAAGGAAAAGGAAAGAGGCTGGAGGCATTACTCTGCTAGACTTAAAATATACTACAAAGTGACAGTTATCAAAATGGCATGGTCTTGGCAGACAAACAGACAAATAGAGCAGTGGAATAGAATCAAGATTCCAGAGGTAAACCCATGTTTATGCTATTTGACAAAAGAGCCCAAAAGTGGAGAAACGAAACCTTCTTCAATTAATGGTGCTAGGAAAACTGGAAAGTTACCTGCAAAAGAATGAAACCAGATTGTTGTTTATCACAACACACCAAAATCAGCTCAAAATGGATTAAGGACCTGAATATAAGACCTGAAACAATAAAATGCATATAAGAAAACACAGGAACTAAACTAATGGACTTTGAACATAATGAAGATTTTATGAATTGGACCTCAAAGGCAAGGGAAGTAAAAGCAAAAATAAATGAATGGGACTACATCAAACTAAAAAGCTGCTGCACAGCAAAAGAAACTGTCAACAAAGTAAAGAGACCACCATCCATATGGCGAAAATATATTTGCAAGCAACAACTCCGATAAGGGCCTAATATTCAAAATATGCAAAGAACTAGTACAACTCAGTAACAACAAAAAAAACCCAAACACTTCAATCAAAAACTGAGCAGAGGACCGGACAGACAATTCTCTCAAGAAGATATACAAATTGCCAACCAATACATGATATGAAAGGATGCTAAACTTCACTAGTTATTAGGGAAATGCAAATCAAAACCACAATGAGATTCTATCTCACACCTGTTAGAATAGCTGTTATCGACAGGACAAGCAATGACAAGTGTTGGAGAGGATGCATCATAAAAGGAACCCTTATACACTGCTAGTGGGACTACAAATTAGTACAGTCACTATGGAAAATAGTATGGCGGTTTCTCATAAGAAATGACCTACCATATGATCCAGCAATCCCTCTACTTAGTATTTACCCCAGATAACTTGTAAACACATATCCGAAAAAAATATTTGCACACCGATGCTTATAGCAGCATTATTCTCGGTAGCCAGGACATGGAAGCAATCAATGTCCTACGGCAAACGATTGGATAAAGAAGCTGTGGCACATATATACAGTGGAATGTTACTCAGCCATAAGAAGAGATGAAATACTACCATTTGCGACAACATGGATAGATCTCAAGATAATCATGCTAAGCTAAATAAGCCAGACAGAAAAAGTTGAAAACCACATATCACATATGTGGAATATAAACCCAAAAGCAACACACGAAAAGAACAAACAGAGACTCATGGACATGGACAATACACTAGCAGTAACCAGAGGGTGGAGGTAGGGGGGAGGGAGGAGGTAGATAGGGTAAAAGGGGTCAAATATGTGGTGACAGAAATAAATCTGACTGTGGGTGGTGAACACACAATGCAATATGTATGTATGTATGTGCGCACGCGTGCACACACACACACCTTACTGTTAAATTATACACCTGAAACTTACTGGATTTATTTTATTATGGAACTAGTTGTTAAGAGTCAACCTTGTACACTGCAGACTACATTTTTTTTTTTTTGAGATAATGTTGACATTTACCACTGTGAGCTACATGATAAACATTTCTCTTTTGATAAAAAGTTAACTGCTTGCCAAGAAATGGTGCTGGTATAACCATAATAAAATACATAAATAATAAGCTTAAAATTTTTTTATAATAAAATTTAAAAATGTTTTTAAATCTTTGGAAGGTCATTTAGACCGATAACCTTGGTTTCACCTGGTCAGCTTGTCTTGTCGAGTGCTTAACTACTGACTACAGGCCTCCCTGTGCTCAGAGATAGAGCAGGGAAGAGGTTCAGCCAGGCCTCTTAGACATTCAGACAGGTGCTACAGGTCTGTCATGGGTAATAGTTTTACAGAGAGGATTCTGAGGGGTTAAGTAATAGAATCAAGATCCAGATTGTAAGTCTAATGTCTACAAACCATATGAGCATTCTTCTACATTACATTGATTCTCATGTTTTTATTTCTTTTTTTTTTTTAATTTTAAATGAATGGTTTCAGGTTCACTGGTTTTCCACGAGAAAATAAAAATAATTTACTTAGGTACTTCAAAGCATACACAAAGAAACATATTACTTTCAAAGGAGTGTCAATTAAACTTATAGCTGACTGCTCTAAGATAAAATGTGGCAGAAGATTTCAAGTTAAGAAAATTCTTAAATAAGAAGCCCTGAAAGACAACATACAGAAAAACATTTAATGATTTGACAACAGTAAAATTAATTTCTTGAATGGCAACTGTAGGGTAATTTTCATTACACAAATGAAAAATTTTAAACTATCAATAAACTGAGAAAATATAATTGTGACATTTTGACAGAGAACTGGTATACAAAATGTCTAAATAAGTCCGAAATATAAATAGATGAAACAGTCCTGTACAACTAGACTAATAGACTAAAAAAAAAATGAAGACTAAATTAAAATTATTGGTAAGCTCATAGAACAAAGTTTAAACTCATTGATATTGAAAGAGATGCAAAATTAAAAATAAAAATAAAAACATCAATTGTAAATATTTCAAAGTGGGTATCTCATAGAAAAAAGAAGGGTAGTTCAAAGTAAAAAAAAATTCTTAAATTCAGAAAAGAACTTTTATTCCTTTAGGTCCCATCTGACCTTGAAAATTAAACTGGGTTGGCCCTGGTTAGTACTTGGATGGGAGACCACGTAGGAAGACCAGGCCCTGTAGGCTTAAAAAATAAGGGATTGTAAGCTGACAAGGTCCTCGCAAAAGAATAACTTTCTTGTTCCCTTGCAGAACCAGTGTCTTTGAGGCATGCCTCCACAAATAAATGCTGCAGGCATGTACAGAAGACAAGAAATTATTCAGACTAGCCACAACAGGATTAATAGTCAAATTTGTGTATGCTGATATGTAAATTTGTAAACTTTTGTTCTAGCCTTGAAACTTGAGTTTTTAAAAGTTTTCCTCTAAGCCATTTTAATCCTATGCTAATTTTAGGTGTTTGAATTTTACTTAAATTCAAGCAAAATGCTTGAAGTTGTTCTTCATAAAGCAACTGGAAAAAACAATGAAAAATTGCTGTTCATCTAACTTGAATATTCATCCTATTCCTTTGTTTTGATAGGCCTTCTTTTTCTTTAATGTAAACTAAGAATAACCCCAGTGAGAGTAATTTCGAAATTTCTAACGTCGTACTGTATCTCCTGGTTGATATGAAGTTAAAATTCTAATGAGGAACTAGATACAGGTTTTTGTGTAAACCTTTTTTTCTGGATTGTTGAAAACAGAACAAAACTTTTTTCTTCAGTTACAAGTTGACAACTGTATTTTCCTAGGTAGGCACACTACAGTGTTACCACCTTAAACTCTCTGAAATAGTTAGTGTTAATTCATTTACTTAACACACAGCCATTGACAGTTTACTATGCAGAAAGACTGAGTAGGGCAGTGGAGGAATAGGGGAGAAATGGTGGCAAACCACAATGGACAGGTGGGCTTATTCCTCAGCTCTCTGAAGAATTCAAATGGACAGCCACTCAAACATTTAGTACAAAAACATCTTGGACAAAAAGCAGTTACATTCCATTTTTATGTATCTAATTCCCATGGTTGTTATACAAATCAAGAAAATTATAGCTCCTGGCTATGATCCAGTTTGCTGAGATGTTGCCCAGTGGCTTAGGAGTTTGATAGTTAGCATTTTTCCCCCTTTTTAACAGCTTTATTGAGATACAATTCTCATATCAGACCATTCATCCACGTGAAGTGTACCATTCAATGCCTTTTAGATATCCGTCACCATGGTCAGTTTTAAAGCATTTTCATACTCTAAAAAGAATCTGTGTACCCCTTACCATCATATCCCAGTCCTTTTATCTCCCCACACCCCCGCAAGCACTAATCCACTTCAAGTTTCTATGGATTTTTTGATTCTGGATATTTTATATAAAAGGAGTCATATAAAATGTGGTCCTTTGGCACTTCTTTTAATTAGCATTGTGTTTTCAACATTCATCCATGTCGCACATATCAGTACTTCATTATTGCCACGTAATATTCCATTTTGTGTATATCCTGCAGTTTGTTCATTTATTCATCAGTGTCATAATAGATGTTGGAATTTTTTTCCATTTTTTGATTTTTATGAATCATGCTTTTGTGAACATTCATGTTTTGTGTGGCTGTGTTTTCATTTCTCTCGTATGTACCTAAAAGGAATTGTGTGGTCATATAATAACTACGTGTACCCATTTGCAGCACTTCCAAACTACTTTCCAAGTGATAGCACTGTTTTGTAGTCCCACAGGCAGTGTGTGAGTCCAATTTATCCTTATTCTTCAACAATTATTATCTGTCTTTTTAATAATAGTCATCCTGATGTGTATAAAGTGGTATTTCATGGTTTTGATTTGCATTTCCCTGATAGCTAATGACATTGAACAGATATCTTTTCATGTGCTCCTGGGCTATTTGTATATCTTCTTTGGAGAACCGTCTCTTTAGATCCTTTGCCCATTTTAAAACTGGCTTATTTATCTTTATTGAATTGTAATGATCCTTTCTATACTCCAGTTACAAATCTCTTATGTTTGGCAGAAAAATGTTCTCCCATTTTGCAGGTATTCTTTTCACTTCTTCATAGTGTCCTTTGAACACAAGTTTTTCATCTTGACAGTCATATCCAATTTATGTTTTTTTTCTTTTGATGTGCTTTTGGTGTCGTAGCTAAGAAACCATTGTCCCATAAAAGATCACAAATATTTATGCCTAGATTATTCTAAAATTTTTATAGTTTTGGCTCTTACTTTTAGATCTTTGATCCATTTTGAGTTGTTTTGTATATGGTGGAAGATAGGAGTCAAGCTTAATTCTTTTGTATGTGGATATACAGTTGTCTCAGCACCATTTCTTGGCAAGTAATTGACTTTAAACAATTTTTTAATTAAGTTTTTTTTTGTGGTAACATTGGTTAACGAAATCCAGTAAGTTTCAGCTATACACTTTAACAATAAGGCATATATCGATTTACACTGCATGTTCACCTCTCATAGTTAGAGTTAGCAATTGACTTTTGACTTTTTATAATCAGACAAATGTTTACCATGTGGCTCAAAGCGGTAAATATGAACATTATCTCAAGAAAATATAGTTTGCAGTGTATTAGGTGACTCTTAACATCCAGTTTCATATCAAATGCTTACATTTTCTTAATAACATTCCAGCGGAGCCGCTTAAACGTTCATTTGTTTTCTGTGTGTGTTTTGGGACAGTGGTGTAGATGTGGAGAATGAGTGGACTTTAAGTTCACAAAAAAACTTCACTTATTGGGTATATAGTTTGTGTCAGTTATATGCTAGGCCTGGCACAAACTTTATACTTAATAAGCCTCCATTATACTATCTACTCTTAAGACTTTTTACTTACAAGAGAAAGGAATCTTGTGAATTCGAAAGGAATGATGTATGTAATGTTTATTTTCTTGCATATCCATAGTGAGTCTTTGGTGGACATTAACATGAGACTATTAGAAATAAAAGGCATCTAAGAAACTATGTGGTCTAAATCTTCTTATTTTCTAGATAAGGAAATGAAGGCCCAGAGAAGGGACTGGATTGTCTTAGATTGCATATCTCATTAGGAGTAGAGTAAGTCTCAGTACAAACAATAGGATCTCAAATAAATTCTGCCTGTGGTTTGTTTGCACGCTCTTGAATATGAGTCCACTAGGTAAGGTGGGTACACTCCATTTGGCTCATACATCTGACAATTTTATAACTAAGAAATGCAGTCTAATTACTGTATATACAAATGGTCCTCTACATTAGGTCTCCATGAAAAACTATTTTAAAAACACATTTTCAGAAGAAATTTTGTCTGTCTTCTTTGATTATCCATTCTCGTGTTTAACAGCTATCACTCTCAGAAAGATTTCTTTATACCAGAAGTTTCCGTATTTGGGTTCCATGAATCCCTAAGGAATCCATGGTATGTGGGTTTCTGAATCCCCTAAAATTGTATGCGTAATTTAGTTCATAGCTTTTGTAAATTTTTCAAAAAACCAGTAACCAAGATCAACCTGGCTTCTCAGTCTACAAGTTAGGCTAGTTACTTTTTGCCTTATCTTCCTTGGAAGATCTTTGTTATATTATAACTCTGCATTCATTTGGAGATTATTATTATTTCCAAATGAAGAATTTCAGATCAATTTAACTTTTCTCATAGGCTGTTTCTTTTCTCCACATACCAAATCATTTTTATGGTGGTCTTTTGAACTCTTTCCAAATTTTGTAAACCGGAAAGCCAAGGAGATTGGGATTAGAAATCATTTATTAATGAAGATCTAGTTTAGGAGCTTGTCAGTGGTGTCAGGGGGTTAGGGCCAGCAGAAGCAAAGCTACTAAGATATATCCAAGAATGCCGCCCACCCCTGAAGGTAGGCTAGATCAAAAAGAAGGTAAGGGGCCAAGGTAAACTTGAAAGGATTGGATACATTTCAGAGTTCACAGCATAGTAAATAGATCCTGACAAAAGGGCATGTGGTTTCCATATGTAAGCCAAAAGATTAATGGTTGGAACGCAACACTTGAGGCCATGGTACTGGTGACAGTAATAATCTGGAAGGGATCCTTGGGGGTCATGGGGAATTTGGAGGATAAGAACTGTGCCAAAGAACACAGCATCCCCTTGTCACTGGATGATTCTATCTCTGTTCCTATGCTAGAGTTTAGGTTTTATTTTACTAGCAAAGAAGCAGTTCCTTTATGAATCATGTAATGAAATACTGACAGCAAGCCAGTGAGTTTGCTGTGGTTCCTATTAGAGCAGCATCTAGATCCCTAGCATGGCTGGTCTAAGCCCTCAGGCAGTAGTGAGGCCTTTCGCTGTGGTCCAATGAGAGGGCAGAACAGGAAGAATGGCTTTGGTGATACAACTTGAACTTTATTCAAGGCTGTTTGTTACTCTATCGTTAATTTTACTCATCCATATCCAGTGGCAGGCCCTCTGATTCTTTCTAGAGGTGTTAAATATATAAGATTGCATTTAGAGGGTAGCTACCTGAATAATTCAAGTTGAATGAAACCCCATTCACCACAAATTTGAAGTCCTCTGAAACAGAGTACCTGAAATATCTAGTCAATTTTATATTTATGTACCACTTAGAAAAGAAAAGTTGTTTTTTTTTTCAATTATAGCAAAAAAATCCGTTTGAAGAAGGGATTCCCGAAAGTCTAAATATTTCAATTTACAGGTCTATTAGATGTGTAACAGTCTAGTCTCTATCCTTTGCTTTAACTTTTTTGTCCCTTTACTTCATGTCTTCAAATCCTATCTTTACTTGAAGCCCAGTTTGGGGCCTACCCTGAGATAATAGAATTGACTTTGATGCATTTTGGAGTATAAATGAGATCATACTGTTCTGTCTTTAGCACAGGGCCTGACACATAATATACAATATTCATGTTAGCTGCAAAGGATGATAATAATTGTGATATTGCTTTTCTCAAATGCTGTGCTCAGTCTTTAACCTGTTTATTCTCTGACCATCAGAAATACTTACTGCTTATACTACTTTTGACACTTAGTATCTTAGTTTAGATGTTATTATTTTATCTCCATCATGAGATTGCAAATTCTTTCATAGGCAGAGATAAGCGAAAAGTTACTGAATTGGATTGAAAATTGGTATATACTTTCTTTATAAGCCATGTGGTCTTCTCTTTTATATTTTTTTCCTCAACAGAAAATAAAAACACTAGCTGAAAGGAGGAGGAGCGCTCCATCTCTAACCCTGAATAGGGCCCTCCAAAACCAGCCTAGTGATAGGTAAGTGAAAAGCTTTATACTACACATTTTGTATGTGCTACATTTTTTTTATATGTAGGGTTGTTTGTTTGTTTGTATGATCAGCACCAGATCTCTCTGTTTAATAGTAGGAAATATGACTCTGTCCTGAGGTTATTTAATAAGGCCTATTCTTTTTGCAAGTCATAAAGCCTTTCAGAGCTGGTAAGTATGATTGATTGTTTTAAATCTGATTCAGAATTGGCTCTCACACTAAACGGTACGAAAAATGCAAATTCCACATACTGTTAAAATTTAGAAATTAGAAGTTATAATACTAAAGAATTAGAAGTTATAATACTAAAATTGTTTTAAAGTAGTTTTAACCACCACACATGCTTGATTATGCACAAACCTTTGTCTATTTTTTTATCATAAGGTGATGCCTGTGCATGGGTACAGGCAAGTTGTTACTCATTTGAGATTTGAAGAAAGATACTCAGATTAAGATTATGAAAAAATGGAATATTGATTTCTTTTAGGCATTATTGGTTAAATTAAGTAGTGAATTAATTAGTGAAATTCGAAATGGAAAAACAAGCTGAATATCTATTGAAATGACCATTACACCTGCTGAAGCTGAATACTATTTCAATGGACATTTTAAGAAAATCTTTTATAATGTATAGAAATTAAATAGATATTCCATCATTAATTTATTTAATAATTTTCAAATGCATTTCGACTCAGAGGAGTTTATGTTCAGAGGAATCTTGTGATGATTTTTCCCTAATCTGTGAATCTTTTTATGTGAAGAGGAATCCCTCTCACCTTTATTTAAAGTGAGGATATATCTGATATTTCTATGTGCTGATTTAACATAAAATCTGTATGAAGGCATGACATTTTTTTAATGCCAAAAATATATTTTATAACTAAATTACAGTTAGTGAAACTTTCAAAATACTTAGATCATTCTTAGTACTCAGCAAGTTCTCAGACTCTGGCAGCCCCTCTACCCTACCCCAAAGACACACACTTTAGTCATTGGGTTGATGAGGCAATGTAAATGACTTTTAATAGAAGCCTGATCAAATTTTAATTAGAAAGATACTATGCCAAGTAAATAATACAGTAATACATTTCATTGCCATATAATAATGACCTTTGAAATATTTGAATTAGTGCACATTTGCTTAGTGTGGATAAAAGAGAATATTATATCTTCACAGTTTGACCTTGATTACCTAGAAAACTCAGGATAATGTATTTTTAGGGGAGTTAAAGAGAGGAAGCAGGGGATTTGAAAGAATCCTTTAATTTAACAGCTGTGTTGTACCTCAATTTTTACTGAATTTAATGAGTTAGAGCTAGGTTTAAGAGAGGGGGAAAGTTAACTGGTGAATGAACTGTGTGTATGTGTTAAACACAGTTTTATCTCTAGTGTTCTTTGACCGACCCGTGGACTACCTAAGGAGAGTCAGTTTAGAGGTTTCATATTATTTTTTTAGTATGTAGACACTATCAGATCAACTGGAGGTGATTTCTCTAAGTATTGATTATATTTTCTGGTATAACAGGTGACATCTTTCATGCTAAGGTTAACGATTTCCTAATATGGCTGCACTCAGCTGCTTTACCTCTCAAACACGATGGTGTTCAGTTCTGTGTTTAAGGACAACCTCACCTCATGTAATAATTGTCTTCATGGGAAGACTCTGTGTACCATATTAGAAGGTTTCGTTTTCTTAAAAGTAAAACGAAGTGTTAAACTTATGATCTGTTAAAGTCCTTTTTTTTCTAGTTGTGTAGCGACATAATTATGATTTGTTGAAATCAAATCAGAAGACTTCCCTACATTTCCTACAAATACTCTGAATTCTAATCATTCTGAATTGCTTGCAGTTTTCTAAACACACTATACCCTGTAGCATTGGCTCACAAGCTATTTCCTTTGAGAAATCCTCTAACCCTTCATAAATAGCATCCATGCTCCTCTAGGACCTTGTGTATCTTTTCCTCATAATCATAGCACTCCTCCCACTGCATTGGCATGACTATGTCATGTTCCCTTCAATGTCCCTGCCATTTATTAATAAAGTAACACCTGGTACATACCTGGTGTTCAGTTATTATTTGTTGAATGAATAGTAAATGAGCAAGTGATTCCATTTCCAAACCAAAATAGGAACTTAAGAAGTCAGCACAGTAGTTTCTGACTTTCCTGCCTTCCTTTAAGTAGGCGATAGGATAATTTCCTTTCCTTGGTATTATTTGTGAATTCTGGGTTGGGAAAAAGGGAGATTCTTTTTAACAAAATGACTCTGAGTTCTTGTTAGGAAGTTATTTCATGTAGCAAAATACCACAAGAACTCATGTATGTGGCCTGGAAATACCACATATGTTGGCATTCTTGTGATATTTTTTCATTATTTACTTAGGGAGAAATTCACTTGTTTCGATATGGTATTCAGCCCACCTTATAGAAATTACACAAAAATGTACCCACTTTTGTTTAAAATTACATTCTGTTAGCACTTTTAAGTTGCTATTCACCTGTCTATCTCCATCCTCACCTCCAAATTAGTTTATTGTGTCCCTGCTATTTTCAAGACTTTGTACTAGGTACTTGAAATATATTCTCTTTTAAATCTCTGCTTGCTGCTGCCGAGAGGAGAGAAAGACAATGCCAGGGATGCACTGTGATGTGGCACAAAGTGCTTGGGTTTTGACTATGTTGAAATGCTGGCTCTCCATCCTGATTTTCTGCGTGGCATTAGATAAATTACCTAATCTCTGAGTCCTCTGTTTTGCATAATAGACTGTGAAATGAGAATGTAACTGAAAATCCTTAGAAGATTGGCTTAGTTATTAGTTGCCTCTTTCCTTTTCTTAAATGTATTATATTTTCAAGATTTAAACCTCCTGCCTCATCGAGCAAGGTCAAGTTTGTTAATGAAAAGCACCTACTTTATCATCACAGCATTGTATAACTAGAAGTGGCTCATTATAGTAGAAGTTGAGTCGAAGACTTGCCCTAAGTTACACAGTTGATTTCAGGATTAGAGATGGGACTAGTAACCCATCTTGATGGTCTTGATGGAATATTCTTTGCATTCCACAAACAAAAGACATATTATACAGTGTCTAAGAGCATGGATTCTGGACCCAAATTTCCAGGTATGAATTCCAATACTGCCTCTTACTAGCTGTGTGATCTTGGGTAAGTTTTTAAACCAAGGATAATAATAAAACCTATCTCATAAGATTGTAAAGAAGACTTACGTTGGTCTTACATATGTAGAGTTCTTAATATAGTATGTGGCACATAATCCATGCTATATGTATGAAGGCGTATTATTATTTCTAGTAATCGTAGCGGAGTAGCAACAGAAGTAGAACTTCTACCATATTATCATGGTAGAAAGATTTCTTCTCGTAGCAGATAGTAAATAAAAAAGGTGAGAGATCTCTGAAAGCCAGCTAGATTCTAATATTAAATTCATTTAAGCAAAACAATTTTATTTCTAAGTCTTGCCTGAAGCAAGATTAGCTCAGAACATTGTGGGCTTATTCTTTTTGTCCAAGTATACTTTGCTTTTTAATGGAAAAAACGTGTATAAATGGCAGAACGCCACCACTGGATTTATTCTTGATAGACCCTGACAACTCTTGAGGTCTCCGTAGGCAGAAGTTCTAAGTATGCCTAGAATAATTCTGGGAAATAAGGGCTTGAAACACAGAAGATTGACCTAGTTTGCTCAGCCACTTGAGAGTAAGAGGCTCTAGGAGATTCATATGTGTCAAAGTTGTGAATCAAGATTAGACACACAGAGAATTGGCTGGTTCGAAGTAAGGATGCTAGGGTAAGAGAGCCAAATAGGAAGGCATTGGAAACTAGGAAAGCAGCTATTTGCTAACTGATTTCTACTTCCTTTTGATTAGTTCCCTCTTGTACATGACTACACACACACACACACACACACACACACACACACACACACACACACACCCATGCCCACACTGTCCTAATCAGGTTATCCCTGTGATGTGCTACAAATTTCTCATCATTCCATTTCCTTTTTTATCCATCGTTAGCATCATAATTTTAATATTAGTTTAAAGTAAATGGTAACTTACCATACTTTCAAATGTAAGAACATTTGTACTCTAGAGGATTGTGATCAAATCTTTCATAACATAATGAAAAACCACCTCTACCTCTGATAGTTTAGTGTGAACTTTCCCAATATGGTCATTGGAATGAATTGAATGATCCCATAAAGGCCACTTTTAACTGAGCCTCTAAGATAGTTGTAAGTTTGATATAATTTAAACGAAAACCCAATTTAAAAGAGAAGTTATTAGACTCTCCTTTGGAATTCTGTAAAACTTCGGTGCCTAAATACAGTTTCTTGGTAGAAGACTTTTAAATGAAATTTTGAATTTCCGAGGAGTTTTTTAAAAAAATTTTAAGATCTTTTCAAAATTACAATAATCACAGTTGATTCTTGAACAAAATGGGTTTGAACTGCATGGGTCCACTTACATACAGATTTTTTTTTTTTTTTTGTTTTTGGCAATAAATATATGGTTGTCCCTCTGTATCCCTAGGTTTCCCATCCATGAGTTCAACCAACCACGGATCTGTATTGCTGATGTGCAGTTGGGCATTAGCAGATGCAGAGACTGACGATATATATGCATTGTTCTGTGCCACTTTATATAAAGGACTCGAATATTTGTGGATTTTGGTATCCTGGGAGTCCTGGATCCAATGTCCTTCTGATATGAAGAAACACTATAGTTCAGTTTTTGGGGAGTCAAAAGTTATACACCGATTTTTCAACTGCCCAGTGTCCGTGTCCCTAACCCCAACATTGTTCAAGAGTCAACTGTACACCGACACATTATCTTAGAATAAAAATCTGTTGCAAACACTATTCATTTTGTGGCCTTGCATTACATGTAGTTGACTCCACATAAACATTATTCCTACAGTTATGGACAATGTGCTCTGAGTTTTTAATTGATAGATCCATAGATGATTCAAGGTATGTGATAAGAAAAACACAAAGTAGGAATTTAATACATGAAGATTGCCTGCAGCTTCAAGATCCCCCTTCTTTCCTTGCAAGGAACATTTTCCAAAGTTGTAAAATTCAGATGTAAGGGAAAGAGACAGCAATTGCTTTATAAGGTGGCAAAGTTGGCAAATTTTTACCAAAATGGAATTCATTGGTTTATAAGCAAAAGGCTTTCCAGGCCACATATCACTTTTTTCTTTTCAAACTGCTTTTCATATTCATTAAAAATAATCGAATACATCTGTTCCTGGTGTGGTGTGCTATTTTTCTATGGTATGGTTCTGGAGGAAATCTTTAGAAGATTATATTAAGTCTCTCCACATTCTAGTGGGCTTTGACGGATCAAATTAATTTATTTCTGCACTTGCAGAGCAATACATCTATGTAATTTCTTCATTCCACCTATAGCCTAATTTGCTAATTGCAGTTATGATTCAATTTTATCTTTTCATTTTGGCACCAGAAAAGAACTACCTCATTAGCAAATGTTTATTCACCCTTATTCACCCCTATCTGCAGGGTTAGTAGACTGTATTGTGTTGGGCTAGATACTGCTTTCCCCAGTATAGCTTGAAAGCTAGGATTTCTCAGAGGAGTTTTTGAATTGCGTGATTGACTGTCCTTCAGAACCCTGAAAAAAGGTCATGTGAAGGAAGTAGAAGAATGATTGTTACTTTATTGAGAAGCCTCATACTATTATGGTTAAGAAGGGGCAAACTCTGGAGCCATTATTCCTGGGTTTGAATCTGGCTCAGCTTCATAGCAGGCATGAGAACTTCAGCAAATTCCTTAACCTCTTCAGGCCTCACTTTCCTCCTCTGTAAAGTGGGGATAACCTCATAGGGAATGAAAACACTTAATATTTTAAGGTATCTGGCACATTATAAGTGTGATATAAGATTTTCGTTAAATACAATTATTAAAAATATATCAATCTTTATGCTGCCCTGTCACACATGTCTAATTTTCTTAGTGTTCCAGGTTTAAACCTTGTCTTATCAACCTGCCAATATGCTTTTTGAGTGACGGGATCATGTTTTCTACTTTTCAAATCTACATGCTCAGTGTTGGATAAAGAATATATTCTATAAATATTAGCTGAGCTGAATGAGTGATTCCTTTCTTCCCTAGTTAAGTAGGTCAACTCTCTGTTGGAGTGGAAAGAGGGGTAAGAGTCCACTGCTCCACCTGAGACATAACATAGGCAGTTTGGAAAACCACACAAAGACATGACAACTCTGGAGTGACCAGCTGTTTAGTGTATGTTGATTTATGCTCATATGTTTAACATGTCATCTATATTATGAGTCACATGTCATCTATATTATGAGTCACCGCCATTGGATCTGAGATACATAGCTCTTGGTGTAATGAGAATGGATTCTAGTCCCTGCTCTATCACTGTATGATCCTGATAGAGTTACCTAGGCCTTCTGCAACGAGGATTCTTCTCATCTGTCTGTCAATGATGGGAGGGCGGGAAGAGTGAAATTGGCTAAATCCTTTACTTCCTCCACCAGCCCCAAGCTCTTCAATTTTGTTTCTTTATGTTAACACAAACTCAGTCATAAGAAGAATGGGAAACAGTATGAATAGTCATTGCAAACCCTTTTGTCTCAACTCTTAAAATACCTCCAAGAGCATGTCTGTCACACTGCTGAGAAATAAGTATCCCTTTTATCCCCAAAGGTCAAGTATTTGGTTATGTGGGGTTTTCAGCCTGTTTATTGTCATAATGTCATTTTGATACCCAGTCTGAACAATGGCCTCAATGAATCCTACCTCCTAATATTCACACCTTTGTATAATCCCTTCCCACATTGATCAGGATTGATCTATGTAACCAATCGTATAAGGTAAAAATAATGGTGTATCACTTCCAAGATTAGGTCATAAAAGACCAAGCTTCTGTTTCGACTGCTTTCACACTCTTTCTGTATTTCTGAGTACTTGCTCTGGTGAAACCATATCCTGAACAGCCTTAGGGTGATGCCTACAGGGTGAGGAATTGAAGCCTCCAATCAGTAACCACATAAGTGATCTTGGAAGTGGAATTTCCAACCCAAGTCAAGTCTTCAGAAATTGCAGCCCCAGATGAATATAACCTCATAAGAGATCTCAGCCAGACCCCCAGCTAAGCAACTCCCTGATTCTTAACCTTCCAAAAGTATGTGACATAATAAATATTCATTCTTTTAGGCTGCTGTGTCTTGGGGTCATTTGTCATTCAGGAATAGCCAATATAGTCATCTTCAAGTTATGAAACTTGCTTTCTAGAATATCTTGCCCATGTACCTTTTATGTATTTTTATAGCTAGAAGTAGAAAGGTGGGACCAGATACTGTTCCCATTTATAAATAAAAACATTCTGCTAGGTCGTGTAATTTGTTGGAAAAGGGGCCAGATGACATTCTTTTTCTACACAGCTCTATTGAGTTACAGTTCATACCATATAATTCACCCACTTAAAGTGTACAATTTAGTGTTTTTAGTGTATTTACATAGTTGCGCAGCTGTCACCACAATCTTAGAGCATTTTTTTTCTTTCTCAAAGAAATGCCTTAGCTCTTAGCTGTCATTCTTCATTCTCTCCTCTTTCCCTTTTCCCTTGTCTACAGTTCTAAGCAACCAATGATCTCTTTTCTGTCTCTATAGGTTTGCGCCTTCTGGACATTTCATATAAATCTAGTTATGTATTATGTGGTCTTTTGTCCCTGGCTTCTTTCAGTTAGCATGTTTTCAAGGTTCATCCATGTTGTAGCAGTAACAGTACTCTGTTACTTTTAAATGTCAAATCTGTTGTATGACTAGATATACCACGTTTTGTGTATTCACTCATCAGTTGATGGACATTTGGGTTATTTCCACCTTTTGTCTATGATGAATGATGCTGTTATGAACATTCATGTACAAGTTTTTGTGTGGACATATGTTTTATTTCTCTTGGTTATATACCTAGGGTTGGAATTGTTTGGTCATGTGATAACTACGTTTAGCTTTTTGAGGAACTGCCAAACTATTTTCCAAGGTAATGGCACCATTTTACATTTCCACCAGCAATGTCCGAGTGTCCTAATTTCTCCACATTCTTACCAACCCTTGTTATTTTCCATCTTTTTGACTATAGCCATCTTAGTGGGTGTGAAGACCTAGGTATGTAGGACAATCTTAGGGTTCACTTCAATTGTTTCTATTCTCTTGGGATCATTGTTCTTTGACCCTGTTGTCCACTGTCTGAAATATGTTTCATTTTTTCTTTTTCTTTTTTTTTTAGTACTTAAAATTATTCTAACATGGTTTGAAATAAATCTTTATTTTAATGACTTTTGCTCTTTAGTATTTCCTTCCTTTCACTTATTTTGGACTTTATTTATTCTTCTTTCCCAACATCTTAAAATAAAAACTCATTATATATTTTAAACCTTTCACCTTTTTTTAAAATGAGAAATTTTGATTTAAGCACTGCTTTAAGTACATTCCATAAATTTGGATAAGTTGTGTTTGCATTCTCATTTAGTTCAAAATGTTTTCTGATTTCTCTGTGATTTCTTCTGGTACCCATAGTTATTGTTTTTGCTGTTTAATTTCTAAAAATTTTGGGTCTTTCCTGATGTCTTTCTGTTGTTGATTTCTAATTTAATTCTATTGTATTGGAAAACATACTTTGTATGATTTCTGCAAATTACCTACAAGGATTTTGATTAGTACTGCACCGAGTCTGTAGATCAATTAGGGTACAACTGATATCTCAACAATTTCAAGTCTTCCAACACATGAACACAACATATTTCTCCATTTATTTAGGTCTTTAATATTTATCAGAAAAGCTTTATAGTTTTCAGTGTACTGGCACTTTACATGTTCTATAATATTTATCCCAAGCATTTCTATTTTAATGATATTTGTAAATAGTATTTTTATTTCCTTTTTAAGTGTTTGTTGTCTGTATGTAGAAATACAGTTGATTTTTGTACATTGTACATTGTCTATTCTGCAACCTTACTAAACTCACCTATTAATTTTAGTAGATTTTTTTGTTGGCTCTGTTAAACCTTCTGCATAGACTATCATATCCATGAACAAGAAAGTTTTACTTCTTCCTTCCAATCTAAATTCCCTTTATTTCCTTTCCTTGCCTGATTCTCTGGCCAAACCTGCAGTACAATGTGACAGAGAAGCGGTGATGGTGGACATCATTGTCTTATTTCTCATATTAGAAGGAAAGAAGAAATTCCCTTCTATTCCTAGGTTGCTAACTTTTTATCATGAATGAGAGCTGAATTTTGTCAAATGCTTTTTCATCATCTATTGAAATGATTATATGATTTATTTGTTTTTAATTCATTACCATGTGAATTATATTGATCTTTTGGACATAATATCCTTTTCATTTGCTGAATGATATTTTCAGAATTTTTGCATCTGTGTTCATGAGGGATATTGGTCCGTACTTTTCTTTTCTTGTAATGTCTTGGTCTGGCCCTGGTGTCAGGGTAATACTAGACTCTAAATAATTTGGGAAGTCGCTGCACTTCAGTTTTCTGGAAGAGTTTGTATAGGATTAGTGTTATTTCTTAAATGTTTGGTAGAATTCACCTATGGCTCTGACTGGGCCTAAAATTTTATTTTTGTTTGTTTGGTGGGAAGACTAACTACAAATTCAATTTCTATAATAGGACTGTTCATGTTATTTATTTCTTTTCAGTAAACTGTAGTAGATTAAGTAGTTCAAGGATTTTTCTATTTCATCTAAGTTGTCAAATTATAGCCATCTAATTCTTCATAATGTTTTCATATTATCCTGTTAACATCTAATGAATCTATAGTGATATTTATTTCTGAATTCCTATTAGTAATTCTAATATTGGTGTATTATATAATAGTAATGACAGTGTCCTTTTACTTTTATTCCCAATCAATATAGCAGAAGTTTGAACATTTTTATCAGTATTCTCAAAAAAAAAAACCCCAGCTTTTGGCTTCATTAATTTTTCCTGTTGCTTTTCTGTTTTCTATTTAAGTGATTTCCACTTTGATCTTGTTTATTACCTTTTTTTCTGCTTGTTTTGGGCTTAATTTGGTATTCTTTTTCTTAGGTTTCTTAAGGCAAAACTTGTTTTAAGTTCTTTCTTTTCTAATATAGGCATAGACTAGCATAATTTTCTCCCTAAGTACTACTTCAGTGACATCACATAAATTCTAGTATATGTAATGTTTTCCTGTTGAGAAGAAAACACTTTCTAATTTCCCTTTCAATTCATCTTTTGATATATGAATTTTTAAAGGGGGATTTTTAGCATGACAAGATGTTATTGGTTCATCTTGTGTATTTCCTACCTTAGATCTGGAATCAGGTATTTCTCCAAGACTATAATCTGGGTACTCAGGGCACTCATTGCTTGTGTCTTGGTATTCATTTCTAGGTCTTTTCAGTGAATATTATAAGGAAAAATATATCTTCTTTAGGGACAAAACATGTCATAACTGAATATAAACTGATTTCCAACCCGAATTCAGGACTATAGGTGTTTTACTTAACCTTCGAAACAATATTATCAGTACCACCACTACTAATATGATTATTAAAAATAGACTGACTTTTTAAGCAATTATCTTTATGGCATATTCCAGTAATCATGTAGTCATATTACTGTATTTTGAAGTTATTTGGAACAGTTTTTTTCTATGTGGTTATTTGACTAATTTGCTTAAATTTTATTTGAATAGTTTTATAAAATTTTATTGTATAAATAAAAATTAAAATTTTAAGTTTATAATTTATGATTTTGTAGTTTTATAGTTTTGTATAAAAGTTATAAAATTTTTATAGTTTTTTAAAATTTTGTAATTATATAAATATTTACATAGTATAGTTGAACCTATTAAAACAACATATATTCAAAGAAATCTGCCTTTTATTTTTATCTCTTCACTTTGTTTATTTTTTTCTTTTGCCATTGGTAACTTTAAAAAATCAATTTTTGTATAATCAGATATGAATATATATATTTCTGCCTTCTTTCTTAAGAAATAATAATATACTATGTACTTTCCACCCCACTTCATTTACATTCCAATATATCTATATGATCACTTCATACTAGTATACAAAGATATTTTTATTCCTTTTCTACAATACCATGGTTTATCCGGTTAGTCTCTTTACTAATGAATGATTGATTACCTTGTTTTCACTCTTTTGCTATAAATGATACTTACAAAAAGTGAGATTGCTACATATAATTTTAGTAGTTAGTGCCACACTTTCCCTTTGTAAAGTTTGTACCATTTCCATTCTCGCTACTGATTCCAGAGTTCCTGCTTTCACCACCACCTTACTAGCAAAGTATGTCGATATGATATCAGAGTAGTTTTAATTTAAATTTCTGTTAGTGTAAAGTAAAGCTTATATTTTTAATTACATATTATACTAAGTAAATGTAAACTAAATGGAAAAATATTTACTCTGCTACAAAAACATAATGAGAAATGCATGACAAAGGCAAACTCATCAATGCAGTATAGAAATATAAAATGTTCTTTACATAAAAATAAATGCTGAATTATTGTTGTGACTATCCGGTTTTTGTTGTTGTTGTTGTTGTTGTTGCTTTTGTTTTTTAAACACCTACAGCACCTGGTCTTCCTAGGTGGTTTCCTATTCAAGTACTAACCAGGCCCGACCCTACTTACCTTCTGAGATCAGAAGGGATCAGGCTTGTTCAAGGTGGCATGGCCACAGACTCTGTCAGTTTTTTAAAAGTATATTTTGGATGTGTTAATGATGAGAGTTTCAACTGAATTTTTCTTAAACTGAGAACTTGCACTCAGATAATATTTTTATATCAGTATTTTAGTAAGAAGTAAAATTTTACTAAATTTGCACATTACTCATTGGTTTTAAAGGTCCTTTTCAATTAACTTATGGTTGTGAATTGCATATCCTCCTACTGTTCTTTTCCCCGCACTGTGTTTTTTTTTCCCACATGTTTTGGATAAACACATAAGTTCTTCATTTATTATATAAAAATGAGCTTATGGTTATGGCTTTGCACCTGGATACTGAAATGGTCTAATTCCTCTTGGACTTAGTAACTGTCTGCTTTTGATAAAAAATAAAATAAGATGAAATAGGAAAGGAAGACAAAGAAATCAGTACCAACTTTTTATTTTTAACCTCCAGCAAACACTGGACAGATAGGATAACTTTAAAGTGGAACTACTTGTTCAACAATGGTCCTCTGATATATTTGTTTTGGAACTGTGCAAACTTCTGAACTAAATATCAATAGCCTATAATGCAGGAATCTGAATTCAGTCCTCATTGGGCTGACTTTTTTAATGTAATGACAATTAGAGATAACTTTGATTTGGGAAGGATATTTAATTGTTTTCTAACATTTTAATTAGGGAAAATACTAAACATAGTTTGTAGACTAATACAATGAATATTCATATTTTTCTATAATTGTTGACATTTTCCCTATTTGCTTCATCTAAATGTCTCTACTTATCTCTGTTTCTGAACCATTTGAAATTAAATTGCAGATATAGTGCTTTCAACAAACGACTTAAGTGTAAAACTCCTAAAAATAGAGCATTCTATCCAAGAAAACCATTATCATGCCTAAGAAAATTAAAATTTTCTTTAATATCATCTCATGCATGTTTAAATTCAAATTGTCCTAATAATCCCTACATTTTTAAATAACTATAATTTTTTAAACTAGTTTTTAAGTTAAGGTTCACAATTGCATATTGTTGTTATTTCTCTTTAGTCTCTTGAAATATAGAACAGTTCTTGCAACTTTTTAAAATCCTTATTTGTTAACTTTGAAGAGACTAGTTCTAAATTCTAGATTTGTCTGGAGAAGAGTCAATATATTAGTTATCTATTTCTGTGTAACAAATTATCCCAAACTTAGAAGCTTATACCAACAGACATTTATTATTTCACACAGTTTCTGAGAAGGAGAAATCTAGAAGCAGTTTAGCTGATTGGGTCTGGCTCTTGAGGTTGCAGTCAAGATGCCAACTGGCACTATAGTCATCTGATGACTTGACTAATTTTGGGGAACCCCCTACCAATAACATTCCCTCACTTGGCTGTTAGCAGGAGGCCTCAGTTTTTTGCCATGCAGTCTCTACATAGTGTTGCTGGCAACATGGCAGTGAACTACTCCCATAGTAAGCAATCTGAGAGAAAGATATATACACATATATACAGATACTGACCAAGATTAAAACTACAGTAATTTTTATAACCTTATCTTGAAAGTATGACATATAGTTAGTTCTGCCAAATTCTCTTGGTCATAAGGACCAGCATTAATACAGTGTGGGAGGGGATGTAAGAGTATGAATACCTATAGGTATACATCATGGCATACCAACCTAGAAGCTGGCCACTACAGCCCACACTCTGGATTTGCCTAGTTTCTTAATCTTGTCATTTAATTTGTTCCTTTATTTCTCTAATATTTCCTTAACACTAAAAGTTGCAACTCACTGCTTGATCATATTCAGGTAATCATTACGTACAAGAATGCTTCATAAGTGATACAGTATATTTCATATTGCACCACTTAAGGAGGTATATACCGTCAAGTTATCGTA